>NC_091640.1:44336250-45005937 GCF_027580195.1 Bos mutus | reverse complement strand
GAAGATAGCAAGCAGGTCAGTTCCCGCTCCCTCCACATGGCGTGTAAACCCTCCATGAACACATCCAACCATCTTGGGAAAGGAACATAGAGGTGCTTCTTGTGAAAAGGAATATCCCTGATTGAACATTTATGCTTCACATTCACTGAATATCTGTCCAAATTACACCTCAGATGCTATTCTAAAATGAAAAAGGTTGAACTGTATTTAATTAGAAAATTTAAATCCAATTACCACTTGATCGGATTAAGGAGAACAGTCATAGAAAAGAACTCTATTCCTAGAGTATGTAAATATCCATCCTTTCTCCCCTGTTTAACACAGGAGGTCAGGGCAATGTTACACTATGTATGCCATAGGGGTCCCCTACGTAAACACCACATGAAGAAATGAAAGGAAGAAAATATGGATTTCATTTCTTTCTTTCCTCTTGTTCCACCAAAGCCAAAATAAGTCATAAGACAGATTTTTTTCAAAAATAACATAATTCACAGAGAGCATTCTGGAAAGAGAACTGGCATTAGGAAAGTCACAGGGCTTAGTCCCTCGAATATTGGTACTGCCGGCTATGGACAGTTTTCCTGCCAGGCTTTCTGTCAATAAGTCGAAGTAAATATCTAGTTGAACTAGTAAGTCCCACAAAAGTAATAAGCAAAGTTTTCAATCTTCAAAAATGTCTGACCGTCTCTTTCTTATTGAAGAAAAGCCCTACAATGGCTCATAAATGGATATTTCCCCTGGGGAACTAATATCTTTTCCAAGGTCAAACTTGAGTTTTCTTAAAGATTAGCACAGCAACATTTATGAGAAAGTCATTCTTTTTTTTTTCTTTCCTAATCTATTACCTTAAAATTCACTTTGCTTCGAGAAGTCATTAAATATATCCATCCCCCCACACACATTTTTTTTTTTTTCCTCATTAGAGCTTTTAGCAGGAAAACAAAACAAAACAAAACAAAACAAAACTGGAGCAATGGCTTCCCTGGTGGCTCAGTTTAAAGAATCCACCCTTGGTGTGGGAGACCTGGGTTCGATCCCTGGGTTGGGAAGATCCCCTGAAGGAAAGCATGGCAACCCACTCCAGTATTCTTGCCTGGAGAATCCCCATGGACAGAGGAGCCTGGAAGGCTACAGTCCATGGGGTCACAGAGATTCACACACGACCAAGCGACTTTCATTCATTCACACAAACTGGAGCAAATTGTAGGCAAAGTAAAAGACAATCTTAAAAGTCAGCAAACAGCCCAGATACCTCTTAATGAGAAAGTTGACAGACTGGCTGGCTTTTCCTTGGTGTATATGATGAGGTACATGAGGCTATTAACAGTAAAACTCTGCAAAAAGTATTGTAGAAAGCAGGTGAGAGACTTCCCTGGTGGTCTAAGACTCTGGGCTCCCGTGGTAGGGGCCTAGGTGCAAGCCCTAGCTGAGGAACTAGATCGCACATGCCACAACTAATGTCCTGCATGCTGCAACAAAGATGGGGGATCCTGCACGTCGCAAATAAGACCCAGCATAGCCAAGTAAATAAATATCTTTTTTAGAAAGACGGGTGAGTGGTGATTGTCTGTCTGAAGTTCATAAATGACTAATAACAGAATTGTATTAAAGAAACAGGCATTACTACAGCCATACTACCCTGAACATGCCTGATCTTGTCTGATCTCATAAGGATACAGGCAGTACTCAGTTTTTAACCTGTTACAGCGGTATACAGAAATTCATTATATTCAGTATCCCATAAAAATATCCTCGTCCTTTATGAAGACACTCAAATTTCATCTCATTCATAAAGCCTTCCCTGACCAGACTAGCCCACACCAATAACTCCCGTCCCTGAACTCCAAGAGCATTTATTGCCTTTAGCACTGACTTAGTGTAAGCCATTAAGTTTTTTTTTTTTTTTTTTTTTAACAAACATGGTGCACTAGATAATAAAATCCTCCAGGGTAGGGATCACATTAAATTCATCTTGTCCCTAGCACCTAGCCTGGAGCCTTATCCACAGCCCATAAGGGTTCAATAAATGTTTGTTGTTAATGATGATATGTTGTAGGCGCATCTGAAACATAATCTGGATAAACACAATACAGGAAAAGTGCAAATCATCATCTAATGAACACACAAGCCAAGAAATCAATATGAGAGAGCTGTCTGAACACCAAGTGAAAGACAAAGTAATGCCTTTCTCCTTGCCCCAACATCCAATATGGTGATGGATTATGCTACATAAAATTATTGATGAAGACCAATGTAGGCACAATGATTTCTAAACAGTAGCAAGAAATATTAGATACAAAATGTAACATTACGACATAGGCAGCTGTACTGAGAGGCCGAACATGGACAAATAGATTCAGTTGGTGAAGAAGCTCTTTGCAGATAAGTAACTTCAAGCCTAATGAAAACATGGTGCTTTCATTTCCTCCTCTATCTCTCCAGCCCAGAAACTGAGATGCCGATTTCTCACAAGATACATCAAATGAGCGTCATTTGCTCCTTAAACAAAAGAACAGGAAGGCAAAGTGGGGCATTCAACCTTTGCCAAAACAAACCTAACCCTTCCAAACAAGTTATGTTCTCACAATGTGAGTCAGGTTGAGTAAATTCATACAATTCTCATTTACGGTACACAAAGAGAGTAGAACAATCTACTTACCTCTAGTTTGAATTATTGTCTTCTTTCATAATATTTGACTTATTAACTTAGTAGTAGAAAGTTTGGGCCAAATCTGTTCCAGCAGTGAATCTTATCTTGCCTTTCTCTGCCACTCTTGCTTACCTTTTCTCTACTAACACCCTTTCTTTCATCCTGGAAGCAGGGACTCTTAGGAAGAAGGCTCTGCTACGTTTTTTTTTTTTTTTTTTGAGCCTGTAGGTAACATACTCAGCAATAGCATTGGTCTAACTGATGTGAAGCAGTGAAAACTCCATCAGACTAATGCAAATGTGCTTGGGCCCTAGGCCAAGATTTGAGGCAAAAGGGGAGCAAGTGAGGACCACAAGTTGACATTCCTCCCCTACTCAACTTGTATATGCTTTGTTGTTATATGGACAACTGAAATAAGATAATAATTAAACTGACCATTTCAGTAGAACATTGATAAGGGCATGACTCATTTTTAAGAGAGTTTACTAGTTCTTTGGCTTAAATAGCCAACCAACAATATCTGAACTAGAGTTCCTCACCTCATCTACTATGTTTCCCAGCTGCCTATAAAATTTTCAATGGGTTGAAGAACTTGCAAAACAAATTGGTTATATAGACACCGATCTAATGACCTGGTTTTCTCCACTATTATTAATCTTCTGGGTGCGTTAAATCCACTAGCTGAAGGAAATGAGGACTTAATTCCATGGTTAACTGATGCATAGCAATAATAATTTCTACAGACAACCTGGCTTCCTTCATAGTCAAGGAAAAGCAAAACCAGCTCATTTCTTTGGAATAGTTGGTCTGAGGCATATTTTTGTGTAAACAGAAAGTAGTCCTAAACTTAGTTATGTAAGAACCCTTCATTATAGGACATAGAGTTTTCCTTCTAGATCCCGAAGACATGGAATTAGACACGATTCATGTACTCACAGTCATTCATGCCCTGTTGGCCCAGTGGATTGAGGTGTCCAAAGTCTCTTCCTTATCTGTGGGTAGTGGGAATATTTCAATGATATGTACTCGTGTCCAGAAATACCCAAGAAGAAAACTGGAACAGGCCTAAATAGAAGTACAGACGAACTCTTAAGCATAGTTGTTTCTCAGGATGATGGAGCATGCTAAGTCACTTCAGTGATGTTTGACTTTTTGTGACCCTATCGACTGTAGACTGCCAAGCTCCTCCGTCCAGGGGGCTTCTCCAGGCAAGACTATTGTAGTGGGTTGCCATGCCCTCCTCAGGGGATCTTCCTGACTCAGGGATCGAACCTGCATCTCTTATGTCTCCAGCACTGGCAGGCGGATTCTTTACCACTAGCGCCACCTGGGAAGCCCATGATGATTCAGGCAGCTTGCAAAATGGTGAGTTGGGCCAATGGCTGGAGCAGCACAGGGAGACACTACGGGACAGAAAGTGGGAACCTCCACTAGGTGGAGCTAGCATACACCTATGGCACCCAAGGTACTATTATCAAGGCAAAGCAGGGAGGTGTGTATGTGTGTGTGTGTGTGTGTGTGTGTGTGTGTGTATGTTGTGTTAGTTGCTCAGTCGTGCCTGACTCTTTGCAACTCCATGGACTGAAGCCAAGTGGGCTCCTCTATCCATGGAATTTTCCAGGCAAGAATACTGGAGTGGACAGCCATTCCCTGCTCCAGGGGATCTTCCAGACACAGGGCTAGAACCCAGGTCTCCTGCATTGTGGGCAGATTCTTTACCATGTGACCCCCTAGGGAAGGTGACCTGTGAATTAAAGTGAGCATATGTGAATATTTCATACCTCCTTAGGTTTGACTCTATGCTGAAGGTATAGAGTGGGGTGGTACACACATGTGTTTTATTATGAGCATGATTGCTTATATGGGTATAGATGGATGTGTGGGTGTGAACACACACATATACACATATATACCTCTGTATTTATGTACACATATGCACATACATATGTTAGATTCTATAGATAAATGTTGATAAAAGTAGAGATATAGCTTGTGGGCCATCACTACAATAAATGGAAGTCATGATGGAGGAAGGAAGCTAACTTTTGCTGAATGTGTACTGTGTGCTAGGCATTTTCATACACTTTCTCATTTAACCTTCACAATAGCTGTGAAAAGTGGCTATTATTACTCCCATCTTTACCAAAGAGGACATCTGATGAACGTTATGCAGAGCTTGCCCAGGATCACACAGCTAGGAAATTACAGGGCCTAGATTAAAAACCAGTTCTGCTGAACTTCAAAAATCTAAATATAGTCTTCAAAACCATAATACAGTCACACTTCATATCACATAGACTTGCAATAGTTTCTTGCAGCATGCAAACTAAGTCCAGGGAATATGGTTTGTGGTATGTTTTCACAAATAATATTGACATGTGCATTATACAAAATTAAAATAACATATATGCAAAAGTTTGATCTATGTTGGAACATAAATATATATATATAAAGTTAAATAAATACCACATTTCACTTTTTGCTTTTTCACCCCAGGATAATTATTGAAGAATGCCATCATAGGAATATGCACAAGAATGAATTCCAGTATATGATTTAATTAAAATAAGTTATTTAAAAGAATATTAAGCTTGTTTTCAAGTGGATATATCAAATCCACATGCATACATAATCAAATGCATTCACCATTTGCAAAAGAATACATTAGCATTGGGGTAGCAATACAAATTCCATTTACACTGCCTCTTTATGCTGTAGGACTTCTCTGGTGGCTCAGACGGTAAAGCGCCTGTCTACAATGCGGGAGACCTGGGTTCCCGGGGTTCGATCCCTGGGTCGGGAAGATCCCCTGGAGAAGGAAACGGCAATCCACTCCAGTACTATTGCCTGGAAAATCCCATGGACAGAGGAGCCTGGTAGGCTACAGTCCATGGGGTCGCAAAGAGTCGGACACGACTGAACAACTTCGCTTTCTTTTTATGCTGTAGGAAAAGCTATTTCCACTGAGATGCATGAAGCATATTTAAACTTGACCCACTTCACAATGCTCTGTCATTGAAGACTTTGCAGCCTTTGAGCACCAGCCTTTTGGTTTATTTTTCTCTTGTTCAGAAAGTGTGCTGTTTCCAAATAGATGGAGGAATACCATGTTCTTGGGTGGGAAGAATCAATATAATGAAAATGAGTATATTGCCCAAAGCAATCTATAGATTCAATGCAATCCCTATCAAACTACCAAAGGTATTTTTCACAGAACTAGAACAAAACATGTCACAATTTGTATGGAAACACAAAACCCCAAATAGCCAAAGCAATCTTGAGAAAGAAGGATAGAACTGGAGGAATCAACCTTCTGATATCAGACTATACTACAAAGCTACAGTTATCAAGATAATATGGTACTGGCACAAAGACAGAAATACAGATCAATGCAACAAAATAGAAAGTCCAGAGATAAATCCATGTACCTATGAACACCTTGTCTTTGACAACAGAGGCAAAAATATTCAATGGAGGAAAAACAGTCTCTTCAACAAGTGCTGCTGGGATAACTGGCCAACTACATGTAAAAGAATGAAAGTAGAACACTTTCTCACACTGTACACAAAAACAAATTCAAAATGGATTAAAAAGCGTAAATGTGAGACCAAAAACTAAAACTCTTAGAGGAAAGCATAGACAGAACACTCAATGACATAAATCACAGCAAGATCCTCTATGACCTACCTCATAGAGTAATGGAAATAAAAGCAAAAATAAACAGATGGGACCTAATTAAACTTAAAAGGTTTTGTACAATGAAGGAAACCATAAACAAGGTGAAAAGACAGCCCCCAGAATGTGAGAAAATAAGAGCAAATGAAACACCTGACAAAGAATTAATCTCCAAAATATACAAGCAGCTCATGCAGCTCAATACCAGGGAAACAAACAACCCAATCAAAAAGTGGGCAAAAGACCTAAACAGACATTTCTCCAAAGAAGACATGCAGATGGCTAACAAACATAAGAAAAGATGTTCAATATCACTCATTATTAAAGAAATGCAAATCAAAACCACAATGAAGTATCATCTCATGCCAGTCAGAATGGCCATCATCAAAAAGTCTACAAAAAATAAATGTTGGAGAGAATGTGGAGAAAAAGGAACCCTCTTACACTGTTGGTGGGAATGCAAACTGGTACAGCAACTGTGGAGAACAGTGTGGGGATTCTTTAAAAAGCTGGGAATAGAATTGCCATGTGACCCAGCAATCCCTCAGCTGGGCATACACACCAAGGAAACCAGAACTGAAAGAGATACCTGAACGCCAATGTTCACTGCAGCGCTATTTACAATAGCTAGGACATGGAAACAACCTAGATGTCCATTGGCAGATGAATAGATAGGGAAGTTGTGGTACATATACACATGGAATATTATTCAGCTATAAAAACAAAGAATGCATTTGAGTTAGTTCTAATGCGGTAGATGAACCTAGAGCCTATTATACAGAGTGAAGTAAGTCAGAAAGAGAAAGACAAACACTGTATATTAACACATATATATGGAATTTAGAAAAATGGTAATGATGATCCTACATGCAGGACAGCAAAGAAGACACAGATGCAAAGAACAGATTTTTGGACTCAGTGGGAGAAAGTGAAGGTGGGATGATTTGAGAGAATAGCATTGAGATGTGTAACTTACCATATGTAAAACAGATGACCAGTTTGATGGTCATGCAAGTTCGATGTATGAAGAAGAGCCCCCAAAGCCAGTGCTCTGGGACAACCCAGAGGGATAGGGTAGGGAGGGAGGTGGGAGGAGAGGTTCAGAATAGGCGGACACATGTATGCTGCTGCTGCTGCTGCTAAGTTGCTTCAGTCATGTCCGACTCTGTGTGACCCTGTACATGGCAGCCCACCAGGCTCCCCCGTCCCTGGGATTCTCCAGGCAGGAACACTGAAATGGGTTGCCATTTCCTTCTCTAATGCATGAAAATGAAAAGTGAAAGTGAAGTCGCTCTGTCATGTCCGACTCTTAGCGACCCCATGGACTGCAGCCTACCAGGGTCCTCCATCCATGGGATTCTCCAGGCAAGAGTACTGGAGTGGGATGCCATTGCCTTCTCCGGACACATGTATACCTGTGGCCAATTCATGCTGATGTATGGCAAACACCATTACAATATTGCAAAGCAATTATCCTCCAATTAAAATAAATAAATTTAAAAAGAAAGTATGTTGTTCTGTAAGTTGCATTTTTGTAGACTGATTTAAAAATGTAGTGCATATTGAGAATGGCAGTTTCTGGCAAATAGTAAGTGCTAAATGAAAGTCAAGTGTTGTTGCTGATAACTATATGGAGAAGAAAGAAGAGGAAACAGAGGAGGGAGACCTGAAAGGAGAGACAAAGACTAAGAAGAGGAAATTTTAAGAAAAAGAAGAGGATGTGGAGAAGAGGCAGGTGGCTTGAAGAGAGATACAGGATCCAACTGGAAATTCACAGTTTTTGTTTTCTTAGCATCAGAGCTTCCCCCTAAAGATACAAAAATATCATCTGAAATTATATGGAATTTAGATATC
The DNA here is from genome assembly GCF_027580195.1 of Bos mutus. Classification (NCBI taxonomy): domain Eukaryota; kingdom Metazoa; phylum Chordata; class Mammalia; order Artiodactyla; family Bovidae; genus Bos; species Bos mutus. Next base: position 44,997,758 of record NC_091640.1, on the reverse strand, counting down.
TGTGCTGTACCCTGCAAATTACTCCATCCTTTACCTTCGACTCCATGCAGCTCTCCTCTTTTGTTGTTTTGGTCTAAGATTGGTTGCTGTTCTGTAGGAAGAAGATGCTGTGTGCTAAGCCCCTGGCCAGGATCAGGGTACTGAGAAGAAGACAGAGGGAGCATTTCCCCCACATGTGCTGTGGTCCCTTGGAGAGTATATCAGCTGTGTGGTTTGCAAATAGACTACTTGGTACTATAATAAAGGTTAACTTTGGCCTCTGAACCCAGGTGGAGGTCATGGAAGCTCCTCCTAGACAAGTCAAAGTGAAATAGACTTTCTCTGATGTTTCTGTTCTCTAATTAACAGTATCAGAAAGAAGTTATAACTCAGGCAGGGCAGGGGGAGGAAGGAAAATATTTTCAATTATCTTGGAAGGTAAAATTTCTTAAGTAGATTTTTGTCACATCAGATCTCAGTCTTTGTTTCTTCCTTTTGTTGGGGAATGTTGGAAATTGAATTGATAATAAAGTAATAGTGATAATAAAGACTAACATTTATTGAATACTTATCATATGTAGAGTACTGCTTTCCAAGCTTTATACTAGTTTATACCCAGTACAATCTCATCCAGTAGGTGCCATATTACAGGTGAGAATTTAAATAATTTGGCTAAAGTCACATAGGTAGTAAGTAGCAGAGCTAAAATGCAAACCAAGGACTAGCTGAAAATGAAACCCTCTGTAGACTACCAGAATATATTTAGATAAGCTACAAGATGCCTCCTTCACTGTCACACACAGTCAGTACATACGATTAAGGCTTCCCTCTGCTTTTTAAAACAGTTACCCCTTTGGATTATTACCTGTTTAAATAAAGCTCTGTTTTCATTTGTGTTAAAGTTGAGAGAAGTGATACTCTCTCATGAGGTGAGTGATACTTACTTTGATCTGGGAGTCTAAAACAGCCATTTTTTCCTGAATATTTCTACTTTGTAGATCTTAGGTCTTAGCATAAAACTTCAGCATCCTTCCCTAGACTCAATAAGCCATGAGACATAGGACAACACCTGAAGGTTACCTGCAAGGATTATCTGGGGAGGTGAGATGTGCAGCGGTGAGAAGGAAGATGTCTGGCTCTGTTGGGCTTTCATGTCTGCCATCTGAGACATTCATGCTTACATGATCTGCAGTATACTTTAAATTAAGGGAGAAACCCAATCCTTAATTTGCTTCCAGAAGGTAATTTCCTGAGCTTTTAGAGAAATGTAGCAAATTGTCTCAAGAGCAGTGGGCATGGTGGCCACTAATTAGTAATTGTCTTAAGAAGTCAAATGAATAACTATCTCAATATTTCCACTACTGTCTCCTGCTATCTTCTTGACCAAACTAGGATAGCAAGATGAATCACGAAACTGAGGCCCATAGATGTCCAAGGTCACACCTTCAGTCTCTAAGAAAACAGAACCTAGGTTTCTTATCTCCAGTCAAAACTAATCTTCGATTCAGGGTGTTAATAGTGAAAGATGCCTTGCTGCAGAAAGAAGGAGGGAATCCTAATTAGTCAAGGTGTTTAGGAAACAGCATTCTCTATCATCCTTCAGAAATTAAAATGTACGTTTTGCATATTAAATTCTTTCCTAAATTCTGCTGTAAATTTTTAAGACTTGGTTTCACCCACAAATTCTGTACACTTTGATCACAAGTGGTTTTTTCTTTTTAAACACTTTTCAATATCCAGAGGCACTAGTATTTCTCAAAATCCATTTTAAGTAGTATACCACAAAGCAATTCGGAGGGAGTTCTGGAAATGCTTTTTATTAAAAATAATGGTCGAAATCATAATGATAGTAACTGACTTATTGGCATTTCATGTTCATACTACCTTACCTTGGAATACTACCATAATTTCACAACAGGTCTCTCCCTAGCTCTCTCTATCTGATTGATTCTCTGGACTCCTTCTATATGTGCCTTTTCTAAAGCACTTTCACTATGCCCTCCTGCCACTCTATCATCACCACAACATACACTATTCTTGGCATAAAATCCAACTTCTCAGTCTGGCATTTCAGTCTTTCTCTTTCTCCAGGTTCCCTCTCCACTGTTCTCCAAGACAAGCCCTGTGGTTGAAAATTTGGCACATTTTCTGATTCTCAAACTGGGCACAAACTTCCTCACTTCCCCACCTTTTCTCCTCTCTCCATTTGTGTGGGTGTGTTTCTCAATAGAGCATAGGTTCCTTTGAGAGCAGAGGCTGTGATCTGCTCATCATCACTTCCCGCACAGAACCTGACCCTAGGTCTTACACCAAGGATCTTGTAACAACTTCAGCTGGCCACCTGCACTGCCTTCACCCTGCCTTACCATCTCTCAAACAACGAATGTCCACAACGAGAGTCACACCTGACCTGCGGTTTTATTTTTGGACTTTAACTATGGTGACAAAGTTTTATTATGAAGAAAGTTAGAAATAGGTAACTTCCTGGTGGCTCAGACAGTAAAGAGTCTGCCTGTGGTGTGGAAGACCTGGGTTCGATCCTTGGGTCGGGAAGATCTCCTGGAGAAGGCAATGGCAACCCAGTCCAGTATTCTTGCCTGGAAAATCCCATGGACGGAGGAGCCTGGCAGGCTACAGTCCATGGGGTCACAAAGAGTTGGACACAACTGAGCGGCCTCACTTTCTTTCTTAGAAATATGTTAAGTGATTGTACTTAAGGGAAAAAAGCTATCTCTATTTTAATCGTCTTTTTAAAAAATTATTGAAATTCTAGATCTTCAAGCTCAAGTTTGTATGTTGGTTGAAAGAAGAACTTTAGGTCCCCTTGAGCTTGTGTCAAGTACATATTCTGCCTTCCATATAATTACATCTCTACCTTGTTACAGACGAAACTGTTTGCAGAGGGATCCACGGCTATGAAGACAGAGAGGCTGAGATTGGACAGACAGTCTACAGTCAAAGATCTGGCTTTGGGTTCCAGTTTCATAACTGACCTCTGAGTGACCTCGGGAAAAGCCACCTTCCCTTCTTGGGCAGCAGTTCCCTTGGCTGTAAAATAAGAAATGTAATATTTGAATTCACAGGGTTATTGTGGAAATTAACTGTGGTAATTGCTATAAAATACCTTGTAGATTCTAAGGGACTCTGTGAATGTTAGTTATTATTAAAGAAATATTCTGGGCATCTCCAAGTTTTTGTTGCTTGTCTGTTTGCATAAGGCAATACTAGAGGTATTTCCAACTACCCTTGAATAATTTCTGTCATGAAACGTATGATTCTCTTGCATGCGTGCGTGCTCAGTTGCTTCAGTGGTATCCAACTCTGTGATCCAGTGGACCATACCCTGCCAGGCTCCTCTGTCCATGGGGTTTTCCCAGCAAGAATACTGGAGTGGATTGCCATGCCCTTCTCCAGGGCATCTTCCTGACCCAGGGCTCAAACTTATGTTTCCTGCATTGCAGGCAGATTCTTTACCACTGAGTTACCAGGGAGGCCTCTTAGGTCTGTACAAATGCTCCATGTTCCAGTTTTAATTCCATCTATATTTACATGCAGCAGGCTCAACTTCTTAACCAAAAATTCTCCTTTTAGTGTTTGAAGTCTGCTGTTCAAACTTTTGACTCGATGAAGTATTATGGATAAACTTGCCATTTTAGATGCTGCTATCAACTTTGGACTTTCAACTACACACACACACACACACACACCATTAGGTTTATTTCCTTTGTCTTTCCTTCCTTCTATCCCTCCTAGCTTTCTCTTCCATCCTTATTATTTTTTCTTTCCTCCAATTAAAGTCTAGAAATATTCACTTCAGAGAATATCACATGAATCTTTGCCCAGAGTGACTCTTAAATTTCTCTCCTGCCTGAAACACTTGTAAAGCCTCACCATTTTCTCCAGAGCATTCAGATAATCTCTGGTAGATAAAATGGGCCCAACTCTGTGTTATTTACCAATTAAGTCCCAGAGCAGACTATGAAGTTAAGGCGCAATCTACTATGCAGGGGACTTGATTACTGAAGAACATCCCCCAGGCATTCCATGACCTATAGAGGCAATACATTTTCTCTGATATGATGGGAATTATTGACTCACTGAACCAGAACGCTCTGAAAGTCCACGTAAGGACCCGTATTTCCAGAATGGATTGAAAAGCCAACAGTCTCTGGTTTCCTGCATACTCACAGTTTGTAGATTATTGATCTGATAATTAATCAACTCAGAATCCTCAGTATTAGCTCAATGTATGTGCAAAACCCCTTCATCAGACCTGAGTTGAAGAACACCCCAAATCTGCACCTCACAGAAGTTGCTTATAGTGCTCAACTGCTCAAATTATTTTTGTCTTTGAAGTGTAGCAGTTCAGCCTTCCTTAACACACACAAGGTCAAGGAAAGTAATACTGCCTAGGAAATAAGTAAATTGCCACAGACATACAATTATAAATAAGAAAGGCCTATAAAAACAATATAATCATGGAATTTTCAAGTTGAAATAAAATGCAATAAAATTGTTTACAATTTATTGCATATTAAGGCTAGCCTTGGAGGATTACAGACAAGGGTCCTTATAAATTTAAGTACATGTTTGTGTGTGTATGTGTGTATGTGCCTGGACTAAATTTTTTTCCCAAAGAATTATTGTTGGAACTTGTTTCATTGAGAGTTGTCATGTCACAGCCTCTCAGGAAAGCATGTTCTCTAGTGACTAGCATTAGCCACATGGAATATTTTGTGGGGAAGTTCAGAACTTAATCTTATCCCTATCTGGCCTATTAGAATTGTCTTCTAAACGTTGATATAAAGATCAATTCTGTTTCAAATGACTACTATCTCACGTATGTAGATGAAACAATACATCTTGCTCCTCTATTTCCATGGTCTTTCTGTCCCTCCCAGCCTCTCCAAATTGTCTTCCTATCTCACACTCTGATGCTGGTCCTTCTGCTACAAGTAGAAGTCTGAGTCAGCACCCACGCTCTTCCTCTCACCTCTTCTTCTCTGGGAAGGTCCCTCTCTCTTCCCATATCCCTGTCTCCTTAGAGGGGTTCTATAACAGATTCCTTTGCTGAGATCTCAAGGATCACTTATATGAAGTGATCACTTTAATATTTGTGGAATAAATTAATGAATAGGTCCAGCCAGGAATCTACATTTTAAGGCTTTGCTCTCTGATGTATTCCATAGTACCTTCATGTTTTTAATACATGAAAGATTTAAAAGATTTATAAATTCACAGAGTTGGTTCTCTAGTGCTAGGATTTTAGCTTCAATGTAAGCAGTGAGATCTTAGTCCTGTGTCTTTGAATGGCACCTACTCAATCTATTTTTCCATCAAGGGTTCATAAGCACCACAAAGGCAATGACCTTTTCTCTACTTCTGTGTTTAACCCCCACAGCCCTCATTATATTACTCTGTTCAACAAATGCCAATGTCCAGCTCTTTCTGCTCCTTCAATCTCCAGATAATTTGATCGACTATAACAAAATGTTTTGCAGCTTACAACATGAAGTTGTTAAAGATTCTTTGTCAGGTAATTGATAAAAGAACATTCCAGCCTAACCTTCACATCCACTGGCTCCAAGTTTATGCCACCTATACTTGTACACCTCATACCTAAAACACCATTAGCCTGTTAACATGAGACTATCACCCATTGCAGATGAATGGTAATGCAGATCTCTGACCCTCCAAGCTGCCTGACAGTTCATGCCACCAGGGGATGTTCTGGGCCCCCTGATGCTGGAGTATTGGCATACTGGGGAACAGGATCTTGAGACGGAGTGGTCTCCAAGACCAGCACCGAGTGCCAGCCCCTAGTTCTCGCCTGGTTTTGATCATGGTCAGGACCATAATTACGCCTCAATACCTACATCTCATGGGCTTCCCAGGTGGTGCTATGTAAAGATCCTGCCTGCCAATGCAGGAGACGTGAGAGATGCAGGTTTGACCCCTGGGTTGGGAAGATCCCCTTGAGGAGGGCACGGCAACCCACTCCAGCATTTTTGCCTGGAGAATTCCCATGGACAGAGGAGCCTGGTGGTCTACATTTCACAGGGTCACAAAGAATTGGACACAACTGAAGCAACTTTAGAGAAGCCAATGGCACCCCACTCTAGTACTCTTGCCTGGAAAATCCCATGGACGGAGGAGCCTGGTGGGCTGCAGTCCATGGACTCACTAAGACTCGGACCCGACTGAGGGACTTCACTTTCACTTTTCACTTTCATGCATTGGAGAAGGAAATGGCAACCCACTCCAGTGTTCTTGCCTGGAGAATCCCAGGGACGGGGGAGCCTGGTGGGCTGCCATCTATGGGGTTGCACAGAGTCAGACACGACTGAAGCGACTTAGCAACAGTAGCAGCAGCAGAGGGTGTTATTAATAAGACAAAATAAGATTGAACACTTAATGCCGTTGCTTTTAAACCTACCCTTATGCAAAACCTAAATCCACCACCAGCATACAGTGCCCTCAGGGGATCATCAGCCCTCCATCAGACCTGTCAAAATTTTCCATAGTCAACACAGAGCCGCACTTGTAAGCCCTGCCATCACATACGGTGAAGGTGGAGCAAAGCATCAGGTGGACCAGACAGTTTCCATTCTACAACCCATCAAGCCTGAACAATTAGAATAGATTTTGGAACCGCCTCCCATATGCACAGATAAAGCTGTAAACATGCCCTCTTGTTCTACTGATGGGAGCCTCAGGAGGCTGATAATCATTTGTCCCAAATAAACTTGTTTGAACTCTTGGTGGATTCCCTTTAGTTTTTCATTACCATTCTGGAAAAAAATGCAAATAATTAGGTGACAGCATGCCCTTTGGACATTATTAACTATATCACAATTATCACATGTAGTGTATTCTATGTGCATACAAGTCCCTTCAGGATAGTGCATATTCTCAACTCCAACCAAAAAAAAAAAAAAAAAAAAACCAAAAAGAGAGGGAATTATTAACACCCACTCTTCAAGTGATGTAAAACGAAATCTCAGATCGTGGAACTAAACATTTGTGGCTCTGGCGTCTATACAGGCTGGTTGGAGAATTCACTCACTATGGTGTTTGACACACTCATTCTCTCAGGTGAAATACTGCGGGCAAAACTGCATAATTTATTAGGCTTGTATGGCAAGGCAGAATAATTAGATCCTCTCCTTGTACAAGGCTACATTTTATGATGATCTTTTTAATGCTGTAATCTAAATTGAGGCTGGAGTTGAGGCATGGAGGGGGCTTGAAAGTGAACTAGTTGGGAGATGCTCTACATGAACTAACAGCTGTACTATTATGTCATCAAAAGTAGGATCCTATTCTTAAAGGCTTTCAAATCATCTGTATTATTAGGTAACAAGTACCTCAAATGTTTTAATAGCAAGAACATGATTATACATATCTATCTATCTATCTATATACACAATGTTGTGTTTTATTGTGAGTGGGCAGGAAAAGAAAAAGGTTAGAAGCCAGTAATGTCCTCCATGAACAGGTAGAAAAGAATTTCCAAATGTTGGCAAGAGGTGACAAAGTAAGAAAAAGATCTGCCTTACCTCACAGTTCCTCCTGAGCCTTGAAACGATGGTTTAGAGAAAAGTAGCCAGTGTCACCAAAGACACAATTTGGAATAAGAATTTGAGATCCTTCTCAGGTGATCAAGGCAAAGAAGGCCGCGAACACGGAGGCCGCACGGTGTCCAGGTGTGTGCTTAACTGGCTCGCTCGGTCCGTCCTCACTGTACCAGCATCTGAGCACTAAAGTGGGTCCGTCATTCTAGGAGATTTGCTTTTAAAGTGCCTCCCCTTAGAATGCTTTCCTTAGCATCCCGTTCTCCTTCAGTGATCAAGTGGTGCATGAGGATAGGGTTGTTTTCCCATTGGAGATTTGCTTCTTATTAAGTAGTCAGATGACCCATCTCAGGGGCCCAAGAAAGAACCATTGGAAGATAATTCTTCCTGCAGCCACTCTGGTTCTGCTTGGCTGCCACTCTGCCACGTTGTTTCCTCCTTTGCACATTACTGAGAGGTTAAATTTTTACAAATCTTATAAGACATTTTTGTCTTTGAGCAGATAGAAGATAAGGAGGGCTCATACACCTGGCCCTCTCAGGATGGAAAACTCCATTTGAGAAACTAATTTGCCATCTTGAAGGCTGATCCATGAGCATATCTGGCCATGGAATTCAGGTGGGAGAATCAAGTTCAAAGAAAAGGTTATGAGAAACCTTTCCCATGAGATCTGGTCCCTTTCTCTTTGAGAGCAGACCAAAGTCAAATTCCTTCACTGTGTCTATTTTCTGAACTCAAGTGCCTAGAACTCCAGTTTTCATCACCCTCATTTCATTCTCTTCCTCTTCATTATCATGATCACAGAAAGAAACAAACGTAATTTTTATTCCCTAACATCGAGTAGAATAATTTGCCTTAAGCATAGTGTAAAAACTAAGGCTCACTTGTATTCTCTGTTTCCTTTGAACATCACATAATTGGTCCCCAGATTTCCCTGAAATCTTAGATTTTATTCTGAAAACCTTGCATTAGCTATGACTTTATCCTAAGGATCAACTCCCTTTAAGCCTCAATATCTATCCCTTGCTTTTAGAAATGAAACTGTTTTTCCAAAGGCTCAGCATGCTGTCCTTTGGGCTTTTGCCATATCTTAGCAACCATTCTGTTGGGGAACCTTACAAACAAAACTAGGCTTCGAGTCTGGGCACATATTAAAAGATATGTTGCAATAATAAACATTTTAGTTTCTTTGTTTAAACCAGCAATAACAGCTTTTAGTAACTGCTGAGGTCTTGCCCTTTGTTCTGATTAAAGAAAAGAGATTCTTTAAATTTAGTGTATTTCCAGGTTAATTTGCTCTTGCATTTAAGAAATCTCTACGTGATAGTTCAATATTAGATCCATATTCAGAAGAGATGTATGGTCTCAACTGGCAATTATACATGAAGTTTTTTGTTATCTTTATGGAATTTCCTAATTTTCTTCAAGAATTATACATCCCCATTTTGAAAATCATTCCTTTCAAAGAAATCTAATGGCTTTATGAGGCCATTCACTTTAATCTCAGCATTCCTGCCAGACTGACAGAGGGAAAAGTATCAAATATTTTATAAGTGGATGAAAGAAGAAAACAAGGTCTAGTCATGTAGGATTCAATGCAGCATTTTCTTTTAGTCAATAATCCCTTTACTAAAGGGAACCAGGGCCCCTTGGAGATGTGGCTGATTTTAGAATTGGGGTAGGAAATATACAAGATAAGCCTAGAGAATTTCACAGCTCTTAAAAATAGGAGGAAAATGAAGACTTGATGAAACTGGTAGACACAAAAACTTATAGAGCCCTTCTCGCATTTGTTGTTTCTCAAGTGTTTTAGCTCAAAATAATCAATATGCCCAAGTGGCATATTCTGAAGTGGCATGTTCTGAACCCTTTCATACTAAGTAAGTATTTGCTGACTGCAAATCAAAAAAATTATCATTTTGAAGTGTCATCTTCTCTTATTCTATGCAACAGCAACAAACCATTTCTCGATCAGATTGTAATATGCAACAAAAAGTGGATTTTATATAACAACTGGCAATGACCAGCTCGGTGATTGGACTGAGAAGAAGCTCCAAAGCACTTCCCAAAGCCAAACTTCCACCAAAAAAGGTCATGGTCATTGTTGGTCTGCTTCTGATCTGATCAACCACAGCTTTCTGAATCCCAGCAAAACCATTACATCTGAAAAGCATCAATGAGATGCTCAGAAAACTGCAACACCTACAGCCAGAACTGGTCAACAGAAAGGACCCAGTTCTCCACGACAATGCCCAATCACACGTCACACAACCAAGGCTTCAAAAGTTGGACAAATTAGGCTATAAAGTTTTGCCTCATCCACCATACTCACCTGACCTCTCACCAACTGACTACCACTTCTTCAATATCTTGAGAACCTTTTGCAGGGAAAATCCTTCCACAACCAGAAGTAGTAAGAAAATACTTTCCAAGATGTCCTCTAATCCTGAAACAGGGTTTTTATGCAATAGGAATAAACTAACTTATTAATATTTTTCTTTGGTAAAAATGTGTTGAATGTAATGGTTTCTATTTTGATTAACAAAGATGTGTTTGAGCCTAGTTATAATGATTTAAAATTTACAATCCAAAACTGAAATTACTTTTTCACCAACCTCATAAATGAATACATAAATGTACGGAGTAGACAAATCACCCATGCAGAACAATTCCACACAGCTTATGTGGATAGTCAGCCCCTTAGAAGGTAGAACATAACTCTTCATTCTTCAAATGTGGGTTGCTCATAGTGTATGCCCTCTTGGGGCATGAACAAGGGTTCATGAGAAAATTATGAACAAGGTACAAAGAGTACTTTTCCAGTTGATAAATCTTACCAATATTATCTCAGACATCAAAAATGATGTCATCTTGATTTCATGTACCTTTGATATAAAGTGATGAGAATGGCACTATACCTCTGTGATCTTTCTCCAAAAGTGGGACACTCACATTCCCACTCTAATCATGAGAAAAACATCAGACAAATCCCAATTAAGAGACATTCTGCAAAGTTCCTGACCAGTAGCCTTCAAAGCTGTCAAGGTCAAAAATGTAAAGTCTGACTTTTTGTCACAGGGAAGAGGAACCTAAGAAGACATGATAAGTAAATGTAATGTGGTGTCCTGGATTGTATCCTAGAGAAAGAAAGTCAGAACTAAGGAAGTCTGAATACAGGTATAATGATGGATCAATATTGGTTCATTAATTGTGACAAATGTACTTATACTGGCATTAGATGTTAATGATGAGGGAAATGTGTGTAGGATATATGGGAACTCTACCTTTGCAATTTTTCTATAAATCTAAAACTCTTATTTAATTTTTTAAAAACATCTACCTACTACTTCCCAGGCAACACCTAAGTGCATGTATAGACTGGTCTTCAAAAAATGTTTGCTAAATATATGAAAATAACATTTGTCCTTAGTCTCCATAAATTTACCATAGTGCATCCATTTCCATACAAGAGTTCTTCTTTTATTTAATAACTTTGAGAGTGGTATTAGAATATGAAAAAAGGAAATTCTATAGTGGAAAACTCAGAAGTAATTTTTTAGCAATGCATATTGACTTTACTCACAATTTCCATCACAATAGAACTTTAAAAATGAAAATATTAATGAGACTAAGTGTTTTATTTTCAAAATACTTTCACATGTATTTGCAATGTAAATTCCTTAAATAATAAATTGAAAAAGGCAAGGTAGGCATTACTCTGCATTTTGAACATCAAAAATCTTGAGGCAAAGATACAGTATATGATGTATCAAGGTGGAAAAGAGCCTCATATCTACATATTGGCAATAATCAGGCTGTGAATTGAGCAAGCTGGCTAACTTTCCTGGGGTTAAGTTTCCCTGTTTGAAAAATGAAGGAAATTTCCATGGTAGAGGAAAGTTCCTGTTTAATACACCCCCTGTCCAACTCCAAACACATAGAACATAATAAATTTATTTATTTAAAAATAAATACAGATCTGTATTAAATATTAAGGAAAAAACCCAAGGACCAAAAAGGAAAGGAAATTACAGGTATAGGCAGAGGCTGAAGTCTCATGGTCACCAATGGGAAGAGACTAGTTGTATGTGGATTATCCAGCTAAAGTCCTCCAATGGGAACGTGTACTCCAAAATGAGCTCAGGCTGTGATAGAAATTAGAATATCCCATCTTGTCTGTCCAGGTGGCTTCCAGAAACATGATTCTTTCCCAAAGCCTGCCACCAAAGTCAAGTTTCTCATATAAGACTGATTTCCAGGCTGTTACTTGTACACACACTGAGAGTAGAGCTGAGACCTCCTGTGGATCCAGATGGCACAAGAGGCACAGGCTGAGGCCATCATGAGATGGCTTCCGGAAAAGGGTGCAGAAGGGAACTTTTCAAGAGATGAGTGAAACCAAAAAACTGGGTGAATTCCAATTCTAGAAAAAAAGAAATAATGAAAGAAATCTAAAAAGATCCTTAAAAATCAATATCCTTGAAATTCTCAAAGAAATAAGAGAGGAGAATGGGAAACTCGAGAGTAGGTCCAATACTAGGCTAACATAAACAAAGAAATTGAACCATGAAAGATAGAATTGAGGAAATTTCCTAGTATGGAAGCAAAGAGATAAAGTGATAGTAAAGAAAAGAGAAACTGAGCTGAAGGCCAAGAAGTATCAATATAAGCCTAATATGAATTTCATAAGAAAAATATAAAGAATTTGGGAGAGGGTCTAAAAGAGCTAAATAATGGCTGAAAATCTCCAAAGTTTCCAAAAGAGTCTTCCAATTAGGGAGACCCATGTTGTACACAGCAAGAGAAATAAAAAATACAGTCCACACATAGACTGTAAAACCCATGAGAAGAGATAAATTACCTAAAAAGAACAGCATCTGTTTGACAGCTCATTTTTTCATTAATAAAAGAATTCATTCAAAGTGTCATGGGAAAATAATTGTGAATATAGAATGTTATGCCTTCAAGAGTAAATGTGAAATGAAGACATCTTTAGACATTTAAGGACTAAGTTTATTACTATCAGATCCTCACTGCAAGAATTATTAAAGGCTATAATTCATCAAAAAGAATCATAAATTCAGAACTAAGGAGTGGGATTCAGGAAAGTTGGTGAGCAAAGAAGTTGAATATAGTGATGATAAAAACACATAGATGTTTACTGTAAATAATAAAGAAGAACAATTTCTTTTATGTTTAAAACATGTTGGAATTAAAATTCTAAACATCAACAGTATAAAAACTGGGAATTAGGAGCTATGTACCTAACTAAGGAGCATGAGGTACACTAAGATCCTTCATGTATACTTGATTAGAAAATCAGTAATAGAATAAGTATATTGAAAATTTAAAGGTAACCGCTAAAAGAAAAGAAATAAACTGTGTACCTTGCCAAATAGTATATGAAGGAAAAGAGCAAAAAAAAGAAAATTATAACAGTCCAATAAAGACTGTTAATAAAGAGGGAAGTAGAAGTAAACCTAAAGTAGCATAAAGAAAACACACAATAAGGTAGCAGAAATAAAATCCAAATATATATGGGGAAGCAAGTTTCAGAATAATATTTTGTATGTAGCATTGATACGTTAATATATGTAATCAAGTCTACAAAACGCTTTAAACAGACAAAGAATCAAATTCATTAAATTCATGACAGTGGTTGTATGTTGGGTAAGGGGTCCCAGAAGACTCACCTTATCTATGATATATTAATTATTTGTATATTTAAAAAGAGATAATGCAAATATTAAATTTCAGGCTTAATTAGAGATGATAGAAACCCAGATATTATTAGATTTTTCTTTGTATGCCTTATGTTTTTCTATTTTTTTTTTACAAAAAGTGTTTAGGTTATTCCTTCTAAGTCTAATAATGTGTATATCTCTATATTATCTCAAAGCATCCAGTGAGCTAAAGGCAGAATCAAGACTAGCACCAATGTTTCCTGATTTCAAGTCCATGATTCTTTCCTTTACACCAATATTCTAGATGTTCAGGTTATAATCAATTTTAGCTGCTCCCTCGAGTCCTTAGAGATGACTTTTGAAAGTTCGTACAAGCTTTGGGTTTTCATTACTTTTTCTTCTACTCTCAATGCTTAGATTGGCACCAATTTACCCTCAAGAGGTTCTTGTGAGCCTTAATTGAGGACCACAAAAGATAGCAAGATCTTTAAGTGAGTAGCTCTGAGTAATTTCCCAAGCAGATCACTCTGCAGAATTTCATTTTCAACATGAATGGTCACACTTCAAGCAATGAATGAGACGCATTGTTCAAGGGAAATGACGCACTCGATTCTGTAGTGCTGCTCAACAGTCCCAGTGCAGCTGAGCAGCAGTGCGTCAGCATTTTCGTTATAAACCCATCAGCAGGATGTAAGCGCCAGAGGCTTCTAAAATCAATTTGCTGAGTCACTGCCGAGAAGGACCCACAAGACTGTCACAAACATAAACACCAACCTCTTCAAGGATGTCTTTCTTTACTATGCTCATCCTCACGCTGACCCTTGTATGATCTTGAATATTTTCCTTGTGTATGGAGCCTGCTAGCTTGACTATTATTGGTTCATATCAATAGACTCTTAGCTCTCTTTTTCTCTACAATTGGAGAAAATTTGGGGGTAGGTGGAAGGTCTTTTGTTTATCATGATTATTATCTGTAGAGAATCAGATTATTGCTGCATGCCATAGTTTTTAGGAGTAGAATAGCTGAATGAGAAAGGTAATCAATCATCTAATATGTGATCATGCACTTTAATAATGAAAACTCTCTCTTTATGGCACTGGATTCACTCCCAGATTAGAAAATTAGTTGGAGCACATAATAGGCCTTTTTTTTTTCTGGAGTGGGTACACTGTAGAAGACAAAACCTATGTGAAACATCAAATTCATAAACTAGTATCTTCTGACTCTGGAATGCTGTACTTTCCTTCTGGGTGTCTAAAGCCAAACCATCATTCATCATTAGTAGAACTCTACCAGAGAAGACCTCCCCATTTGCTCATTCCTTCTCTGTTGTCTCTGAACTCCTTCTATATTTATGTTCACATACTGTTGAAGCCTAGCTTGAAGGATTTTGAGCATTACCTTGCTAGTGTGTGAAATGAGTATGGTAGTTTTGAACATTCTTTGGCATTGCCTTTCTTTGGAACTGGAATGAAATCTGACCATTCCAGTCCTCTGGCCACTGCCAAGTCTTCCAAATTTGCTGGTATATAAAGTGCAGCATTTTAACAGCATCATCTTTTAGGATTTGATATAGCTCTGCTGGAATTCCATCACCTCCACTAGCTTTGTTTGTAGCAATGGTTCCTAAGTCCCACTTGACTTCACACTCCAGGATGTCTTGCTCTAGGTGAGTGACCACACCATCATGGTCATCCATGATGTAGAAAGGCTGTCAATTCCACCTTCACCATATTTTTTTGTGTGTGCCCAGAAGAATATTATAAAGCTCCTTGTGCTGGAGAACACTTGAAGAAATGGACTATTTTTGTGCAAAGAGAAAAAAAAAATAGATAACTAACAAAGATCTTCTGTATAGCACAGGGAACTCTGCTCAATATTCTGTACTAAGGCATTTTTTGGTACAGTTCTTCTTTGTATTCTTGCCACCTCTTGTTAATCTCTTCTGCTTCTGTTAGGTCCTTGCTGTTTCTGTCTTTTATTGTGACCATCTTTGCATGAAATATTCCCTTGGTACCTCCAGTTTTCTTGAAGAGATCGCTTGTCTTTCCTACTCTTTTGTTTTCCTCTATTTCTTTGCATTGTTCACTTAAGATTTTCTTATCTCTCCTTGCTCTTCTTTGGAACTCTGCTTTCAGTTGGGTATATCTTTCCCTTTCTCTTTTGCTTTTCACTTCTCTTCTTTTCTCAGCTATTTGTAAGGCCTCCTCAAGACAACCACTTTGCCTCCTTCATTTCTTGTGGATGATTTTGGTCACCACATCTTGTGCAATGTTACAAACCTCTGTCCCTAGTTCTTCAGGCACTCTGTCTACCAGATCTAGTCTCTTGAAGCATAGCCCTTATTAATAAGTTGCTTTGGTCTGTGATTTATTTAGGGATATTAGTTCTGTTTGCCAAGAAGCTTCTTGTTTCAGAGGCTGAAACACAGTTTAAGAACAGTGATGACAACTTATGAGGCACTAGAGAATTAACCACATGTTTATTTTATATTGGAATTTGGTGGGCTAACAATATTGTGCTTGTGTCGGGTGTCCAGCAGAGTGATTCATTTGTACATATACATATATCACTATCTATTCTTTTTCAAATTCTGTTCCCATTTAGGTTATTACAGAATATTGAGAATTCCCTATGCTATACAGAAGCTCTTTGTTAGTTATCTATTCGATTTATTTTTATTAAATCTTTGTTTGTATTGCAGTTCAATTCAGTTCAGTCGATCAGTAGTGTCTGACTCTTTGCAACTCCATGGACTGCAGCACGCCAGGCCTCCATGGCCATCACCAACTCCTGGAGTTTACCCAAATTCATGTCCATTGAGTCAGTGATGCCATCCAACCATCTCATCTTCTGTTGTCCCCTTTTCCTCCCACCTTCAATCTTTCCCAGCATCTAGGTCTTTTCCAATGAATCAGTTCTTCGAATCAGGTGGCCAAAGTAGTGGAGTTTCAGCTTCAGCATCAGTCCTTCCAATAAATATTCAGGACTGATTTCCTTTAGGATGGACTGGTTGGATCTACTTGCTGTCCAAGGGACTCTCAAGAGTCTTCTCCAACACCACAGTTCAAAAGCATCAATTCTTTGGTGCTCAGCTTTCTTTATAGTTCAACTCTCATATCCATACATGACTACCAGAAAAACCATAGCTTTGATAGACAGACCTTTGTTGGTAAAGTAATGTCTCTGCTTTTTAATATACTGTCTAGGTTGGTCATAACTTTCTTTCCAAGGAGCAAGCATCTTTTAATTTCGTGGCTGCAGTCACCATCTGCAGTGATTTTGGAGCCCAGAAAAATAAAGTCTGACACTGTTTCTCCATTCATTTGCCATGAAGTGATGGGACCAGATGCCATGATCTTCGTTTTCTGAATGTTGAGTTTTAAGCCAACTTTTTCATTCTCCTCTTTCACTTTCATCAAGAGGCTCTTTAGTTCTTGTTCACTTTCTGCCATAAGGGTGGTGTCATCTGCATATCTGATGCAGATATTTCTGATATTATATTATTGATATTTCTCCCGGCAATCTTGATACCAGCTTGTGCTTCATCCAACCCAGCATTTCTCATGATGTACTCTGCATAGAAGTTAAATAAGCAGGGTGACAATATACAGCCTTGACGTCCTGCTTTTCCTATTTGGAACCAGTCTGTTGTTCCATGTCTAGTTCTAACTGTTGCTTCCTGACCCTGTATACAGATTTCTCAAGAGGCAGGTCATGTGGTCTTGTATTCCCATCTCTTTCAGAATTTTCCACAGTTTATGGTGATCCACACAGTCAAAGGCTTTGGCATAGTCAAGAAAGCAGAAATAGATGTTTTTCTGGAACTCTCTTGCTTTTTTGATGATCCAGCAGATGTTGGCAATTTGATCTCTGGTTCCTCTGCCTTTTCTAAATCCAGCTTGAACATCTGGAAGTTCAAGGTTTAAGTACTGTTGAAGCCTGGCTTGGAGAATTTTGAGCATTACTTTATTAGTGTGCAAGGTGATTGTAATTGTGCAGTAGTTTGAGCATTCTTAGGCTTTGCCTTTCTTTGGGATTGGAAGGAAAACTTACCTTTTTTTGTATTCCGGTGTAGTCAATTGGTGCCTTTGAATTGTGGTGCTGGAGAAGACTACTGAAAGTCCCTGGGACAGCAAAGAGGTCTAATAAGCCAATCTTAAGGGAGATCAACCCTGAATATTCACTGGAAGGATTTATGCTGAAGCTGAAGCTCCAGTATTTTGGTCATCTGACGCACACAGATGACTCATTGGAAAAGTCATTGATGCTGGGTAAGACTGACGGCAGAAGGAGAAGAAAACGTCAGAGGATAAGATGGCTGAATGGCATCACCAGTACCATGACCATGAACTTGGGCAAACTCTGGGAGATGGTGAGGGACAGGGAGGCCTGCCATGCTATAGTCCATGGGGTCACAGAGTCTGACACCACTGGGCAAATGAGCAACAATAGCATAGTCAATTAACAATGCTGTGATAGTTTAGGTGGGCAGCAAAGGGATTCAGCCATACATATACGTATATCCCTTCTCCCCCAAACTCCCTCCCATCTACACTTCCATATAACATTGAGCAGAGTACCCTGTGTAATACAGTATGTCCTTGTTGCTTATCCATTTTAAATACGACAGGGTGTACCTGTCCATCCCAAACTTCATAAATGTCCCTTCCCTCCATTCTTCCCATGGAAACCATAAATTTGTTCTCTAAGTCTGTGAGTCTGTTTCTGTTTTGTAAATAAGTCCATTTGCATCATGTCTTTTGATTGCTGGGTGATAAGTCATGGGGCATGAACTCCTCCTCTGTTGGGAGAAGATATCAGCTCCACTCCTCTAGATCAGGCCCAGTGAGTTGGGGCTCAGAGCACCCTCAGGTTATTTATATTCATGCTTCTCCACTGTTCTGCAAAGGTAGCAGTTTGTTTTAAGAGATATTGCTCAAAATTACCTTAAGATTGACAAACTCAAAGCAAATTTTGACTTAGAGGGAGAATCTAAAGGACTATTAGCAACAGCTGTAAAACCTCCCCTTATTGAGTAGTGTCTCCTGCACTTCAGAGAATTGCAGCTTTAGAGAGTGAAGGTCCTTCAGTTCAGGAGCTTCAAAGTTCTTTTAACTGTTATCTGTAAGAAGACTTCCATCTCACATTGCAAAATAGTGCATACACATGATTCAATGACAGAAGAAGAGAATGAGAATGAAACAAAAATTTCTGGAAGCGCTAACTACAGTAGGTGGATCAATTGATACTACACGGCCTATTGTATCTTACTGTATCCTATCCTATGTTATTCTATTACATTACAACTCATTTTTAATGTTGAATTTATGTCTCAAATATAGAAATTACTTTCTCCACATAACAAATAAGAATTTCTTATTCCTATGTCATTCAGTAATTGAGTCAATCTTTTTTGTGACCCCCTCTCTGATCAGTAAAAAGTTCCTTGGAATATTTGATAGGATCCTCTCTCTCCATAACTTCTGTGCTCCAGTGTGCTTTGGAGCTTTTCTGGTTGTTCTGGATTGTGGTGACAGCCACAGTTCTTGCTCACCGTGAACAGTTGCAGCTGGACATCTCTGCTCAGGGCTTTCTGAGAGGCCACGGATGGCTTCCCCTCAATAAACCCCACCTCCTCCTCCCATCCCCAGTTTCAACTAGAAAAGAACCACTTAAAATAGTATCAGAAACATAAAATATTGGGGAAATTTTGACAAAATGTGTGCAAAAGTTACACATTGAAAACTATGAAAGATTCCTGAAAGACATTTTAAAAGGCTTAAATAAACGTGTCCATGGAGAAGCAATTTTCTCAAATTCTTCTCTAGATTCAATGCAATTGCCATCAAAATCTCACTAGTACTTTTGTAGAAATTGGCAAATTGATTCTAAAATTCCTAGGGCAATACAGAGAACCTACAAGAACCAAGACAACTTTGAAAAAGAACAAAGCTGGATGGCTAACACTACCTGATTTTAACACTTATTGTAAAGCTATAGTGATTAAAAAAAATGCATTATTGGCATAAAGATAGATAAATATTCCAAAGAATAGAAAAGAGTCCAGAAATAAATTGCCACATATATGGGCAACTTATTTTCTTCAAAAGTGCAAAATTCAGTACAGAAAGGTGCTACAAAAGGTGCTGGAACAATAACAGGCAAATCTGGCTTGGAACACAGGGAAGCAGGGCAAAGGCTGATAGGGTTCTGCCAAGAAAACGCACTGGTCATAGCAAACACCCTCTTCCAACAACACAAGGGAAGACTCTACACATGGACATCACCAGATGGTCAACACCGAAATCAGACTGATTATATTCTTTGCAGCAAAAGATGGAGAAGCTCTATATGGGCAACAAAAACAAGACCGGGAGCTGACTGTGGCTCAGATCATGAACTCCTTATTACCAAATTCAGACTTAAATTGAAGAAAGTAGGGAAAACCACTAGACCATTCAGGTATGACCTAAATCAAATCCCTTATGATTATACAGTGGAAGTGAGAAATAGATTTAAGGGCCTAGATTTGATAGATAGAGTGCCTGATGAACTATGGAATGAGGTTCGTGACATTGTACAGGAGACAGGGATCAAGACCATCCCCATGGAAAAGAAATGCAAAAAAGCAAAATGGCTGTCTGGGAGGCCTTACAAATAGCTGTGAAAAGAAGAGAAGCAAAAAGCAAAGGAGAAAAGGAAAGATATAAGCATCTGAATGCAGAGTTCCAAAGAATAACAAGAAGAGATAAGAAAGCCTTCTTCAGCGATCAATGCAAAGAAATAGAGGAAAACAACAGAATGGGAAAGACTAGAACTCTTCAAGAAAATTACAGACACCAAAGGAACATTTCATGCAAAGATGGGCTCAATAAAGGACAGAAATGGTATGGACCTAACAGAAGCAGAAGATATTAGGAAGAGGTGGCAAGAATACACAGAAGAACTGTACAAAAAAGAGCTTCACGACCCAGATAATCACGATGGTGTGATCACTGACCTAGAGCCAGACATCCTGGAATGTGAAGTCAAGTGGGCCTTATAAAGCATCACTACGAACAAAGATAGTGAAGGTGATGGAATTCCATTGGAGCTATTTCAAATCCTGAAAGATGATGCTGTGAAAGTGCTGCACTCCATATGCCAGCAACTTTGGAAAACTCAGCAGTGGCCACAGGACTGGAAAAGGTCAGTTTTCATTCCAATCCCAAAGAAAGGCAATGCCAAAGAATGCTCAAACTACTGCACAATTGCACTCATCTCACGCTAGTAAAGTAATGTTCAAAATTCTCCAAGCCAGGTTTCAGCAATATGTGAACTATGAACTTCCAGATGTTCAAGCTGGTTTTAGAAAAGGCAGAGGAACCAGAAATCAAATTGCCAGCATCCACTGGATCATTGAAAAAGCAAGAGTTCCGGAAAAACATCTATTTCTGCTTTCTTGACTATGCCAAAGCCTTTGACTGTGTGGATCACCATAAACTGTGGAAAATTCTGAAAGAGATGGGAATACCAGACCACCTGACCTGCCTCTTAAGAAATTTGTATGCAGGTCAGGAAGCAGCAGTTAGAACTGGACATGGAACAACAGACTGGTTCCAAATAGGAAAAGGAGGATGTCAAGGCTGTATATTGTCACACTGCTCATTTAACTTCTATGCAGAGTACATCATGAGAAACGCTGGGCTGGAAGAAGCACAAGCTGGAATCAAGATTGCTGAGAGAAATATCAATAATCTCAGATATGCAGATGACACCACCCTTATGGCAGAAAGTGAAGAGGAACTAAAAAGCCTCTTGATGAAAGTGAAAGAGGAGAGTGAAAAAGTTGGCTTAAAACTCAACATTCAGAAAACGAAGATCATAGCATCTGGTCCCATCACTTCATGGGAAATAGATGGGGAAACAGTGGAAACAGTGTCAGACTTTATTTTTTTGGGCTCCAAAATCACTGCAGATGGTGACTGCAGCCATGAAATTAAAAGATGCTTACTCCTTGGAAGGAAAGTTATGACCAACCTAGATAGCATATTGAAAAGCAGAGACATTACTTTGCCAACAAAGGTCCATCTAGTCAAGGCTATGGTTTTTCCTGTGGTCATGTATGGATGTGAGAGTTGGACTGTGAAGAAAACTGAGCACTGAAGAATTGATGCTTTTGAACTGTGGTGTTGGAGAAGACTCTCGAGAGTCCCTTGGACTGCAAGGAGATCCAACCAGTCCATTCTGAAGATCAACCCTGATTCTTTGGAAGGACTGATGCTAAAGCTGAAATTCCAGTACTTTGGCCACCTCATGCAAAGAGTTGACTCATTGGAAAAGACTCTGATGCTGGGAGGGATTGGGGGCAGGAGGAGAAGGTGGCTGGATGGCATCACCGACTTGATGGACATGAGTCTCAGTGAACTCTGGGAGTTGGTGATGGACAGGGAGGCCTGGCGTGCTGCGAATCATGGGGTCACAAAGAGTCAAGACACGACTGAGCGACTGAACTGAACTGAACTGATGCATAAAAACAGTGAGCTTGAAATATATACTTATATCATTTGCAAATATTAATTCAGAATAAATCATAGACTAAATGTAAATCCTAAAAAATAAAACTTATAGAAAAAAAACTGGAAATTTATGTTCCTGAGTTAGGAAAATTTTTTCTAGATATGACATAAATGATGCATAAAAAGAAGAAATTAATAAACTAGACTTTCTCAAAATTAAAAGTTTTTGCAAAAGACACTATTAAGAAAATGTTAAGAGAATTTTTTAACTGAAAAAAATCAGCAAAACAATACATTTCTATTTTACTTACTTTCTGAGAGGCCCACAAATATGTTACAACCTATTTGAAAACACAAGTCCCTGACAGGGTCTAAATATTGACAAATTATACATCCAGGAAAGGACTTTTATCCAGAATATATAAAGAACTCTCAAAATGTGATAATAAGAAAACAAACAACCCAATAAAAATGAGTGAAACATTTCAACAAACTTTTGACCAAGAAAATTAAACATTTTAAAATAAACATATGAAAAGAGACTCTTTAGGGAAAGAAAAATAAAAACCACATTCAGATGCCACTATACACTCTTAGAAAAACTAAAACTTAAAATCCAGTGTTGACAGATGTGAAAGATTTAGAAATTATCTATATTCCTATATGGATGGAAAATGATACAAGCACTTTTGAAGACTTTAGTGTTTCTTAGAAAATTAAACACCACCTACTAAATGATCCAACCATTCCAACCCTAACTATTCACTCAAGGGAAATGAAAGCATATGTTTACAGCAAAGATTGGTACGTGGGTGCTCAAAGCAGCTTCTATCAACAGGAAAAATAGGTAAGTAGATTGGGCCATAGCCATACAATGCCATAGAAAGGAATAGATTTCTGAGACACACAGCAACGTAGATGAATTTCAGAATAGTTATGTTAAGTATGTTAAAGGAGTTAGACCAAAAAAAAAAAAGTGCACACACTATAATCACATTTACAAAAATAATGATTGGTTTAGTCACTAAGTCATGTCTGACTCTTGGGACCCCATGGACTGTAGCCCACCAGGCTCTTCTGTCCATGAGATTCTCCAGGCAAGAAAACTGGAATAATAGGATATACAAATAAATGCATAATTACAGAAAGAAGATCACTGATTGCCTGAGGACCGGGTGAGGGAAGAAATGACCATGGGAGAGACAGATTGCAAGGGAGCACCAGAAAACTTTTGGAGGTGATGTATATCTTCACTATCTTGATCTTGGTGATCACTTAACAAATACATACATATGTGAAAACATATCAAATTATATTCTTTAAATATGGTTAATTCAATAAAACTAAAACATGTTTCGAATATATGTCTGATACCACATCTTCAAGTATGCTAAGAAAAAAGAAAGAGAAAAAAACTGTACTAGTATAAATTTCACTAATCAAAAGTGAAAAAATAATTCTAGGATTAGCACAAGCTGTCCACTGCTACTTTTGCAGGAAGGAGGGTTTCAGAGATGCACAGTTTAAAGCCAAGACTGGAAAAATACAAAGTCATAGCACAGGGATGGATGCCCCCAGTGAACTGGAACTCCTCGATAGTCAAGCTTTATCTGTACATACAGATCATAATTCCTCCTTTGGCGCTCTGCCTTCTTTCCATGACAGTCCATCAAGTGCACCAAGGTGGCTGCCCTAACTCCTCTCAGGTCTCCTTTTATCCAGAATAAATACCCTCAGTTTCCCCAGAGGCAAGATATGGTTTCCAGATCTGTTCATGGGTTTTTCACCTTGCTTTTTCCAATTACTACCAAAATTACTCCCTGGATGGGTAGATTCCATGTGTATTCTTGAAGCTCCCAGGTCTCATGTCACTAATATAAACAGGTTCCCGGAGTTTCGGTGTCAAAAAGGAAGGTGTTTGGACAAAGTCCTGGAGTTTCACCCTAAAGGACCTGGTTCATGGAGACAAAGGAGGGCCCTGACTGAGGTCCCTAAGAAATAGCCAGGCATGGACATGAGGACCAGAATATGTCATTTAATTCAGTACTTAAAGTATATCCAGTTCCCTTGGGGATACAACTTAGAAATTGTCCTCCTAGCCAAGGTATTTTAAAACAAGTGTGAAAACGAGTGTATACATTTGTATAGATTCCTCCTTAGGCATTCTGATTCTTCCAGGGCTCTTGGCAAGGACGACAGGTCAAGAGATAGCTTACATTGCATCATATCTTTCTGATTCAGCTCTGAGATTTCCTTAATTCATATACTTCCATTTTATTTTTCCTCTCACACAACACATCTTT
The DNA here is from genome assembly GCF_027580195.1 of Bos mutus. Lineage (NCBI taxonomy): Eukaryota > Metazoa > Chordata > Mammalia > Artiodactyla > Bovidae > Bos > Bos mutus. Next base: position 44,973,716 of record NC_091640.1, on the reverse strand, counting down.
ACCTCATGCAAAATAGGAGTGAGACTATGGATCAGGCACCAAGAGTGGGGTTACAGAGGGCAACAGCTTTGAGCATGACTCCAAACAGGTCACAACCCTTGTCCACACAAGGAACTTGGTCTGCTGGGGAAAAGGATTGGGATCAGACCAGGAATCTGGTTAGAATGTGCCCTAAAAAGACATAATCCAAGGGGAGGGAGGCTCCGAGGAGATTGAGCTGCCTGTCAGTCGGGAGAGAAGGCGCTGCTCTCCTGTCTCCTCATTGAGCTATAAGCCCCTTAGCACAAGGAGGATGTTCTATTTCTTTGTACCACGTCAGTGACAGCCCAAGTGCCTACCTGGAGTGAGGGAAAGTGAAAGTCATTGGGTCGTGTCCGACTTTTGCAACCCCATGGTCTATACAGTCCATGGAATTCTCCAGGCCAGAATACTGGAGTGGGTAGCCTATCCCTTCTCCAGAGGATCTTCCTGACCCAGGAATCGAACCCTGGTCTCCTGCATTGCAGGCGGATTCTTCACCAACTGAGCTATCAGCGGGGAACGAGAGACTCACTCACAGTGGAGTTTCCCTTGTGGTTCAGCTGGTAAAGAATCCACCTGCAATGCAGGAGACTCCGGTTCGATTCCTGGGTCGAGAAGATCCACTGGAAAAGGGATAGGCTAACGATTCCAGCATTCTTGGGCTTCCCTTGTTGCTCAGCTGGTAAAAAATCTGCCGGCAATGTGGGAGACCTGGGTTCGATCCCTGTGTAGGGAAGATCCCCTGGAGAAGGGAAAGGCTACATACTCCAGTATTCTGTCCTGGAGAATTCCATGGACTGTACAATGACAAAGTAGCAAAAAGTGAATCTGATTGTAATCCTGGCCCTGAAGTTCTGAACTTGTAGGACTTGGGGAAATTAGTTACTACTTCTGAATGTGACTTTCATCATATCTGAAAGTTGAATAATAAGAATACCTTCATTTCTTGGTTGAAAAATTAGGTGATACGCTGAGGGTTGTGTGAAAGTGCCTCTTAGTAGATGCTTTTATACAAGCTGGGCTGGCAGGATGTGCTTCCTTTGTGCCACAGAATTGGTAGGAAGATGTCTGGTTCTCAATAAGCTGCAGGCAATGGGAAGACACTGGCCCCGGAGGAACAAAGATACGAATTCTGGTGAACTTGATGACACTGCCACAGCCCATCTTTATCACAAATTGGGAGTTCAACCAGTTGACCAACTTGGTCATTGATTCAGTGCAGAAATTCCAAAGGGAGTAACTGAAATGTTGATTCCCAAACCCAAATGTTTACACTAATAAGCTGGGGCAGCCGGTAAAAATGCAGACTATTAAACCCACCCAGTATTTCTGTTCCATTCAGCCTGGGAGTAGGGACAAGGAAATTATATTTTTAATTGTCTCCTTCAGGAGTTTATAGTACTGTTTGGAAACTGGTACCATTTGAAACTTGAGGTCTGTTTCAACACAAAATGCTCATTTGTCTGTCTTGCAAACATGGATTTGCAAACTTTTCTAGTTTGATTTCCTGCTTCCCGAAGCAAGATCTAAAGAAAGAGTTTGTAGAGAAAATTGTTGTATAAACAGGAATAATGTTTAGCCTGCTGAAGAAAGGTCAACAAATGGTTGCCAGGCAACTACACAAGCCACTTTGTGTGCAAATAATGCTGTTAACAGAAAATCTGCTCATTATAAATTATTCTTATAACACCTGAAAAGGTTTTTCTGATTTTCAAATTCATATTATAAACCTGAGCTCTGCTCACGACCCAGGCATCATCTGCATGCTGGGGAAACAGTGCCCTCACCTCCGCCTTCGTGCTTTTGGAGTGTTTTCCCGAGCCAGGAGATGACACTGCTCAGAGAACTGAGAACCAGGGGCTCATCTAAGTAGGAACGAAGGAGTGGCACTGCCAGCACACATGCACACTCTTGGCTTTCCCTTTACTTGATAGATTTGCACTTTCACCTCCATTTTCACCACTCTAAGCCAAGGCCTTGAGCCCTTCACACCTAGATGAATGGCTTCATTAATGACAATTGGTACTTCTCTTTTTCTGCTATCATTTTCTTTACTTATTAAATTTTATTTTGTTGTGGTCTTAACACAAGTGCAACCCTCTGAACAAAGCTTGTAAGTGTAGATTACATGATTGTTGACTATCGGGACAAGGTTGTGCCCAGATCTCTAAAGTTTATTCATCTTGCTTCACTGAGACTGTATGACTGACTCCCCACTTCCCCCTCCCTTGAGTCTCTGGGAACCACCATTTCACTCTTTGATTCTATGAATTTGACTCTTTTAAATACCACATATAGGTGGGATCATGCTGTATCTCTTTCTGTGCCTGGCTTATTTAACTTAAATTGAAAGGACAAGTGTTACCTCTTAGTGGGGCAATTCAGAGAAGGCGATGGCACCCCACTCCAGTACTCTTGCCTGGAAAATCCCATGGGCAGAGGAGCCTAGTAGGCTACAGTCCATGGGGTCGCTAAGAGTTGGACATGACTGAGCGACTTCACTTTCACTTTTCACTTTCCAGTTTCATGCACTGGAGAAGGAAATGGCAACCCACTCCAGTGTTCTTGCCTGGAGAATCCCAGGGTCGGGGGAGCCTGGTGGGCTGCCGTTTATGGGGTCACACAGACTCGGACACGACTGAAGTGACTTAGCAGTAGCAGTGGGGCAATTACTGAGAACCAGGCATTGCTTAGGCATTTCACATGTTTTATCTCGACATCTACTTGAAGTATACCTTCGTTGCAGGTTTAGGAAGTCAAATTCAGAGAGGTTACATTACGAGGCCAGTGTCTCACAGCTAGTAAGACAACCAAGGTGTGAGTATAAGACCTGGGTCTTAATCATACTGCTCTAATGCCTCATACCTACAATATCCTCATTTTATCTATTGATGACAGTTTCTCCACAGGCTAAATTCTCTCGCATTTGACTTGCAGACTTATTTTCTATCAAGAAGAAAGGCAACACTTACTGGCACATAAATAGTGTGCCAGGATTGTTTCCAAGGGCTTTTATGCATTACTTCATTCAACTCTCACAAGAACACTATGAGGCAGGTTGTATTATTATTTTTATTCCATCTAAAAAGAAACTGAGCCTGAGAGCTTTGCTCAGAGTTACAGTATTCGTAACTGTTAAGTCTAGCTTTGAATTCAAGTCATTCTACTACAGAGCATGAGCTCATAACCTTTAAGCATACTTCTTCTGTAATATTTTTCAGTATTTTTTATCACAGAGCACATCTAGTTTAATCTGCTTGTCAGTTTCTTATGTAAATCATCTGTTTCTGCCTCAGAATTATGGGTTAGCTTTTGCCCTGGAAACTGAGTCACAAACTCACATCCTAAGAGAAAGCACATAACTGCCTTGTTTGGAACAGAGCTCAAAATATAAAATCATCCAACAGGAGGCCTGAAGGAAGAGGAATCTCTACTTTTAGTCACTCCTTGCTGTGCTGTGCGCTCAGTCACTGAGTCATGTCTGACTCTTTGCAACGCTATGGACTATAGCCTGCCAGGCTCCTCTGTCCATGGGATTTTCCTTCAAGAATACTGAAGTGTGTTGCCATTTTCTTCTTCAGTCAAATAGCTCATTCTTCATTTCCCTTGCCTTTGCTTTGCCATCTAACACAATGTGGTGTCCTGATCTCTCAATTGTCCAAATGACTTTGATTCTTGGCCCTTATCTGATCTATATACTTTGGTAACTCCCCAGGTCTGGTTGCTCCCACACTCCACCCTAGGCAGGATTGGCAGGGAAAGGAAGGGATGTTTCAAGGCATGGTGACAAGGCATTTCTTTACTGTGGGGCCAAGCAATCAGGAAAGCTCTAGAATAAAGACTCTAAGTCAAATTCTAGGCAATTCTTAGGAGCAGAAAATTTGGGGAGGAGATGAAAGTAAAGATGTTTTAGTAGGAAGGATTTGTATCTAGAAGGCCCCATGATAGACTTACTAGTCCAGGGCCTATGACAACAAACAGCTGAAATACAGGGACAAGGGCAGGTAGTTCTAGGAACATACTAGATTACAGTCCTAGAGGACCCCAGCTTGCAGATAAGTTATCAAAGCAGAGATTTAGACATAAGAGGGAAAGATGATAACACAGTTACAAGACGTAGGACATAAGTTGGATCAGGATCAGTGACCAGTATGAATTAGTGGCAATCATCACTGAACAGCTGCCCAAAGATTCTGTAAATTTTTGCCTGTGGGCATTGTCAGAATGGGAAGCAGGGGATCAAGGCAAGATATAAGACTACTTTTGGTTGCCTACTCTGTTTTACCTTTTTTATACCTCCTTCAGACGACAGCCTTGGTCTACCAACAGTGGCTCCCTCTTCTATCGTCTTCAACAATTTATGTCTCTTCCCTGGTGGCTCAGATGGTAAAGCGTCTGCCTGCAATGCAGGAGACCCCGATCCGATCCCTGGGTTGGGAAGATCCCCTGGAGAAGGAAATGGCAACCCACTCCAGTACCCTTGCCCGGAAAATCCCATGGATGGAGGAGCCTGGCGGGCTACAGTCCATGGGGTCACAAAGAGTCTGACATGACTTAGCAACTTCTCTTTCTTTCTTTCTTTCTTCCTTTCTTCCTTCCTTTCTTTCTTTCTTTCACCTTTAGATTGTAGCCATACCCAAATATTTAATTTCTAGTAACCTCTAACTTATACCCTCCCGACTTGGAGGACTGATGTCTCCAGGATATGTATGTATCCTATAAACTCTGACATGTCTCACATGTCCAAGGAAACTGTTCTGAAGATTCACTTGACATAAGAAGAAATGAGCCTGGATTGTGCAATGGCACAGATCTGTCCTTGATGAGTTGGAAGATACCCCTATCAGCAGTGACAGGGCACTTTCTACAGTAGCCATAGATGCCCTCAATTCTCAATGCAATGTAGAAAAAAAGGAAGCCTACTCTGTCTCATAGACCCTTTGGGAAATTTTACTGACTGTAATACTTGCTGGCATGAAATGATTCAAACTTGACTCAAAAGGATATATAATACTGTCACAAAAATAAACATTTTTCACAAAATTAAGACCCTCTTGTCACCAATAATAATAATAAAAATTTTTTTACCAGAAGTAGAGATTGGGGAAGGAGAGTAGTTATCAGAAAATATGGAAGAAGGGATTTGGAAATGCTACTTTTGTCCTGAGTCATTGATGTTTTTCTGTAGCAGCAGCATCAGGTGACCTCATTTTCTTTGGTGTACTTTGCAACTACCCATTAATGCCAGAAACATCCTAGTTGATCTAGGGATCTCCCAATGCCCCATTGCTAAGACCTCCCCAGCCCCAAGTAAGCAACAGTATTGTTTTATCCTAAGAATGTCGTAGGGAATGTAAATCTCAGTTTGCAACTTTATATCCCAAAATAAATACCATTATTGTTTCATAACTTAATTTAACTCCAGTTGTGAATCCCATCCTGTTGGGGCTGGTGGAAGACACTTAACCTTATTCTGTTTAACATTCCTTCCACCCCTTTTTTCAAGATTATATTTAAGTTTGGGTTGCATGTCTATGTAAACTTTGAGGTTGTCTGTCTACCCATTCACCACAGAACCATTCCAAATTTCCTCTAGTCCTCCATTATTGGTTCATAGAGGTCATGGCTTAGGCTTTTCTTGTTTCTGCCACAGTTACCAAAGTAGACTAAAATATTTTAAGATAAAAGAGAATGAGGGACTTTCCTGGTGATCCAGTGGCTAGGACTCCCTTCTCTCAGTGCAGGAGGCCCAGGTTCCTTGGGCAGGGAACAAGATCCCACATGCCACAACTAAGAGTTCCCATAATGCAACTAGACCCAGCACGGCCAAATAAATGAATAATTTTTTTTTTTCTTTTTCAAAGAGAAAGGAATGAAGAATGGTTCCGGATGATGAGCTAACTTTGGGAGTAATCTATGTTCTTTAAAAGAGCAATTCTTTGGGACAACAGCCCAATGAAGTGCTGTAGTGGGCAACAGTGGTTTCTGAAAACTCTGTAAAGGCTTCTCACAAGTGACTATACAGGATTGTCCCAGCAAAGGAAGTGACTGGGAATCCATTCATATCAAGGAATCTCCAGGTTTAAGAAGGCAGAATCCTAGGGTTATGTGGAGGTTCCGCAAGAGAGAAATGATGGAGCCATGAGAGAATATTTTCTGAGCTTTACCATGGGAACCTGGTAGAATTCCTAGATGGAAAGATCATAAAAGTGTGAGGGTTTCCCCATAACTGGAGCCCTTGGGAGTGTTTTATTCCCACACTAGTTCACACTCAGCCTTCAACAGTTCATCCAAATTACCATGTAAGTAGTCTTACTAATTTATGGGTCTCATGGCTTCCTATACCAGAAAAGCAGTTCTTACTATAACACTTGAGATATGACTGTCTTTCCAGATTCTGAGGTGGCAAGTTGCCCTGAAATTTCCAGGTCTCTGATAGGTTCAAGAAAAGCCCTTTATATTCAGTTTGTCTAGCTTTTCTTGCATTAAGAAAAACAGTGATTCATTCCAGGTTCTTTACATGTAGGAGCTGAAACTGAAAGTCTCTAATGGTTTTCACCTATATTTTCTTCTGTAAGTTTTGTGATTTTAGGTTTTATATTTGTCAACAGCCCAGTGAGTGCGGTAGTGGGCATCAGTGGTTTCTGAAAACTCTCTAAAGGTTTCTGATAGATTTTATATTTGTGATCCATTGATTTAATTTTTGTAGTTAGTTTGAAATTCCAAAGTGTTGATGTTAGTTCAAAATTCCAAAGTGTTGATTGAAGATATGTTTTTGTTTATTTCCTTTTAAAAATATGTAAATCTAATTGTCACAGTACTATAATTGAAAAAATGATCTTTTTTTTCCATTTAGTTGTCTTTGCATCTCTATCCAAAATAAGTTTTCCATATACAAGTGATTCTCTATCTGATTCTGTTGGCCTGTGTGTCTCTTAAAACCAAAACCATATAGTCTTGATTAATATAGATTTAAAATAAATATTGAAATCAGGTGGTATTAGTCTGCCAATGATTTTCTTTTTCAAAGTGCTTTGCATTTTCTTAGACATTTTAGAAGCTTCTTGCCAATTCCTACAAAAAAAAAAGACTGCTGGTATTTTTATTGGAATTGTATTGAATTTAGAAGTGAATATGAAAAGAATTGATATCTTAACAATACTGAATCTTCTGGCATATTAACAATGCATATTGTTCCATTTATTTAGACCTTTATTTTCTCATAGAAATGATTTGCAATTTTCTGTGTATTGGTCTTACACTTTTGGGGAACAGATTATTCCTAAGTGTTTAACCATTTTGATGGTATTATAAATGACATTATTTTTTAAACCTAAGTTTCTGACTGTTTGTTGCTTATGTACATAAATACAACTGCTTTTTGTATATTGACTTTTTACTCTACCACTTTGTTAAATTTACTTATTGATTCTAATAATTTTGTGTAAATCATCACATTTTTACACAAATGATTATATTTTCTACAAATAAGGATAGTTTTATATCATCCTTTCTAATTCAGATGTATTTTTTTTCTTGCTATATTTCACTGACTAGAATCTCTAGCATAATGTCAAAGTGATGATAATGGGTGATGTCAGCTATATATTTACTAGGTATATATTTGTAGATTCCCTTTTTCAAGTTGAGGACATGTCCTTCTATTAATTCTAATCTTGGAGCAAAGGCCAGTTATTCCTATATTAGTATCCTCTAAGGTAACCATGTCTATGCAGATTCTGACCAACCTCATATGGCTACAAATCTGACAGCTTTGCACTGTGGGTATCTCATTTTCCTTATGCTCCAAGTCTTCCCTCTTAGTGTTGAAGCATAGATGACATGGGACATGCTCAATAACACATGTGTACAACCTGGAAGTTCAGAGGAATTTTCCCTATGTTGGGTAATCCTTTGACTCTTGAGGGAAGTGGCGGATGAGTTCTTCTCTCTCCTTCTGTCTGGAAGGCTAGTCCTGAGATCTAAATGTTTCTGTAACCTCGTAGTGGGTCAAACGTATGATAAAGTCAAGCCATCTGTGAGGCTTGATACCAGACAGAAGTTAACTTGACAAGTGACTCTCCCTCCATTGTTGCCTCACTTTAATTTTCCCTCACTCCTGCTTCTCCTGAGTTATGCTTTCTAATATAATGGTAGCAAATAGTATTTGCTCTCTGGGGGATTCAAGCTAAGAGGGCTTACAGATGTGAAATGTTGAACTACACTATTCATCTTGCTAACACAAGAGGAGTTTCTTGAAGGATGAAGCCAACAAAGGTGGTGAAGATATACTAATCATAAGGAAAAGGAGCTGGGCTTACTGGACTATGCCAATGTTCTGCAATGTGCTCTCTCTGGATTCCACTCATGAAACAATAAAATTTCTTATTATCTAAGCTAATTAAGTGATTGTATATGCTGTTAATTTCAGTTGAAAGTATACTACTCATGCCTTCTTTCATGTTTCAATCGTTATTTGTGATTTCTCCTATTACTTTTAATTCCACAATGGGAAATAATTGTGGGATTAAATAAATATCTACCTTTTTACTTTAATTTATAACATTGAAAAAATAAACTGCTTCATTTATGTAGACTGTTTTGTTTGTATTCAAATTAGCACATCAAAGTGAGCAGTGAGATAGCAGGTAAGATTATTTTAACTGCTGAGGGTCTTTAGGACTCATGAAGAGATCTTCAAGAAGAGAGCTGCCTTCATTGGGAAGCTTTATAGCTTCCACAAAACTGATAAGCTTTCCAAAAGGCTGAGCCAATGCATGAGGAGCAGCAAGAAGCTGAACGATGTGCCTGGATTTAAGGCACTGAAAGACTACACCCCAACCTAATTTGGTGAGAACATATTGGGGACAACCATCTTAAACATTACCCTCATAATCACTTTGGACTTATGAACAAGTGAAACTATGAGCAATATTTCTAAATCTAACTGCTCATAATTTTAATCTATACTAGTTTCTGGTTTTGTCTTTAATACTGTTCTAATTACCAGTCTGTCAAGTCTAACATCAATACCATACTGTTACAATTATTCCCTCATAATGTTAATTTTAATAATTCCTGGCAGTAGTGTTGAGGAGTTGCCAACAGGGCAGCCACAGCCCTGACTGCAGCATGGAGACACAGCCTCTCAGAACCTCTCAACTTTCCATGACCATGAACAGAGGCCTGTAGGAGCAGCCACGATGGTGGAAAAGAGAGAAACTTAACTCACTTCCTCTCATCACACACCAAAATCACAACTATCTGCAGGACAACCATTGATGAAAAAGACTGGAATCTAACAGAAAAAATCTACAACTAAAGACATAAAGAAGGAACCATAGCAAGATGGGTAGAAGAGGCAGATTCACAATATAATTAAATGCAATGCCCCCTGGGTAATGAAGACTGGACAACAATTATATTACAGAGGTTTTCCCACAGAAATGAGAGTTCTGAGCCCCATATCAGGCTCCCTAGCCAGGGGATCAGGCACCAGCAGGATAAGTCTGCAAAGCGTTTGGCTTTGAAGGCCAGTAGGGCTTAATTGCAGAAGTCCCATAGGACCAGGGGAAGTGGAGATTTCCCTTTTAATGGCACACACAAAATCTCACATGAAGCAGGGCCCAGGGCAAGAGTAGTAATTTGATAGGAGTCTGGACCCGTCCTACCTGCTTGTCTTAGAGTGTCTCCTGGAGAGGTGGGAGGCTACAGCTCATGCTGGGGACATGGACACTGATGTAAGACATATTTGGGAACATTCAACTTCATGAAGACTGCTGCTAGTATCTGCCATCTTGGCTCATTAACACCAAGACTTGGGCCCAAACAAAAGCATGAAGGCACCAGTGCTGGGATACATCAGGCCAAACAATTAACTGGATGGGGATATAGCCCCACCCATCAGCAGACAGGCTGCCTAAAGACGTTCTGAGCCCACAGCCACCTCTTCACATTCTTCAAGACATGCTGTGTCCACCAGTGGGCAGAAACAGGCCCTTTCCTCTAGGAAGTCTTCACTAGCATCTAGACTAACCTCACTTACCAAAGGGTAGACACCAGATGCAAGAAAACTACAGTCCTTCAGCCTGCAGATCCAGCACACCAAAAGCAGGCCAGACCCTACTCTGGGACCACTTGGGCCCTGACCATCCCCACTAGCAGACCAATGTAATCTTCAGGACACCCCAGACTCCATAGCCAAGTGTGCCAGGAACTCTCTCCTCTCCCATCAATGATCTGAAACAAGCTCTGGGATACTTGGGCCCTGTAGTTGGACTCCAAGAGCCATTTCTGTCTGCCGGTAGTCTGGCACTGGCCTTAGGATCTAGCTTCACCTGCAACAGCCCCAGAATCTTCAGAACCTCAACTCTGCCTACCAATTGGCCAGCAGTACAGCCCAAGAAGCCCCTACAGTTCTGCAACTGGCTACTTCATGACCAGGCCCTTATTAACAGCAGCCAGCAGCATATACACAAGGCAGGGCCTGGCACCCAACCAAATTGCCCACGTAATCATCCCATCACAAAAGAAGGATCCATGCAGTCTTGTTAAGGTGAATCCCTAAAGCATTTAGCTTGGGAGACAAGAGGGTAGTGCACTTCTGGGAGGCATAGGATGTCTTCTACATAAGGTCAAGGTCAAGAAATGTACCTAACCTACCACATACATAAAAGAAAGAATTCAAAGTAATGATCACAAAGATGATCAAAGAACTTGGGAGGAGAATGGATGCACAGAGAAGTTGTATTTTAAAGTTTTGTTTTTATTTAGTTAGTTATTTTTGGCTGTGCCGAGTCTTCTTCGTTGTGTGCAGGCTTTCTCTAGCTTCAGCGAGAGGTGGCCACTCTCTAGTTCTGGTGCTTGAGCTTCTCACTGGAGTGGTTTCTCTTCTTGCACAGCACAGGCCCTAGGGTTCATGGCCTTCAATAGTTGCAGCTTGCAGGCTCTGGAGCACAGGATCAATAGTTGTGGAACACAGGCTCTGTTGCTCCACAGCATGTGAGATCTTCCCAGACCAGAAATTGGACTGATGTCCCCTGCATTGCAAGGTGGACTCTTAACCACTGGACCACCAGGGAAGCCAAAAAGGTTATTCTTTTTAACAAAGAGTTGGAAAATAGGACAACCAAACAGAGATGAAGAATACAATAACTGAAATGAAAAATACACTAGAGGGAATCCATAGTAGACTATCTGATTCAGAACAATTGGTGAGCTGGAAGACAAAGCAATGGAAATCACTGTCTAAACAGAAAAAAAAAAAAAAAAGAATGAAAAGAAATAAGTACAACTTAAGAGACCTCTCAGACAACAGTAAACACACTAATATTCACATTCTAGGGGCCCCAGAATTAAAAGAACAAAAGGACCTAAGAAAAATATTTGAAGATATAGTAGTTGAAAGAGATCTCTAGTCTTTCCCATTCTATTGTTTTCCTCTATTTCTTTGCACTGATCACTGAGGAAGGCTTTCTTATCTCTCCTTGCTATTCTTTGGAACTCTGCATTCAAATGGCTATATCTTTCCTTTTCTCCTTTGCCTTTCACATCTCTTCTTTTCACAGCTATGTGTAAGGCCTCCTCAGATAACCATTTTGCTTTTATGCATTTCTTTTTCTTGGGGATGGTCTTTTTTTTATTTTTTTTTATTTTTAAACTTTACATAATTGTATTAGTTTTGCCAAATATCAAAATGAATCCGCCACAGGTATACATGTGTTCCCCATCCCGAACCCTCCTCCCTCCTCCCTCCCCATACCATCCCCCTGGGTCGTCCCAGTGCACTAGCCCCAAGCATCCAGTATCGTGCATCGAACCTGGACTGGCAACTCGTTTCTTACATGATATTTTACATATTTCAATGTCATTCTCCCAAATCTTCCCACCCTCTCCCTCTCCCACAGAGTCCATAAGACTGTTCTATACATCAGTGTCTCTTCTGCTGTCTCGTACACCGGGTTATTGTTACCATCTTTCTAAATTCCATATATATGTGTTAGTATACTGTATTTATGTTTTTCCTTCTGGCTTACTTCACTCTGTATAATAGGCTCCAGTTTCATCCACCTCATTAGAACTGATTCAAATGTATTCTTTTTAATGGCTGAGTAATACTCCATTGTGTATATGTACCACAGCTTTCTTATCCATTCATCTGGTGATGGACATCTAGGTTGCTTCCATGTCCTGGCTATTATAAACAGTGCTGCGATGAACATTGGGGTACACGTGTCTCTTTCCCTTCTGGTTTCCTCAGTGTGTATGCCCAGCAGTGGGATTGCTGGATCATAAGGCAGTTCTATTTCCAGTTTTTTAAGGAATCTCCACACTGTTCTCCGTAGTGGCTGTACTAGTTTGCATTGGTCTTGATCATTGCCTCCTGTACAATGTCATGAACTCTGTTCATGGTTCTTCAGGCACTCTATCAGATCTAATCCCTTGAATCCATTTGTCACTTCTACTGTATAAGCATAAGGGATTTGATTTAGGTCATACCTGAATGGTCTAGTGATTTTTCCTACTTCTTTCAATTTAAGTCTGAATCTGGCAATAAAGACTTCATGATCTGAGCCACAGTCAGCTCCCAGTCTTGTTTTTGCTGGCTATATAGAGCTTCTCCATCTTTGGCTGCAAAGAATATAATGAATCTGATTTTGGTGTTGACCATCTGGTGATGTCCTTGTGTAGAGTCTTCTCTTGTGTTGTTGGAAGAGGGTGTTTGCTATGACCAGTGCATTCTCTTGGGAAAACTCTATTAGCCTTTGCCCTGCTTCATTCTGTACTCCAAGTTCAAACTTGCCTGTTACTCCAGGTATTGCTTGACTTCCTACTTTTTGCATTCCAGTCCCCTATAATGAAAAGGACACCTTTTTGGGGTGTTAGTTCTAGAAGGTCTTGTAGGTCTTCATAGAACCATTCAACTTCAGCTTCTTCAGCATTACTGGTCGGGGGATAGACTTGGACTATTGTGATATTGAATGGTGTGCCTTGGAAATGAACAGAGATCATTCTGTCATTTTTGAGATTGCATCCAAGTACTGCATTTCAGACTCTTTTGTTGACTGTGATGGCTACTCCATTTCTTCTAAGGGATTCTTGCTCACTGTAGTAGATGTTATGGTCATTTGAGTTACATTCACCCATTCCAGTCCATTTTAGTTCACTGATTCCTAAACTGTCAGTGTTCATTCTTGCCATCTCCTGTTTGACCACTTCTGTTTTGCCTTGATTCATGGACCTAACATTCCAGGTTCCTATGCAATATTGCTCTTTACAGCATTGGACTTTAGTTCCATCACCAGTCACATCACAACAATCACAACACATGGGTTTGTTTCTGCTCTGTCTCTGTCTCTTCATTCTTCCTGGAGTTATTTCTCCACTGATCTCCAGTAGCATAATGGGCACCTATCAACGTGTGGAGTTCACCTTTCTGTATCCTATATTCTTGCCTTTTCATACTGTTCAGGGGGTTCTCAAGGCAAGAATACTGAAGTGGTTTGCCATTCTCTTCTCCAGTGGACCACGTTTTGTCAGAACTCTCCACCATGACCCTCTGTCTTCAGTGGCCTTACACAGCATGGCTCATAGTTTCATTGAGTCAGACAAGGCTGTGGTCCATGTGATCAGATTGGTTAGTTTTCTGTGATTCTGTGTGATTTCTATGACCAAGGGAATATTTCATGTAAAAATGGGCACAATAAAGGACAGAAATTGTATGGACCTAACAGAAGCAGAAGATATTAAGAAGAGTTGGCAAGAATACACAGAATGACTATACAAAAAAGATCTCCATGACCCAAATAATCACGATGGAGTGATCACTCACCTAGAGCCAGACATCCTGGAATGTGAAGTCAAATGTGCCTTAGGAAGCATCACTACAAACAAAGCTAGGTGATGGAATTCCAGTTGAGCTATTTCAATCCTAAAAGATGATGCTATTAAAGTGCTGCATGCAATATGCCAGCAAATTTAGAAAACTCAGCAGTGGACACAGAACTGGAAAAGGTCAGTTTTCATTCCAATCCCAAAGAAAGGCAATGCCAAAGAATGCTCAAACTACTGCACAGTTGCACCCACCTCACACGCTAGCAAAGTAATGCTTAAAATTCTCCAAGCTAGGCTTGAACAGTACATAAACTGTGAAATTCCAGATGTTCAAACTGGATTTAGAAAAGGCCGAGAAACCAGAGGTCAAATTGCCAACATCTGTTGGATCATCAAAAAAGCAAGAGAGTTCTAGAAAAAATCTACTTCTGCTTTATTGACTATGACAAAGCCTTTTACTGTGTGGATCACAACAAACTGTGGAATATTCTTAAAGAGATGGGAATATCAGACCACATGACTTGTCTCCTGAGAAATCTGTGTGCAGGTCAGGAAGGAACAGTTAGTAATGGACATGGAATGACAGACTGGTTCAAAGTAGGGAAAGGAGTACATCAAGGCTGTACATTGTCACCCTGCTTATTTAACTTATATGCAGAGTACATCATGAGAAATGCTGGGCTGGATGAAGCACAAGATGGAATCAAGATTGCTGGGAGAAATATCAATAACCTCAGATATGCAGATGACACCACCCTTATGGCAGAGCAAAGAAGAACTAAAGAGCCTCTTGATGAAAGTGAAAGAGGAGAGTGAAGAAGCTGGCTTAAAACTCAACATTCAGAAAACTAAGATCATGGCATCTGGTCCCATCACTTCATGGCAAATAAATGGGGAGACAATGGAAACAGTGAGAGACTTTATTTTGGGGGGCTCAAAATCACTGCAGATGGTGACTGCAGCCATGAAATTAAAAGACACTTGCTTCTTGGAAGAAAAGTTATGACCAACCTAGATAGCATATTAAAAAGCAGAGAGATTACTTTGCCAACAAAGGTCCATCTAGTCAAGGCTATGGTTTCTCCAGTAGTCATGTATGGATGTGAGAACTGGACTGTAAGGGAAACTGAGAGCTGAAGAATTGATGCTTTTGATCTGTGATATTGAAGAAGACTCTTGAGAGTCCCTTGAAAAGCAAGGAGATCCAACCAGTCCATCCTAAAGGAAATCAGTCCTGAATATTCACTGGAAGGACTGATGCTGAAGCTAAAACTCCAATACTTTGGCCACTTGATGCAAAGAACTGACTCATTTGAAAAGACCCTAATGCTGGGAAAGATTGAAGGTGAGAGGAGAAGGGGATGACAGAGGATGAGATGGTTGGATGGCATCACCGACTCAATGGACATGAGTTTGTGTAATCTCCAGGTGTTGGTGTTGGACAGGGAAGCCTGGCATGCTGCACTCCATGGGGTTGCAAACAGTAAGACATGACTGAGAAACTGTTTTGAGCTGAACTGAGTAGCTGAAAACGTCCCTAACCTGAGAAAGTAAACAGTCACCCAAGTCTAGGAGGCACAGAGTACCATATATTAACCCAAAGAACACATCACGACACATTGTAATCAGAATGGCAAAAATTAAAAATAAAAACAGAACATTAAAACAGTAAGGGGAAAGAAACAACATATAAGGGAACTACCATAAGACTATCAGTTGATCTGAGTCAATAATTTAAAAATTCCCAACAAACAAAAGTCCAGGACCAGAGGGATTCACACAAATATTTGGTGAATTCTACCAAATATTTAGAGAAGACTTAATATAGATCCTTCTTAAACTTTTTCAAAAATTGCAGAAGAAGGACTACTTTTGTAATTCTATAAGGCCAGCATCACCTGATATCAAAACCAAAGATATCACATACACACAAAAATTACAATAAAAGCCAAAAAAATTCTTGGCAATTTTTATTTTTCCAGATGAATTCTAGAATCACTTCAGATTGAATGTAATAATCAGAGCTGTCATATTTATAATATTTGGTTTTCTTATATTTAGAAATATCTTCCTGGTGGCTCAGAGGTTAAAGCATCTGCCTGCCGTGCGGGACACCTGGGTTCGATCCCTGGGTTGGCAAGATCCCCTGGAGAAGGAAATGGCAACCCACTCTAGTATTCTTGCCTGGAGAATCTGTTAGGTTATACTTATGCCCTTTGGCCAAGATTTTTTACTTTCTTCATATGAGTACAACACATATTATATTTGGCTACTTTATTTTTGTATTTTTTACTGCTTTATATATTACTATTTTTGTGGTTTTGTATTCTTTTAAAACATTACTTACAAAAATAATTTCTATGTGTTTTACTTAGACTATAGAAAAAATTATGATTTCTGTATATCTTTTCTATATTATCAAATATTTTTGTTGGCTTTAGTAGTTTTAGGTTAATTTTCTTGCTAAATACTTTCCATTGTTTTTCTGTGTTCTGGTACAAGAGAATTATTTATTTCTCCAAAGTTTGAAATAGTATATTTTTCAAATCAGCTGAAATATTTGAGGAGTATTTTTTCAATTATTTCCCTTCTGTATAAATCAATGTGCAAAGGTATATCTCTCCAAGAAAACCATCCATTTCTTTGAGATTTTTAAATTTACTTTCAATGGGTATTATATAGCAACAGGTTAGTATAAAAGTACTGTGCATCTTTTTTTGGCTAAAAATTGTACCTTTTCATAAACATTGTTCTTGTTTTAGATACTTTTTATAAGCAGTTTATAATTATAGCTTTGATGATGTCTTTTCAAACCCAGTAAATTTTTTATGAAAACCATAATTCCAAAAGATACATGTACCTCAATGTTCATTGCAGCACTATTTACAATAGCCAGGACATGAAAGTAACCTAAATGTCCTTCAACAGAGGAATGGATAAAGGTACATATATGCAATGGAATATTACTCAGCCATAAAGAGGAGCAAAACTGTGCCATTGGCAGAGACATAGATGCACCTAGAGACTCATACAGAGTAAAGTAAGGCAGGAAAATAAATATTGTATATTAACACATATGTGTGGAATCTACAAAATGGTACAAATGAACCTGTTTGCAAAGCAGAAAGAAACACAGATTTAGAGAACATATGGACAGCAAGGGAGGAAAAGAGGTGGGATAAACTGGGAGATTGAGATGGGCATATACACACTACTATGTATAAAATAGGTAACTAATGAGAACCTACTATACAGGATAGGGAACTCTACTTGCTCTGTGGTGACCTAAGTAGGAAGGAAATCCAAAAAAGAGGATATTGGTAAACACATGCTGATTCGCTTCACTGCACGGCAGAAACTAACACGACATTGTAAAGCAACTATACCCCAATAATTTTTTTTTAAAAAAAGAACTCTTTTAATACACATCAGTGCAACCTCATTAGTTATTATATTAAAATCTTTCAATTAGTCTACTTTATGTTGGACTGTGAAGAAAGCTGAGTGCCAAAGAATGGATGCTTTTGAACTGTGGTGTTGGAGAAGACTCTTGAGAGTCCCTTGGACTGCAAGGAGATCCAACCAGTCCATCCTAAAGGAGATCAGTCCTGGGTGTTCATTAGAAGGACTGATGCTGAAGCTGAAACTCCAATACTTTGGCCACCTGATGCGAAGAGTTAACTCATTGGAAAAGGCCCTAGTGCTGGGAGTGATTGGGGGCAGGAGGAGAAGGGGATGACAGAGGATGAGATGGCTGGATGGCATCACCAAGTCGATGGACATGAGTTTGGGTAAGCTCTGGGAGTTGGTGATGGACAGGCAGGCCTGGCATGCTGCGATTCTTGGGGTCGCAAAGAGTCGAACATAACTGAGCAACTGAACTGAACTGAACTGACGCATTAAGAGTGACTGATGTGTATTCAAGTGCCCTGTTTTGTGCAAATTTGTTTCTCATGACTTTTAAATCTATTTTGATATTATTAATTGGTATATAAATCTCTCTTTTAGATAGCATCTTTTATCAATTAAAAATGACCCTTTGACTTATTTTGTACAATTTTTATTTTTATTTTACTTTATTTAAAATTAATATTGTCACTTGTTTTTTGCTTATGCTTGAATTTTCTTGTTGCAGTTTTTTGCTTTTTTTTTTTTTAACTTTCTGAGAGCTATTTTGCTTATGAAGAACACATACTTGAAATTTTACAAATGGATAGTCTTTTATAAAAGGAGTTAAGATAATTTACTTTCATTCTCTGTCTTGTTTGATCTTTCTTCAGGGTAACTGGAAAGATCATGTAATGGCACTTTGAATGACACTATATTCCAGTGAGAAGCCACAACGCCCACTCTATCCATAACTTCTTCCTAAGGCTTCGTACATCTGCTGAGCAGAGGTAATAGGACCAGGAACAGGACTAGACACACGACTAGGAATAGATAATAGGTAATATCATTGAATTGGACCAGGCATTGGATTCAAAGACAGAAATGAAGTGGGTGGACTCAAGACCTCAGTCAGTCAGTTCAGTCGCTCAGTCGTGTCTGACTCTTTGCGACCCCATGAATCGCAGCACACCAGGCCTCCCTGTCCATCAACAATTCCTGGAGTTCACTCAAACTCGTGTCCATCGAGTTGGTGATGCCATCCAGCCATCTCATCCTCTGTCATCCCCTTCTCCTCCTGCCCCCAATCCCTCCCAGCATTAGGGTCTTTCCCAATGAGTCAACTCTTCGCATCAGGTGGCCAAAGTATTGGAGTTTTAGCTTTAGCATCAGTCCTTTCAATGAACACCCAGGACTGATCTCCTTTAGGATGGACTGGTTGGATCTCCTTGCTGTTCAAGGGACTCTCAAGAGTCTTCTCCAACACCACAGTTCAAAAGCATCAATTCTTTGGTGCTCAGCTTTCTTCACAGTCCAACTCTCACATCCATACATGACCACTGGAAAAACCATAGCCTTGACTAGATGGACCTTTGTTGGCAAAGTAATATCTCTGCTTTTTAATATGCTATCTAGGTTGGTCATAACTTTCCTTCCAAGGAGTGAGCGTCTTTTAATTTCATGGCTGCAGTCACCATTTGCAGTGATTTTGGAGCCCCAAAAAATAAAGTCTGATACTGTTTCCACTGTTTCCCCATCTATTTCCCATGAAGTGATGGGACCAGATGCCATGATCTTCATTCTGAATGTTGAGCTTTAAGCTAACTTTTCACTCTCCTCTTTCACTTTCATCAAGAGGCTTTTTAGTTCCTCTTCACTTTCTGCCATAAGGGTGGTGTCATCTGTATATCTGAGGTTATTGATATTTCTCCTGGCAATCTTGATTCCAGCTTGTGCTTCTTCCAGCCCAGCATTTCCCATGATGTACTCTGCATAGAAGTTAAATAAGCAGGGTGACAATATATAGCCTTGACGTACTCCTTTTCCTATTTGGAACCAGTCTGTTGTTCCATGTCCAGTTCTAACTGTTGCTTCCTAACCTGTATATAGGTTTCTCAAGAGGCAGGTCAGGTGGTCTGGTATTCCCATCTCTTTCAGAATTTTCCACAGTTTATTGTGATCCACATGTTCAAAGGCTTTGGCATAGTCAAGAAACAGAAATAGATGTTTTTCTGGAACTCTCTTGCTTTTTCAATGATCCAGTGGATGTTGGCCATTTGGTCTCTGGTTCCTTTGCCTTTTCTAAAACCAGCTTGAACATCTAGAAGTTCACAGTTCACGTATTGCTGAAGCCTGGCTTGGAGAATTTTGAACATTACTTTACTAGTGTGTGAGATGAGTGCAATTGTGTGGTAGTTTGAGCATTCTTTGGGATTGCCTTTCTTTGGGATTGGAATGAAAACTAACCTTTTCCAGTCCTGTGGCCACTGCTGAGTTTTCCAAATTTGCTTGCCTCAGTAGGCCACCCTAAACAGAGTGATGACTCTCTACAGAGTGATGACTGGGCAGCCCAATCACTTCTTCACATTTCAAGAGCTTTGAAAGCAAGAAAAAAAGAAAGAGTCAGCAGTCAAGAGAGAAATACAAGGCCCTGAAGCCCCACAGACTATGTGCAGAGAGGATGAGGAGGAGAGGAGATGAGAGAGCTGGTCAATGGCATCTGGATGAGAAGTTGGTCAATGGCATCTGGAGAGGCTGAGAAGACAGTGGAAGAGCTCCCCTGGGAAGCTGGTGTGGGGAGCAAAACCCAACAAAGCCCAACAGCCAAAGGGTGTTCCAGGTCTCCACCAGGTCCTCCCTCTGTCAGGCTGTTGTCCTGAGCTCCTGGACTTCCCCCAGACCCTTCTCACCCCAGGGAACCCAGAACCAGAAAACTCAAATAGCACTTTAGTTCACATTTTCTCTTTGCTATACTTCTTCTTTTTTTTTTTTCTTTGCTATACTTCTTTGCTCTTTCTTTCATTCTCTGTATTTTACTATGTGAAATATATGTTGTTTGATTTTTTTGTGCTTCAGAGACTTGAGAGGATTATGCCCTTCCTTGAAATCTATCAATGAATATCCTCTAGTTTTTTGAAAATATAATTTTTCTACGTTTTAGTTTTCTGTAGCTATTCAAGTCAAGAATGTAGTGCAATCTCTGGAGTCCTTAGTATACAAGGGAAGAGATTTAGCATGGTTGTATCCCCCTGCCTTGACACTCTTCTTCTTCCTTTAAAATATAAACTGGGATTTTTATATAACTTGCTAAGAAATCACTATTCTTTTTATAATACATAGATCATCTTTCAAATTCTTTGACATTTATATTATTTTTAAGCATCCGTGTTAACAAAAGCTACTTAGTTTTAGTTCTATGATTAAGTGAATGATTTCAATGATTATTTCTCAATCTTTCATGCCTAAATTTTCACATTCTTTATTACAATGAGCAATAACTACATAGCAATTTCTAGGTACCCAGAATTCTAATTACATTAGAATAATGAATCTTGTAATCCTCATAACAGCCCTGTGGGATGTGTGTTGATATTATCCCCATTTTATAGTTGAATAAACAGAGGCACAGAGATAATAACTTTCCCATAGTCTCATGGCTAGTTTTCAACAAAACCAGGATTTGAAAGCTATGCAAAAGATGCTGCACCAAGGAATTCAATTTGCTCTGCTGCCTTTCATCTATAAGCTCCTAATTTTAATTAATCTTTCCATGGGCTCTAGTCATTCCTTAAAAATAAAATAATACTTGAGTGGTATATTTTCTGAGTCCTTGTACACCTGAGAATTCTTCTTTGTTATTGTTGTTGTTTAATCGCTAAGTCACGCCTAACTCTTTGTGACCCCACAGACTGTAGCCCCCCAGGCTCCTCTGTCCATGAGATTTCCCAGGCAAGAATACTAGAGTGGGTTGCCACTTCCTTCTACAGGGGATCTTCCCAACCCAGGGATCGAACCCCACATCTGCTACATTGCCGGGTGAATTCTTTACTGCTGAGCCACCAGGAAAGCCCAAGAATTATGTTCCTTTTATTTATGAAATCCCTACTTATTTGTTTAAATTAACCTGCAGCATAGTCTTCAAATAACAAAAACAACAACAACAAAATGTTTATTCTTAACAAGGTGGAAAAAAACATTCACAGAATAACTTTCAGAGAGCACCCTGTGTTGGTTTTGCTTTTTATTTTCTTTCTCAAAAGAGAGCATCAATACACTGTCAGGGCCAGGTGGCAAGACTCTGAGTGTATTGATGAAGAGAACTGGGAAGACTGGTGTGTGAGGCAAGGCAGTGGGGGAGTGAGGAGAGAGATGGGTGAACAAGGCAAAGAGAAAGGGGAAAGGGAGCCAGCCAGATGGCCTGCAAAAGCTCTTCAGATCTTTCCCAAGTCTCCAAACTCGTGGATAGAAATGTGGTGTCATGATATAACATGTGGCTCTGTGGAAACTAAATGGAAGGGCTGGGTCTGGCACACCAACTGATCAAGGTGGAACAGCCACAGTGCCTGGGAAGGAAGAGGAGTAAGTAAAGAGGAGGTCTTGCAGTTCTCCCTGAAGTTTCTCAACCAAAGGGATATTAAAGAAGAATGTGTCTTCCTAGTTCCTGTCCTCACCAGTAAGATCAAATCCTTCCCACTATAGACATGGTGAAATGCCTATGCTTGTATAGGAAACAGGAAGGTCACCCCACGGGCTTTGAGAAGTTTAATCATTTCTACAGATACAGAAAAATTAGAGAAATCTCCTTCTTTTTGCTCCACAGTCCTTTCCTGCTCTAACTCACTGTTATTTTCTTCACTGGCCACTTCCTTGGAGTTAGAATCAGGTCCAGAATCAGGAAATTCATTCTTCAGGTTGGGGCTTTTCTCTCCAATTTCTCCATTTCTTTCTTTTTCTCTCTTTATCTTTTTAGACTTAGGTGAACCAATTCTTCCTTAGAAGGCTCCTCATTTTTTTTTTATAACTTCTTTTGCTTTTAGGAGAATTAACTGTCTTTTCACAGGGCTCCTTTGCTTTTTTTGAACTTTTGGTTTAGGAGAAGTAAGGTCATCTTGAGATGGCTCCTCTTTCTTTTTTCTTTTTGGATGTAGGAGAATTCACATCAACTTCAGAAGGCCCTGCTTTCTTTTTAACTTTTTTAGCTCTGGGGGAAATCATTACTTCCTCTTCTTCTGCTGCCTCTTAAATCTTACTAGATTTTTGTTTCTCTCTTTTTTACCTTTCTTCTCATTTTGCTTTCACGGCATCTCCATTTTTGCCATGGCTGAATCTGACTCCAAATCCATGTCACTAAGAAGTTTCCTCAGCATCACTCAGCACAAGTGGTGTAGGCCAACCGGTCTCCTCTACCATGTGGAGAAGTACTGGTTTTTGTACCCACAAGGGAGCTGGCAAGTTAAATAAGCAAAGACTTCAGTGACATCACAAAAAGTTGGCAGTGACTTGTTTTTATGGTGGAACTCCCTATGGAGGACAAATTGAATGAATAAATGAACTAGGATGATCAAAAGTGAAGAATTACAGATGAAGGTAGATATCCTTTAGTTTTTCATGCATTTTGTTCATTGTTCAGTCATTCAGTCCTGTCTGCCTCTTTGCAACCCCACGGACTGCAGCACCCAGGCTTCCTTGTCCTTTATCATACTGCATGCATTCAATTTGCATGTCTTTCTACACTAAGCACTAGGGATAAAATAAAACATTCCTTATATCATCCCTCAAGAAGCACATGGAGAAGGCAATGGCAACCCAGTCCAGTACTCTTGCCTGGAAAATCCCATGGATGGAGGAGCCTGGTAGGCTGTAGTCCATGGGGTCGCTAGGAGTCAGACACGACTGAGCAACTTCACTTTTACTTTTCACTTTCATGCATTGGAGAAGGAAATGGCCAGTATTCTTGCCTGGAGAATCCCAGGGACAGAGGAGCCTGGTGGGCTGCTGTCTATCTGAAGTGACTTAGCAGCAGCAGCAGCAGCAAGAAACACACATAAATAATACCAACAGGATATGATTGTGGATTTCTGAATGCTATGAAGAGAAAGAGTAATAAGGTGAACATATATTTCAGAGCAGAAACAAATTCAATCTGAGTAGCAAGCAAGGAGGACTTCTCTGTGGAACTTATATTCTAAACTAATCATTGAAAAGTGAATTGGAAACTTTCAAGGAATAGGAGGAAGAGCATTCCAGATGAGGAAAAGCCTGTATGTAAATACACCGAGGAGTTTTAGAAGAAAAGCTTGTGACTAAAGCCCAAAATGCAAAGAGGCTTGTGAAAGGCAATGCTCTGCAAAAGTAGCCATGGGCCAGCTCAGGTAGGCCTGGCCACTCTTATTAAGGATATTGAAGCAATGGAATGCTACTAACCAGGTTTTAAGCAGTATAACAGTATGTTAGTACTGGTCTCTAGCAGATCTCCCTGATTGGAATGTAAAAATATTTAAAGGACCAATCATGGACTTAGTAAAGCCAGCTAGGGGCTGTTTCAGTGGCCTGAGTAAGAGAGAATGGTAGTTTCTACTAAGCATTTTGTGGGTACATTGGAGAGACAAATGAGAAGCAAAAATGACAGGAATTGGTGAAAGAATGGGGTAGAAGGAGAAAGAAGGATCAAATATGCTCCTAATTTGTGTTACTTGACTGAATGATAGAATTTTTCATCAAGATAAAATTAAAAATAGTTTTGGTTAGAAAAGGTAGAGACTAATGATAATATTTAAGTTTGAGAAGTTGTTGAGAAGTCCAAGCAATAATGTCAGGAATGCAGTTAAAACACAGATATGGAGCTCAAAATACATGTTTAGGCTTAATTTGCAAGATTTGTGAGTCTTCATGAATTAACAAGTGCTATGGTTGTCCATGAGATCTTCAAGGAAGAATTGACATGCTTAAGAAGTGGGTTATGGCTGAGCCTTGTGGAATCCACATTTATTAGCTGAGAGAATGAACCAGAAAATCAGACCAGATGGGAGACCAGATCCATAATATAGAAAGAAAATCAGGAGTTGGGTGTGAAAGCAACTGAGGAGGGAGGGTTTCCAAAGTAACTGTCCGCAAAGTCAAAGAAGAAATTTGTCACCCTGAGCCCTCCTTTCCTATTTTCCTAATAAAGATTGTAAAAATGTAGTTCTGGGGATTTCCATCTGTGAGTAAATATACAAATGGAAATACTCCTTGGGAAGGGGAGGGTGTAAAGGCAAAAATCCAGGCTAGACCAGACCACATTACCTGCCTCCTAAAAAACCTGTATGTAGGTCAAGAAGAAACAGAACCAGCCATGGAGCAAAAGACTGGTTCAAAATTGCAGAAGGAGTACATCAAGGCCATATATTGTCACCCTGCTTATTTAACTTATATGCAGAGTACATCATGCAAAATGCCCAGGCTGGATGAATCACAAGCTGGAATCAAGATTGCCAAGAGAAATATCAACAACTTCAGATATGCAGATAATACCACCATTGTAATGGCAGAAAGCAAAGAGGAATTAAAGAGCCTCTTAATGAAGTTGAAAGAGGAGAGCGAAAAAGCTGGCTTAAAACTCAACATTCAGAAAACTAAGATTATGGTATTCAGTCCTATCACTTCATGGCAAATAGATGAGGAAAAATGGCAACAGTGCAAATTTTATTTCCTTGAAGTTCAAAATCACTGTGGACGGTGACTGCAGCTATGAAATTAAGACACTTTCTCCTTGGAAGAAAAGCTATGACAAACCTAGACAGCATATTAAAAAGCAGGGACATCACTTTGCCAACAAAGGTCTGTATAGTCAAAGCCATGGTTTTTCCAATAGTCATGTATAGACTTGAAAGTTAGACCATAAAGAAGGCTAAGGGCTGAAGAATTGATGTTTTCAAACTGTGGTGCTGGAGAAGACTCTTGAGAGTTCCTTGAACAGGAAAGAGATCAAATCAGTTAATCCTAAAGGATTCAACTCTGAATATTCATTGGAAGGACTGATGCTGAAACTGAAGTTTCAATACTTTGGCCACCTGATGTGAAGAGCCAGCTGTTTGGAAAAGACCCTGATGATGAGAAAGAGTGAGGGCAAGAAGACAAAGGGGCAACAGAAGATGAGATGGTTGGATGGCATCTTCTACTCAATGGACATGAGTTTGAGCAAATTCCGGGAGACAGTGAAGGACAGAGAAATCTAGCATGCTGTAGTCTATGAGCTCACAAAGAGTCAAACATGATTTAGTGACAGAACAGCAATTAAACAATCAGTACCTACTCTCTGGAAATTTTCTATAGGGTGAAAATCCGGTGTTTCATTGGTAAGGGGAAGGTTGAATGCGAGTTGGTGATGATGGAGCAAAAAGATCACGTGGGCTCTAGAGTTAGACTGCCTGAATTCAAATCCCAGCTCTGCTTCCTCACTAGCTAAGGAAACTTGAGCAAGTTTTCTGTGCCCAATTTCTCCACCTGTAAAATGGAAATAATATTACTCATCACATGTGGTTGTGACCATCAAATGCATTAATATTTGCAAAATAATCCTGAGAGTGTCTAGCACATAGGAACACTCAGCATTAGCTGTGATTTTTTACTTCAAGTGGACAAATCCATTCTTTTTCAGGGAGGGGCGGCAGAGGGAGACAACCAGTGTGGACACTGGTCCAGCCTCTCTGGCAGTCTGCTCACTGCCACCACTTCACCAGGTTGGTGAGATAACTTGTCTATTTTGTTTCTTCTTACTAATTTTATAGGTAGGTAATAGAAAGTTATTAGTCAGAGACTCTTGTATGCTATAGTTTTACATTTTTATTTATTTGAACAGGTATGTGAAGAAGAAATTAGCTCCTCATTACTTGTCGCATAGACTGAGAATTAATGGTTCAGAAAACTGATAAAACTTATGTTTTTCTCCCCTGAACAAATAGCGTTCAAATAGTGTGACCCCTTTCAGAAGTATGCTGTCAGCATTATTTACAGAGGCTCATCAAGGTTGCTAACCCCATGGCCCAGCCGTAAGAGAACACAGCAGAATGCTCTTCAATGTTGTCACCCATCACAAAGAACAGCTTGCAGCGTGACTTCCTGAACCGGAGTTTTATTCCTTCCTGCCTGTCACCTTAGGAAAACAACTTATTCAAGAACTTAGGTCTTTAGTCCTATTTTCCTTGGAACATGATCCATTCATAAGCCTAAGAAGTCAAACTGTGTGGAGTGAAGAGGCTCCTCCTTCTTCTCCACCTGCCCAGTTATCACGGAGGCACTGCTGCAGAAAGCAAAGCCATCAGTCTCAGGAATCTTCCAGAGTTGCCCTTGTTGTTGTGTCAGCTATCATTGTTCCTCCACTCCCATTTATTGAGTCATTAAATGTAGTATATTATGACTATTTTCTGCTTCCTTTTTTTGACTTAATATATCTTGGGGATCTTTTCATATCAGTATATAAAGAGCTCCCTTCTCGTTTAAGTCATATACAATTATTTATTTAAGCATCCTTATTGATAGTCTAGTGGCTTTTTTCCAATCTTTTGCTACTGCAAACAAGGCTTCAATTAATAACCTTGTAGGTATATCATTTTGCACCCGTGCGAGTGTATCTGTGGGATAAATTCCCAGAAGTGGTATTGCTGGGTCAAAGCATATTTGCATTTGTAATTTTGACAGATACCATGGAACTGCCCTCCACAGGGGTCATACTGACATAAATTCCCACCAATAGTGTATGAAAAGGGTTTGTTTCCCTATAGCCTTGCCAACAGCATATATTTCTGACCTTTTGGACTTTTGCCAATCTGATAAGCAAAAAACGGGATCACAGTATAATTTTAATTTCTATTTCTCTTATTATGTAAGGTTGTGCATCTTTCTATATAAAAGTTTTTTGTATTTCCATTTCCATTCACTGTTCATATTCATGATCCATCCATTAGGTTGTTCTTTATCTCAGATGTTTTAAACATGTATACCTCACCTTCTGTAATTTTGAACAGAAGTATAGTATACCCTGGGACTACTTTAACAGAAGTAGGATAACCTGGGACTCAATTTTTTGTTTTTTGTTAGGGCCCCTTCTTGCCTTAATTTTCAGTTAATAACATGTACATGTGTTTATGCTAAGAAGGGAAGTACGTGTTACTATTATTAGAGGTGGAAAAAATGAAGAGGAATGGCAATTTATGACTGACATTCAAATTCTGACTTTTAAAAAAATGGTGATTCTGGCAGAATCTCTCCACTTATAACAGCATTCCATTTCTTCCCAGTTCTGAAAGAAATGTGCAAATTAGAGAATATGTGTAACCTCCCTAGAGTGGTCTTCCTAGAACAATTACTCTCAAGATAGTAGTCAGGAAAATGGTGGAGCGAAGAATAAGATTTGCAGGAAATTGTCCAGGAGGAATTATCCTTACAACCACCTGCCAGTCACCTGGAAATCCACTGGCAAAAAAGAAAAATGGCCAGCACTCTGTCATAGCTAGGGGGAAGGAAGGGTGAGTGTCACTCTTAATAGAGATGCTGACATGGGGGGAGAGATCTGCCGTGACGTGCTGGCTGCCAGGGAGAAAACTCATTCCCTAGGTGCACGTATCTGCTCTACCCTGTGCTTTAAAAATAGAAATGGTGAGCCCAGTGCAGGGGCTGCTTGGGGTGGGAGGAAGCATATTCAAATGCAAGAATTGACCTGCTAACACACACTCATATGAGGTAATGGTTTACTTCATGCTGCTGCTGCTGCTGCTAAGTCGCTTCAGTCGTGTCTGACTCTGTGTGACCCCAGAGATGGCAGCCCACCAGGCTCCCTCGTCCCTGGAATTCTCCAGGCAAGAACACTGGAGTGGGTTGCCATTTCCTTCTCCAATGGATGAAAGTGAAAAGTGAAAGTGAAGTAGCTCAGTCGTGCCTGACTCTTAGCAACCCCATGGACTGCAGCCTACCAGGCTCCTCCGTCCATGGGATTTTCCAGGCAAGAGTACTGGAGTGGGTTGCCATCGCCTTCTCCGGGTTTACTCCATAATATCCTTTAAAGTGAAACTCAGAAACTGATTTGAAATATGACAAACACTATCCCAATCAAAGTAAAACCAGGAGACTAAGCTCTGTCGGGTATCAGCTGTGTGTCCTGAGTCAGGTTGTTGAACTACTCTTGGGTTCAGTTTTCCTCTTCTGAAAAATGGGAGTAGGGGAAGGTCAGTTTGGGGCATCTTAGTACCCTTCTTCATCTTCACCACACTGCAATTTCCTGAGGGACCACAGAGCCAGGGTGATATCAAACAGGGCTATACATTTAGTTTTCAAGCCTTGAAAGAAAAATTAAGCATAACTGACAATTATTTGTGGTCCTCCATTCATGTTTCATGTTGTAAGTCAGGTTCTAAATCTTTCAAGCTGCCACCACTCAAAGGCATTGGTCTCTTCTCCAACCTTCCGGTTCCAAACAGCTGGACTCACAGCAAACCTATCAGTTTTATCAAACAAACCAATCACTATATTTATCAGTGTTAAATATCAGGATATTTTGCTGATCCTTTCTACTCCCAGCTGTGAAGTTTTGCCTTGGTCTCTTTTTTTCCTTTATATTTTCTCAGGTGAGCTCTACTCTTAACATTTAACTCCCAACTGAATGATAACAAAAGGAAAAAGGAAAAACTGAAACTGGTGTTGGTCTTCCATATCTGAGCAGGTACTATTATTAAGCATCTTATAGAATGCCTCATTATTGTTGATATTGTCATTGCTTCTAGATTTAAATGACCAGACATGGAGTTTCCTTTAGGATTTCCTAAGCTTGATTATAGACTCTTAGAGATGGATTAAACACTAAAAATATTATCAAGTTTCATCTCCCACCTATTTCCTAATTTCTTATGCATCATCCCTACTAAAGGGCAATCTAGTTGTTTAACACCTTGCTGACAGATAGTTCACTACCTGACAGGCTGTGACTTGCGTTGGTATCTTAATAACAGCAATAGGTGGCTTTTGCTTTTCCATTTCAGAAGCATTGTGACATTAATCCATTGTTCCTCTTGCCTTTATTCATCTAAATTAGGAAAGAGCGTTTGGCAGTTTAATAGTACCAACTAAATGTTTATTTAATAGTAAATGTTTCAAATACCAGCTGTAATCTTTAGCAGCTGTTTTGTATTGGTGGTACAATTCCAACAATTATATTTTACAAAATCATTTCCACTGGGTTGAGGCAATCTATGGATGAGTCAGGATTGGAAGACAGAAGAGCTAGAATTTTGTTGCCACTTGGCTTAAAAGTGGTGACTCTGGGAAAAGTCACTTCTCTTTCTGATTCTCAGTTTTCCTAATACATAAAATAAAAGGAAGAAAATAGACCATTTCTAAGTACCTCCCTACCCAATAATAACTTTTAATGAGGCCACAACAGCGCTTTGTCAATGGAAAACAAAAATGGTAAATAAGTGAATTTATTAATTTCTATGGTCAACCGAATATGTAATCAAGGTAGATGTTAATCCAGAAGACATAAATCAGAATTGCCAGAAAAGCCCCAGTTACCACCAAATCTCTATGAACATTCAGATAAAATGAGACTTCCATATCTTTGGCATCTTCTCAGATGACATTTCCACTTAGATACTTCATTATTTTGGTGCATTAATGTCACTTGTTCCTAATAAAAAGCTTATCCCACCTAAAAGGAGAATGCTGAATTAACTTTATGAATTACTGGGCTCTTTTCAATAAATTATTTTGATGATGGCTGAACATGTTGATTGGCTTAGGAAAAAGAGGAGGCCACACTCAGAAGATCACCTGAGCCAAATTTCTAGTGCCAGCTGAGAGTGGGGGTCCCTCAGGGACAAAGTTTAAGAAGGGAAGAAAGTGACTTAGGGACTAATTTTTTGAGTGAAATTAAGATTTATCTACATGCTCAAGCCAAGTCAATCACTGCTTACGACATTGATACACATGGAAGATTATTTTCTGGCACAGATCTCTGTGTGGAGAATTTAATTGTCTGTGGAAAATAACAACCACCAGAACCCTAAAGGGAAACTACCTCTCTAAACTTTTTAGGATGTCAGTAGCAATTTGCCCCACTGAGGGCTAATGAAAGAAGTGGAGCCCAAAGAAATCTGAACACCCAAGGAAGGTTTCCAAAGTTGCTTGAGGTGACTTGAGAGAGTCACGATGGAACTTACGAAAGAATTTCATTACTTAGCTTTCACTTTTATGTCCCAATACATTGGTTTGGGACCACTGTTGGTTTGAAACTACTACTTTATTTGAGAAATAAGAAAAATATTCTGTTCATGGTGAAATGGAAAGTATATTAACCTGAGAATTAGAAGATTAGGGTTCTGATCCCAGATCTGTGAGTTTGGGCTGTGTTTTTTTCATCTGTAAATGAAGAGGGAGATGACTGTTAAGGTTTCTTCCTGCATTAATTATCCATGAACTTTCAGTTATAAAACAGAAAGATCATATCTATCTAACTTTTATATCTTCAACCCAGAGTTCATTGGACCAGTTTTAAATTTCCATGTTATGAGAGTGGTGAATTCCTGCCAATCCACCTTTGTCTTCTACGTAAACTCTTCGTTCCAGACCACCTGTTTTAGTCATCATCCCTTTGCAAAAGTGGCCTACTTTTTAAATTATACACTTCCTCTTCCTTCTAAAGATTCCATTCTTTCTAAAAGTTTTTATATCCATCAAGCTATAGGGTAAGGTGTCCTTTTTTTTTATAAAGCTATCACAAAATACAGTACACCCACTTAAACTAAATTTTAGTTAAACAATCGATAGTGTTTAATATAAGTATATTTTGTTCAATATTTGGAATATACTTGTGCTAAAAATTGTTTGTCTGAAATTCAAATTCAATTATATGTCCTATATTTTTGTTAACTTTAGTAACTCTGCCTTTGACCAGAGTTCTCTCTCCCACTGCTGAAGAACTTCATAAAGTCCTGTAGAACTTCATTTAACATTTTGAATGTCTATGTCCATCTGATTTCCCTAAGTAGATCATTAGTCCTGTGAGAGACAACCTGGATGCTACACATTATTATCTCCTCTTATCCACAGTGGTGCTTTTTATTATTTCATAATTGGCTGATTCTTTTGAGACTCCTTCACAACTCATGTACTTTAAAGCACAGTCTGCTTCTTCCTCAGGCTAAGATAACACAATCATGCCACATTAACCCAAACCCACAAGAAAATAGGATGGAACTCAATGAAAGTTAATGTTAGGGTTTACAACAGTCAGTGTTACCAACGACAATGAAAAATATAAATTAATATAATTGTTTCCAGGGAATTAAAAAGTACTACAAGGTCACTTGCAAAGCTGAATTCCTAGCTTACCAAATGTTTCCTAGTTGCTTTTGACTTACAAGATCTATTTAGCAGGACTTTGAAAAGTCTCATAAGGTAATAAGTTCCTTCTGTGTCCATATAAAAATATTTAATCCCTGCCCCCCAAAAACCAAGGGGACTAACCCATTTCAGTCCTCAAAATAAAGTTCTTTAATTTCATTCCCATGCTTGAGACTAGTCTCTCCCTTTCAAGTCTTACCTCACTCCATAGGTTACTCACCATTTCCCAAACATACCTTGGACCCAAGCTTGCCTCTGTCTCTAATGCTCACCATTTCTGCCTTTCTAAATCCTACCCATTCATAGAGCCACTGATTCGTGAAGCTGTGGGAGAGGCCCTAGGAATCTGGTGTTACACTAACGCTTTAAACATAAACCAATGATAGACCTGAGATCTGGTCAACAATATTCTGTAGCAGAGTGACAGAGTCATGACTCAAAAATGTCCTTTAAATCTTTCATTTCTGCCTTTTCCAAGTTCCTTCTTCAAGGAGCACCTTCAGCTACCACATCATTTTTAAAGTCTTCCTTCATCATCCCAGCCAGAAATACTCTCTCTCTCTCTCATTTAACCTGAGGCAGCACTTTATTTGTAGCTCTCCTGAGGTACTTCATCCTTTTTAGGTTATGTTTTTGTTGTTGGTAAGGTTCCAAGATAAAACCATTCCCTCTGCTAAGAGCAAAGAGATTGGGTTGTACTTCTGGAGTATGGTTTTCCTAACAGCCTAAGGGCTTTGTTGGGAGAAAAATGGGTAAATGGTGTTTATCCATTTATTTATCCATTGGTCCAGCCCAATTGCTAGACCCCATGACAGAGGCTTTCCTTGGCAAGGAATCATGGCTGTCCTTCACTCTCAGGGCAGCTCAGCATGGAGAAGCAACTGAGGAGAAAGGGAGTAGGGGTGCCCTGGGTTGTCCCAGGGACTCAGGCTATGCTGGATAGGGAAGAAATGGTCTAAGGTATTAATACAACTTCACCATGCCCTGTATTCAACCAGCCTCAGTGAAACTTGTCATAAATCCATTAAGAGAGACACATACAAACTGTATTATCATTCTAAGGACACCGTAAAAACTAATGTAACTGTGGCTCTGTGATTAAGCTTTGTCAAAGAGCTCTGGAGAGGACACCAGTGGGAGCAAACTTAGAGGAGGAATAAAGCAGCAAAGGGAGGGAGACAGCTGGGCGAGAACCAGGTGTGTCGACGTCGGCTTTCACATCAATGAAGGAGTCAGATGAGGAAGGTGGCACATAGCAGTCACAGGTTTCAAAGCCAGAATGAATTTGGTCACCAAATAATTTCCACAAAAATTTCATATCATAATGGATTAAAATTGGTCAATTTTTTAAAATATAATACTTTGTATGGAAGTTTACCATCAACAAATAATCTCAATTCAGTTCAGTTCAGTCACTCAGTCGTGTCTGACTCTTTGCGAGCCCGTGAATCACAGCACACCAGGCCTCCCTGTCCATCACCAACTCCTGGTGTTCACTCAAACTCATGTCCATCGAGTTGGTGATGCGATCCAGCCATCTCATCCTCTGTTGTCCCCTTCTCCTCCTGCCCCCAATCCCTTCCAGCACCAGGGTCTTTTCCAATGAGTCAACTCTTCGTGTGAGGTGGCCAGAGTATTGGAGTTACAGCATCAGTCCTTCCAATGAACACCCAGGACTGATCTCCTTCAGAATGGACTGGTTGGATCTCCTTGCAGTCCAAGGGACTCTCAAGAGTCTTCTTCAACACCACAGTTCAAAAGCATCAATTCTTCGGCACTCAGCCTTCTTCAAAGTCCAACTCTCACATCCATACATGACCACTGGAAAAACCATAGCCTTGACTAGATGAACCTTTGTTGGCAAAGTAATGTCTCTGCTTTTTAATATGCTATCTAGGTTGGTCATAACTTTCCTTCCAAGGAGTAAGTGTCTTTTAATTTCATGGCTGCAGTCACCATCTGCAGTGATTTTGGAGCCCAGAAAAATAAAGTCTGACACTGTTTCCACTGTTTCCCCATCTATTTCCCATGAAGTGATGGGACCAGATGCCATGATCTTCGTTTTCTGAATGTTGAGCTTTAAGCCAACTTTTTCACTCTCCTCTTTCACTTTCATCAAGAGGCTTTTTAGTTCCTCTTCACTTTCTGCCATAAGGGTGGTGTCATCTGTATATCTGAGGTTATTGATATTTCTCCCG
Organism: Bos mutus; assembly: GCF_027580195.1. NCBI lineage: Eukaryota > Metazoa > Chordata > Mammalia > Artiodactyla > Bovidae > Bos > Bos mutus. Next base: position 44,939,904 of record NC_091640.1, on the reverse strand, counting down.
GCAATCTTGATTCCAGCTTGTGCTTCTTCCAGCCCAGCGTTTCTCATGATGTACTCTGCATATAAGTTAAATAAGTAGGGTGAATTATTGACTTTAAATCACACAATGCACAGCATTTTGTATTAATGCCATCTCTTTCAAAAAAAATTTTTCCCAGGACATTGGGATAAGAGAAATGTTTAAAAAGACAACAACCACCTATGGTTAATTTCTTCATAAGTCAAAGCCTCAAGCCGTCAGTGGGTGTCTATCTAGTCAACAAACATTCATAGGGTGACTCCTGCAGGTCCAGTACTGTCCAGCCCATACAAAGCAGTCCACGAAACAAGCATAATCTCTGTCTTCATTGAACTTGATCCCAGACTCTGAGGCCACAAAAACACCATTTATACACTATTTGACATAAGAATTAAAGTATCTAATGAGTTTTAATAAATTTAGAGCAGTGGTTTTATGCTAAAAGCCCATTTTTTTCATTTTTAGGGTTATTCTATCATTAGATGTGACACCTTATTCAAGGCACTGACTGCCTCATTAAAAAAAAAAAAAAAAAAAGCTCCTTTTTCACCACTAAAATGATACCCTGGTTGGAATACTTCATTAAAAGAAGACTATTTCTCATAGTCAACCAAACTCTATAAACACTTAGTTCACAATTTGATAAATATTCAAAAGGAAGTCACTTACCAAAATGTAAGGACTCCTGTGTATAAGTTCTATGCATCAAACATAAGTACATCTCAAATATATCATTAAAAGCTGCCATGTACTGAGCGTTTCTTGTCAGCTTGCTACTGTTCTAACCCTTTTTTGTTTGGGGTTGAAATTAATCTACACAGAACTGTAAGAGGTAAACACTACGCATGATTTCCATTATACAGATGAGGAAACTGAGGCACTGAGAAATCAGCCACTTGCTCATAGACACAAAGCTAGTGTGTGGTTCAGCAAAAATTCAAAACCAAATGTTCAGCTCCAGAGCCCACATGCTATTGGCTGTGCAAGCTGGTAAATGCAAATAAATATAAATTTCATGCCAAAAATCACTATTATTCATTTTTCCCTGGAGAAATTTAAGAAATGAATTTAAAACTTCAAAGTGAAGTAACTTTTTTTTTTTTTTTTTTTTGCCAATTATGTGTTACTTTAAAAGAAATTTGCAAGAGGTGAAGGATATAAATCTTGACAAAGATGATACTGTCATGAACCATATGATTATAAAATAAAACTGTTGAGCAATAATATGAAGCCACAAGTCCTGGACAACATCAAGATGGATGAACTCTCTACCAAGCTATTCAAATAACTGCCTGCTTATTGGGCTAGCTGTGCTCAGTAGGTGTGGGACAGCAGTAACACCCTAGTCAGGCTCACTCTTGATTATACAAATGACAAAGCAGCACAACAGCATATAGAGGCAGCCTCCACAGAAAATATGATCTCAAACCAGGCTATGACATAAAACAGCAGAACTTAAGTGGGGAACGACAGATGCTCATGTCTTGATTTGTACTTGAGCACTGTCTGAATCTGCTTCCCATACACAGAGCTCAAATAATATCTTCTCTGGTACAAAACCTGAGAACGAGCTCCAAAGTCGCCAGAAGGAGAGCAGGGTTGCAGTCATGCAGGAAAGCAGAAAGTTGGATAGTCTGCAGTCCAGAGTGGAAGGTGAGACTTGGGGACCAGTGGCTAAGGTCCCTAGGTTTCACTGGGGAGTTCCCAAACTCCAAACCATTGTTAACTCATAGATCTGTTCTGTTCTAGAAAATAAGGATTGCCTACTTATTAATAAGCATGCCTCACTACTTCTTTACAAGCAGTGATGAGGGAGAAAGCACCTGAGGCCAGTCTGCTGCCCTGATGTTTGGCACAGTCTGAGTACAGTGATTATTTGTCAGCACTGGTCTGTCTGTTTGTTTCTGTTTGAAGGAAAGTATTAGCCCCCAGAGGCTTGGTTCACCTTCTTTGTGGTCGTGGTAAGTTCACTGGTGGTTGAGGGCCATTGTGCTCACCAGCTTAGGGGGCAACCGACATCCAGGGGTGGTGCACCCACGCTTGAGGTTGACCCAAATGCACGTAAGAATTAACAAGGATAGTGATCTCATTCAGCAGTGGAAGGTGTGTAGTAAAAAAGAAATGTCAACATGTTCGAAAGTCATTTCATCCCACATTGTCAACATAGAATATATCGAGTGGCTGATTGAAGTAATAGGCTGTCTTTGTGGAGCAGTAAGAAGTGGAGAAAAGGATGTTCTTTGTGCAATTATCACAATGCAAGGCCAGCTGAGGCTAACTGAATCTTCCCTCATAGACCATAATATCCCCTGGGAACCTTGCTGGGCAACACGGAGCTCCTGACACTCACCTAATTCACCACATCAAGAGAGTCATAGGCCAGACCAGACAGTGATGGAACCCCGCAGAGTCAGACAGTCTGGTGCTGCCCTCTTTGGGCCTCTAGCAAAATCAGCTTAAGGACAGGGCCAAGGTGAGAAGCCCCAGAGAGTAGGAGGAAGTAACCACAACCCATCCAGGGGGGATGAACCGTGTACTGAGAATGCGTCTCCGTATTGGGTGCCCACATGCATTAGCTCATTATTCTTCTCAATTGTTACAGTACATTGACATTGTCCTCACAGCATCTGTGGAGCAAACAGAGCTGAGGAAGCTTATATGAACTGCCCGATGCATGAGCCCGGTGAGTCGTGAGACTGGAATTTTAACTCAGTCTGTGGTTATGGAGCAAACCAGCTCTAGATCCAGCCAGTTAAACTCAAGAATAGAATCTGAGTCAGCGCCAGAAAGATCTTGAAGACCATGCTTCTGTGGAGCAAATTTTGTATTATAGCATATCACATTTTGAAGTCTAGTTTACAAGAAGAAAGAGAACATTTATAAAATATCCGATCAGCTATACTGTGATTTGGACTGTAAATTCCATCACCTTTATACTCAGAAAACCTTTTCTGCAGATATGGGCACTATAGCAGGGGCTTGATGTTTTTTAGAGGGTATTCCAGCACTGGTGTAAGCTTCCCAGTAGCTCAGATGGTAAAGAATCTGCCTGCAATGCAGGAGACCTGGGTTGATCCCTGCATCAGGAAGATCCCTGGAGAAGGGAATGACAATCCACTCCAATATTCTTGCCTGGAGACTTCATGGACAGAGGAGCCCAGTGGGCTAGTCCATGGGGTTGCAAAGAGTCAGACACAACTGAGCAAATAACACTTTGACTTCTTTTTTCACTTTTCCAACACAGGTAAAAAGTGACCCAAGTCAGAGCTGCCATGCTTTTAGGTAGTTTTGCACAGTATTTTCAACTTTTTAGGCAAGCCACTGGGGCTTCCCAGGTGGCGCAATGGTAAACAATCCTCCTGCCAATGCAGGAGAGACAAGAGACGAGGTTCTATCCTTGGGTCGGAAGGACCCCTAGAATAGGAAACAGCACTCCAATATTCTTGCCTGGAAAATTCCATGGACAGAGGGGTCTGGTAGGCTACAGTCTATGAGGTCACAAAGAGTTAGACATGACTGAGCCACTGAGCACACAGGCAAGCCCACTGAGAACCTGTATCCTCTCCTGCTTGAAGAAATAAGTGTAGTTAGCTTGAAAATTCACTTACAGTGACCCTCAGCATCATGTTTAGACATTTTCTGGACATATATATCATCAAATGCTTTGTATTCCGAACTTTTTTCAACTGATTCAGATCATGACCTTAGGCAGTAACTTCTCAACATGATTTATGGTTTCAGGAATCTTAAGGGCCCTGTTCTTAGGAGCATTGATTACCCATTTTACCTTCCATACAATTCACGGAGGAATCCAGTTTCCCATTCAAATTTCCAGACCTGGCTCAGTTCTACTTTATGTCTGGAATCTTCCTAAAAACGCAGCAAATACGGGATAAGAAATAGCTGGACTCCAAACAGAATGATTAGACGATATGGAAGCAAGTTTGACTTTTAAGATCCTTTTATTCAGACTAATGCTTCTCATTTTAGCACCCTTTCCTGCTCTCTATAAAATCGTATTCCCAACTGTCTTGGCATAAAGCATAAACTATTTAGGCGTGGATGATCTCATGCACCTCCACGTGCTCTGTTTCCACTTGTGCTTGATTCTTCTGGCTCTGGGAACTTCTCCTGTGTATTTGTGCTCCCACTGAGGAGAGATAGGAAGAGAGACAAGTAAAAATTTGTTGAGTCCTGAGTTGACCAGGTGAGGGTGTGGATCAGGAGGAAGGAAGGGACCTGTGTGTACAATGTGAATACTGACAAGACCCCAATAAACCTCTATTCAGGCAACATGTCTCAGGATGCTGGTCATTGCTTGTGTCTGTTAGAACATTGACAACTTGCCTTAGACTGTTAGGCAGGATTATTCTGTGAATTAAAAAACTCAAAGAAATTATGTTTTTTTTTTTTTTTAAGCAAAAAGAAGTGTCAAAAGTTAACTGCTTATGAGAGGAATATATTTCATTACAAACTATATTAAGCTTATAAATAACCAGATGTAAATATTGTCCAGCAGGATTCTTCTATTATGTTGTAGTTCATACTCATAAAGGACATGCTGGTAACTTTCACCAAAGCATTCAATAATATTGCTCAGTAACAACCTGTAGCACGCCATCTCTTATATAAGCTGATTCATCACAGGGTTTCTTCACCAGGCTTTCTTTTGTTTTCCATACCAAGGCCCTTATTATTAAGTTTTAATCTTTTCATCTTTAAATGCCCAAACTTCAAGGTAAACCTGTGCTTCTAGAGCACTGACTAGACATTATATGTTCTGCAAAATGCTAGCTGCCTGCTTTGCTTGTCAGTTCTAGAAATGACTTGATGCGTCTGTGATTCCTTTTTCAGCTTCTGTATCCTGCCCACCTGGATTGTCTCTGCTGAACTCTTCCTGTCTTCCCTGCTGTGGGAAAAGCAGGGAATCCATTTCCTGATTTGGAACAGTTCACCTCCCTGAAGCCATTGGTTGAGCAGTCTCAGTCTTACCTCCCTTATTGTAACCTAAATGTCAATGGAATCAGGAACTTTTCTCATCACTTTTTAGTGTTATCAATGACTTCCTTAAACACTGTATTTTGTTAAAACATTTAGCATTTTCTAATTGCTTTCACATGTACCATCTCATTAATTTATAATAATGACTTCATCAGAACTGCAAATTTCATAAATGAGTAAAACTCATTTTGTAAATGAGTAAACTAAAAACCAGTGACCCCACAAGAGACTGACCCAGATTTGCCTGTGAGTGTCCAGAAGTCTCCAGAGAAGGGATGGGTCAGCAGTGGGCTGTTGCAGGGTTTGGGGGCACTGAGTGTAGCAGTGCCTGCATGGGATCTTTTGAAGGAGGTCACCATTATCTTCACTGCCTCCACCATAGTTTGGCCTCAGGTAAATAACAGGGAGAAGGAAATGGCAACCCATTCCAGTGTTCTTGCCTGGAGAATCCCAGGGATGGAGGAGCCTGGTGGGATGTCGTCTATGGGGTTTCACAGAGTCAGACATGACTGAATCGACTTAGCAGCAGCAGCAAATGACAGGGAGGGAACACAGCCCTGCCCATCCACAGAAAATTGGATTAAAGATTTACTGAGCATGGCCCCATCCATCAGAACAAGACCCAGATTTACCCTCAGTCAGTCTCTCCCATCAAGAAGCTTCATAAGCCTCTTATCCTTCTCCATCAGAGGGCAGACAGACTGAAACCACAATCACCGAAAACTAACCAATCTGATCACATGGACCACAGCCTTGTCTAACTCAATGAAACTATGAGCCATGCCGTGTAGGGCCACCAAAAATGGACGGGTCATGGTGGAGAGTTCTGACAAAACATGGTCCACTGGAGAAGAGAATGGCAGACCACTTTATTATTCTTGCCTTGAGAACCACATGAACAGTATGAAAAGGCAAAAAGATAGGACACTGAAAGATGAACTCCCCGGGTCGGTAGATGCCCAATATGCTGCTGGAGATGAGTTGAGAAATGACTCCAGAAAGAATAAAGGGATGGAGCCAAAGCAAAAAAACACCCAGCTGTTGATGTGATTGGTGATGGAACTAAAGTCCAATGCTGTAAAGAGCAATATTGCATAGGAACCTGGAATGTTAGGTCCATGAATCAAGGCAAGTTGGAAGTGGTCGAATAGAAGATGGCAAGAGTGAACATTGACAGTTTAGGAATCAGTGAACTAAAATGGACTGGAATGGGTGAATGTAACTCAGATGACCATTATATCTACCACTGTGGGCAAGAATCCCTTAGAAGAAATGGAGTAGCCATCATAGTCAACAAAAGAGTCTGAAATGCAGTACTTGGATGCAATCTCAAAAACGACACAATGATCTCTGTTCATTTCCAAGGCATACCATTCAATATCACAATAGTCCAAGTCTATCCCTGACCAGTAATGCTGAAGAAGCTGAAGTTGAATGGTTCTATGAATACCTACAAAACCTTCTAGAACTAACAACCAAAAAAGACGTCCTTTTCATTATAGGGGACTGGAATGCAAAAAGTAGGAAATCAAGCATACCTGGAGTAACATGCAAGTTTGAACTTGGAGTACAGAATGAAGCAGGGCAAAGCCTAATAGAGTTGTGCCAAATGAACACACTGGTCATAGTAAACACCCTCTTCCAACAACACAAGAGAAGACTCTACGCATGGACATCACCAGATGGTCAACACCGAATTCAGGTTGATTATATTCTTTACAGCCAAAGATGGAGAAGCTCTATACAGTCAGCAAAAACAAGACCTGGAGCTGACCGTGGCTTGGATCATGAAGTCTTATTGCCAAATTCAGACTTAAATTGAAGAAAGAATGGAAAACCACTAGACCATTCAGGTATGACCTAAATCAAATCCCTTATGATTATACAGTAGACATGACAAATGGATTCAAGGGATTAGATCTGATAGACAGAGTGCCTGAAGAACTATGGACAGAAGTTTGTGATATTGTACAAGAGGCAGTGATCAAGACCATCTCCAAGAAAAAGAAATGCAAAAAGGCAAAATGGTTATCCGAGGAGGCTTTACAAGTAGCTGAGAAAAAAAAAAAAAAAAAAGATGTGAAAGGCAAAAGAGAAAAGGAAAGATATAGTCATTTGAGTGCAGAGCTCTAAATATAGCAAGGAGAGATAAGAAAGCCTTCTCAATGATCAGTGCAAAGAAATAGTGGAAATCAATAGAATGGGAAAGACTAGAGATCTCTTCAAGAAAATTAGATACCAAGGGAACATTTTATGCAAAGATGGGCATAATAAAGGACAGAAATGCTAACAGAAGCAGAAGATATTAAGAAGAGGTGGCAAGAATACACAGACTACTGCTACTGCTAAGTCACTTCAGTCGTGTCCAACTCTGCACGACCCCATAGATGGCAGCCCACCAGGCTCCCCTGTCCCTGGGATTCTCCAGGCAAGAACACTGGAGTGGGTTGCCATCTCCTTCTCCAATGCATGAAAGTGAAAAGTGAAAGTGAAGTTGCTCAGTCATGTCCAACTCTTAGCGACCCCATGGACTGCAGCCCACCAGGCTCCTCTGTCCATGGCATTTTCCAGGCAAGAGTACATGAGTGGGGTGCCATTACCTTCTCCAAAGAATACACAGAAGAACTGTACAGAAGAACTGTACAAAAAAGATCTTCATGACCCAGATAACCAGGATGGTATGATCACTCATCTAGAGCCAGACATCCTGGAATGCCAAGTCAAGTGGGCCTTGTGGGCATGATGGAATTCCAGCTGAGCTGTTTCAAATCCTAAAAGATGACACTGTGAAAGTGCTGCACTCAATAGGCCAGCAAATTTGGAAAACTCAGCAGTGGCCACAGGACTGGAAAATGTCAGTTTTCATTTCAATCCCAATGAAGGGCAATGTCAAAGAATGCTCAGATTACCACACAATTGCACACATCTCACATGCTAGCAAATTAATGCTCAAAATTCTCCAAGCCAGGCTTCAACAGTGTGTGAACCATGAACTCCAAGATGTTCAAGCTTAGAAAAGGCAGAGGAACCAGAGATCAAATTGTCAACATTCATTGCATCATCAAAAAGGCAAGAGAGTTACAGAAAAACATCTACTTCTGATTTATTGACTATGCCACAGCCTTTGACTGTGTGGATCACAACAAACTGTGGAAAATTCTTAAAGAGATTGGAATACCAGATCACCTGACCTGCCTCCTGAGAAATCTGTATGCAGGTCAGGAAGCAACATGCGACAACAGACTCGTTCAAAATTGGGAAAGGAGTATGTTAAGGCTGTATATTTTCACCTTGATTATTTAATTTATATGCAGAATACATCATGAGAAATGCTGGACTGTATGAAGCACACACTGGAATCAAGATTGCTGGAAGATTTATCAATAACCTCAGATATGCAGATGACACCACCCTTGTGGCAGAAGCAAAAAGAATTAAAGAGCCTCTTGATGAAAGTGAAAGAGGAGAGTGAAAAAGATGGCTTAAAACTCAACATTCAGAAAACTAAGATCATGGCATCTGGTCCCATCACTTTATGGCAAATAGATGGGGAAACAGTGGAAACTGACAGACTTTATTTTTTGGGGCGGGGGTGCTCCAAAATCACTGCAGATGGTGACTGCAGCCATGATATAAAAGATGCTTGCTCCTTGGACGATAAGCTATGGCCAACCTAGACAGCATATTAAAAGCATAGACATTACTTTGCCAACAAAGTTACCACTAGTCAAAGCTATGGTTTTTCCAGTGGTCATGTATGGATGTGAGAGTTGGACTATTAAGAAAGCTGAGCACCAAATAATTGATGCTTTTGAACTGTGGTGTTGGAGAAGACTCTTGAGAGTCCCTTGGACTGCAAGGAGATCCAACCAGTCCATCTTAAAGGAAATCAGTCCTGAATATTCATTGGATGGACTGACCCTGAAGCTGAAACTCCAATACTTTGGCCACCTGATGTGAAGGACTGGTTCATTTGAAAAGATTGAAGGTGAGAGGAGAAGGGGATGTCAGAGGATTAGATGGTTGGATGGCGTCACCAACTCAATGGAAATGAGTTTAAGTAAACTCCAAAACTTGGTGATAGACAGGGAGTCCTGGCATGCTGCTGTCAATGGGGTCAAAAAGAGTTAGAAATGACTGAGCGACTGAACTGAACTGAACTGAAACTAATGTCCCAGAGAGATAAATCATAGTTTTAAGTTCAAAACTGGTAAGTGTCAGAAAAACAAGAAATACTGTCTCCTGAAACTCGATTCATGTTTCAAACTTGCTTATAGAAAACTGCTGTGTGAACTGACTTACGGTAAATAAAATCAGTTGGCCCAGAGGAAATTTTCTATTTAAAAAGGAACTATTGTGAGTCATTTTATGAAGTAAATATTCTCTAATGCATCCATTTTATAAATCTGGATTTTCTAACAATATATTATACATTGCTGAAAGCTGCATACAAGGGAGCCTGCCCATTTCAGCTACTGAATCTTATTCCAAGTTTCTCCTCATAGAAGTAGTAACAGGCTGGTTGAGTCTGCAATGTGGGTAAAATGCAGCATCAGAGGGAGCAGAGAGCAACTCTGACAGACACTGGAGCAAATCTACCCCCTGAATCTGGCCACTGCTCAACTACTTTCCATGTTCTGCTCACCAAGATTACTCCTAATGGGACTGGATCATTGACCACTTGTGTCTAAGTCTGCACCCTGCCTGAGTCCATTACTGCTTTGCCTGACTCTGTCTCACTTTCCTTGCCTCCTGACCCTCTGTGCCACATGTTCCATCTGAGCTGCGTATTTTGCTATTGACATGGCCCCTTGACTGTACCTTTGCTTCTCCTTGGGTCTTACCCTCTTAAAGTCTTATCCCCAACTTTTTTCCTCCTGATCTTGTTACTTTCATGGTCCTCAGCTCAGAAGCATCAGTGATTCTCAGCCCTGGCTCTATATTAGAATAACCTGGGAAGCTTTAAAAAATTTTCCAATGCTTAATATCCTCAATAGCAAAAAATTGAAAGCATTTCCTCTAAAGTCAGGAACAAGACAAGAGAGCCCACTCTCACCACTACTATTCAGCATAGTTTTGGAAGTTTTAGCTACAGCAATCAGAGAAGAAAAATAAAAGGAATCCAGATTGGAAAAGAAGTAAAACTCTCTCTGTTTGCAGATGACATGGTCCTCTACATAGAAAACCCTAAAGACATCATCAGAAAATTACTAGAACTAATCAATGAATATAGTACAGTTGCAGGATACAAAATTAATACACAGAAATCCCTTGCATTCCTATACACTAAGAATGAGAAAACAGAAAGAGATATTAAGGAAACAATCCTATTCACCATTGCAATGAAAAGAATAAAATACTTAGGAATCAGTTCAGTTCAGTTCAGTCTCTCAGTAGTGTCCGACTCTGTGACCCCATGAATCGCAGCACACCAGGCCTCCCTGTCCATCACCAACTCCTGGAGCTCACTCAGACTCATGTCCATCGAGTCAGTGATGCCATCCAGCCATCTCATCCTCTGTCATCCCCTTCTCCTCCTGCCCCCAATCCCTCCCAGCATCAGTCTTTTCCAATGAGTCAACTCTTCGTATGAGGTGGCCAAAGTTCTACCTAATGAAACAAATGGCCTATGTATAGAAAACTATAAAACACTGATGAAAGAAATCAAAGATGACACAAATAGATGGAGAAATATACCATGTCCATGGATTGGAAGAACGAATATAGTGAAAATGAGTATACTACCCAAAGCAATCTATAGATAAATGCAATCCCTATCAAGCTACCAATGGCATTTTTCACAGAACTAGAACAAATAATTTCACAGTTTGTTCAGTTCAGTTCAGTTGCTCAGTCATATCCAGCTCTTTGCATCCCCATGAACTGCAGCACGCCAGGCCTCTCTGTCCATCACCAACTCCCAGAGTTCACTCAGACTCACGTCTGTTGAGTCGGTGATGCCATCCAGCCATCTCATCCTCTGTCGTCCCCTTCTCCTCCTGCCCTCAATCCCTCCCAGCATCAGAGTCTTTTCCAATGAGTTAACTCTTTGCATGAGGTGGCCAAAGTATTGGAGTTTCAGCTTTGGCATCATTCCTTCCAAAGAACACCCAACTGATCTCCTTTAGAATGGACTTGTTGGATCTCCTTGAACTCCAAGGGACTCTCAAGAGTCTTCTCCAACACCACAGTTCAAAAGCATCAATTCTTCGGCGCTCAGCTTTCTTCACAGTCCAATTCTCACATCCATACATGACTACCAGAAAAACCATAGCCTTGACTAGATGGCATTACTTTGTTGGCAAAGTAATGTCTCTGCTTTTGAATATGCTATCTAGGTTGGTCCTAACTTTCCTTCCAAGGAGTAAGCGTCTTTTAATTGTATGGAAATACAAAAAAACTCGAATAGCCAAAGCAATCTTGAGAAAGAAGAATGGAACTGGAGGAATCAACCTGCCTGACTTTAGACTATATTACAAAGCTACAGTCATCAAGACAGTACGGTACTGGCACAAAGACAGAAATATAATCAATGGTACAAAATAGAAAGCCCAGAGATAAATTCACACACCTATGGACACCTTATCTTTGACAAAGAAGGGAAAAGTATACAGTGTTAAAATCTCCTTAACAAGTGGTGCTGGGAAAACTGGTCAACCACCTGTAAAAGAATGAAACTTGAACAATCTCTCACACCATACACAAAAATAAACTCAAAATGGATTAAAGATCTAAATGTAAGACTAGAAACTATAAAACTCCTAGAGGAAAGCATAGGCAAAACACTCTGACATAAATCACAGCAAGATCCTCAATGACCCACCTCCCAGCATAATGGAAATAAAAGCAAAAGTAAACAAATGGGACCTAATTAAACTTAAAAGCTTTTGCATAACGAAGGAAACTATAAGCAAGGTGAAAAGACAGCCTTCAGAGTGGGAGAAAATAATAGCAATTGAAGCAACTGACAAAGAATTAATCTCCATAATATACAAACAGCCCAATACCAGAAAAATATATGACCCAATCAAAAAAATGGGCCAAAGAACTAAACGGACATTTCTCCAAAGAAGACATGCAGATGGCTAACAAACACATGAAAAAATGCTCAACATCACTCATTATCAGAGAAATGCAAATCAAAACCATAATGAGGTAACATCTCATGCCAGTCAGAATGGCTACTATCATGGCTGATTCATACTGAGGTTTGACAGAAAACAACAAAATTCTGTAAAGCAATTATCCTTCAATAAAAAAAATAAATTAAAAAAAATTCTACAAACAATAAATGCTGGAGAGGGTGTGGAGAAAAGGGAACCCTCTAACACTGTTGATGGGAATGCAAACTAGTACAGTCACTATGGAGAACAGTGTGGAGATGCCTTAAAAAACTGAAAATAGGTTTGCCATATGACCCAGCAATTCCACTGCTGGGTGTACACACCAAGGAAACCAGAACTGAAAGAGACACATGTACCCCAATGTTCATTGCAGCACTGTTTACAATAGCTAGAACATGGAAGCAACCTAGATGTCCATCAGCAGACAAATGGATAAGAAAGTTGTGGTACATATACACAATGGAATATTATTCAGCTATTAAAAAAATTCATCTGAATCAGTTCTAATGAGGTGGATGAAACTGGAACACATTATACAGAGTGAAGTAAGTCAGAAAGAAAAGCACCAATACAGTATACTAATGCATATATATGGAATTTAGAAAGATGGTAACAATAACCCTGTATACAAGACAGCAAAAGAGGCTGTTCTATACATCAGTATAGATGTATAGAACATCTATACATCTGTGGACTCTGTGGGAGAGGGAGAGGGTGGGATGATTTAGGAAAATGGCATTGAAACATGTATAATATCATATATGAAACGAGTCGCCAGTCCAGGTTCAATGCACGGTGCTGGATGCTTGGGGCTGGTGCATTGGGATGACCCAGAAGGATGGTTCAGGGAGGGAGGAGGGAGGAGGGTTCAGGATGGGGAACACATGTATACCTGTGGCAGATTCATGTTGATATATGGCAAAACCAATACAATATTGTAAAGTTAAAAATAAAAAAAATAAATAAATAAAAATTTAAAAAAAGAGTAAAAAAAAAAAAAAAAAGAAAGAATAGCACCAATACAGTATATTAACACATATATACGGAATTTTGAAAGGTGGTAGTAAATGGTAACCCACTCCAGTGTTCTTGCTTGGAGAATCCCAGGGATGGGGGAGCCTGGTGGGCTGCTGTCTATGGGGTCGCACAGAGTCGGACACGACTGAAGTGACTTAGCAGCAGCAGCAACAGTGATGACCCTATATGCGAGACAGCAAAAGAGACACAGATATAAAGAACAGACTTTTAGACTCTGGGAGAAGGTGAGGGTGGGATGATTTGAGAGAATAGCATTGAAACATGTATATTAACATATGTGAAATAGATGACCAGTCCAAGTATGATGCATGAAACAGGGCACTCAAAGCCAGTGGACTGGGACAACCCAGAGGGATAGGATGGGGAGGGAGGTGGGAGGGGGTTTCAGGATGGGGGACGCACGTACCCCATGGTTGGTTCATGTCAATGTATGGCAAAAACCACGACAATATTGTAAAGTAATTAGCCTCCAATTAAAATACATAAATTAATTTTAAAATAAAAAGGATTAGAAAGGGAAATGATTTTCTTAAGTAGGTCATCCTTAAAGTATTTAGTTTTATGAAAGCTTTCATTTCTCATTTTGAAATTTGGAGACCATATCTACTGTGAGGTCATCTTTCCTGATATGCTGAATTAATCTTATTTGTCATGCCTCACATTTCATGGCTTCCTCTTGTCCATTTAAGATTATGTGTTGAGACTTTTACCTGTATGCATGTAAAAAACAATAAAGAGATAAAAGGGGAAAAATTTTTTTTTTCCAGTGCTTGACCCATCATCAAAATTCTTATTTACTTGGCCTGGTGTGGGGCCTGCAGGTGCTATTTTTTGTTGTTCATTTTCTTTTCTTTTCTATTCTTTATTTTTAAGCCATCTAGATGATTCTGCTGCTGCTGCTAAGTCGCTTCAGTCATGTCCAACTCTGTGCAACCCCATAGACGACAGCCCACCAGGCTCCCCCGTCCCTGGGATTCTCCAGACAAGAACACTGGAGTGGGTTGCCATTTCCTTCTCCAATGCATGAAAGTGAAAAGTGAAATTGAAGTCGCTCAGTCATGTCTAGGTGATTCTAACATGCAACAACATGGAGACCCCCTGATATACTTGATGGCCTGACCTTGACCTTGACCTCTGTTTACTGGATGATCCTTGTTATGGGCTGAACTGTATCCCATACAATTACATGCTGAGATTTCTCTAGTAGTCCAGTGGCAAAGCATCTGCCTGCCAATGCAGGGGACACTGGTTTGATCCTTGGTCTTGGAAGATTCCGCACTCCACTGGGCAACTAAGCCTGTGGACCACAACTACTGAAGTCCACACACCCTAGAGACCATGCTCTGCAACAAGAGAAGCCACTGCAATGAGAAGCCTGTCTACGACAACTAGAGGATAGCCCCTGCTCAGTGCAACAAGAGAAAGCCTGCATGCAGCAATGATGATGCAGGACAGTCAAAAATAAATAAATAATTTTTAAAAGTTCACATGCTGAACTTTTAACGCCCAGTACCTCAGAATGTAAGATATCCACAGAAAAAAGTCAAGTTAAAATAAGGCCATTAGGGTGGACAATAACCCAACATGGCTGGGGTCTTTAAGAAAAGGAGGACTAGGAGACAGACACCTGTACAGGGAAAACTCCATGTGAACATGAAGATGGCCATTTATCAGCCAAGGAGAGGGGCCTGGAGAGGTGCTAGGATCCTTCCCCAGTGCCTTTGAAGGGAACATGGCCCTGCCAACAATTTGATTTCAGATGGTAACTTCCACAACTGTGAGACAGTAAATTTCTGTTGTTTAGGCCATCCTGTTTTTGGCAGTTTGTTATGGCAGCCTCGGGCTATCAATAATAGCACTTTAGACCTCATTGCAGTTGCCCTGATTTTGTAGCATACCTAGAGCAGCCAACTCTAGAACAGGTTGCTCAGGATTTTCCCAGAGTTAGCACCAAAAGTCTGCAAAATGGTTAAATATGTGAGCTTCAGAAAGAGACAATCTGGATTTAATATCCATATCTGCTCATTCTGGATACATTGTCATAAGCCTTAGCATCTTCAGCTGCACAAAGACCTGCCTAATAGTAATGTTGTTGCAGATAACACATACTAATACACGTAGAACATTTTCCAGCATGATGGGCTCTCAGTAAATATTAACTAAATCTACATTAACATACACAATTAACATCAGAAAATAGTCACATAGATATTTGATTTCATGACAATAAGATAGTGAAGGGGCTTTGCTTCAAGAGCTGAATGTGGTCAAGATTTGGCTTTCTATTTCTTCATTCCAATCCTGGTTTTTCTTCATTATTGACTATGATATGGCCCTGACATTTCCCAGCATTTTTACTATTATTGTACAGCTTGCATTCACCACAGATTTGGGCTACATGAAGCAAAACAAGAAGGCCTAGTTTTAATCATTCTCTGTATTTACTTCCCATCTTCTTGTAAAGCCATGGAGGAAGCCACCCCTACTCAATTGGTAAAGGCCATGACCTGGTTCAATGGTGAATCTTTTAACCAGTCATAACCAAAGTAGTCATCCGAAAAAGAAGAAAGATCTGCAAGTGAGGAAGTGTCAGTTACCTGCAGACAGGTAGAGGTTTGAAAATGACTTAAAGAAAGACTGACACTGACACAGTCTTGAATGAAGGAAAGGCACCATCAGGTGGCCATGGAGGACTGGTTAGTTTAGACAGATGGTACAGTACTAGTAAAGGCAAGAAGACATGAAGCTGTCAGACATTTCAGAAAAATAGAAGCCTTTTTGGTATCTCTGGAGTGTGGGAGTGTGTGGAGGTTAATTAAGAGAAGAATTCAACCCACACTAATTTCACCCTCCCTTTTAATGTAGTCAATATGTGACTCTTGCCTCCACAACCAGATTTTAAATTCACTGAGGACCATGAGCTTACTTCTTTATATCCCCCAGTAAAATTTTGTCTTGTTACTTACTAATAAGTATTTAAATTGTCAAAAAAAAAAAAAAAACTTTTTAGAATGGATGTGTTATGCCTACATGTACATGAATTCATTAACTCTTAAATTTATTTTATTTGTATGTCACCCTGTAGAATTTTTTTTCTTCTAATTTTTATTTTATTTTTAAACTTTACATAATTGTATTAGTTTTGCCAAATATCAAAATGAATCCGCCACAGGTATACATGTGTTCCCCATCCCGAACCCTCCTCCCTCCTCCCTCCCCATACCATCCCTCTGGGCCGTCCCAGTGCACCAGCCCCAAGCATCCAGCATCATGCATCGAACCTGGACTGGCAACTCGTTTCCTACATGATATTTTACATGTTTCATTGCCATTCTCCCAAATCTTCCCACCTTCTCCCTCTCCCACAGAGTCCATAAGACTGTTCTATACATCAGTGTCTCTTTTGCTGTCTCGTACACTGGGTTATTGTTACCATCTTTCTAAATTCCATATATATGTGTTAGTATACTGTATTTATGTTTTTCCTTCTGGCTTACTTCACTCTGTATAATAGGCTCCAGTTTCATCCACCTCATTAGAACTGATTCAAATGTATTCTTTTAATGGCTGAGTAATACTCCATTGTGTATATGTACCACAGCTTTCTTATCCATTCATCTGCTGATGGACATCTAGGTTGCTTCCATGTCTTGGCTATTATAAACAGTGCTATGAAACATTGGGGTACACGTGTCTCTTTCCCTTCTGGTTTCCTCAGTGTGTATGCCCAGCAGTGGGGTTGCTGGATCATAAGGCAGTTCTATTTCCAGTTTTTTAAGGAATCTCCACACTGTTCTCCATAGTGGCTGTACTAGTTTGCATTCCCACCAACAGTGTAAGAGGGTTCCCTTTTCTCCACACCCTCTCCAGCATTTATTATTTGTAGACTTTTGGATCGCAGCCATTCTGACTGGTGTGAAATGGTACCTCATAGTGGTTTTGATTTGCATTTCTCTGATAATGAGTGATGTTGAGCATCTTTTCATGTGTTTGTTAGCCATCTGTATGTCTTCTTTGGAGAAATGTCTATTTAGTTCTTTGGCCCATTTTTTGATTGGGTCGTTTATTTTTCTGGAGTTGAGCTGTAGGAGTTGCTTGTATATTTTTGAGATTAGTTGTTTGTTGGTTGCTTCATTTGCTATTATTTTCTCCCATTCTGAAGGCTGTCTTTTCACCTTGCTAATAGTTTCCTTTGATGTGCAGAAGCTTTTAAGGTTAATTAGGTCCCATTTGTTTATTTTTGCTTTTATTTCCAATATTCTGGGAGGTGGGTCATAGAGGATCCTGCTGTGATGTATGTCGGAGAGTGATGAAACTGGACCACTTTCTAACACCATACACAAAAATAAACTCAAAATGGATTAAAGATCTAAACGTAAGACCAGAAACTATAAAACTCCTAGAGGAGAACATAGGCAAAACACCCTGTAGAATTTACTGTGAGAAACCTTATCCCATCATCTCTTCTACCTGCGGTCTTCCTTGGAATCAGAATCTGTTCAAATCCAATATCTTACACTCCAGCAACAACTCCAGATTGACTTCTATGAGCCTTGGCTCTGTCACAGTATAGAATAAAATACTAAGGCCAAGGGAACATAGGCCTTATCTAGAATAAAGTTCATACCCATGCTTTTGTCTCCAGCCATTCTTATCCTCTTCCTTATTTTAGCTGCTCAATTTTTGCTTGACTTTGGATTTTACTTTCTTTCCTGGTGATTTTTGCTTTCCCTCTTCTGGACCCGTTTGTTCTCTTCCATACTAATTGGTCCCCGATCTGAACATATTGCTTCTCTGGAGGTGTGCCTCTGTGTGTGCTAAGTCGCTTCAGTCGTGTCTGACTCTTTGCGACCCCATGGCCTGTAGCCTGCCAGGGGAAGTCCTGGCAGGGAAGTCCCTCTGGGTATGTAATCTCTGTCAAACTCTTCCTATCCAAAAGGTATGAGTTCTCAGCCCTGGTGATGCACAAGAATTACATATAAATCACAGGGAACTCAGTGGCAGAGCAGAAACAAGAGGAGCATGTGTGTTCCTGTCTATATATACGTGTGCCTGACCTCTCATAGTGTAGCAAAGACAAAAACAGATGAGACCATATATCCCAAGGTGCCAGTTAATGGGACCAATATAATGACTTGAGTCTTTGCAAGCTTTAATTCGGAGGCAACACCTGTGGAGAGAGAGGATACAGACATCTTAATATTTCCATCTAGCCCTATATATCACACTGCTGACAATCATTAGGATATCTGGATTAGGGGCCAAACATAACCCTAATAGTAACTGGAAACCTGATTGAAAAAATAAGCTACAATTTTTAATTTTGTAAACCAAGGGCAGACAATATTTAAGCTTCACTGCTCTATGTGTGCATGCTCAGTGATTCAGTGGTGTCTGACTCTCTGCAACCCCATGGACTGTGGCCCTCCAGGCTTCTCTGCCCATGAATCTTTCAGGCAAGAATACTGGAGTGGGTTGCCGTTTCTTCCTCCAGGGGATCTTCCCGACCCAGTGATCAAACCCTGAATTGGCAGGCAGATTCTTTACCACTGTGCCACCTGGGAATCCCCAGTAGTAACTGGAGACCTGTTTGAAAAAACCAGCTACAAATTTCAATTTTGTAAACTGTTGTGAAACTCATTCAACATGAACATTCTTAGAAATCAAGTGCTTTCGATGAAACCTTGAGATTCAAATACATAGGCTTATAGAAAAGAAAAGCTAGAAGGTGGTATTGGCTATCAAGATGGATGCAGCTGGGAGTATGATCCAATGAGAAGGCATGGTGACCACCTGCTTCACCCGATGTCTCCAGTAAGCACGGCTAAGCTTTTCTGCTGCCACTTCCCTTTGGTGTGAATCTTTAATCTCTGCAGTGTGCTGACATTGTTCATTATCCCAGACACCAACAAGATTCAATTAGTTTCTACAGGGATGTCCATTTTACGAAGTTGAATGTGAATGAAAGACCTTGGTGTAAGTGGTGCACTTATCAAACTAAGATTTTACCATGTTATTCATTAGGCAAATGAATTCATGTCAGGCCTCTTAATCTACTGGGCCATCAAGGGACAGGCCAACTCCTTGACGGGATTTTTTTTTTTTTTTGAATAGGCATTTGTATAAGAAAGAAAATCTTGCTGAAAGCCCTAAAGGATGTGACAGCAAGTAAGAGTATTTTCAACAGAACAGATGCAAGATGCATGGGGAAGGAAAGCTGTAAGACCTAAAATTTCATGGGCTGTCTTGATGTATTCGAGCCCACAAGGCCATAAAGGCCATTCAGTGAGCTCCTCTGTTCTCTCCAGGTGTGTGCCCACTCCAACAGAAAGGCTCCCCATCTGGACCAGGTGTACCAGTCTCAGTCCTCAACCTATGGTTTCTCTCCCTGATAGCCTGCAGAATTGTTCAAACAAGCCCATTGCATCCTCCTGCAGGAACAGGGGGTCACCTGACCCTCTTGTTACTACAAATCCTGCCTTCCACAGCCTCTGCTCTCTAGTCTGTCACTGTGTAGCCCTACACAGAGTGCAGTGTCTTTGTCCCTACACTCACCCCCTAGATTATGTTACTAATAAACTATTGTCAATCTTCCCTGTCCAGTATCAAAGTGTCAGGTGTTCAACCAACTTGAACTATTTTGGGCAAAGGATCTCTCTCATTCACTCACAGAGGTGGGGTTAGGAAGAGTTGGGATGGGAGTTCACACTTCTCCATTTGTAGCAGAACATCAGCCTTGCTGATCACAAAATGGACAGTCGGAGCCCTGGCTGCCAATCCCAGCATCTCCAAATAGGCATGTAATTTAAACCCTCTTAGCCTCAATTTCCTTGCCTAGCAAATAGCTGTAATAACATTATTTCCACTTGCTTTATAAGTTTTGTTGTTGTATTGCTGTTAGTTGATTTATTCTGTGAAATATCCTAATTAGCACAAGGCATTGCAATTTAAATTTCTTTCTTTGGAAATTTTTTTTCCAAATTTTTATTGGAGAATGGTTGATTTACAATTTTGTGTTAGTTTCTGCTATACAGCAAAGTGAATCAGTTATACACATGCATAGATCCACTTTTTTTAAGATTCTTTTTCCTTTTAGGCCATTACAGAGTAGAGTTCCCTGCACTATACAGTCAGTGCTTAGTAGTTATCTATTTCATATATAGTAGTGTGTGTATGTCATTCCCAGCTTCCAATTTATCCCTTCCCACCCTCTGGCTTTTCCCCTTGGTAACCATAGGTTTTCTTTCTACTTGTCTTTAGAAAATAACCATATTTTCTGTGTCTCTACTTCTGTTTTGTAGATAAGATATCTGTGATTCTATTTCTGCTTTGTATATGAGACAGGGAAGCCCAACATTCTTCAGTCCATGGGGTCTCAAAGAGTTGGATAGATGGCTTAGCAACTGAAAAATAACAATCCCCCTTTCTTAAATATTCCAGTATAAGTTATATCCTATGATATTTGTCTTTCTCTGTCTGACTTACTTCACTCATCATGACAATCTCTAGGTCCATCCATGTAATATTTTGTCATTCAGTTGTTCAGTTATGTCTGACTCTTTGCAACCCCATAGACCGCAGTTTGCTAGGCTTCCCTGTCCTTCACTATCTCCTGGAGTTTGCTCAAACTAATGTCCATTGAGTCAATGATGCCATCCAATGAACTCGTCTTGTCTCCCCCTTCTCCTCCTGCCCTCAGTCTTTCCCAGCATCATTGTCTTTTCCAATCAGTTGGCTCTTCCCATCATGTGGGCAAAGAATTGGAGCTTCAGCTTCCATATCAGTCCTTCCAGTGAATATTGAGGATTGATTTCCTTTAGGATTGACTGGTTTGATCTCCTTGCAGTCCAAGGGACTCCCAAGAGTTTTCTTTCAAGTTCCAAAGTATCAATTCTTCTGTGCTCAGTCTTCCTTATGGTCCACATCGCACATCCATACATGACTACTGAGAAAAAAACATAGCTTTGAGTATACAGACCTTTGTCAGCAAAGTGATGTCTCTGCTTTTTAACATGCTGTCTAGGTTGATAATAGCTTTTCTTCCAAGGAACAATCATCTTTAATTGATTTAGAGATGGATTTAAAGGTGCTTTAATGGATTTAATGGCTCCAGTCACTATCCACAGTGATTTAAGAGCCCAAGAAGATAAAGTCTGTCATTGTTTCCCCATCTATTTGCCACGAGTGATGGGATGGGATGCCATGATCTTAGTTTGTTGAATGTTGAGTTTTAAGCAAGCATTTTCACTTCCCTCTTTCACCTTCTTCAAGAGGCTCTTCAGTTCTACTTTGCTTTCTACCATAAAGATGGTGCCATCTGCATATCTGAGGTTATTGATATCTCTCCCAACAATCTTGATTCCAGCTTCTGCATCATCCAGCCCAGCATTTCACATGATGAACTCTGCATATAAGTTAAATAAGTAAGTTGACAACATACAGCCTTAATGTATACCTTTCCCAATTTTGAACCAGTTTGCTGTTCCATGTCCAGTTCTGACTGTTGATTCTTGACTTGCATACAGGTTTCTCAAGAGGCAGATAGGTGGTCTGGTATTCCCATGTCTTTAAGAATATTCCACTGTTTTTTATGATCCACACAGTCAATGACTATGATTTAGCATAGTCAATGAAGCAGAAGTAGGTGTTTTTCTGAAATTCTCTTACTTTTTCCATGATCCAATGTATGTTGGCAATTTGATCTCTAGTTCCTCTGCCTTTTCTAAATCCAGCTGGTACATCTGGAAGTTCTTGGTTCATGTATTGTTGAAGCCTAGCTTGAAGGACTTTGAGCATTACTTAGCTAGCATGTGAAATGAGCACAATTGTGTGACAGTTTGAACATTCTTTGGCATTGCCCTTCTTTGGGATTGGAATGAAAACTGATCTTTTCCAGTCCTGTGGCCACTGCTGAGTTTTCCAAATTTTCTGATATATTGAGGGCAACACTTTAACAGCATCATCTTTTAGGATTTGAAATAGCTCAGGTGAATATTTCAGTTCAGTTCAGTTGCTCAGTCGTGTCCAACTCTTTGCGACCCCATAGACTGCAGCACGCCAGGCCTCCCTGTCCATCACCAACTCCCAGAGCCTACTGAAACTCATGTCCATTGAGTTGGTGATGCCATCAAACCATCTCATCCTTTCTCCTCCCACCTTCAATCTTTCCCAGCATCAGGGTCTTTTCAAAGGAGTTAGTTCTTCTCATCATGTGGCCAGAGTATTGGAGTTTCAGCTTCAACATCAGTCCTTCCAATGAATATTCAGGACTGATTTCCTTTAGGATGGACTGGTTGGATCTCCTTGCTGTCCAAGGGACTCTCAAGAGTCTTTTCCAACACCACAGTTCAAAAGCATCAATTCTTCAGCCCTCAGCTTTCTTAATAGTCCAACTCTCACATCCATATATGACTACTGGAAAAACCATAGCTTTGACTAGATGGACCTTTGTTGGCATAGTAATGTCTCTGCTTTTAATAAGCTGTCTAGTTTGGTCATAACTTTTCTTCCAAGGAGCAAGCGTCTTTTAATTTCATGGCTGCAGTCACCATCTGCAGTGGTTTTGAAGTCCAAAAAAATAAAGTCTGTCACTGTTTCCACTGTTTCCCCATCTATTTGCCATGAAGTGATGGGACCAGATGCCATGGTCTTAGTTTTCTGAATATTGAGCTTCAAGCCAACTTTTTCATTCTGCTCTTTCATTTTCATCAAGAGGCTCTTTAGTTCTTCTTCACTTTCTGCCATAAGGGTGGTGTCATCTGCATATCTGAGGTTATTGATATCAATAACCTCAGGTAAATATTACTCAGCCTTAAAAAAGGATGAACTAATGCCTTCTCCAGCTTTATAAGTTTTTTATGTACCTAATAATGATAATTTAGGACACTATGGAGTCTGTAAATCTGTAGGGTTATGCTGTAATTACTGAATCCTGTTTTAGAATTGTTTCCTTCACCTAGTGTAGGAGGAATTGTTACTAGAGACAGGTTGCTAGAGAACACGGGGACAGTCCCTTTAGAGAGACCTGGAGCATTCCACCTCCTGCCTCCTACATCTTCTCCTGAGATGCTACACGTAAGAAGAGGAGGAGGAGGAAGAGAGAGAGAAGGAGGTGGAGGAAGAGAAGGAGAGCGAGGACTGCGCCATTATTTGAAGGCAGCAGAAGTGACAGGCAGCAATTTTTCTTTGTCCTATTCTGAGTCAGATATACTTCCTTGTGCTACTGCATGTCTGCATGTAGACCACCTTCTAAGCATGAGGTGTGAGGACATGGAAAAAGCAAGAATTAAGAATTAGAAAGATATGAACCTGCCTGTAGAAACATTGTAACATGACCTGAGTGATAGACAGCTTTAAGGGTCTCATAAAACAACCCATGGACAAGTAAAAATTGATACATATTTTTCTCTCTTCTTTTTCCTAACTTCTGTATCCTTCAGATCCCTGCACCTACATAAAGTCTTCCCTGAAAGCCCAGTCCTCTGTGATTGCATAGATTCATGGAAGCGCTGGCACAGATCTTGGTGGTGGTTGTGGTTTAGTCACTAAGTTGTGTCCGACTCCTGCGACCCCATGGACTGTAGCCCGCCAGGTTCCTCCATCCATGGGATTTTCCAGGCAAGAATACTGGAGTGGATTGCCATTTCCTTCTCCAGGGGATCTTCCCGACCCAGGAATCGAACCCACATCTCCCACATTGCAGGTAGATTCTTTACCCACTGAGCTATGAAAGCTCAGCTATTCCAGCCCCAATCTCTTTCTTCCGGTTCCCACCGCGTGAAGGCGTTATAGTAAAAGTGTGTCTGGAGTGAGAACAAAGAGCCCATAACAAGAGTTCACGGGGGTGGAGGAGAACATTATATAATGGGTGACTAGGAGGGATTTTCCGAGAAGGCAATGGCACCCCACTCCAGTACTCTTGCCTGGAAAATCCCATGGACGGAGGAGCCTGGTGGGCTGCAGTCCATGGGGTCGCAAAGAGTCGGACACGACTGAGCGACTTCACTTTCACTTTTCACTCTCATGCATTGGAGAAGGAAATGGCAACCCATTCCAGCGTTCTTGCCTGGAGAATCCCAGGGACCGGGGAGCCTGGTCGGCTGCCGTCTATGGGGGTCGCACAGAGTCGGACACGACTGAAGTGAGTTAGCAGCAGCTGGAGGGATTTTACATATGAAGACATGGGGAAACAAGGCTCAAGTAGAGGGAAGATCACTCTGAAAGTGAAAGGAGGAAGAGAAAGCATGGATCACTTGCCCAACAGCAAACGGAAGTCTGGAAATCTGGAAGGTAAAGTTGCAGTCAAAGGGAGCCTGCAGGTGAGGTGGATCCTGGTTGACATGTTGTATTCCCTAATTTAAGAAATTTTAATTTTATATTGAAGGTAATAGGGAAGCACTTAAAGTATTTAAATGATGAGTTTGTGTGTGTGTTTATGATACGTACTTTTAAAATCTCACAGCGGCAGTAAGAAGAATGAGATTATACTGTCATACTGAAAGCTACATAGAACTATTGTGAGACTTTGTCTGAGAAATGAGGAGGCATCAAGCTATAGCTGTGAGAGTCATGAGGGAAGAAGTGGTTTAGGCACTCTCTATGTAAAAGTAAAATTCAGTGTACAGAGCCAGGCGATTCCTGTATCTGCTCTTCCACTGTGTAGCTAGAGGACCTGGAGCAAGTCCCTTTCTTTATCCTTTCCTTTTCTTCATCTGTAAAACGCGAGGGTTGAACTAGAAGTATTGCAATCACTTCCAGCTCTAATACTCTCTAGCACTATGATTCTGTTCCAATTTGAAAGGCATCCAAGGACATATGGTTAGTGGAATTCCCAAAAGACCTCATTATAAAGCGGTACCATAGATTAGAGCCCCAGGACAGTTATGGCAAGACTTCAGAAGACTATTATTAAAGATAATAATAGCATTTTGTTTTTATATAAGACTTATATACCTGTAATCTGCATTCATCTTCATCATATCATTGTAAGGCAAAGAAGTATAAGGATAATTATCCACATTTTAAAGATGAGGCATCAAGTCTTTAAAAGCTCAAAAGATCTGCCTGAGGTCCCAAACAAGTCATGATGGAGTCTGGGCTAGCATTCTTGTCTAAATTTATCGCACTGAGCTCTTTACATTACCTTGGGCTCCTTCTGGTCTGACCTGAACCTCCTGGGTGCATGCCTCATCAGGACCTCAGTCTGCCCGTTACAGGGAGCCGTGAGATCAAATATAACCAGGATCAACTTCAATTTGGCAGGCATGATCCTGAGTACTTATAACATCCTCACACTGGAGAAATATTACTACGAAGATGCTCTGAGTAGATTCATTTTGAGACTAAAAGAGCCCTCAGTATGATTACATGCAAGCAAAATCTGAAGTTCTCTTATTTGTTGTGTGAAGTATGTCAAAACTACAACTTTCAGGTGCTTCTCCAAGCAGCTCAAAGAGCTTATGCATATATTTCCAGCCTGCTGTCCTGACCTGAGAAAGGAGCTATGTAAGAGAATAATGGTAGAGACTTAAGATCAAGGATCTTTCCTTGATCTTCCCTCTACCCTGTGTGTAAGGAGGACACAGCAGGGGTCTAGGATAAAAAGGTGAGAATAAATTCCTCACAGGATACTTATCCCTTACCAGAAGGACAAGATCAAGGTAGATTGTTTTCCTGCCCTGCTGACTCTGGATCCAGTCAATCTACTCCTCCTTTCACCGCCTCTATCCTTTATTACATGTTCCTTATTGGTTGGTCAAGACAGTGAGTGATTTCTAATGGAATGAAGAAAGGAAAGAAGAGAGGAAGGGTAGGCAGGAGCAGGGGTGTTTATGATAATATTTAATAAATATATGCTTGGTGCCAGGCCCTGTGTATATATTATCTTTTTGTCCTTACAGTAATCTGATTAAGTAAATTACATTACTATCATTTTAGATATTAAATCAAGGAAGTCAAGTAATTTAATATTATTTGGGTAAATAAAGCTAGAATTTGAACCCAGGAACATATGACTCCAAATCTTTTCCACATCACTATGCTACTTTCTAATTCTGTTGGTTAGTTTACTGCTGACCTTGAAAGAGTATCAGAGAGGATAATCTCAATTTTAACGGTGCATCTAAAACCTGGGAGTCATAATGGGTTGTAAGACAACAGGTGAGTGGGGCTAAATAAAAACTTGACTAATATTTATAGATTTTTCTACATTCTTCACATAACCTTATCTATATTTACCATTTATTTCTGATGAGAACACCGAAGTCAATAAAAGTTATGTGCAACATAATCAGTTTATTTTACAGCCAAGATTTGAACCCAGGTTCCCTGACACACATTTGGGGGCTCCACTCCACCATACTCTGATCTCACATAACTTGTTATCCATCCATGGTAAGGAGGCAGTGATGGCAAATATGAGCTTCTTCCACATTTTAATGATTCCAGTGTTACTAACATCCTTGTTTTGTGAAGATCTCTATAAACACTGTTCTTGAAATTCCTCATGATAAAGGTAATGACTCTACAAGATAAAACTGCTAAAGTACATTTGCTGGCATCTTTACCAATTTTCTTCTGTTCTAGAGCTGTTCATATATTATAGACTTAAAATGTGTTTTTAGAATGATTTTGACCAGAGATTTCCAAAAGGAAATGACAAGAAATGGTTTCCACACTTTAAAATTAAAATTACTCATCTTACTCACTTTATAAGGAAGTGAGGAGGTGGCAGGAGAAGCTGTAACAGCGTCTTCATGGAAAAGACCCAAACCCTTATAATTAATAGGAGCCTCTAAAATCAGAAGCCAAATCCATTAATCATTCAGCCAACTTTCCATGAGGTTGGCATCACCCACACACCTTTAATGACTCAATGCACAATGGGCAAACTTGAACTGCAGGCATAGTCCTCCAAGCAGCATTTTAATACTGGTACCAATGGAACGTGTTAAGTTAGTTAAGTCTCTCAGTCGTGTCCGACTGTTTGCGACCCGGTGGACTGTAGCCCACCAGGCTCCTCCGTCCATGGGATTCTCCAGGCAAGAATACTAGAGTGGGTTGCCATTTCCTTCTCCAGTGGATCTTCCTGACCCAGGGATCGAACCCAGGTCTCCCGCATTAGAGGCAGATGCTTTAACCTCTGAGCCACCAGGAAGACACTAAATATGTGAGTTTGTACTCTTTCTAGTCCATAAATGTAGCTTTCAGAGTGTTGGGAGTTTGGAGATGGGGGAGCATGGGGACGCATGCCACACAGCTTGTGGGATCTTAGTTCCCTGACCAGGGATTGAACTTGGGCCATGGCGGTGAACGCACAGAATCTAGGCTATCAGGGAACTCCCTCAGAGTGTTTTTAAGACTAAGTTGGGAGGTGCTGCAATTGCTTCCAGGGTTAACAGTGAGAGGCAAGATGATCTTTTTCTCAGTGTATGGTGGGAATTCTTAACAATCAGACCCAAGGTGGGAAAGATGTGCCTTGTCAGATAGTAAACTTGATACTCCGAGGATCACCCAAGGGAAGCTTAAGGTGTGGAAGAAAGGATACCTTCTCTAAGTAGATGGCCTTTCCTTGTGGCTCAGCTGGTAAAGAATCCACCTGCAATGCAGGAGACCTGGGTTCGATCCCTGGGTTGGGAAGATCCCCTGGAGGAGGGAAAGGTTACCCACTCCAGTATTCTGGCTGGAGAAATCCATGGACTGTATAGTCCATGGGGTTGCAAAGAGTCGGACACAACTGAGCAACTTTCACTTTCACTTTTTGGGTGGAAGGCTGCATTATACTTCCTTCCATTTCAAAAGTATTTGTGTTCTTTTCTCAGTTATTTCTTGAAGTAATGTAATTAATCAGGAAGCAAACTCCTCCAGGGAGCTCCCAAATGAACCCAGGACACAGAGACTCTCACAAAGGAAGACTATCAGGAGTAGCAGGTTTTCAAATTAGGTGACTTCCCACCACCTTTCTCAGCTAGTCCACGAAATTTGTGCTGGGATCACCACCAGTCTTCTGGTGAAGAGGACAATATCTTCTATATATTTCACCCTAATCTGAAAAAGTGAAAGTGAAAGTCATTCAGTCATGTCCAACTGTTTGGGACCCCATAGACTGTAGTCCATGGAATTCTCCAAGTCAGAATACTGGACTGGGTAACCGTTCCCTTCTCCAGCGCATCTTCCCAACCCAGGGATTGAACTCAGGTCTCCCACATTGCAGGCAGAGTCTTTACCAGCTGAGCCATGAGGGAAGCCCAGGAATACTGGAGTAGGTAGCCTATCCCTTCTCCAGTGGATCTTCCCAACCCAGGAATTGGACCAGGGTCTCCTACATTGTAGGCAGATTCTTTACCAGCTTACAAGGTTTTCATTCTCAACTAGCTTAGTAGTCTACAGGGTTTTCATTAAACCTTAGTAAGCTAAAGTTCATTTAAATGAAGTATTTAATTACATAAATCTTACTATATTTACTGAACATTAAGAAAGAGAAGAAAAACATTCTTGATAAGTTTGTTTGTTTGTTTGATTTTAATACAGACTGTCTGGAAGTCAGTACAAACTCAGTCTCTTCTCTTTCCAACAGATATTTGTAGAGCATGAACTGTGAGGTATGATTTGTGCTAGGTACTAGTTTCACAGGCATTCACTTTGAAAACGGTGTTATAAGACAGTTTTGATTGTTTCCATTTTATAACAGAGAGCACAGATTCAAAAAAGTTGAATGACAGCTCCAAGATGATTCTCTAACCTTCTCTGTGATTTTAGAAGGAATATTTACTCCTGGACACTGAAGCTTCCTCATTACTGGGGAAAAGCAAGTAGTGACCCACAACAGACTTTAGTTTTAAGGATGTAACATGCGAAACCACTGGGCCTTTCTTGTTGCTGTTGTTCAGTCACTCAGTCAAGCCCAACTTTTTGCAACCCCATGGACTGCAGCACAGCAGGCTTCCCTGTCCTTCAACATCTGCTGGAGCTTGCTCAAACTCTTGTTCATTGAGTCGGTGATGCCTTCCAACCATTTCATCTTCTGTCATCCCCTTCTCCTCCTGCCTTCAGTCTTTCCCAGCATCTTTTCTAATGAGTCAGCTCTTCACATCAGGTGGCCAAAGTATTGGAGCTTCAGCTTTAGCATCAGTCCTTCCAATGAATATTCAGGGTTGATTTCCTTTAAGATTGACTGGGTTAGTCTCCTTGCAGTCCTAGGGACTCTCAAGAGTCTTCTTTAACACCACAGCTCAAAGGCATCAATTCTTCAGCACTCAGCTTTCTTTATGGCCCAACTCTCACATTCATACATGACTACCGGAAAAACTATAGCTGTGACTATATGGACCTTTGTTGGCAAAATAATGTCTCTGCTTTTTAATATGCTGTCTATATTTGTCATAGTTTTTCTTCCAAGGAGCAAGCATCTTTTAATTTCATGGCAGCAGTCACCATCTGCAGTGATTTTGGAGCCCAAGAAAATAAAGTCAGCCACTGTTTCCACTGTCTCCCCATTTATTTGCATGAAGTGATGAGAACAGATGCCATGATCTTAATTTTCTAAATGTTGAGTTTTAAGCCAGATTTTTCACTCTCCTCTTTCACCTTCATCAAGAGGCTCTTTAGTTCCTCTTCACTTTCTACCATAAGGGTGGTGTCATCTGCATATCTGGGGTTATTGATAAATCTCCTGGCAATCTTGATTCCAGCTTGTGCTTCATCCAGTCCAACATTTCACATGATGTACTCTGAATATGAGTTAAATAAGTCAGGTGACAACATACAGCTTTGATGTTCTCCTTTCCCAATTTTGAACCAGTTTGTTGTTCCATGTCCAGTTATAACTGTTGCTTCTTGACCTCCATACAGGTTTTGCAGGAGGCAGATAAGGTGGTCTGGTGTTCCCATCTCTTTAAGAATTTTCCACAGTTTGTTGTGATCCACACAGTTAAAATCTGTAGCACAGTCAATGAAGCAGAAGTAGATGCTCTCTGGAATTGTCTTGCTTTCTACTTGCCCTCCAATATACAAAGAATTAAATTTACCAGGAGAACTCTTAGCCTTTTAGTACAACAGGAGTTGATGATAATCTTTTTCTCAGTTGTATAGATATTATCTGTTATGGGCTGAATCATGTTCCCCCAAAATTCATATGTGAAACCTTAAACCCCAAAATCTTTGCATATGACTATATTTGAAGACTGTCATTAGAGTGGGCCCTAACTTAAAACCTGGTGCCCTTATGAGAAGTGGAAATTTAGATACCCAGAAGAGACACCAGGAATACAGGTACATGAAGAAAAGACCCTTTAAAGAGGCATCTACAAGGCAGCCTTCTGCAAACCAAAGAGAGATGCCTAAGAGAAAAGTCAACCCTGCCATCCCATTGATGTTGGACTTCTAGCCTCTAGAACAGTGAGAAAATACATTTCTGTGGTTCAGGACACCACTCTGGTATTGTGCTATGGCAGCCCTAGCAAACTGATACATTATCTTTAAGGAAGTGGTTTTCTCATGGAGATGAAAATGGATAAGATATTGTTGCTTCTACTTCCAAAACGTGGAACATGTACTTTGTTTCCAGTACTCTGATCGATCTTGGTTCCTGACCTATTATGACAGGAAGGTATAAGCACAGGGAACACTCCAGTTGGAATTCTACCAGTGAAGGACTCAGACAGCCTATTTATATAGTTAAGATTTTAACTACAGAATCTAAATAAATGTATTTAATATATATTCAATATTGTTCACCAAAGAAACCCAGAATTATATAAGAATCACACACACAAACATAAATATATATATTTTGTAAGGACAAAATCTGTTTATATCCCTGGAATCTAAATAATCTAAATCAGTCTGCTAACAGAAATCTGTGTGATGTAGAGAATGTTCTATATTTGTGCTGGATATGGTAATGACTATCCACATAAGAGCTACTGAACACTTGAAATGTGGATAGTGCTACTGAAAAACTGAATCTTTAATTTAATTTTAATTGCAATAAATTTAAATAGCTACATGTAGTTAGTGGCTATCATATTGGACAGTATGGTTTAAGAGCACATGGAAAAATTAAGCATTGCTTCAGTTTTGTTTGGAAATAAACAGTAAGGGAAGCTAAACACAAATAAAAACTCAGGGTTTTGTAACATTTTAGTACACATTTCATTTTCTTTGGCAAACGCTAATTTGACCTTCTAAGAAATAAAAAACAAAACAACAAAAAGAGTTAAACCTTGAAATGTTATTTCAATGTGTAGCTTTATGCCTAAAAGAACTTACAGAACTATCCAATTTTAGACTTATAGGAGATCTTGGGCTTCCCAGGTGGCTCAGTGATAAAGAAACTAACTGCCTGTGTAGGAGACAAATGGGCCTCGATTTCGATCCCTTGGTTGGGAAGATCCTCTGGAGGAGAAAATGGCAACCCACTCCAGCGTTCTTGCCTGAAAAACTCCATGAGTTGAGCAGTCTGGCTTGCTACAGTCCATGGGATCACAAAGAGTCGGATACGACTGAGCGACTGAATGTGCCCGCACGCACACACACACACACACATGAGATCTGAGAAACAGTTTCTAAGAATTTAAAATATAAAATTTCTTACTTTAAGAAAGGGGACTGGACGCTTTCTGAAATCTTCACATCTTGTGCCACACCGTCACATATATGCGAAAGAAATCAATGACTACAAAGCCATATTCAAAAGCAAATAAAGCGTTAATAAAAGAGAAAGATAGACTGACAGGAGAAGCCAACGCCACGGTGCCAACAAGGACGGACACCTGCTGCTCTGCCCCCAAGGAGGCTCTCGCAGGTAACAAAAAGCTGTGTGGGAAATCCGTGTGGAAAATTTTTCTTGAAGACAAGCATTTGGCTGGCAACCACCAATAATCTGAGGAAAGCTAATGCTATAAAAAGGAATAGTAATGACAGGGTAATCTCAAAAGCTCTTAAAAGAGTACACTTAGTATTCTCAGGGAGACAATGGGGAAAATTTCACATTCTCTAAAAAATAACTATGAAACAAAGACAGGAGATTACGAAACAAGAGTAAACAACTATGATAAAGAATGAAGGTCTTTAAGATGAAAAAATAATGATTAAAAAAACACACAGCTGAAGGGCAAAGCAGTAACCTATATATTAAGCCTAATTCACAAAAAGGAGACAGAAAATATTAGATTGATATTAAATGAGATGGAAACCTGATGCAGAAATTGCAAGTGCATCTAATTTGAGTTCCAGAATTAATAGTCAGATAAAAAAAAATGGAGAATACACAATATGCCTGAAATAACGCCTGAAAATGTTCCTAATGAAAAGGGGGGAAAAAAAGATTTGCATCTTTAGATTGTAAGAATTTGAAAACCTGAGGAGAATTACAAGCTACACTATACTTGGACACAAATCTGTAAAATTAAAACATCAAAGGAAAAGAAATTCCAAAAAAACTGCCCAAAAGGAAAAGGCAGACTTCCTACAAAGGGATGAGAATGAGTGACATCAGTCATTTCATCATCAATCAGAGCACATTTGTATTCGAGGTGACATTTCCTTCCTGGGAGAACACAGATGTTAGCCTGAGGACTTGAGTGATTTGGATGTTTCACTTCTCTACAATATAGAGACAAAATGGTAACCCTTACCACCCACAGAATCTCTGTAATAATCAGTACCTTACTTGCACTGCTTTTTCATACCTAAATATCCTCTGACGCATCAGAATACTTATGCCCCTCTAAGTGAAGAGGAACTAAAAAGCCTCTTGATGAAAGTGAAAGAGGAGAGTGAAAAAGTTGGCTTAAAGCTCAACATTCAGAAAACAAAGATCATGGCATCTGGTCCCATCACTTCATGGGAAATAGATGGGGAAACAGTGGAAACAGTGGCAGACTTTATTTTTGGGGGGCTCCAAAATCACTGCAGATGGTGACTGCAGCCATGAAATTAAAAGACGCTTACTCCTGGGAAGGAAAGTTATGACCAACCGAGACAGCATATTCAAAAGCAGAGACATTACTTTGCCAACAAAGGTCCATCTAGTCAAGGCTATGGTTTTTCCAGTGGTCATGTATGGATGTGAGAGTTGGACTGTGAAGAAGGCTGAGCACCAAAGAACTGATGCTTTTGAACTGTGGTGTTGGAGAAGACTCTTGAGAGTCCCTTGGACTGCAAGGAGATCCAACCAGTCCATTCTGAAGGAGATCAGCCCTGGGATTTCCTTGGAAGGAATGATGCTGAAGCTGAAACTCCAGTACTTTGGCCACCTCATTGGAACAGCTGACTCATTGGAAAAGACTCTGATGCTGGGAAGGATTGGGGGCAGGAGGAGAAGGGGATGACAGAGAATGAGATGGCCGGATGGCATCACTGACTCGATGGACATGAGTTTGGGTAAACTCCGGGAGTTGGTGATGTATAGTGAGGCCTGGCGTGCTACAAATTGTGGGGTCTTAAAGAGTCAGACATGACTGAGTGACTGAACTGAACTGAACTGGCTTTCCCAACACAAAGTTTCTGTCACCAAACAGTGAATTTGCTCATTTGTTCTCTCTCTATCTACACTTGACCTGGCCTTGATGAAATTCTCTCTACTCATAATGTATTTTCCTGGCTAGGTGCTCACCTAAAACTCTAGCTGATCCTTAAGGGTCAGCTCTGAGCACATCTCTAGTTCATGGTAACCCACTTTCCCTTCTTGACTTCCAGAAACACAGTTTTTTTTTTCCAATACGTCTTGGCATTTTCAAAATTATTTTGATGATCTTACTGAAAACCAGCACTGAATGCTTAGTATACACCTAGTACTTTATATCTGTTACAGCACTTAATCCCCAAAACAATGCTTTTAGGTTGCTGTTCAGTCACTCAGTGGTGTCCAACTTTTTGCGACCCCATGGACTGCAGCTCGCCAGGCTTCTCTGTCCTTCACCATACAGCTAAGAAAGCAGAAGCTTAGGGATTCTAAATAAGTTGCTAAAGATTGGAGAGCAAGAGTGTATCATAGCTAAGATAAACCCATGCTGCCATGTACGGTTATGGGGCTTAGGCATTGTACAAAAGTGCATTGCAAGGGACCAATTGGAGTCTGATATTTAACCCATTCTCAGCTCAACAAGCCAACAATGAACCCTCATAGAGGAAAAGATGTCTTTTTTTTTTTTTAATTCACCAAAGGCCTACGGGTAGTCTTGGAAAGACACTCAAAGACTGTCTGGATCCAGAACCCACATTTAACTGATGCACTTTACCCCTCTGCACTTAAAAGATAAAATAATGGGGTCCAGAAAAACAAAATGATTTTTTAAGTTTCCAGAGTTTCTGGAAAATGACCTGACATTTCAAACCTTCCATTGCTCTTTTTGGCACCCTACTGGGGTTGCATTCCACTTACATTTTATAATGCTCTGTCTATCACTGTTTTCTGATGATCTCCTGTGTTTATAACCATGGTAAATGGAAAAATCCTGAGGAGAAGACCATTCTTATAATTATCCCAGCAGCATATGCACTTAGGTATAGAGAAGACTCTAGTACCTTAACTTGAATGAAATGCTTCTCAAAATGAAGTTGCCCCATGACCCTGTGAAAACCCTTGTGATGACTTAATCTTCAGAAAAATCACTTGGTCACATGGTCTTGAGAAAACACCAACTTGCCCTTATCCCACTAGGAGTTAAAGTAGGACATTGGCAGGAGCTCCCTGTCAATGTCCTGCTTTGAGTCTTTCATGATACCACTTGCTTCAAAGTAGAAGAAGCTCTATCTGGAAGGCATTCTTGGTAAATTTCTTTTATATCTTTCTTTTTTCCATGCCCAACTCCATCTTTAAGTAAAATTAAAAGATACAAAGGATGATTATGGAATCAAGGCCTTAGAGATTCGAAGAGTAACAACCGACAAATGTCTTGAAAGTTTTGTACGATGAATGACATAAACTCCAGGCATACCTCTGGAGTCCAGAAAAGTAATGGTATTTTCTTTAAATATGTTGTTGCTGTTCATGTCTGACTGCAGCAGGTCAGGATTCCCTGTCCTTCACTATTTCCCAGAGTTCGCTTAAAGTCATGTTCATTGAATCAGTGATGCTATCTAACCATCTAATCCTTTGCTACTCTCTTCTCCTTTTCCATTCAGTCTTTCTCAGTATCAAAGTCTTTTCCAATGAGCCGGCTCTTTGCGTCAGGGAGCCAAAGTATTGGAGCTTCAGCTTCAGCATCAGTCCTTCCAATGAATATTCAAGGTTGATTTCCTATAGGATTGGCTGGTTTGATCTCCTTGTAGCCCAAGGGACTCTCAAGAGTCTTCTCCAGGACTACAATTTAAAACCAAAAATTCTTTGGCACTCAGCCTTCTTTACAGTCCAACACTCACATCCATACATGACTACTGGAAAAATCATAGCTTTGACTATACAGACCTTAGTTGGCAAAGTGATGTCTCTGCTTTTTAATACACTGTCTAGGTTTGTCATAGCATTCCTTCCAAGGAGCAAGTGTCTTTCAATTTCATTCCTGAGTCACCATCTGCAGTGATTTTGGAGTTCCTGAAAAAAAAAATCTGTCACTTCAGTTCAGTTCAGTTCAGTCACTCAGTTGTGTCTGACTCTTTGCGACCCCATGGACTGCAGCATGCCAGGCTTCCCTGTCCATCACCAAATCCAGGAGCCTACTCAAATTCATGTCTGTTGAGTTGGTGATGCCATCCAACCATCTTATCTTCTGTCATCCCCTTCCCCTCCCACCCTCAATCTTTCCCAGCATCAGGGTCTTTTCAAATGAGTCAGTTCTTCGCATCAGGTAGCCAAAGTATTGGAGTTTCAGCTTCAGCATCAGTCCTTCTAATGAATATTCAGGACTGATCTCCTTCAGGATGGACTGGTTGGATTTCCTTGCAGTCCAAGGGACTCTCAAGAGTCTTCTCCAACACCACAGTTCAAAAGCATCAATTCTTTGGTGCTCAGCTTTCTTTATAGTCCAACTCTCACATCCATACATGACTACTGGAAAAATCATAGCTTTGACTAGATGGACCTTTGTTGGCAAAGTAATGTCTCTGCTTTTTAACATGCTGTCTAGGTTGTTCATAACTTTTCTTCCAAGGAGCAAGCATCTTTTAATTTCATGGCTGCAGTCACCATCTGCAGTGATTTTGGAGCCCCCCAAAATAAAGTCTGTCACTGTTTTCATTGTTTCCCCATCTATTTGCCATAAAGTGATGCGACCAGATGCCATGATCTTAGTTTTCTGAATGTTGAGTTTAAGCCATCTTTTTCACTCTTCTCTTTCACTTTTGTCAAGAGGCTCTTTAATTCTTCGCTTTCTGCCGTAGTGAGCTGTTATCTGCATATCTGAGGTTATTGATATTTTTCCTGGCAATCTTAATTTCAGCTTGTGCTTCATCCAGTCCAGCATTTCTCAGGATTTGTCACTGCTTTCATTTTTTCCCCAACTATTTCCCAAGAAGTGATGGGACTGGATGCCATGATCTTCATTTTTTGAATGTTGAATTTCTCTCCTATTTCACCTTCATTTAACTTATATGCAGAATACATCATGAGAAATGCTGTGCTAGAAGAAGCACAATCTGGAATCAAGATTGCCGGGAGAAATATCAATAACCTCAGATATGCAGATGACACCACCCTTATGGCAGAAAGTGAAGAGGAACTGAAAAGCCTCTTGATGAAAGTGAAAGTGGAGAGTGAAAAAGTTGGCTTAAAACTCAACATTCAGAAAACTAAGATCATGGCATCTGGTCCCATCACTTCATAGGAAATAGATGGGGAAAGAGTGGAAACAGTGTCAGACTTTATTTTGGGGGGCTCCAAAATCACTGCAGATGGTGATTGCAGCCATGAAATTAAAAGACACTCCTTGGAAGGAAAGTTTTGACCAACCTAGATAGCATATTCAAAAGCAGAGACATTACTTTGCCAACAAAGGTCCGTCTAGTCAAGGCTATGGTTTTTCCTGTGGTCATGTATGGATGTGAGAGTTGGACTGTGAAGAAGGCTGAGCACCAAAGAATTGATGCTTTTGAACTGTGATGTTGGAGAAGACTCTTGAGAGTCCCTTGGACTGCAAGGAGATCCAACCAGTCCATTCTGAAGTAGATCAGCCCTGGGATTTCTTTGGAAGGAATGATGCTAAAGCTGAAACTCCAGTACTTTGGCCACCTCATGCGAAGAGTTGACTCATTGGAAAAGACTCTGATGCTGGGAGGGATTGGGGGCAGGAGGAGAAGGGGACGACAGAGGATGAGATGGCTGGATGGCATCACTGACTCGATGGACATGAATCTGAGTGAACTCCAGGAGTTGGTATGGACAGGGAGGCCTGGTGCACTGCAATTCATGGGGTCGCAAAGAGTCGGACACAACTGAGCAAGTGAACTGAACTGAAGAGGTTCTTAGCTCCTCTTTACTTTCTGCCATTAGTGTGGTATCATCTGCACATCTGAGGTCGATGTTTCTGGAAATCTGGATTCCAACTTGTGATTCATCCACCCCAGCATTTCACATGATGTACTCTGCATATAAGTTAAATAAGCAGAGTGACATGACAATATATAGACTTGACGTACACTTTCCCAATTTTGAACAAGTCAGTTGTTCCTTATCTGGTTCTGTTTCTTCTTGACCCACATACAGGTTTCTCAAGAGACAGGTAAGGTGGTCTCATATTCTCATCTCTTTAAGAATTTTCCACATTTTACTATACTCCACACAAAGGCATTTGTGTAGTCAATGAAGCAGAAGTAGATGTTTTTCTGGAATACCCTTGCTTTCTCTGTGATCCAGTGAATGTTGGCAATTTGATCTCTGGTTCCTCTGCCTTTTCAAAATCTTTCTTCTACATTGGAAGTTCTCAGTTCACCTACTGCTGAAGCATAGCTTGAAGGACTTTGAGCATAACCTTACTAGTGTGTGAAATGACCACAGTTGTACAGTAGTTTCAAAATTCTTTGGGATTGAAATGAAGACTGACCTTTTCCAGTCCTGTGGCCACTGCTGAGTTTTCCAAATTTGCTGGCATATTGAGTGCACCTCTTTCATAGCATCATCTTTTAGCATTTTAAATAGCTCAGCTGAAATTCCGTCACCTCCACTGGCTTTGTTCATAGTAATGCTTCCTAACACCCACTGGACTTCACACTCCAAGATGTCTGTCTCTAGGTGAGTGACCACACCATCATGGTTATCTGGGTCATTAAGACCTTTCTTGTACAGTTCTTGTATCCTTGCTAACTCTTCTTAATCTCTTCTGCTTCTGTTTGGTCCTTATCATTCCTGTCCTTTATCATTCCCAGAATGATTGTATGAACTGTTCCCTTGATATATTAATTCTCTTGAAGAGATCTCTAGTTTTTCCCATTCTTTTGCTTTCCTGTATTTATTCACATTGTTTATTTTGTTGCTATTCTCTGGAATTCTGCATTCAGTTTGGTATATTTTTCCCTTTCCCCTTTGCCTTTCTCTTCTCTCCAGGAAGGCCTTCTTATCTCTCATTTCTATTCTTTGCAAATCTGCATTCAGTTGGCTCTATCTTTCCATTTCCTCCCTTGCCTTTCTCTTCTCTTCTTTCTCAGGTTTTACCTTCTCGTGTTTCTTCTCTTCTTTCTCAGGTTTTACCTTCTTGTGTTTCTTTTTCTTTGGTATGGTTTTTGTCACTGCCTTCTGTAAAGTGTTATGAACATCCATCCATAGTTCTTTATGCACTTTGTCTACCAGGTCCAATCCCTTTAATGTATTTATCACCTCCACAGTATAGTCACAAGAGGTTTGATTTAGGTCATACCTGAGTGGCCTAGTGGTTTTCCCTACTTTCTTCAATTTAAGTCTGAATGTTGCAATAAGGAGCTCATGATCTGAGCCACAGTCAACTCCAGGTCTTGTTTTTGCTGACTGTATACAGCTTCTCCATCTTCAACTGCAAAGAATATAATCAATATGATTTCAGTATTGACCATCTGGTAATGTCCATGTGTAGAGTCTTCTCTTGTGTTGTTGGAAAAGGGTCTTTGCTATGATCAGTGTGTTCTGACAAAACTCTGTTAGCCTTTGCTGTGCTTCATTTTGCACTCCAAGGCCAAACTTGCCTGTTACTCCAGGTATCTCTTGACTTCCTACTTTTGCATTTTAATCCCCTGTGATGAAAAGGACATTTTTTAAAATTAGAGGATCATTACAATATTGTGATGGTTTGTACCATACATCAACATCGCGCATAGGTATGCATATGCCCCCTCTCTCTTGAACCCTCCTCTCACCTCTTTCCCTATCCCACCCCTCTAGGTTGTCACACAGCATCAGCTTTGGGTTCCCTTAGTCACACAGCAAACTCCCACTGGCTATCTATTTTACATATGATAATGTATATGTTTCAAAGCTATTCTCTCAGAAAAAGAGACAGATATCATATATTAATGCATGTATATGGAATCTAGGAAGATAGTACTGATGATTCTACTTGCAGGACAGCAAAAGAAACACAAAGAACAGACTTTTGGACACAGTGGGGAAGGAGAGAGAAGGATATTTTGAAAAGGTCATCTTTTTTTGGTGTTAGTTTTAGAAGGTTTTGTAGAGCTTTCATAGAACTGGTCAACTTCAGCTTCTTCAGCATCAGTGGTTGGGGTATAGACTTTGATTACTGTGATGTTGAATGGTTTGCCTTGGATACAAACCAAGATCATTCTGTCATTTTTGAGATTGTACCCAAGTACTGCATTTCAGACTATTTTGTTGACTATGAGGTCTACTCCATTTCTTCTAAGGGATTCTTGCCCACAGTAGTAGATATAAAAGTGAAAAGTGAAGTCACTCAGTCGTGTCCAACTCTTTGCGACCCCATAGACTGTAGCCTGCCAGCCTCCTCTGTCCATGGGGTTTTCCAGGCAAAAATACTGGAGTAGGTTGCCACTTCCTTCTCCTGGGAGTAGATATAAAGGTCATCTGATGGCTAACAAACACATGAAAAGATGCTCAACATCACTCATTATCAGAGAAATGCAAATCAAAACCACTATGAGGTACCATTTCACGCCAGTCAGAATGGCTGCGATCCAAAAGTCTACAAACAATAAATGCGGGAGAGGGTGTGGAGAAAAGGGAGCCCTCTTACACTGTTGGTGGGAATGCAAACTAATACAGCCACTATGGAGAACTGTGTGGAGATTCCTTAAAAAACTGGAAATAGAACTGCCATATGACCCAGCAATCCCACTGCTGGGCATACACACTGAGGAAACCAGAATTGAAAGAGACACGTGTACCCCAATGTTCATCACAGCACTGTTTATAATAGCCAGGACATGGAAGCAACCTAGATGTCCATCAGCAGATGAATGGATAAGAAAGCTGTGGTACATATACACAATGGAGTATTACTCAGCCATTAAAAAGAGTACATTTGAATCAGTTCTAATGAGGTAGATGAAACTGGAGCCTATTATACCGAGTGAAGTAAGCCAGAAAGAAAAACACCAATACAGTATACTAACGCATATATATGGAATTTAGAAAGATGGTAACAATAACCCTGTATACGAGACAGCAAAAGAGACACTGATGTATAGAACAGTCTTTTGGACTCTGTGGGAGAGGGAGAGGGTGGGATGATTTGGGAGAATGGCATTGAAATATGTATAATATCATATATGAAACGAGTCACCAGTCCAGGTTCGATACACGATACTGGATGTTTGGGGCTGGTGCACTGGGACAACCCAGAGGTATGGTATGGGGAGGGAGGAGGGTGGAGGGTTTAGGATGGGGAACACATGTATACCTGTGGCAGATTCATGTTGATAT
Source organism: Bos mutus (assembly GCF_027580195.1). NCBI lineage: Eukaryota > Metazoa > Chordata > Mammalia > Artiodactyla > Bovidae > Bos > Bos mutus. The sequence goes on along the minus strand of NC_091640.1, from coordinate 44,898,921 downwards.
ATGGCAAAACAAATACAATATTTTAAAGTTAAAAAATAAAATACATAAAAAATAGAAAATAAAGGTCATCTGAGTTAAATTCACCCATTCCCATACATTTTAGTTCACTGATTCTTAAGATGTCAGTGTTCACTCTTGCCATCTCCTGCTTCACCACCTCTAATTTACCTTGAAGCATGGATCTAACATTCCAGGCTCCTATGCAATATTGTTTTTACAGTGTCACACTTTACTTTCACCACCAGACACATCCACAACTGAGGATCATTTCCACTTTGGCCCAGTTGCTTTATTCTTTCTGGAGCTATTAGTAATTGTCCTCCACTCTTCCCTAGTAGCGTATTGGACACCTTCTGACCTGGGGCGCTCATCTTTTGGTGTCATATCTTTTTGCCTTGTCATACTGTTCATGGGGTTCTTGTGGCAAGAATACTGGAATGGTTTACTATTCTCTCCTCCAATGGACTATGTTTTGTCAGAACTCTTCACTATGACCCATCCTTCTTAGGTGGCCCTGCACAGCATGGCTCATAGTTTCACTGAGTTATGCAAGCTCTTTTGCCCCAACAAGGTTGTGATGCTTGCCAGAGTTATTTAAACATACGTTTTATAAAACAGAGAGTCTTAAAAGGTCTCATGCCTGAGTTGCCTCAGGTTATGGTGATATAAAGTGGAGGATCTGATAGTGTATCCCCAGTTTATATAATTCTTGGTTCAGGGATCCTTCCCATCATCACAACTGCTATAATCTGAAGGGTGAGAGGAATGTGGTCCCCCAAAATGCCATCAAAGTTTACTGCTTGAACATTCCTTCTGTCATATATGAAGGCTAAACCAGATAGACTCCAGAAAGTGTGAGATAGATAAGACATCTTGGGGAGTTAAAAGTAAATTCTAACTGCCCTTTAGAAAGTTAGAGAAAGAGAACCTACCATGGGCAGTAAAAATGTAATAAAATGTTCCTCACTGGCTAAGGAAGATGATCAAGAAATTCAGCTCTGACCAGACCACAGGCAATTGCAACCATTCTTCAAAGGATCCTGTCTTCCCAAAATAAATGTCTGCTCCACTTGAGTTAAAATTAGACACACATCAATTCTGGCTGTTGACACAGAAGCCTCCGGCAAGCAAGGTAGAATCCAGAATTCTCTACATAAATGACCAGCTCTGTAGACATCTCTCAAGACACTCAGAGCTAAAGGAATAAAGTATCTTGCCACTTCCTAATCACCAGTATCTTCTGTTCCTGCTCCAGAATCAGCTATGTCTCAGTGAGAATGAAGACATGAACAAAAACTACCTCCCTCTTTGTGGCTAGGGTTCCAAAACAGAATGGCACAAATATGAGATGATTTTATTTTTTATAATGTTGTTTCTTGGAATCTGCGGTCTTGCCTCAACACTTTAATATTCATTATATAATTTATCCTTTCTTTCCATAAGTATTTATGGATCCTCTCCTACTCCTTTAAGTGTCAGGTCATAAATCAGGGCCCATGCCCAGAGTAACCCCATGACTAAGATGTCAAAAGTATTATTGACATCCCTTTAATGAATAAGGAAATGGACACTCAGAAAAGTTAAGTGACTTTTCAACATGAGTGTTAGAGCAGAAAAAAAGCCCAATTTCCTCAGTCTTTCAGAGATGTGACTTCCTTATTATCCACATTCCTTCAAAATAGAGAAACTCTCTGGCAGCTATCAGTACTGCCTTATAAATGCCATTATAATTTTCCCTCATATATATTAAGATACATGAATACACACTGGAAGGAAATTTATTTTTGGATTTAATTTTTTGTAGAAATTATTTTTATATAATAGTGAAAGAAAGAAGTATAATTTAAACAGAACTTCGTTGCAAACTTTTTTTTTCTTCCTGCATGAGCCATTCGGATGTGAGAAAAATTACCTGCTGAGATTGGTCAGCTTTGTGTTTTCTCACTAAGATTCCTGCCTTCATCGTTCCAGGCATTCATTCTTGCAACCAATATTCCTAGAAAAGCTTTCTATTTAACTCACTTGCCTGATGGACTTAATTTCATTCTATAGAATAAAGTCTTTCTATAGGATAGGGCAAACTCCTTTAGGACCATCTAATATTCTTATTAATTCAATTCATTAAACATTAATTGAGAATTTAGGCTTGGGATACAACAGTGTAAAACCTTGAGCTCTTGCACCCAAGCAACTCCTGATTCAGTAATGAAGGAGATTATCAAACAAATAATTACAATGCCTGAAGAAATTATTTAGTAGGACCCAACAGTAGGCAGAGAGATAGTTTTTCAGAAGTGATTAACTCAGTTTGAAGATGTATGGTTAAGAAAAGTCTCCTGGAAGAGGAGATGCTTGAACTTTTCTCTAACAAGAGCCTTCTCACTATTCTCTGTGCCAACCATGTATCTTTTTTGCTTCTTACTTTTGCTTAGAATTATTTAAAAATTTTATTTACTGTGTCTCTCATGTATTTACTCATGACATTTAGAAGACTTTAAACATGTACAAGATATTGATTTCCAACATCACTGTTTCCATTTTCCTAGCTGATGTAAACATCAGGAAGGTTCTGGGTTTTCTGAACAATATATCTCCTACCTGATAAGACACTATATACTTTTCATAATTCATCAGATTTCCCTCTGCAAAGGAGACTAAATTATATTTTAGAATCAGATTTGTTAGCAAATTCATAAGTAGTACTTTTGGAATATTTGGCTCCATCTGCCTTCTTCTTTTTCTCTTTTTCTTTCTTTCTTTTTGCCATTTTGCTATATTTTGCATATCCTTGTAAGCCACCTTAAGACCCTTCTAGATTGAATGATTTTCCCTAAATAAATAAAGATAATATTGGCACTGCTTTTGTATTATCCAAGTGTGTAGCACAGGGCCAACATGGGGCTAGGGTCACATTACAACTTTCAGAGATGAATTTTCTGGTAAGTATTTGAGTGTTTTTCAGTCTATGTATGGTTGGAGAGGTAAGCAGTCACCTAAAAGAACACAGAACAAAGCTCTTCTACTGCTTCATGATCATAAGAAATTGAAACAAAACCAAGATGTGAATTTTATAGACCAATTCTTGAGTCCCCAAATCTAAGCAAGATGATTTCAGGTCTTGAAATGCTCATCTACCACTTCTCATTGTAGTTGGGAAAAGCTAATCTTATTTTTGTTCCTGATTTGCTGTGATATATTCCTTTCCTTAAATGTTATTATTTTACTAAACTCTGAACTCTGTTTTGCTTTAGGGAAGGCCATAGAGATATAGATTTTTATGTCAAAAAAATTTGTGAGATCAATATTTGTTCCTTGCTGAGGACCTGTGGAAGATATGTAGAGTAGGCTAATTGAAATAAGCCTTCAGTGATCAACATGCAGAAAACCCCAATAAACCATTGACCAGCTCCAAGAAGCTGGCTTCAACCTAGGTCTTAATGACCTTCCCTGAAGAATGCATTCCAGCCAATTAAAACTTTTAGCCTGCCCCACAAACAAAGTGATAATGCTGACCCTACCCAAGTTTCTACCCTCTGATTTTTAGACCAGCCAGCAAGTTGTTGATCCAGCATCCAGCTATTTTTTGCCTGTAGCCTACAGTGCAACACATTTGTCTTCTGTGCCAGCTATTTCTTGTCTGTATAGGAGAGAAAGAGGGGTTTCCCTGATGGCTCAGTGATAAAAAATCTGCCTGCAATGCAAGAGACACAGGAGACCCAAGTTTGATCCCTGGGTCAGGAAGAAGGGAAGAAGCCCTGGAGGAAGAAATGGTAACCCACTCCAGTATCCTTGCCAGGAAAATCCCATGGACAGAGGAACCTGGCATGAGATTGCCAGGAGTTGGACACGACTGAAGCAACTAAGCACATAAGAGAGAAAAGTAATAGCAGAGATTGGAGGGTCCGTTGGAAGAGTTACCTTTTTGTTCCCCTTTCTTCTGTAGACTTTCTCCTTTAATAATCTGTTGTGATGGTGTGAGATTTTATCATAAAATACTGATTCTTTGGATTCAAGTATTTCCATATTTCTATGTCTCTATAAGTCAGTATGAACAAGTCTTCCTCATCCTGACAGCTTCCCTTCTTAAAACTGAAGGATAATTGCCTTGCTATTACGGATAATAGGAAAAAAGAAAAAGAGACAGAAAGGAGAGAGAGAGCCAGTCTAATCCCAGGACAGTAAACCCATATACAGATGTACATCCCACCTTTGTGCCCCCAGAATGACCAAAGAAACCTCAAACCATACTGATTTAAAGCAATCAACTTACTTTAAAAAGTAGAGATTCATCAAAAGAGGTACAAACATTTCTTGGGGAAAATATCTTCATCTCTGGTGGCTCCAATGGTAAAGAAGCTTTTGCAAAGCAAAGGAAACTGTAAAAAGGTGAAAACACAACCCTCAGAATGGGAGAAAACAATAGCAAATGAAACAACTGGTAAGAAATAATCTCCAAAATATACAAGCAGCTCATGCAAGTTAATACCAACAAACAAACAACCCAATCAAAAAGTGGGCGAAAGACCTGAACAGACATTCCTCCAAAGAAGACATACAGATGGCTAATAAACACATGAAAAGATGTCCAAATCAAATGCAAATCAAAACTACAATGAGATATCATCTCACACCAGCCAGACTCATCTCAAAATCTACAAACAATAAATGCTGGAGAAAAGGGAATCTCTTGCACTGTTGGTGGGGATGAAAATTGATACAGCCATTATGAAAAACAGTATCATAATTCCTTAAAAAGACTAGGAATAAAACTACGATATGACCTAGCAATCCCATTATTACTGGGCATATACCCTGAAAAAGTTATAATTGAAAGACAAATGTACCCCAATGTTTATTGCAGCACTATTTACAATAGCTGGGACATGAAAGCAACCTAGGTGTCCGTCAACAGATAAATGGATAAAGAAGCTTTTGATCCATTTACTCAGCCATAAAGAGGAAACAATTTGAGTCAGCTTTAGTGAGGTGGATAATGATCCTAGAGCCTATTATTCAGAGTGAAGTAAGTCAGAAAGAGAAAAACAAATATCATATATTAAAGCACATACATGGAGTCTGTAAAAATGCTATTGATGAACCTATGTAGGGAAGAAATGGAGACTGAGATACAGAGAATGGACTTGTGGACACAGTGGGGAAAGAGAGGGTCCGACAAATGGAGAAAATAGCATATACACTACCATGTGTAAAATAGATAACTGGTGAGAAGTTGATATATAACACAGGGAACCCAGCTATGCTCTGTGATGACCTAGGGGGTGAGATGGGGGAGGGAAGGGAGGCTAAAGAGGGAAGTGATATATATATATATATGTGTGTGTGTGTGTGTGTGTGTGTGTATATAAAACTATAGCTGATTTGCATGGAGGAGCCTGGTAGGCTGCAGTCCACGGGGTCGCTAAGAGTCAGGCACAACTGAGTGACTTCACTTTCACTTTTCACTTTCATGCATTGGAGAAGGAAATGGCAACCCACTCCAGTGTTCTTGCCTGGAGAATCCCAGGGACGGGGGAGCCTGGTGGGCTGCCGTCTACGGGATTGCACAGAGTCGGACATGACTGAAGCGACTTAGCAGCAGCAGCAGCACAGCATAAACCAACACAACATTGTAAAGCAATTTTCCCCCAATTAAAAATAAATTTTTAAAAAGTTCAACAGCTTAAAATAATTTTGTAGGTATAAATATGTCTGTATTTATACACACATGTATATATTTGTTGTTGCTGTTTAATTGCTAAATTGTGTCAAACTCTTTTGGAACCCCTTGGACTGTAGCCCACCAGGTTCCTCTGTCAATGGGATTCCCTAGGCAAGAATAATGGAGTGTATTACCAATTTCTTCTCCAGGGGATCGTCCTGAACCTGGGATCGAATCCACATTTTCTGCATTACAGGTAGATTCTTTACCATTCAGTCACCTGGTAAGCCCACCATATATATATATTTAAATATATATACTTAAAGGTATATATATATATATGTATACATGTATAGTCAGTTCAGTCGCTCAGTCATGTTTGACTCTTTGAGACCCCATGGACTGTAGCACCCCAGGCTTCCCTGTCCATCAGCAACTCCCAGAGCCTACTCAAACTAATGTCCGTTGAGTCGGTGATGCCATCCAACCATCTCATCCTCTGTCGTCCCCTTCTCCTCCCATCTTCAATTTTTTGCCTCATCAGGGTCTTTTCAAATGAATCAGTTTGTATCAGGTGACCAAAGTATTGACGTTTCAGCTTCAGCATCAGTCTTTCCAATGAATATTCAGGACTGATTTCCTTTAGGATGGACTGGTTGGATCTCCTTGCTGTCCAAGGGACTCTCAAGAGTCTTCTCCAACACCATAGTTCAAAAGCATCAGTACTTGAGGGCTCAGCTTTCTTTATAGTCCAACTCTCACATCCATACCTGACTACTGGAAAAACCATAGCTTTGACTAGATGGACCTTTGTTGGCAAAGTAATGTCTCTGCTTTTTAATATACTGTCTAGGTTGGTCATAACTTTTTTTCCAAGGAGCAAGCGTCTTTTAATTGCATGGCTGCAGTTGCCATCTGCAGTGATTTTGGAGCCCCCCAAAATAAAGTCTGTCACTGTTTCCATTGTTTGGCTATATATTTGCCATGAAGTAATGGGACCAGATGCCATGATCTCAGTTTTCTGAATGTTGAGTTTTAAGCCATCTTTTTCACTCTCCTCTTTCCCTTTCATCAAAAGGCTCATATATGTAACCTCAGGTTAACCATAAACCAAAATCTATAACAGATAACACACAGAGAAAAAAAGAAATTAATCCAAACTTAACACTAAAGATACTCATCAAAGTGCAAGGATTGGACAACAAAGGAAGAAATAAGAAACAAGAAAAAACTGGAAAAACAACTCCAAAACATGAGTGAAATGCTCCAGTCAAGATACATAAAGTGCCTGAATGGATATATGCTACCCACAATAGACTCTCTTCAGATCTAAAGACACAAAGTGAAAGTGAGGGAGTGAAAGTGAGGGAATAGAAAAAGATATTCTATGAAATAGAAATAAAAAGAAAGCCAGGGAAGCAATACTTATATGGGACAAAATAGGGTTTAATATAAAGATTATAACAAGAGATAAAGATGGATATTACATAATAATAAAGGGATCAATCCAAGATGATATAACAATTATGTGTGTGTGTGTGTGTGTGTGTGTGTGTGTATATATATATATATCCAATATAATTTCACCTAAATACATGAAGCAAATATTAATAGACATAAAGGGAGAAACTGACAATAATATGATAAGAGTAGGGGACTTTAACACCCCTCCATATTAATGGATATATCATCCAGACAGAAAATCAAAAAGGAAACACTAATATTAAAAACATTTGACCAGACAGAATATATATATATATATAGAAAGAGAGAGAGAGAGAGAGAGAACATTCTATGCAAAAGCACAGATTATACATTTCTTTCAAACGTACATGGAACATTCTCCAGGGTTAACCACATATTAACCACAAAAATGGCCACATATTAGGCCATTCTCCAGGGTTAACCACATACCAGTAAGTTCATGGTAATTGAAATCATATCAAGTATCTTCTCCAACCATAATATCATGAGACTAGAAATCAAATACAAGAAAAAAAGTTGCAAAAAGCACAAACATGTAGAAATAAACAATATGCTACTAAACAACCAGTGAATCATTTAAGAAATTAAAGAAAGTTTAAAAAGTGCCTGGAGACAAATGAGAACTCAACAGTCCAAAATCTATTGGATGTGGCAAAAGCAGTTCTAAGAAGAAAGTTGATAATGATATAAGCATACCTCAGGAAATAAGAAAAACAGCAAATAAACAACCTAATCTTACACCTAAAGGAATAAGAAAAAGGACAAACAAAACCCACAGTTAGTAAAAGGAAAGAACCAATGAAAATCAGAGAAGAAATTAATGAAATAGAGACTAAAAAAATAGAAAGGATGAGTGAGACTAAGAGCTGGGTTTTTGAAAAGATAAATAAAATTGATAAATGTCTAGTCAGACACATCAAGAAAAACGAGAGGGGTATCAATAAAACCAGAGATGGAAAAGAAATGAATACCACAGAATAAGGTAAAATCATAAGAGATTACTAGAAACAGCTATATGTCAATAAAATGGGCAACCTAGAAGAAATGGGTAAATTCCTAGAAATATACCATCTCTCAAGATTGAGTCAGGATGAAATAGAAAATCTAAACAGACCAATTAGTAGTCATGAAATTGAATTAGTAATAAAAAAAAATTTCATCAAATCCAGGACCGGATGGCTTCACAGGTGAATTGTATCAAACATTTAGAGAAGAGTTAACACCTATCCTTTTTAAACTATTCCAACAAATTGCAGAGGAAGGAGCCCTTCCAAACTTATTCTACCAGACCAAACTAGAGAAACACACTACAAAAAAATTGCTGTATAATATCACTAGTGAACATAGATGCAAAAATCCTCAACAAAGAACTAGCCATTGAAGGATAATACATTAAAAGTTTTATACACCATGATCAAGTGAAATTTACCCTGGGAGTGCATAGATGGTTCAATATTTATAAATCAATATGATATACCACATTAACAAATTGAGAAATAAAAATCATATAATCATCTCAATAGATATAGAAAATGTTTTGATGAAATTCAACATCCAAAATTTCTCAAGAAATTTCGGGCATAGAGGGAAAATAACTCAACATAATGAAAGCCATATAGGACAAGCCCACAGTTAACATCAATGGCTGACAGCATTTCTTCTAAGATCAGAAGTAAGACCAGATGCCCATTCTCACCATTTTTATTTAATATACTACTGGAAGTCCTAGTCACAACAGTTACATAAGAGAAAGAAATAAAAATCTAAGTAGTAAAACTATGATTGTTTTCAGATGACATACTTCATATACAAAATCCTAAAAATGCCACCAAAAAACTATTAGAATTCATCAATGAATTTACAAATACACAACAAATATATAGAAATCTGTTACATTTCTATATACTAACAGCAAACTAGAAAAAGAAATTAATAAAACAATCCTATTTACAATTGCATCATTAAGAATAAAATACTTAAAAATAAATCTAAGGAAGCAAAAGACCTGTATTAATAAAACTATAACCACTGATGAAAGAAATTGAAGATGACAAGAACAAATGGAAAGATATACTATGCTCCTGGCCTGAAATAACTGAAAGTTTTAAAATTAACATACTACCAAAGACCATCTGCAAATTCAATGCAATTCCCCTTCCAAATAGCAATGACATTTTCCACAGAACTATAAGAAATAATTCTAAAATTTTATGAAAACTCAAAGACACCATATTGCCAAAACAATCTTGAGAAATAAGAATAAAGCTGGAATAGGACACTCCCTAATTTCAAACTATACTAAAAGCTACAGTAATTGAAACAATATAGTACTGCCCCCCACCAAAAAAAAAACAAAAACAAAAACAGGCACACAGATCAAAGGAACTCAAGAATCAGCCCAGAAATGAACCCACACTTTTACAGGCAATTAACCTACAACAAAAGAGGTAAGAATAAAGAATGGGAAAAAGACAATCTCTTCAATAAACAGTGTTGAGAAAATTGAACAGCTACACTTGCAAAAAGAGCTATACTTGCAAAAGAATCAAAGTGGACTAGTTTCTCAAACAATATACTAAAACTCAAAATGGATTAAAAACTCAAATGCAAGCCCTGAAACCATAAGCTCCAGCAAGTGCAGAAACCATGCTAAAGTATGACAGGTTAAAAGTGCCAATACTCAGGCACTAAAGTAAGCTGTCATCTACCCATCTAGCACCTTATTTTTAAAAATCTAACAATGAAATCACACCTTGAAGAGGTATCTGCATTCTCATGTTTACTGAAGCATTACTCCTGATAGGAAAGGCGTGGATATTCTGCTCCCTGTTCTTTCCTGTCGCTCTTAGGGACACAATATCTATTTTCCTGCTACTTCTACATTACCTGGCATTCCTCCCCAGGAGCCAAGCCTTTTCCTACACATACTCAACTATGATGTCCTGCCTGAGCACTTTTCTCTATATCTCACCAGCATCTTTGAACTTGATTTTGTTACAAAGAAACAAAGGAAAACAACAGAATGGGAAAGACTAGAGATCTGTTCAAGAACATTAGAGATACCAAGGGAACATTTCATACAATGATGGGCACAATAAAGGACAAAAATGGTGTGGACCTAAAGAAGCAGAAGATATTAAGAGGTGGCAAGAATACACAGAAGAACTATACAAAAAAGATTCTCATGATCCAGATAATCACGATGGTGTGATCACTCACCTAGAGTCAGACATCCTGGAATGCCAAGTCAAGTGGGCCTTAGGAAGCATCACTACAAACAAAGCTAGTGGAGGTGATAGAATTCCAGTTGAGCTATTTCAAATCCTAAAAGGTGATGCTAAGAAAGTGCTGCACTCAGTATGCCAGCAAATTTGGAAAACTCAGCAGTGGCCACAGGACTGGGAAAGGTCAGTTTTCATTCGAATCCCAAAGAAAGGCAATGCCAAAGAAAGCTCAAACCACTGCATAATTGCACTCATCTCACAGGCTAGCAAAAAAATTCTCCAAGCCAGGCTTCAACGTATGTGAACCATGAACTTTCAGATGTTCAAGCTGGATTTACAAAAGGCAGAGGAACCAGAGATCAAATTACCAACATCTGTTGGATCATCAAAAAAGAGAGAGTTCAAGAAAAAGCAACTACTTTTGCTTTATTGACTATGCCAAAGCCTTCAAAAAACTGGAACATTTTTAAAGAGATGGAACTATCAGACCACCTTACCTGCCTCCTGAGAAATCTGTAGGCAGGTCAAGGAGCAACAGTTAGAACTGGACATGGAACAACAGATTAGTTCCAAATTGGGAAAGGAGTACGTCAAGGCTGTATATTGTCACCCTGCTTCTTTAACTTATATGCAGAGTACATCATGTGAAATGCCAGGCTGGATGAAGCACAAGCTGGAATCAAGATTGCCAGGAGAAATATCCATAACCTCAGATGTGCAGATGACACCACCCTTATGGCAGAAAGCAAAGAACTAAAGAGCCTCTTGATGAAAGTGAAAGAGGAGAGTGAAGAAGCTGGCTTAAAACTCAACATTCAGAAAACTAAGATCATGGCATCTGGTCCCATCATTTCATGGCAAATAGATGGGAAAACAATGGAAACAGTGAGAGACTTTATTTTTTGGGCTCCAAAATCACTGCAGATGGTGATTGCAGCCATGAAATTTAAAGATGCTTGCTCCTTGGAAGAAAAGTTATGACCAACCTAGGCAGCATATTAAAAAGCAGAGACATTACTTTGCCAACAAAGATCCATCTAGTCAAAGCTATGGTTTTTCCAGTAGTCATATATGGATGTAAGAGTTGGACTATAAAAAAATCTGAGCCCTCAAGTACTGATGCTTTTGAACTGTGGTGTTGGAGAAGACTCTTGAGAGTCCCTTGGACAGCAAGGAGATCCAACCAGTCCATCCTAAAGGAGATCAGTCCTGGGTGTTCATTGGAAAGACTGATGTTGAAGCTGAAACTCCAATCCTTTGGCCACCTGATAACAAAGAACTGACTTATTTGAAAAGACCCAGATGCTGAGAAAGATTGAAGGCGGGAGAAGAAGGGGATGACAGAGGATGAGATGGTTGGATGGCATCACTGACTCAATGGACATTAGTTTGAGTAGGCTCCAGGAGTTGTTGGTGATGGACAGGGAAGACTGGTGTGCTACAGTCCATGGAGTGGCAAAGAGTTGGACATGACTGAGTGACTGAATAGAACTGAACTTAGACTAACATCATCATTAATTCAATAATTCATCACAGTAATCCAGTCTCAACAATTCAAATCCTAAACCACAAGAATACTCTGAGAAGAAAAAGAAAGAATTAGAAGGTCAACACCCTAACAACTGTAATTTGTAATGTGATAATAAGAAAGTAGAACATGGGGTAGACTGCTATTTGCCATTCTGTTTTGCAGGCCATACTTGCTGCAGGGAGTGAACTCTGTTTTATATTAATAATCGGAATGTGCTGCTATTCAATGTGGTATATGACGTATTATGATGCCATAATACATCACATGGCAAGTTGTTGACATGCCCTTCCCTCAGGTTTCTCTGGACTGAAAGGAGCCCATTTAGTATTATTGATACTGTTTCTCTCTCTGCCTTTGCTTTCAACAGTTTCACTGACATTCGTTAAAAGGTTCCCTGGCCTGACAGAGTAGGCAGACAACCTGGTCACACAGAGGGCTTTGGTCAGGGCCCAGTCTCTCTGACAGCACAAAAGCAGGAGTTCAGATGAGGAAACATCAAAAATCAATGTTTTAATTCATAAAGACATGGGGATCCTTTGTTGATTGGGCAGCTCCAGATGAAAGACTGAGAAGTCACTTGAGAACCAACCAGGATTGGTGGTACAAGGAGATCTCAGCTCAGAACAGAATGCTCATCAGGCAGTTTTCAATTTAACTAGGAGGCAAAAGAAGCACTTCAAGCTCAGATGAGCAGAGGCGAGGATATGGTCCTGTGCTTCAGGCAAGTGGAAGAGGGAGAGTAAGACCCTAGAAACCAGAGGAGAGAAGTTTCCTTACAGGACACAGGAAGAAGACAAAATGAGACCAAACACTTGGAAAACAGGCCAGAATGTATAATCAGTATTGTTCTTCACAGGAGACACCTCAAGGTCTTAAAGTAGTGGAGGTAACATTTGTATTATATTATTATATACATTATATTAATATTTACTCAGTCGTGTCCAACTCTTTGCGACCCCATGGACAGTAGCCTACCAGGCTCCGCCATCCATGGGATTTTCCAGGCAAGAATACTGGAGTAGGCTGCGATTTCCTTCTCTAGGGGAACATCCCAACCCAGGGATCGAACCTGGGTCTCCTGCAATGCAGACAGATGCTTTACCATCTGAGCCACTAGGGAAGCCCTTATATTAATATAATTGTATATTATATTAATATTTTATATGAAGACCTGCAAGACCTTTTAGAACTAACATCCAAAAAAGATGTCCTTTTCATTACAGGGGACTGGAATGCAAAAGTAAGAAGTCAAAAAACACCTGGAGTAACAGGCTAATTTGGCCTTGGAATACAGAATGAAGCAGGGCAAACACTAATAGAGTTTTGCCAAGAAAATGCACTGGTCATTACAAACACCCTCTTCCAACAACACAAGAGAAGACTCTATACATGGACATCACCAGATGGTCAACACCAAAATCAGATTGATTATATTCTTTGCAGCCAAAGATGGAGAAGCTGTATACAGTCAGCAAAAACAAGACCAGGAGCTGACTGTGGCTCAGATAATGAACTCATTATTGTCAAATTCAGACTTAAATTGAAGAAAGTAGGGAAAACCACTAGACCATTCAGGTATGACCTAAATCAGTGGAAGGGAGAAATAGATTTAAGGCCCTAGAATTGATAGATAGAATGCCTGATGAACTATGGACTGAGGTTCTTGACATTGTACAGGAGACAGGGATCAAGACCATCCCCATGGAAAAGAAATGCAAAAAAGCAAAATGGCTGTCTGGGGAGGCCTTACAAATAGCTGTGAAAAGAAGAGAAGTGAAAAGCAAAGGAGAAAAGGAAAGATATAAGCATCTGAATGCAGAGTTCCAAAGAATAGCAAGAAGAGATAAGAAAGCCTTCCTCAGCGATCAATGCAAAGAAATAGAGGAAAACAACAGAATGGGAAAGACTAGAGAGCTCTTCAAGAAAATCAGAGATACCAAAGGAACATTTCATGCAAAGATGGGCTCGATAAAGGACAGAAATGGTATGGACCTAACAGAAGCAGAAGATATTAAGAAGAGATGGCAAGAATACACAGAAGAACTGTACAAAAAAGATCTTCACGACCCAGATAATCACGATGGTGTGATCACTGACCTAGAGCCAGACATCCTGGAATGTGAAGTCAAGTGGGCCTTAGAAAGCATCACTACGAACAAAGCTAGTGGAGGTGATAGAATTCCAATTGAGCTATTCCAAATCTTGACAGATGATGCTGTGAAAGTGCTGCACCCAATATGCCAGCAAATTTGGAAAACTCAGCAGTGGCCACAGGACTGGAAAAGGTCAGTGTTCATTCCAATCCCAAAGAAAGGCAATGCCAAAGAATGCTCAAACTACCGCACAATTGCACTCATCTCACATGCTAGTAATGCTCAAAATTCTCCAAACCAGGCTTCAGCAATATGTGAGCCATGAACTTCCTGATGTTCAAGCTGGTTTTAGAAAAGGAAGAGGAACCAGATATCAAATTGCCAACATCTGCTGCATCATCGAAAAAAAGCAAGAGAGTTCCAGAAAAACATCTATTTCTGCTTTATTGACTATACCAAAGCCTTTGACTGTGTGGATCACAATAAACTCTGGAAAATTCTTCAAGAGATGGGAATACCAGACCACCTGACCTGCCTCTTGAGAAACCTATATGCAGGTCAGGAAGCAACAGTTAGAACTGGACATGGAACAACAGACTGGTTCCAAATAGGAAAAGGAGTCATCAAGGCTGTATATTGTCACCCTGTTTATTTAACTTATATGCAGAGTACATCATGAGAAACACTGGACTGGAAGAAACACAAGCTGGAATCAAGATTGCCGGGAGAAATATCAATAACCTCAGATATGCAGATGACACCACCCTTATGGCAAAAAGTGAAGAGGAACTGAAAAGCCTCTTGATGAAAGTGAAAGTGGAGAGTGAAAAAGTTGGCTTAAAGCTCAACATTCAGAAAACGAAGACCATGGCATCCGGTCCCATCACTTCATGGGAAATAGATGGGGAAACAGTGGAAACAGTGTCAGACTTTATTTTTCTGGGCTCCAAAATCACTGCAGATGGTGACTACAGCCGTGAAATTAAAAGATGCTTACTCCTTGGAAGGAAAGTTATGACCAACCTAGATAGCATATTCAAAAGCAGAGACATTACTTTGCCAACAAAGGTTCGTCTAGTCAGGGCTATGGTTTTTCCTGTGGTCATGTATGGATGTGGAAGTTGGACTGTGAAGAAGGCTGAGCACCGAAGAATTGATGCTTTTGAGCTGTGGTGTTGGAGAAGACTCTTGAGAGTCCCTTGGACTGCAAGGAGATCCAACCAGTCCATTCTGAAGGAGATCAGCCCTGGGATTTCTTTGGAAGGAATGATGCTAAAGCTGAAGCTCCAGTACTTTGGCCACCTCATGCGAAGAGTTGACTCATTGGAAAAGACTCTAATGCTGAGAGGGATTGGGGCAAGAGGAGAAGGGGATGACAGAGGATGAGATGGCTGGATGGCATCACTGACTCGATGGACGTGAGTCTGAGTGAACTCCGGGAGTTGGTGATGGACAGGGAGGCCTAGCGTGCTGCGATTCATGGGGTCGCAAAGAGTCGGACATGACTGAGCGACTGATCTGATCTGATCTGATCTGATTCACCTTATTTCTATCTTGGCTTCAAGTGACTTCTAATTTTCTTGAAAAAATTAAATCATATATGAAATTAAATAGCATTTATGAAATGTTTATTATATGCCAACACTCTGCCAGAAAATTTCACTTATGTCCTCTTTGATTATTTTCATATTATCAAAAACATAGGAGATCAACAATTTTATCTCTAAACAGAGGATGAAACAAGAGTTAATAATTAGTCAAAATTATACAAGGGTAAATAATGTTTTTATCTATAAATTAAAAGATAAAGACTTGATCACTAAATATTAATCATAATCTTAGATATTCTAATCCTTTTCTGAAATCTCATCTCCAACATGACATTCTCTCTCTCTAACTCAGTGTGTCCATCCTGAGACCTGATTATTCTTCGTACTGGGAGGCTACCTGCTCTTCTCACATAGAGGCTACTATCTCATCATCAGTTGTATAATTCTACTTAAATGCAAGCTCCTTGAGGCAGAAACTATGTCTTATAATTTGTCCTGAAGCACCTAGTATAAATCATAAAACCAAGAAAACAGTAGATATCCAATAAAGGCAGAAACAAATAACTACTTGAGTGATCTATTTAGATTTATAGCTATTTGAATTCACAGATGTGTAACCTAAAATTCCATTCTTTCTCTGTGCACTTAATATCTTTCTGTTAAAGATGTAAGAGAAAGTAGCATTTCCAACAGAATCATTGCAAAACAGGAAGAAAGTCTGAAGATTCTGATCGCCTCTTTCTCTCCATTAATGGAGTGGTGAAGGACAGAGTACAATATACTGTGCTTAATGCAGATTCTGCTCGGTGAAACAATGATTACAATCAATTTGACTACTAATGTGACTTATCTTGTAAATTGCTGGGTCATTAACTTCAACAACATCAATGTGCTGTCACTATCCAATTCCACCAAATTAGTGTCCGAGGTAATAGGAGAACGAATGTATTAGTGCATTATTAGTGGCTAATAGAGACAGCGAGTCTTTAATGTGCTGCAGAGAGCAGCTGAGGCACTAGAGACGGAGACAAGACCAAGGGAACTGGGTGAGGCATCAAGATCCACAACACAGTGGCTTGTTAGGACTGCGGCAGGAGCTCCTCCTGCCCCTTTGCCTTGGTGCCTTGGATGACACAGCTGAATACTAGGGGGAATCTCAACCTGTGGTAGGGGAAATGCCCATTCATTGCCCATTTGGAACAAAAGTAGAAAAAGTATAACAACTGGATCATCCAAGTATAATGTGCCTGTTTAGGGTCAGGTTCTTGAAGCAGGAGCTTTTCCTGCCAGCCTTGCATTCACAAAATATGAAGGAACACTTACTCTTTACACACATGAGGATGGTCCGCATAACCTGACCTATCCTGGAAGTTAGTTTGAAAACTGTGCTCATATTCAATTTGCAAATTCCTTTGATACTTGTTTCTGAAATATTTGTGTTCATATTCAAGAAATAATGATTACATTCTCCCTGTCCACCCTTTCTTGTTGAGAAGCTTCTATGCCTACAGCCCAACAGGGGCAGGACTCAAACCACAAGACCCCTGTCCCTTGTTACAGTTCACTGAACCAGAGATGAGTACCTGTTTGAGGTAGGTCAAGCACAGTCAGTCTTTTAGGAGAATGGAATTAAAATATGGACATTGAGTAAGTCAGAGAGTGTTAAGCCCTAAACTGTAATTCTTTCAAGTTGGCGTTAGTGCCAAGACACCAAATTCACATTCAAGCCAGTGTTATGTGCAGCAGAATTTACAAACTTTACAAAAGTTCTAATGCAGAAAGGAGAATGAAAGGCTTAAGTGGAAGTGTGGAGAGAAGCTGTCTCAGAAAGATGGAGAAAGAATGGCTGCTTGACAACTTTTCAGGTTCTGGGCATAAAACCTACTACCTATCTCAAAATTAGGATTTATGCACTTCTCTTTCTCTTTGCTAAACTTGTTTTAGTAGGTTTCTGTTTCATGCATCCAAACAGTCCCAATGATACTTTCTTTATGATTGTCAGCAAGCAGCTATTGATCACATGCTGTAGATAGTGAACTAAATCCTGCCAGAGACACTCAACCAAAAGAAAAGATTACTGCTTTTCAGAGAATGATAACTAGTTGGAAAAATTTTTCTAAGTATTTCTAATCATTTTTCTTTGGTGAAAGTGAAATTTATAGAAATCCAGGTCTGAAATCACAGAGTCCTTCCTATGACTGTAAGACAAGGTAGGATATGTAAAGAGCACATGAGAGGTGTACTGTGTGGAGCTGAGATTCAACAATCTTTTATTAGTCATTGCCATCAGGACCACTAGCTCCCATTAACTGTGGGTCCCTATGAACCTAACACTGAGCTTCTTCATGTCTGCCCGATGAGGTAGTTACCCTCTTTTAAAAGGAGGAAACAAGGCACAGCTAGCGAGCAAAACGGAATTTGAATTTAAACGCGACTGGTCTAACTCCAGAGTCTGCTGTGAGCCATTCCCCCACCCCTTCCTTTTTCAACATCTGCCTCCCTCTTCAGAAGCTATGTCCCTGTTCTCTTTTCAGATACCCTTTCTTGGCCTTCCTAATCAAACCTGTAGTCATCAGAGTTCCTTATACCAGGAACCTAACTCTTAAGAGAAATTGAAGTCATAATTTATCTCCCCTGCAGGGGGACTTGCATTATGCCTGATTTCTGCATCTGAAAGGACAAATATTATCCCTTATATATAAAAGTTTAGGCATTTTTAAGAATGGGTAGGTGAAAGAATATCTTCATGACAATCCTGAAACCCCACCCTGCAACCTGCAAAGGAAGATTGCTCTAAGAGTTTGCATATGTAGTGAAACTGTAGTGAACTGTAGTGAACTGTAGTGAAACTTTTTATGAATGACTAGAATTTTCTTGATTCCACATATATTAATATGAAGGGATTTTCTTGCTTTCATTATGATATTGGTCAGAAAAACACCTTCAATGGTAACTAAATGGTTTCAGTTAGTTTATTTTGAAATATGCTGTATTAAATTTCCTTCTCTAAACAAAAGATGAATTAATATGTTGAGGTTGAATATGTGGCAAACGTTACTCAATATAATCAATGTGTGTTTCCTGTGAACAGTTCTCTCTTGCCAAGACCCACTCTATGAAGCAGGTCAGAAAGAGAAAAGCAAATGCCATATACTAATGCATATGTATGGAATCTAGAAGATGGTGCTGATGCACCTATTTATAGAGCATCCGTGTAGTCACTTCCAAGGTGGCGCTAGTGGTAAAGAACCCATCTGCCAATGTAAGAGACACAGGAGACATGGGTTTGATCCCTGGGTCAAGAAGATCCCGTGGAGGAGGAAATGGCAACCCACTCTAGAATCCCATGGACAGAGAAGTTTTGCAGGGTGCAGTCCATGGGGTTGCAAAGAGTTGGACATGACTGAGCATGCAGCATGCAATATAGACACAGACATAGAAAACAGACTTAGGGACATGGCTGTGGAGTAGAAAGGAGAGGGTGGGGTGTATGGAGAGAGTAATACGGAAACATAAATAACCATCTGTAAAATAGAAAGCCAATGGGAATTTGCTGTATGACTCGGGGAACTCAGACCAGGGCTTGGTCACAACCTAGAGGGATGAGATGGAGAGGGAGGTGGGAAGGATGGTCAAGTGGGAGGGGACATGGGTAAACCTATGGCTGATACATGCTGATGTTTGATAGAAACCAACACAATACTGTAAACCAATAATCCTTCAGTTAAAAATAAATAAATTTTTAAAAAAGACCCACTCTACACAAGTTAAGTTGGGAGTTTTGAAGCCAGCCATCACAAAGCCTATAACTTAGTCAAGGGTAAGACATGTCCATCATGTGTATTGTGGCTTTGAGATTAAACTTGATCCTTAACAGACTTTTAACATCCTAGCAAAGAATTCCTAACACAGAGGCTCCTATCAGGTAACAGACATAGCTGAATGCTTATACTTGGCACAATGAATAGGACTTATCAAAAGGATAACACATACACATATAAAGTTTTTAAAAACTTTTTATCTTGAAATAGCTAGATTCACAGGAAGCTGCAAAAAAGTTCATAGGGAAGTCCAGTGCACCATTTTCCCATTCTCCCCAAATGTTAATATCTTGCTCAATTCTAGTACTTTATTAAAACCAGGAATTTGACATTAGCATAAACATGAAATTTATTAAGATTTCATAAATTATGTATGCATTCATTTTGTGAGAATGTGTGAATAGTTCTAGGAAATACTATCACATGTATAGCCTTGCATAGTCACCACTACAACCAGGATACTCAGCTGTGCCATTACCACAAAGATTTCTCTTGTATTATTCCTCTATAGTCCTTTTCCATGTTCTTCTTAACACCCTTAATTGCTGGGAACTACTAATCTGTTCTTCATCTCCATAACCATGTGTTACAAGAATGTTACACAAATAAGAATCACATACTATATATCCTTCTAAAATTTTTTTCATTCAGCATAAATTCCTTGAGGTTCATCCAAGTTTTGTGTGTACCATTCAAGTTTGTTCCTTGCTCTTGCAAGATAGTATTCTATGGTATAGATTACCACAGTTTATTTCAGGTGCAACCACTGAAGGATGTATGGGTAATCTCCAACTTGGGTTATTACAAATAAAGTTGTTATGAATGTTTGTGTAACATTCTTGCATGAAAATAGCTTTCATTTTCTTGGAATAAATACTGAAGATGGAAATTTCTGGGTATACAATTAGAAATTGAGTAGTTCTTCAGGTTTGAAAGAACCATTATCTAAAATAGTTGTTGACTAGCTAATAGCTAAGCTAAGTAATGTCCAACTCTTTGCGACCCCATGGATTGCAGCACACCAAGCTCCTCTGTTCTCCAATATCTCCTGGAGTTTGCTCAAATGCATGTCCATTGAGTCAGTGATGCTATCCAACCATCTCATTCCTCGCTGCCCCCTTCTCCTATTGCCTTCATCTTTCCCAGCATCAGAGTCTTTTCCAATAAGTTGACTATTCACATCAGGTAGCCAAAGTATTGGAGCTTCAGCATCAGTCATTTCAATAAATATTCAGGGTTGATTTCCTTTAGGATTGACTGGTTTGATCTCCTTAAGTCCAAGGGACTCTCAAGAGTCTTCTCCAACACTACAATTCAAAGGCATCAGTTCTTTGGCACTCAGTCTTCTTTAGGGTCCAGCTCTTATACCTATAAATGACTACTTGAAAAACCATAGCTTTGACTATATGGACCTTTGTCAGCAAAATGGTGTCTCTGCATTTTAATTCTCTGTCTAGGTTTGTCATAGCTTTCCTTTCAAGGAAAGATGATGTACTTTCCAAGATGTACTCTGCATATAAGTTAAATAAGCAGAGTGATAATATACAACCTTGTCATTTTACATTTCCATCAGCCATGTGTGAGTGATCCAGGTCCTGTGTCCTTGCCATCATTTCTCCTCACCATTATTTTTTTTCTTTTTAAAATTAATTTATTTATTTTAATTGAAGGCTAATTACTTCACAATGTTGTAGTGGTTTTTGCCATACATTGACATGAATCAGCCATGGGTGTAAATGTGTCCCTCATAGCTCAGTCAGTAAAGAATCTACGTGCAATGCAGGAGACCTGGGTTCGATTCCTGGGTCGGGAAGATCCCCAGAGAAGGAAATGGCAACCCTCACCATTATTTTTTATTTTAGCCATTCTGATAGCAGTATAATGATATCTCATTGTGGCTGAAATTTGCATTTCTCTAATGGCTAACAATTTTGAACGTCTTTCCATGATTTTTTTGCCATCCTCTTCAATGAAATGTCTATGTGTGTTTTTGAACATTTTCTAGCTGGATTTTTTTAAATGTTGAGTTTTGAGCTACGCAATACTTCTTCATATAATAAGAATTACTTCAAGCCTATTTAGAAGAAAATTTTTTAAATACATTTTAGGCAAGATTTAATATTGACCTGGTTGTTCTTTCAGAGGGGATGCACAGTGATAGGCACTAAAATATTTCCTTTTACATTTATTTAATAAATAGCTCATCAATACCCAGCCTATATCCAGCCTACTATATCATGTATTTTAAATTACATTTTTTTCTCTTTTTTTTAAATTTTATTTTATTTTTAAACTTTACAATATTGTATTGGTTTTGCCAAATATTGAAATGAATCCACCACAGGTATACATGTGTTCCCCATCCTGAACCCTCCTCCCTCCTCCCTCCCCATACCATCCCTCTGGGTCGTCCCAGTGCACCAGCCCCAAGCATCCAGTATCGTGCATTGAACCTGGACTGGCTCGTTTCATACATGATATTATACATGTTTCAATGTCATTCTCCCAAATCTTCCCACCCTCTCCCTCTCCCACAGAGTCCATAAGACTGTTCCATACATCAGTGTCTCTTTTGCTGTCTCATATACAGGGTTATTGTTACCATCTTTCTAAATTCCATATATATGAGTTAGTATACTGTATTGGTGTTTTTCTTTCTGGCTTACTTCACTCTGTATAATAGGCTCCAGTTTCATCCACCTCATTAGAACTGATTCAAATGTATTCTTTTTAATGGCTGAGTAATACTCCATTGTGTATAATCTCTAGTTAATTATTACTCCCCTCTAGTGTCTACTGCATCCTACTTAACATCTTTTGCTACTCTGCCCATTAAATTCTATGCTACAGTTATCCTCGACTTCCAAGTCTGCCTCAAATATTCCATATCTTTCTTGGCTCTCTGTACTTTACAAGCTATTTTCTCAGGCTGGAATATCCTTTGCTGCTTCTTCATGTGGAAAACCCCTACTCAAACCTCGATCCAATTCAAATACCTTCACCTGTAAGAACCCTTCTCTAATTTCTTCTATACCCCTACTCCATTTTGCTCAACTCATGACTGCTGCACTAGGAATTCTCTTGACTTTTCAAATAATTATATTTTATATTAACATATGTTCTCTTTCCTCCATAAAGCAGCTGATAGGGCTCATAGGACAGTGAGTTTGGTACTCTGCTGTCTAGTGCACTCACATCTGTCCCCACCAGCATTTGAACACCACACTTCCAAGAATCAGCCAAGTTCATTCCCATATTTGCTTATGAAAATTGAGTTTTTAAGTGCAATTATGTAAGTGAATCATATATTATTTAAATTGATGAAATATGAATGTGAAAGAAAAGGGGTTGTTATTGCTGTGAATATTAAGTTATTGGTTTGGAATGATTTGACAAAAGCAAATCAAATTAGGGATGGGTGAAAAATTATAAAAGAGTAGGGGCAAAAAACATAACATTCCAGAGGCGTTCAGAACTCAGATTGTTTTGATGCTAGTAACTTAAACTTTTCACTCTTCAAAACAAATTTGAAAATTATATAGAATGTATGATGGACGCAGTTTACATAAGAAAGAGCATGTGAAGCTGCAGTTATTCAAATCTGTATACAAAAGCCCTTGGCCTTACATTAAAATTAGTTAATTTATTATCACTTTAAGTAAAATATATAGTACTTATAGCATTAGTATTTATTATAATTTTTCTCTTTAACTATCATTCTCAACACATAAAATACTGGTTTGAATTACATCAGTCAAGAAGGCTTCTATTATGTTTTCTACTGAAGCTTATCATTCAAAAAATCTTTTTGTTTATGTGCTTTCCTACTAGATTGAGAGCTCCTTAATGTCAGGAACCTGGCATTTTGCCTGACACATCAGGAATACTCAATAAATTATTGTTGGATGAGTGAAAAGATATCTGTAAAGCAAATTTTTAGAAATCAAAAGAAAATTGTATCTTATGATCTTCATGCAATCATTTAATACAATTTATTCCAAGAAGTTATTGGTCTCGGATATCAATAATTCAGAGGAGTTCATTCTCTCTCTACAGAGAATTTGGGCCTCTTGAAGGGTGTTAGCTAGTCTTGATATAAATATACATCTGTATATATATGGCAAATAGATGGGGAAACAATGGAAACAGTAACAGACTTTATTTTTGGGAGTCCAAAATCACTGCAGATGGTGACTGCAGCCATGAAATTAAAAGACACTTGCTCCTTGGAAGAAAAGTTATGACCAACCTAGATAGCATATTCAAAAGCAGAGACATTACTTTGCCAACAAAGGTCCATCTAGTCAAAGCTATGGTTTTTCCAGTAGTCATATATGGATGTGAGAGTTGGACTATTGAGAAAGCTGAGCGCTGAAGAATTGATGGTTCTGAACTGTGGTGTTGGAGAAGACCCTTGAGAGTCCCTTGGACTGCAAGGAGATCCAACCAGTCCATCCTAAAGGAAATCAGTCCTGATATTAATTGGAAGGACTGATGCTGAAGATGAAACTTCAGCACTTTGACCACATGATGGTGAAGAATTGACTCATTTGAAAAGACCCTGATGCTGGGAAAGATTGAAGGCCAAAGGAGAAGGGGACAACAGAGGATGAGATGGTTGGATGGCATCACCAACTCAATGGACATAAGTTTGAGCAAGTTCTGGGAGTTGGTGATGGACAGAGAAACCTGATGTGCTGCAGTCCATAGAGTTGCAAAGAGTCAGACATGACTGACAGACTGAACTGAACTGACTGTATATGTCTGTGTGTCTGTATATAAAATATAGTCCACAAGTTTAATTAGATTTCATTGTGATAAAAATTAACCTTTCAGCATGGAAATGTTGTTTCTTAATTATTATTATTCTTTACATAGTTTCTCAAATACAGTCATGATATAGCCTAACATAATCTAAATATCTATTAGGTTGATGGAAAGCAATTGTAATAACAGTCTGTGAATTTTAAATCATTATATCTAGACTCAAACACATTTTATTAATCAAAGTAAGAACCATTATAATCAATGCTTTTTTTTGCAATGAGAAATAAGTTTGTTGATTCTTGTACCATAAAAATCTGTGCTTTGGGATTCGACATACTGTTGGCAAGCATTTTCTGCCTCCTGGTGAGAGGTAAGGTGAATATGGCAGATGAGGCAAAATTTTATAGCCCGATTCATTCAACTTTTGAAGCACTGGTTGTGTGATATTCAATCAGGTGTTACCATGGAGAAGAAAGGGGCCCTTTCTATTGATCAATGCCTGCTGCAGGCATTGAAGCTTTGGGGGCATGTCATCAATTTACTGAACCTACGTCTCAGATGTAACGGTTTCACTGGGATTCAGAAAACTGTAGTTGATCAAGACGGGCAGCAGACCACCAAGCAATGACCATGACCGTTTTGATGCAAGTGTGGCTTTGGGAAGTGCTTTGGAGCTTCTTCTCAGTCCAGCCACTGTGTTGCTCATTGCTGGTTGTCATATAAAATCCACTTTTCCTCACACATCACAATCCGAACAAGAAATGGTTCTTTGTTGTTGCATAGAATAAGAGAAGACAACACTTCAAAATGACAACTTTTTGACTTTCAGTCAGCTCATGAGGCACTCACTTATCAAGCTTTTTCACCTTTTCAATTTGCTTCAAATGCTGAATGATCAGAGAATGGTCAACGTTGAATTCTTCAGCAGCTTCTCATGTAGTTGTAAGAGGATCAGCTTATTGTCAACTTCCAATGGCTGGCCAATGCACTCCTCATCTTCAAGGCTCTCATCTCCTTTGTAAAACTTCTTGAACTATCACTGCATTGTACATTCGTTATCGGTTTCCAGGCCAAATGCATTGCTGATGTTGTGAGTTGTCTCTACTGCTTTATGACCCATTTCAAACTTGAATTAAAAAATTGCTCGAATTTGCTTTTTGTCTAAGGTCATCTCTATGGTCTGGAATAAATATAAAACAAACATCAAGTAATAAGTTATTAGCAAAAAATAAAGTGATAAATGTGCATTAAAATAATAAATAACATAACCACATTTATTTAAGAATGTAACCCAATATAAACAATGCAAAACCACAATTACTTTTGCACCAACATAATAAAATGAAATATTTTTAAAGTTAAGCTCACATTTAACCCTACTAATTTCAGCCAGAATACAATGTGTTAGCTATAAATCAGTTTTAAAAATCTAAATGATTTCTTTGAGCAGCATCCACAGCACCACTGTGAAAGACAAATTACTAGGTGAGGTGCTTTGCATTAGCTTTTTGCCAAGTAACTAAAAGACCTTTCTTCAAGCTCTGAGGGGTCCTCTTAGTGCTTTCTTTGGTCCAATTAACACTGAATGGGCAAATTGAGAGGGCTCTTCATATTATCTCTGCAATTAAATGATTTGGCTGATCAATTATTTTTAGAGCCTCATCCAGTAAGTACAAAAAAAGAAAAAGAATGAATCAGCTCCTGTATTGTTGATTACCTTTGGGTTAGCTCCTGTCCTTACTTTCTCACTTTGGAGAGCAGAAGATACAATCCATCTTGGTGTAAGTGTCAACCATCTTGTCTTTCAACTAGAAAGCTAGAAGTGACAGCTTGGTATATTAAGAGGTCTCGGCCTGAATAAATTGATGTCAGGTTTTATTACATACAGTCCAAGTTAGGAGGCACAAGACAAGCACTCAACAACTATGTATTGAACAAATAAATGGTATACAGCGGTATTGCCAGTTCTTGAAATAAAGATAGAGACAGGCAAGGTCTGTGTTCTCTAGAAGGCTAAAGTCCACCAAAGAAGATATACAATACAAACCAAGCTATATGGTAAGGCCTTTATGGTGTTGAAAGGAGCTGTTCTCTTGTCCTTACGGCCTGGAGCGTGGATGAAGTTGTCCAAAGAAATGCCTGCTGGAAGCCCAAGTCTTTCTGAATATTTAAAGACATCAAAAGCAGCCTCAAGGAAGTGGCTCATACTCAAAACTTAGTATAAAAGAGAGAGAAATGGGATAGGGAGAGATTTTTAAGTAAAAAGCATTCCCTAGAAGTAAAACAAGAGGATAAATCAATACCACTCACATTTTTAAAATACTTATGTGAATAACTGTGCTAAATTCTAGAAGAGTATTTTTCAAACTAAGAGATACAACCCAGGAGAGAATTGTAAGTTTCCCATTTTTAAAATGAGCTAAAATAAGATAGAAAATATCAGAATATTTCACTATAGTAGGTATATGTTTGTTTCAGTTACGGATATATGTGGTATTAAGTCACAGGGTAAGAATGTTTTACTTACTGTGCGTTTAAATTAATTTTTTAAACATCTGATCTTTTCACTAATTAATGTATTAATTGGAGGATAATTTAAATTTAAAATTGGCTTAAAATACTACTCTAAAAATTTTTTTCCTAAACTTGGCTATCAAAGCCATTTAGGAGTTATATCCAAATTTCCAGGTCCCATCTTAGGAGGAGGGGTCCAGCATCTTCTGGAAGCCTCCTCAGAAAAAAAAAAATCCAGAAACCATTAAATCTAATTAGTATGAGTTCAATTCAGTTGTTCAGTCGTGTCTGACTCTTTGCGAACCCATGGACCACAGCATGCCAGGCTTCCCTGTCCATCAACAGCTCCGGGAGCTTACTCAAACTCATGTGCGTCTAGTCGGTTATACTATCCAACCATCTCATCCTCGGTCATACCCTTCTGCTCCCGCTTTCAATCTTTCCCAGCATCAAGATTTCCTAGCAATTAGTATGAGTAGGTGGAGAAGGCAATGGCAACCCACTCCAGTACTCTTGCCTGGAAAATCCCATGGGCGGAGGAGCCTGGTAGGCTTCAGTCCATGGGGTCGCTAAGAGTCACACACGACTGAGCGACTTCACTTTCACTTTTCACTTTCATTCATTGGAGGAGGAAATGGCAACCCACTCCAGTGTTCTTGCCTGGAGAATCCCAGGGACGGCGGGGCCTGGTGGGCTGCCATCTATGGGGTTGCACAGAGGTGGACACGACTGAAGCGACTTAGCAGCAGTAGCAGCAGTATGAGTAGGTGAGAAAATGGGGGAAAAAAATGAGAAAGTGCTATGACCTAAGCATCGGGACCCACAAGTGGAGTTTAAGAGTGATGAACGTGGGAAGAAGTTTTCATAGAAGACTGTTAGAGAAGGTTTCTGGAGCAACTGCTGTGAGCAGGATACAAAGGTACCTGAGGACTTGCAATTTGAGGGAGGAGAGCTAAAACACTCTCAAGACTGGAGTCCGCCAGGGAAAGACCCATGAAAGAGGTTAAGACTTGCCTTGACTGAGACCTGAACTCAGTCAAGTTCACCTTTGATTCAGCCAAAGGTTTCTTGAGGAAAGAAAGTGTCTCACTTGCACTGAGCACCAATTGCTGAGAACACAATAGATGTTGAATGAGTATAGAATGTTTGTGGAGGAACAGTAAGAAGATGATCCAGAAAAGTAGGTCTGAATGGTAAGTTTGCACATAAGATCAGCCTCTGCATTCATATATTTGAGAGACATAGGAGAAGCAGAATCAAAAGGAAAAATCACAGACAAGATAATTAAGTTTTTTCATTTCTTTTCTTGGCTTCTGCGGCAAAGTTACACAGAAATGTAAAAGAATGTATCCAAAGATGTCCTCTAAAATACTGATCATCTTTTTCTGACTGTAAGAGGCTGGATGCTCAGGTTTAAACAATAGATTTGGAAAGAAGTTTTTGTTTTAAGACCTTAAGAAACACACTGTATTAGTTCTAACTTCTTCCATTGCAGCGATGCTTCTCTATCCATTGCTATACATTAGAATAGTCTGGGCGCTTTCAAAATTTCCATTGTTTGGGCTCCCCACTAAGAAACTAAGTCAGAGTTTCCAGGGGGTGTATCTGGAGCATTTATGCTGTTGAAAAGTGCCCCAGGTAACTCTGAGACGTATTCAGGTTTGAGAACTATTGAAATGTGAATACTAAAACTCACACTGCTAAAGCAGAACAGAGTTTATGCTCTTTTTTGCTTCTCAACTGAAGAAATCAGGCTGACATTTATTTTTTTCCAGTCTTGCCCCAGGCTGCAGCCGCAACAGAACCATGGACAGCAATGATTCTTTCCTTACCTCTGTAGGCAAAACCAAAGATGAACTTTTAAGCTGAAGCCCCTGACAGCTGCTCCTGTTCAATGCCAATTATACTAACCTAGACATCCTTCCCTTCCAGACATACCTCCCCAATGGCACACCATTGTCAGACTTTCACACTTAAAAATTTCCTGTGGCTCTCAGGTCTTTAATGGCATAGCCCAAACTTTTCATCCAGACACTCCTCACCCTTCCTAATATGGCTCAAAACACTTACTCAAGCTGTGGCTTAGGCTTCTAACTGTTGGAGTTGCCTTACTAATCCCTCAGGTGTCATATTCTTTCTTGTTTCTACCTTTCTTTTGCTCTTATCCACATTTGCAATGGCAAGAGTTCTGTTCTTACTGTCACTTCATCCACTTTTGCTACTCAATGTCAAAGTCCAGTTTAAGTCCCTCCTTGATTATCAACAGCCTTTGAAGCTTCTTTCCACCACTCCCAGCATTGGGAAATACATTAGATTCAATGGCTCAAACAGAACTTCAAGTTGTTCAGTGAAGAAGATTCATTGTATTTGGATCATAATTATTCACCATAATGATTTTGTAGTTCAACTGTCTGGGGCTGAATCTTAGTTCTTTAATTGATTTATTATTTGACTTCTCCAAGCCTTAGTTTTTTCACATGTAAAATGGGGGAAATAGTTCCTACCTTAGAGGTGAGGTTCAAATCAGACAATGCAAGAAAATTCATTAGCACAATGTTTAACCTCTAGTGAATATTCAATACATTCAAACTTTTCTTGCTTGTTTATCTGTCTCTTCATACATTCTGATAAATATATCTTGTCTCTTCAGCAAAATTGTAAGATCACTTGAAAATCAACTCCTTATTACCTGGATTACAATACTATACTAAAAGCAACATGAGGTTTGAGAGCAGAACATTAAATTTCAAATTCCAATTCATCCATTTCCTCCTTATATGATTTATGGAATATTATTCAACCTGTTTAAACTTCAATTCCCTAATGTCTAAAATGGAAGTTATAATAATAGTGGTATTTTCCACATTTTGGAGATTAAAGGAAATAATTCACAATAAAGTTCTTTGCTATCTTTCAAGTACTAGTAGATAGTCTATACATGTTTATTGAATTATTCCATAATGTCTAACTTTGAGATTACATATATATTAATAAATAGCTTGTTAACTGAAAGTATAAGTTCATTGACTAATTGTTCACTTAAAAATAAAAAAGTTGGTGCAAAATTTAGGTCTTAATTTCTTCATCTGTAAAGAAAGTGCATTAAACAGGAAAGAGACCATAAGGTCTTTTCGGACTCTAAATTCTATATCTTTGGAAAGTGTCTATACTTTTATATAAGTTGAAAAGAGACAAGCAGGGGATTATATGTGCGTATGCTTTTCCTTTATGTATATTCCATACATAAGAAAATAAATCGATAAACCTGTAAGCACATGTTATTAGTGATTATCTCTGATAGAACTGTGGGTGATCTAAACATTTTCTATTTTCTGTGTTTCAAAATTTCTATGATTAAAAAATTATTATTAAAAAATCCTTAAGATGTAAAAGTCTTTCCCAAAAATATGTGTGTGTGTGTGTGTGTGTGTGTGTGTACAGAAGCGTTGACATCTTTTAGGACAGCTGACTAGCAGCGTGCCATGACAGCTTCTTGCACATTTCTGCTCATTATAGCTAGAAAGATGAAGGAACAGACTGAGTAGAGTGCATACACATAAAGCTTTGTTTGAAACTTTGCAGTGAGATTATTATAATCTCTTTTTAGAAATTTGAAATCATAGAAATGTAAAGTTGAAGAACTCTTCCCAGAGAAGCCCAGCGTGTGGCAGTGGCACCTACTGGCGTGATGTGGTACAGTAACCAAGCTCCCTCAGACCTTATAACAGGTTGTGTGTGTGTGCGTGTGGGCTATGTTTGCTAACTGAATTTTTAAGGAGGCCTAAAAGACCCTGATGCTGGGAGGGCTTGGGGGCAGGAGGAGAAGGGGACGACAGAGGATGAGATGGCTGGATGGCATCACCGACTTGATGGACATGGGTTTGGGTGGACTCTGGGAGTTGGTGATGGACAGGGAGGCCTGGTGTGCTATGATTCATGGGGTCACAAAGAGTCGGACATGACTGACTGAACTGAACTGAACTGAAAGGAGTTCAAGGACAAAGGGCTTAGGGTTGCATTTGGAAAAGTATAGATCTATTTCAAAAGTAATTACTGTGCTCTTACAGACTGAAAAAGTTCTTAATTATGTTTCCCTAAATGGGAGCCTATCTCCTACTTTTAAATGCAAAAAAGTACAATTTTCTTCTTAGAAAGTAGGATTTTCTCCACAGAAATAAACTTTATAAACATTTTGGTTGAAAACATATACCAGCTACAGAAAATAATATCCATTTTTTTCCCTTCTGGTATAGAGATCTTTGAAGATCATTTTAACCTTTTAATGTGGGGTGTTAGTTTATTGAAGGAGTAAAACATTGAAATGGACATGAGGTCATATGAGTCAGGGATTCTTAATCAGTGAATTGGGGCAGGTCGAGTATGCACTGAAACTTATGGTAAAATTTTTCTAGAGAAAGACACTGGAGCTTCTATCCATTTTCCAGTGAGTCCCAGGACCTTAAAGGGCGTCTGGGACTGCCCTGGTTTATGTCTGCTTATCTGGTATAATCGTTACTAGCATCCCCTTTCTCAGAATTGTCCTAGCCTAGAAGATAAGTTATTTAATCTTGCTAGTTAAAGCCCGTGGGTAGAGGCGTTATTTTTATTTTTTTGTGCAAGTCACGACTTATTTGACAGGAAGGAGGGCAGCTTTAAGAGAAGTTTTATGAAATTCTCTTAACACAAATAATGTACACACCAAATATTGATTTAAATTTCTTCATTTATTTTCTGCTTAAATTTAGACAACACACAGCTGAATACTTCACCAGTGTTTATCTACCATCCCCCAAATGTTTCTGTTCATCTTTTTCTTGGTTGTATTACATCTGGGTAAACACTAGGAATGACAGGTAAAGAATGTACTTGGAATTTTTTGTGCATTCATTCAAATAGCATTATTAAGTATCCACTTAAAAAAGTAAAATAATATCTCATTTGTTCCATAGCTTGCAATCTGTCTGAGGAAATAAGAAACACACTTTTTAAAAGCTAAGACAATTAAAATAACAAAGAGATACTTATAATATCTATTAAAATGGCCAAAATTCAAACACTGACAACACCAGACACTGGCGTGAGCGTAGAACAAAGCAAAAGTGAAAGTGAAGCCGTTCAGTCGTGTCCGACTCTTTGCGACCCCATGGACTGTAGCCCACCAGGCTCCTCCATCCATGGGATTTTCCAGGCAAGAGTACTGGAGTGGGGTGCCATTGCCTTCTCCAGAGGATCTTCCCAACCCAGGGATCGAACCCGGGTGTCTCACATTGTAGGCAGATGCTTTACCGTCTGAGCCAGAAGCTCTCATTTATTGCTGGTGGGAACACAAAATGGTACAGCCACTTTGGAAGACAATTGGCAGTTTCTTACAAAGCTAAACATACTCTTACTATATGATCTAGCAACTGGGTTCCTTAATATTTTCTCAAAGGAGTTAAAAACTTAGGTCCACATAAAAATCTGCACGTAGATTTTACAGCATCTTAATTCGTAACTACCAAAATTTAGAAGCAACCAAGGTATTCATCAGTAAGTGAGTAGATAGGTAAACTGTTTCATCCAAACAGTGGCATATTACTCAGTGCTGAAAAGATGTAAGCTATTCAGTTTGTGAAAGAGCGTGGAGAAAATGCACTGAGTGAAAGAGCCAATCTGAAAGGATAGGTACTGTGTGATTTCAACTATACAATATTCTAAACTATGGAGACTGTAAAAAGGCTTCCACAGGTTAAGGGGACAGAGGAGTACATGCAGCGCAGAGGGTTTTTTGGGCAGTGAAGACACTCTGTATAATCCTTTAATGATGGATACATTATACACTTGTCCAAACCAATAGAATACACAATATCAAGAGTGAAATGTAATGTAAAGTACATATTTGGGCTGATTATGATTTGTCATTGTAGGTTCATCAGTTGTAACAGATAATGGGTGAGATTATACATATGTGGGAGCAGGGCATATATAGGAAATCTATGTACCTTCCCTTCAATTTTGCTGTGAATGTAAACCTGCTCTATAAACATAAAGTCTTAATAATTTTTTTCAAAAGATAATTAATGAATGATAGGTAGATAACTAGTGATCTAAGAATTTGAAGGGAATGCTTGCTATAAATTAGAATAGTTATAAGGACCGATTGGGATTTTTGAAAAACCTTGAAAGCGAGCCAGTGCCATGGAGAGAAATTATTCTCCAGACAATGGAACAGCTTTAGATATTCTTAGGCAAAAACTAGAGCATAATAACACAACTCAAGAAATGACTCTGAGGCATGGCTTCCTGAAGATAAATTCCTTAGTTTTCCTGAAGACACAATAATTTTTATGCATTATAGATCTTTCCAGCCCCACAGCACCTGTCTGATCCCTTAACATTCCTATTCTGAAATGCTGCAGGCAGTTATTTAAACATGTTTTGAATCCACAGGAACACAAGTTAGTTGTTCTCTTGTCTTCCTTTATAGACAAAGTCCTCAAAGCCGGGGACAATGTCTGATTCTATTGTTCTTCTCTGTATAATATCTCTATTTCTTTGTATCTGTTTCTGTGTCTGTCTCTCTCTGTCTCTACCATACACACACACACACAGTAAAAGCCAGTTCTGAACCTTCATACAAGTGATGGGTGAAGGTTTGGTTTCACTTTAGTAGTCATTTCTCACATTCAATTCTGTAAGAAAGTCTATTGATAAGAACCACAATTCTCATCAATTGTGAAGGAGATAGTGAAGGACAGGGAAGCCTGGTGTTCTCAGTTCATGGGATTACAGAGAGTCCGATATGACCTAGTGATTCAACAACAACAAACAATTGTATATGAAGGAGGAAAACGTCACCTGCATCACAATGGGGATTCTAAGTAAAATCCCCCATCCTGCTGGATTTACCAGCAATATATGACAAAGCTGATCACTCTCTTATCAACATCCTGATCTTTAAGTGTTAGAGGATTCTAGGGCTTGGTTCATGATCATCTTCTCTATTTTCTCTTATCTGGTGAACTCATTTATATTCATGATCTTAAACACTATCTATATGCTGATGATACCTAAATGTATGTCTCTGCCTCTGACCTTTCTCTGATCTCCAGATGCATGTCTATAACTTTCTGCTGGACATCCTTACTTGGATGTCTGATAGGGAACTCAAGCTCTATATGTTTGAAACAGGACTCTTGATTTGAAACCGTCCACCAAATTTGTATGCTCTCATTTTATTCCTCATCAAACAAATGGCATTTTCATTCTACCAGTGAGTCTCTTAGGCCAAAAAACCTTAAGTCATTCCTTAATATGAGTCATCTTTGACATCTGTCTTTCTCTGAGGACACACATCCAATCTATTAACATATTCTATCAGCTCATAACTTCTGTCAGCCCAGCCTCGGAAATATATTTAGATTCAAGACCACTTCTCTCCACTTTCATTGCTGTTTCCTTCCCTTTTCTTCTGAATTATTTAAATTGCTCCAAATTATCTTTCTGCTTCTACCCTTGCTTTTATACAGTGTACTCTTTAAAAAGCAACAGAATAATCCTTCTAAAATATCATATCATGACACCCCTCTACTCAAAATCTCATAATAGTTCCCATTCCACTCAGAGTAAAAGCTCAAACACATACCATCCTATAAAAATCTATATTTTCTGGCCCCGCTTCTGCTCTTACATCATTTCCTACCATTCTCCTTATTGTTCTTTCAGCTCCAGCTACTGGTTTCTTTGTTATTCCTCAACATACCAGGTACATTTAAAATAGCACCTGCCCCATTCCTGACTCTATATCTTAACCCTACTTTTTTTTTTTTAATGATTTCTTCTGAGTGAACTCCAGGAGTTGGTGATGGACAGGGAGGCCTGGCGTGCTGCGATTCATGGGGTTGCAAAGAGTCGGACATGACTGAGCGACTGATCTGATCTGATACCCCTATTTCACATATTATCTATTTATTTGTTTATTTAGCCTTTATTGCTTTAGAATATTGGAACATAAACTCCATGGAGGTCAAGGTTTTAATCTATGTATGTATATATCTATGTATACCTATATCCTCAATAACTATAATATAACCTGGTACAAAATAGATGCTCAATAAACATTTATTGATTAAAGAAGCTAATACATAAATCAATGAATAAATGAATGAAAACATAAACAAGCAAATAAATCAGCCTTCTGTATGGCTTATCTATACATCTCTACCTTTGTTAGAATAGAGCTCTAAAAATTGACTTAAGCCCACCAACAGAGGTCCTAAAATGTGCACACCAGAACCAAACTCTGCCGACCAATGGGCCAGCACTAGTACCAGGATGCTGCAGAGCTCTACAGAAAGCCACCTTGTGAATGACACTGCCTATCAGAGTACAGCAGCCTTTGCACAAGAAAGAGCCAGGCAGGATAGACTACGGATCAGCTATACCTACATGACCGTCTACAGGACTCAGTCCACCACAACAGAAAGACACGCGGCCAACACAGCAGGTGCTCCCAGAGCATATAGCTCTGCTGATCAGAGATAAATGCACTGGTGGCACTCACAGGATGTCTCTTTAAAAAGATGACTTCTGCAAGGTTGGGAGATATAAACACCACATAGAAATAAAAACAGAAAATTAGGCAAAATGAGGCAACATAGGAGTATATTCCAAATGAAGGAAAGAGATAAAACCACAGAAGAATTAAGGGAATGGAGACAGCAATCCAACCTATGAGAGTTCAAGGTAATGATCACAAAGATGTTTGAAGAACCCAGCTGAGGACTGGATAGAGTAGGAAGTTTTTAACAAAGAGGAAATATAAAGAACAACCAAAGATGAACAATAAAATAACTGAAATTAAAAATACACTAGAAGGACTCAAAAGTAGATTACACGATACAGAAGAACAGATTGTGAGCTGAAAGAGTAGTGGGGGTCGCTGAAGTGGAACAGAAAAAAAGATTAAAAAGAAATAAGAACAGTTTAAGAGACCTCTGAGAAAATATAAAGCATACTTATATTTTCAGTATAAACATTTCAAAAGCAGAAAAGTGAGAGAAAGGGGCAGAGAACTTTATATAAAGAATTAATAGCTGAAAACTTCATTGACTTGGAAAGGAAACATCTAGGTCCAGAAAGCACAGAGAGTCCCAAACAGGATTAACCCAAAGAAGGCCACAACAAGACATATTGTAATTAAAATGGGAAAGATTAAAGAAAGAATATTAAAAGCAGCAAGAAAAAAGCAACAAGTGATGTACAAGGGAGCTCCCATAAGGCTATCAGCTGCCTTTTCGTCAAAAACTCTGCAGGCCAGAAGGGACTGGCATGCTATATTTGTAAGTGATGGAAGAGAAAATCTTACAAGCAAGAATATTTTACTTGGAAAAGCTTCATTCAGAGTCGATGGAGAAGTTACAAGTTTTACAAATAAGCAAAAGCTGAAAGAGTTTGGCACTGTAAAACCAGCTTTATGAGAAATATTAAAGGGATTTCTCTTGGTGAAAAAGAAAAGGCGGCACCTAGAAATATGAAAATTACAAAAGGAAACATTTTACTTGAAACTACAAATATAAAATAAATGTAGTAAATAAACTACATATGAAGGTAGTAAGGTCAAAAGATGTAGTTAAGTCATCCATAGTCACAAAACAAAAAGATGTAAAATATGACATTAAACACAGTAAATATGAGGGGAGCATAAAATATGGGGCTGTACATAGTAGGACAAGACACAAGCCTCAATAAATTTAAGAGTATACAAATTATTTCAAGCATCTTTTCAGACTACAAGGGCATGAAACTAGAAATCAACCACAGACAAATAAATGAGAAAAAAAAATCTATTATATGAAGACTAAACAACATGCTATTAAAAAATCCCAATAGGTCAGTGATGAAATCAAAGAAGAAATTTAAAATTACCTTGAGACAAATGAAAATGAAGATACAGCCATACAAAATCTGTGGGATACAACTAAAACCGTTTTTAGAGAAAAGTTCATAGTGATATAGGCCTTCTTTAAGAAACCAAAAATTTCAAACAACCTAACCCACCACCTAAAATAATTTTAAAAAGAAGAACAAATAAAATCTGCAGAAGGAAGGAGATAATAAATCAAAGAGAAAATAAAATAGAGATTAAAAAATAATAGAAAAAAATTGATAAAACCAAGAGCTGATTCTTTGAAAGAGTAAACAAAATTAACAGACCTCTAGCCAAGTGCACAAAGAAGAGAGGACTCAAATAAATAAAATAAGAAATGAAAAAGGAGGATCCCAACTGACATCACAGAAGTACATAAAAAAGAGAATATTATGAACAATTACGGGCTTCCCTTGTGACTCAGCTGGTAAAGAATCCACCTGCAATGCAGGAGACCTAGGAAGATCCCTTGGAGAACAGAAAGGCTACCCACTCTAGTATTCTTGCCTGGAGAATTCCATGGACTGTATAGTCCATGGGGTCACAAAGAGCTGGACACGACTAAACAAACTTTCACTTTTAACTTCATGGACAATTAAATGCCAACAAATTTGACAATCTAGAAGAAATGGACAACATTCTAGAAACATACAGTTCACCAAAAATAAAAGAAGATGAAATAAAAAAAACTTGAATAGATCAATCACTAGAAGTGAAATAGAATCTGTAATTAAAAAAGAACTCCCTACAAACAAAAGTCCAGAGTCTGACTTCACAGGCAAATTCTATCAAACATACAAGGAAGAACTTATACTGATCCTTCCTAACTCTTCCAAAAGACATTCTATGATGCCACCATTACCCTATAACAAAACCAGATAAAGACACTATGAAAAAAAAAGAAAATTACAGGCCAATATCTTTGATAAATATGTATGTAAAATCAAATTTCATACCCACCAAGTGGGTGACCCACAAACTGAAGAATAATAATACCAAAGAAGTTCTCCCACTGTTGTAAATGTTCTGAGCCCCATATGAGGCTTCCCAGTCTGACAAAGGGACAGGAAATCCCCAGGGAATCTGATCTTGAAGGCCATTATGATTTGAATGTAGGACTTTCACAGGACTGCGGAAAACGAAGATTCTACTCTTGGAGAGCACAAACAAAATCTTACATACATACATGTATAGTGTATACATACAGCATACACTAAGACCCAGAGGAAAAGAGCAATGACCCCACAGAAGGCTGAACCAAAGCTATCTTCTAGTGTTGGAGGGTCTCTTGTGGAGGTGTGGGTTGGCAGAGGCTCACCATGGGGAGCCTGCAGCAGCAGCAGTCCTGGAAGGTCCTCCTTGGTGTAAGCTCTCTTGGAGGTCAGATTAACCCTACCATGGTGCCCATAGACCCCAAGGCTGGATCACCTCTAGTTGTTAGGCCAAGATACTAACAGGGAGTGAGCACATCTTCACTCACCAGCAGATACCTGGATTAAAGCTTTACTGGAGCAAGGCCCCAGCCATCAGAGCAAGACCCACCATGTCCATCCCATCAAGAAGCTTACAGAAGCCTATTAGCCTCATTCACCAGAGGGTAGAGAGAAGAAGCAAGATGAAATAAATAACTTGAGTAGACCAATCACTAGATCACAATACTACAGCTGCGAGAACAAAAACCATATTACAGAAAATTAATCAGGATGAAAAAAGTAAAGAGTTACATCCCAGAAGAAGGGTCAATATAAAACCCCAGAAAAAACAATGAAATGAAGTGGATATAAGCAA
Organism: Bos mutus; assembly: GCF_027580195.1. NCBI lineage: Eukaryota > Metazoa > Chordata > Mammalia > Artiodactyla > Bovidae > Bos > Bos mutus. The sequence goes on along the minus strand of NC_091640.1, from coordinate 44,860,582 downwards.
ACTTTCAGAAAAAGAATTCCGAATAATGATAATGAAGATGATCCAGGATCTCAGAAACAGAATGGAGAAGATATAATAAATGTTTACCAGAGACCTAGAAGAACAAACAGAGATGAATAATACATTAGAAGGAATCAATAACAGAATAACAGGCAGAAGAGCTAAGTGACCTTGAGGACAGAATGGTGGAAATCACTGCTGCAGAACAGAATACAGAAAAAAGAATGAAAAAAAAAAAAAAATGAAGACAGCCTAAGAGACCTCTGGAACAATATTAAACACACCAAGATTTGCATTATAGGGGTCCCAGGTGGAGAAGAGAGAGAAAAAGGACCCAAGAAAATATTTGATAAGATAATAGCTGAAAAGTTCCCTAACATGGGAAGGGAAATAGTCAACCAAGTCCAGGAAGCTCAGTGAGTCCCAGGAAGGATAAACCCAAGGAGAAATACCCCAAGACACATAGTAATGAAACTGACAAAAATTAAAGACAAAAATAAAGTATTGAAAACAACAAAAAGCAACAGGGAAAAACGGCAAATAACATATAAGGGAATTCCCATCAGTTTATCAGCTGATTTCTCAACAGAAACTCTACAAGCCAGAAGGCAATGGCTTGATATATTTAAAGTGATGAAATGGAAGAACCTACAACCAAGAATACTCTATCCAGCAAGACTCTCATTCAGATTTGAGAAATCAAAAGCTTTCCAGACAAGCAAAAGTTAAAAGAATTCAGCACCACCAAACCAGCTTTACAACAAATGCTAAAGGAGCTTCTCTAGTGAGGAAACAAGAGAAGGAAAAGATTTACAGAAAATAAACCCAAAACAACTAAGAAAACGGTAATAGGATCATACATATTTATAATTACCTTAAATGTAAATGGATTAAATGCACCAACCAAAAGACATAGACTGGCTGGGAAGATGAAAACATGTGCATGTATGCACTTCTACTTACCATATCACATTGCCTGACCCCCCAAATTGTATGCAATAATTTATATTGTTGGGTTAATCATGTTCCCATTATGACTTGCAATTGCATTATCTTTAATTTTTGTCTGGCTATTGATTGAGAAAACTGATAAATATCTTTTATTATTGTGATTATGTAACTATCACTTAATACTAATGTATCATGATTGATCAACAGAATAATAGAATTCTATATCACCAAAACTAACGTTTAATAGAAAAACCTTTAAAATCCAGATGGATATCAGAATTATCTTGGAATTTTTTGAAAAATACAAATGTCTAGGTATTACTTATTTCTTCTAAGCTTCTTCTATGTTGCTAATGAGCAGCCATGTTTAAAAAAAATTGGACTATATGATAATCTTTAACTTTTATCTAGTTGGTTTCACTTTTTCTATTTCATATTCAGTGCTCCCATTTCATTTATGTTTTCCAATTTCTCCATCTCCTCTTTTTTTTGATGTTCTTTATCAAGCCTTTATCAAGCACAGTAGCAAAGCATTTTAAACATATAATAAATAGTGTATACAATATATATATTTTAGAAAATGCATGAATTTTTGACTAAAAATTTATGACATTTTGATTCCATTTGTTTGACTTAGTATGAATAAAATGCTAGATTTTTAATTAAAAAAATAAACATGCAATAAGCAATAAAGGTTTACCATATAGCACAGGGAACTATCTTGTATATAGTCCATATCTCATAAAAACCTATAATGGAAAATAATCCAAAAACTATATATATATGAATATGCATAACTAAATCATTTAATGTGCACCTGAACCATTTTAAGTCAGCTATAGTTAGGTAAAATATATATATTAACAATAAATAAATAAAAAAACAAACAACCTGATTAAAATGAGAGATGATCTGAATACACTTTTTTTTCAAAGTAAACATACAGATGGTCAACAGGCACATTGAAAAGGCACTCAACATCACTAACCATCGGAGAAATGCAAATCAAAACCACAATTGGATACTCTATCACAGTTGTCAGCATGGTTTTTATCAAAAATACAACAGATAAGAAGTGTTGGCTAGGATGTGGTGAAGAGAACCCTCATGCACTGTTGGTGGGAATTCAAATTGGTTTAACTTCTACAGAAAGCAGTATGGAAGCTCCTCAGAAAATTAATGCTAGAACTACCATACAATCCGGAAATTCCACTCTGGGGCATTTCTCTAAAGAAAATGAAAACGATAACTTGAAAAGATATGGTGGTGGTGGTAGTTTAGTCACTAAGCTGTGTCAAACTTTTGTGACCCCCTGGACTGTAGCCCACTAAGCTCCTCTGTCCATGTGATTTCCCAGACAAGAATACTGAAGTGGGTTGCCATTTCCTTCTCCAGGGGAATCTTCCTGACCCAGGGGTTGGACCCAGGTCTCCTGCATTGCAGGTAGATTCTTCACCAACTGAGCCACTTGGGAAGCCCTGGTAAAAGTATATGAAACCCTGTGTTCATTGCAGAATTATTTATAATAGCCACAATATGGGAGAAACCTAAGCGCCTGTCAACAGACAAATGGAAAAAGAAGTAGTATATACATGCAATGGAATATTATTCAGCCATAAAAAAGAATGTAATCTTGTTGTCTGTGACAACATGGATGGGCCTAGAAGTTATCACACTAAGTTAAAAGTTAGACAGAGAAAGGCAAATACTGTGTGATTTCACTTATATGTGAAATCTAAGAAAATTAGCAAATACAACAAAACACAAACAGAATTAAAGATACAGAGAACAAACAATGGTTGACAGAGGAAATGTGGTAGGGGGAGAAAACAAATAGGAAGAAGATTAAGAGGTACAAACTTTCAGTTGCAAAATAAATGTCATTAGTATGAAATGTACAGTGTGAGGAATATAGTCAATTCTGTAAAATAGCTTTGTATGATGACGTACCACAACTAGACTTATTGTGGTGATCATTTTAAAATGTATGTGTGCGTGATAAATCACTTCAGTTGTGTCCAACTCTTTGCAACCATATGAACTGTAGCCCACCAGGCTCTTCTGTCCATGGGATTCAACAGGCAAGAAGATTAGAGTGGGTTGCCTCCTCCAGGGGATCTTCCCAACCCAGGGATCAAACCCTTATCTTATTATGTCTCCTGCATTGCAGGCAGGTTCTTTACCACTGGCACCATCTGGGAAGCCCTTTGAAATGTATAGACACATTTAATTCCCATGTTGTGTAACAGGAACACAGGGGTATAGGTCAATTACACTTCAAAAACAAACTAATAGAAAAAAGAGATCAGACATTTGGTTACCAGAGGCCAGTGTTGTGGGGCAGCAGGGATTGGATGAAGGCAGTCAGAAGCTACAAACTTCCTTATATAAGATAAATAAGTACTAGAGATATAATGTACAACATGATAAACATAATTAATACATATGAAAGTTAGAGTAAATCCTAAAAGTTCTCATCACATGGAAAAATATTATTTCTATTTCTTTAATTTTATATATGTATGAGATGGTGGATGTTCCTCTAAGCTTATTGTAAAAATCATTTAATGATGTGAACCAAATCATTATTCTGTACACCTCAGGCTTATACAATGCTATGTGTCAATTATATCTCAATATAACTAAAAGAAAAACAAAGTTAACATATAAATAACTGTAGATGTATTTTTGTTTGTTTATTTTCAGAAAAGAGTATAAGAGTTGGCCTGCCTCCCTGTCCATTTCATACTCGCTAATTATATATTCTATCTGTGACCTTTTCCACTGGGAATCACTAAGTAATAGAACAGGGAGGGTCATTGGAGATGACCTAGTCCAGATGAGCTTTTCAGAAGAAAAGAAACTGAGGCTCAGATTCTTGAAGTAACTTCAAAGTTACAGAGCTAGTTAAAAATAGAATTAGATTTCAAGTCTCTAAATTTTGATGACCACTGCTATTTTTTCTATCACAACAAGTATAAGGGATCTTTCTCTACCTCTCCCTTGTCGTCCTTGTCATCATTATTTTTTATCAAAATTCAGTATCAACAGTCTAAGAAGAGAGAGTCAGATTTGCAAGAGAATTTGAAGCTCAGTGATGACTTTCTTGGAGTCCAAAAGACAGTTGATGTATCCCCTTTACTTCCACAGAACAAAAGAGGCAAGGATTCATCCGTGGGCACTGGCAGGGCTTGATGCTTACTGACAAGGCCCCAGAATGGAAATATCCTGCTTGTCCTTTTAACAGGATTTCAGCCAGAGATTTGAGGGAAAAGTACTGCAACCGAGTGGGCTGTGAATATGAGTGGAAATGTCAGAGCTATGAATCAGTTAACACGTTTTTATTTAGCATCTTCCTGTGAAAAAGGATGAAAAGACAAGACTCTTGTACTCAAATTCCTTACCATTGCAGAACAGAGTCAAGAACAGTGTAAGACCTTTTTAGATCTTAGAGGTTCTAACACCCCAGACTTGGAAAGCACAACCTGCATGGCAAGAATGGGGTGACTTTCATGAAGGACAAAATGCTTAATTTTGTCATGATATGTTACTGGGATTTAAGTAGATGAAGGGGATGTTTTCTCCTTTTCTCTCTAGATTTAAGAAGTAAGTTTATATCCTTCAGCTCATGAAACACTCAAAATGTCCCTGAAAAGTAGGGAAAGCAGAAACTATATTCTATTCTTTTTTGAGTAGAGAAATTAACATCCTAACCTCTGAAGCAGCCAAAGTTCCCACATCAGATCAGAGCCAAAGTCCCTCCGGCTCCCTCCCAAGACACTTTCTAATAGAATAACCTTCTGGAAGACTGCTCCTTTGTATCTTCCCATCCGTTCTGAAGATACAGGTACTAACCTAGTCTTAGGATCCCTTGAGATCAGACTTGGCTCCTGTCCTAACTTCTATGACATAATTTAAAAAAAAATTGTTCAAGGCATCCCAAGGTGTCAATTTCTTCCTTGGTGTTCATAACCCAAATGTTTTAACAGCCTTGAGGTGCTTTCCACCTATGGGGCCCTGACTCTTTGAGGCCTATTTGTTGACCTGGCCCTGCCAATGAGAAAAGCACAGATGTCTACCATCTGGTCAGGGGTCCCGGTGCTGGTGCCAATTTCCTGTCACTGACAGCTAGCACTTGATTGATGGAATTTGGTACTCCACCTTTTTTTTCTTAGTACAATATAACCTAATGAATTCAGATGGCACATAGCCAAAATGAGAGAATCTGAACTTGGGCAGGGGTAAAGTTTACCATCAATGAAATGAGGGTCTGTTAAGTAAATTACGAATGTAAACAGGATTGTAAAAAGGACAATTTAATCTACTTACAAGAATAAATTGTTTTCAAGCACTTAAGTTGCATAAATTTACATACAGTGTGCTAATTACAAATGATTGATAGCCAGTCATTCAAACACATCTGGTAGGAACCCTGTTCTCTTAACACTTTGAAAGACACTAGACTGCATTACTTAAAGTACTTGAAAATAGTACAAACGTGTATATATATATTACATATGAATATATGTATTCACACACCCTCATATAAGACAGTCCTTGTTTTTCATCAAGCCATGTTCCTGGAAACCACACCAGAAAGGATTATCAAACACAGATCACTGAGAGCCAAATTATATTTTCATACAGGAACACTTTTATTATTGGGACTGGTGTGCCAGACCCAGGGGTCACATCGGGTAAATCATAGATTCAATCAGCATTGTGGCATAGCAAACTGAGCTACAACAATCACAGCTAAAGAAGACAGCTAATATTTATTGAGCAGTTGCTGCATCTGTGTGCTTTACATATGTTATCTCAGTCATCAATATATGACGGTAGGGAGCTAGTGCCTCCATTTTCTGGGAAACAACACTGAAACTCCAAGAGATTAAATAACTCACCCTTAACCATATGTTTGTCATCAGTAGAATTAGAAACTAAATCTAGGTCTGATTCCATATCTCATGGCTATTTTTTGAACTATAACATTTATAATCCTTTAAAAATGCTGAATTGTATATGGTTATGCAAAGTCTACGTAACATATAAAATGGAAATAAACAAAACCATCATTTTCTATGGCCTGGATAAAATTTTAGCTCTCCATGAAGACTCACTGTTAAAACAAATCTGCCTCCTTTTATGCAAATGTGTGTGCCAAATTTTAAAAATATTCAGGTGTAAGGTATTGTCTTAAATACAGCTGTAGCGTCTTCAGCATATATTTTTTCAATTGTTGCTGTACATGTCTTATTTTTTTAATAGATAGTAAGCTCATTAAGAGTAGAGACTAATGTTACTCATAATTTGCACCCATCAGCATCATTTATTATACTACCTAGAATAAAATCTTGACCAATGGATGCTTTAGTATGTTTATTATATGAATTAGCAAATGAATAAATTGTACTTTCATAAATTTTAATATACCCATAAATTCAAAATTAATATGTGGCTCAGCAGTAAAGAATCTGCCTGCCAGTGCAGGAGACGCCGGTTCGATCCTTGGGTCAGGAATATCTCCTGGAGAAGGAAATGGCAACCCACCCCAGTATTCTTGCCTGGGAAATCCCATGGACAGAGGAGCCTAGCAGGCTTCAGTCCGTGGGGTGGCAAAAGAGTCAGATGTGACTAAACAACAACAAAAATGGCTACAATAAATATCACAGAGTAGTTTTTAAGTTTTAGACAGTTATTGGTGGTGATAATGGAAAGAAGTGGCATTAGAGAAGGATTTGGATGTCTAGAGAGTTTGGAAAACAAGTTGCTCCTGAAAACATTTCCTATAGCTAGGAAATCAGTCCAGATTAATCCCTTGACTTCAGAGTTAAAATTCAAAGTAAAAAATAACTATTTATTACAATAATACATGTATAACATAAAACTGATCATTTAAACATGTTTAAGTGTACAATTCAGTGGCATTATGCACATTCATGACGCGGTGTAGTTATCACCACCTTCCATCTCCAGAACTTTCCTCATTATCACTACAGGACTTTGTGCCTATAAACAGAAAGTTCTATCTCCTTCCTCTCAGTCCCTATAATCTCTATTATACTTTGTGTCTTTAATAATTTGCATATTCTAGGTACCTCACACAAATGAAATCATTTCAAAACATATCTAGATATTGGAAAACCTCATTATCAACTTCTAGACTGACAAATTAGAGGACAGAAATACCATGACTCTGAAGAACTATGGATGGAGGTTTATGACATTGTACAGGGGGCAGTGATGAAGATCATGGTCAAGAAAAAGAAATGCAAAAAGCCAGAATGGTTGTCCAAGGAGGCCTTACAAATAGCTGAGAAAAGAAAAGACGCAAAAGGCAAAGAAGAAAAGAAAAGCTGGAACCCTTTGAATGCAGAGTTCCACAGAATAGCACGGAGAGATAAGAAAGCCTTCCTCGGTGATCAATGCAAAGAAATAGAGGAAAACAATAGAATGGGAAAGACTAGAGATCTCTTCAAGAAAATTAGAGACACCAAGGGAACATTTCATGCAAAGATGAGCACAATAAAGGACAGAAGTGGTATGGACCTAACAGAAGCAGAAGATATTAAAAAGAAGTGGCAAGAATATAGAAGAACTATACAAAAAAGACCTTCACAACCCAGATAACCACGATGGTGTGATCACTCACCTAAAACCAGACATCTTGGAATACCAAGTTAAGGAGGCCTTAGGTAGCATCACTATGAACAAAGCTAGTGGAGGTGATGGAATTCCAGTTGAGCTATTTCAAATCCTGAAAGATGATGCTGTGAAACTGCTGCACTCAATATGCCAGCAAATTTGGAAAACTCAACAGTGCCCACAGGACTGGAAAAGGTCAGTTTTCATTCCAATCCCAAAGAAAGGCAATGCCAAAGAATGTTCAAACTACCACACAATTGCACTCATCTCACACACTAGCAATGTAATGCTCAAAATTCTCCAAACCAGGCTTCAACAGTACGTGAACCATGAACTTACAGATGTTCAAGCTGGATTTACAAAATTGCCAGCATCCATTGGATCATCGAAAAAACAACAGAGTTTGAGAAAAACATCTACTTCTGACTTATTGATTATGCCAAAGCCTTTGACTGTGTGGATCACAACAAACTGTGGAAAATTCTGAAAGAGAAGGGAATACCAGACCACCTTACCTGCCTCCTGAGAAATCTGTATGCAGGTCAAGAAGCAACAGTTAGAACTAGACATGGAACAACAGACTGGTTCCAAATTGAGAAAGGAGTACATCAAGGCTGTATATTGTCACCCTGCATATATAACTTATATGCAGAGCACATCATGAAAAATGCTGGACTGGATGAAGCACAAGCTGGAATCAAGATTGCCAGGAGAAATATCAACAACCTCAGATATGCAGATGACACCACCCTTACCGCAGAAAGTAAGGAACTAAAAAGCCTCTTGATGAAAGTGAAAGTGGAGTGAAAAAGTTGGCTTAAAGCTCAACATTCAGAAAAACTAAGATTATGGCATCCAGTCCCATCACTTCATGCCAAATAGACGGGGAAACAATGGAAACAGTGGCAGACTTTATTTTGGGGGGCTTCAAAATCACTGCAGATGGTGACTGCAGCCATGAAATTAAAAGACGCTTGCTCCTTAGAAGAAAAGCTATGACCAACCCAGACAGCATATTAAAAAGCAGAGACATTACTTTGCCAACAAAGTTCCATGTAGTCAAAGCTGTAGAAAAACTACTGGTTTTTCTGGTAGTCATGTATGGATGTGAGAGTTGGACTATTAAGAAAGCTGAGCACTGAAGAATTGATGCTTTTGAACTGTGGTGTTGGAGAAGAATCTTGAGAGTCCCTTGAACAGCAAGGAGATCCAACCAGTCCATCTTAAAAGAGATCAGTCCTGAGTGTTCTTTGGAAGGACTGATGCTGAAGCTTCAATACTTTGGCCACCTGATGTGAAAAGCTGTCTCATTTGAAAAGCCCCTGATGCTGGGAAAGATTGAAGGCAGGAGGAAAAGGGAACGACAGAGGATGAGATGGTTGGATGGCATCACTGACTCAATGGACATGAATTTGAGTAAACTCTGGAAGTTGGTGATGGACAGGGAAGCCTGGTGTGCTGCAGTCCATGGGGTCACAAAGAATCAGACACGACTGAGGGACTGAAGTGAACTGAGTCCTCTATTTCTTGTTTTCTTCTTTCTTTGTATTTGATACTAAGTTAGGATTACTGACAAGGATTCAGCAAAAGGAACTGGCAAGAAACCTGTGTGTACAAGTGAGGGTACAGCCTTAGTGCTGGTTGTTGGGGGCAGTGTTTACATCCTTCAGTTGATAGCAAGTGTATGAAAGTCAGCCTAACGTCCACCTTTCTCCCTCCTCCCACTCACTGTCCCTACCTCTTGACTTTCCCTTCCCTCGATAATATCAGTCAGATTAACTGACTGTCACATAAACAAAAGTGGCAAAATAAAATGAATTTATTAGGTGGTGTTGAATAAGAAAAGCAGCAAAAGTGGATGTCAACATGCCAGGGAAACATCAACATTTCTATTTATGACTATTCTTTATATCAGTTCACTCAAACCAGTTTAATAGTTGCTGAATGAACCATTACAATCATTCAGTGCACTCTCAGTATGTCAAAAATCACAAGAACTAAAATGGAACTTGGCCCTCAACTCCTGCCCTTAGGCACCATCTTGTTTTAACTCTTCTAAGTCAAGGAATCTCCATCTGAAGCAAAGCCTTTGCATCAGCTCTTCTCCCTGTTGAGGAAATGTTCTCTTTGTTAATGTTTGTTCCCATTACTCCTCATCACCTCTTCCTGCACTTGGTTAAATAATTCCTTTGCCTCCTTAGAAGTTAAACATTTCAAATATTTATAGCATGTAACTTGAAAAGTTTTGGGCTAATGGATCATGTTTCTACCTGAGATTCTCCTTCATTTTCCAAAATTACTGTAGGTGCATGATCTTTAATCCTCCATTATTTCTGATTTCTCCAGGTTAAGCATCTGTGGGTGGCAGCAAACTTGACACCTGCAAGCTGCCTTTTTAAGATAAAGACTTTTCTACCCTACCTTTAATATTTGAACTTTCGAGAGAACAAATTGACTCTGTACTTTCTGGTATAGGAAATCTGATTCAGCCAAACAAAACATTAAGACTGAAATGATGCAGCTGGCTCTTGAGCTGGAATACAGGTAACTCTTATTACAAAATATTATTGCTACAGCGTTACATTATTCAGTGAAAGAGCAGCTGCGAATCATCAAATGAGAGAATATCCATGAAAGGGATTTGCAAAATATAAAATGTTATAAAAATAAAAGTTTTATTAACAATAATATGAATTGTGCCATGCTGTTTGGATATTTGAAGTTTTATTTATTTTATACTGAAACTTAAAGAGAATAATAGCGTTGGGTATTAATAAAGTTTACTGCACAGAATATATCCTTTTGCTCATAACATACGGCCACCATAATGAACATTATTATTTTAATATGAAGAACTCACTTTTATTGAAGGTTTACTCCATGTCAGTATATAGTGCTAAGTATTTTACAAAGATTAGATCAATGTCTATAGTATCTCTCTGAAAAAGAGTTTATTTCCCTAAAGTACAAGTGGGAAATTTGGAGCTTACAAAGTGTATTATCTGATGTCACTCTACTACTGTGATCTTGAATTCAGATCAATTCAATGGCAGCATCTGAGCTCTTATCAGTGCTTTCCTTTTCTGTGATATTATGATGCCCTTCACTTAAGAAAGTATATCTACACTTTTTCCTTAGCTAGATGGTTGCAGCTTCCAGGTTTTGTTTTCTCATGAACCTTAGGGAGTCTTGCTTCCTCTTTCACTGTCGGACTGTGAGATGTCCCTTCTTCCTCCTATCTCTGTGACCATCCCTCCCTCTCCTTCTAATTAGACACTGCAGGTCTCCTAAGAACTTGGAATCCAGATGAACATATGAACATTGTGCAGCAAATAAAAGTCAATGTACACTGAGTGAAGGGCTAGGAAGGCTGCCCGGAATGAAACGGGCTGTGGCATAAGATTCCTGTTTTAAGCAGAGAAACTATTGGGTATGCTGTGGGAGTAGGGGAACAGTGTTCCATGAAAATCAGACTAGAGACTTTCTGTGGTATCTCAATTTAGGCATTTTATGGATCCATGAATGAAATTCTTATAAACATACCACAGTGGAGAATATGCTCACTGATTCACTAATTCTGTTTTTCAATTGAGGTGTAATTGATGTCCAATATTATTAATATTGAACTTTCAGGTGTACAGCATAGTGATTCACAATTTTTAAAGTTATATTCCATTTACAGTCATTATAAAATATTGGTTATATTCCCTATATTGTACAACACACCCTTGCAACTCATTTATTTTATGCTTAGTAGTTTGTACTTCTTAATTCCCTACCCCTATATTGCCCCACCCCCCTTCCCTCTCCCCACTGGTAACTAATATTTTGTTCTCTGTATCTGTCTGTTTCTGTTCTGATGTATATGTGTACGTTTGTTTTTTAGATTCCAAATCTAAGTGCTACCATACAGTATTTGTTTTTCTCCAACTATTAATTCTTTGGTTCAACACTTTATTGAAAACCTTCTCTGGACTAGTCATAGCTCTGGCAGTAGGTCATACAGTGGTAAAGAGGACAAAAGCAGTGACCTCAAAGAGGACATTCTCAAGGGGACTTCAGGCTCAGAGCAGAAACACAGAAATAACCAAGATCATTGCTGAAGAAAAATGCAAACTGAGAATGTGATGCCTGCCATGGGTCATGGAAGCCTCTCTGAGGTGATGACGTTGGAACTGGGTCCTGAATGACAAGAAAGAAGAGCTGAAAAGAAGGAGTGAACAGGTCCCAAGAAAGAAACAAGCTGAGCTTCTTTATGAAATAGAAGGTCAGTGAGGCTGGAGCTTGGAGAGGAAGAAGACAGGGAGCAGACCAGAGGGACTTACAGTCCAGTTGCCATACCATGGCAGAACACAGAGGGATTTTTTAAGCAGTGAAGACGCATGCATGATTTACTTACATTTTTAAAAGATAAGTTTGGATACGACATGAAGAATGGGTTTTGTTACCATGTACAGCTTTCTAGGACTTACAAGCAGCTTTGCTAAACTAAACTTTGATGAAGCCAATCATTTTATCTATTTTTAAAAAGAATAAAAAGCACTTCAAAAGGGTGATACCTCACAGAGCTCCATCTTTTTTTTTTTTCACAGTCTCTTTGTCTAATCACCCTCACTCTGGGCTTTGTAATATTCTCATTTCCAAGCTGCCTAGACCAAGGGCAGAAGGACTTCAGCAATCTTTTGTTTTCTATTCCTCAGGCATCTAACTTCTGGAGGGCACAAAGACTTCTTTGCCTCATGCTGAGCCCTGGTCCAATCTTCCACATTTATTTATATTGTATAAATAATACACTGCATAGTATAATATGTACTATAGTAATATATCATATAACAATACTTATTCTTTAATGCTATAAATATTACCTTTGGAATTTTGCTTCATTAGTTCAAGACTTAGGTGCTTTGTTAAACCACAAGTGTCTTCAAGGGAACTTTTAGATCATCATCACTGGTCATTCCAACTTGAGAATTAGGATTTGAGGATTAGAGGGGAGAATGGAAAAACCACTAAGGAGCTAGGGACTCTACCAGAACTGGGGTAAGACCAGAGGAAGAGCACAGGGTGTCCAAAAATAAAAACATCAGAACTGACAAATTGCTTGGCACTGCCACTCACTTTTATTTTATCCAAACTTTTCTTCTCTCTGGGTGTTAGCTCTTTTTTTTCTCTTCACCATATTCACCTTGTTGTGTGAGCAACAATGTCTTTTGTTTTTGGAGAGAATTAAATTAAAGTTTACTGAAGTTTATGTCTGAAACTGAAGCAGTGGGATGAAGTTGAATTTCCAGAGCCACTCAGAACATGTCAATTAATAGCCAGTATTCAGTGCAGCAAGTAAACATGTATCTCATGGAGTGAGAAATATCAGGAAAAGATTAACTCCCTTTTAAGATTGAAATGATATACGGCAAGAGCATTTGGTGAGACATCTAGAGACCTGCTCTTCAGTGCCAGCTCTAGTGTTTACCCTTGTGGGACTCCATTAGAAAGACAGACTATTTCAGGGAATTCACAGTAAGGAATCAATGAGCCAATGACTAGTGAATTAACCCTCATGAAAATCTTCAGTTAACCAAATAAATCTTCACAGCCTATCTGGCAGTGGGAAGGCAAATCTCTACCTTCTAACCACCAGCCAATTCTAGCTGGTGATTAAATTCTAGCATGAATTAGACTTCAACCGTGTGTATGTGTGTGTACAAGCATGCACACAGTTTTAGTCATGTGTATATTCACAAGTACACATATGCATGTGATATATATGTATATATATATACATTCACATGTGTGTTTATCTTCACACGTAAGTAAACTTGTATGCATGTATACACATATAAACACAGATGTGTGTGAGAGCACACAAGTAAACCAGTTTATTATGCATGTGTATATATGGATTTGAATTTCTGTTTAGTAGGGACACTTCAGTGTGACAGAGTAACTAGTACTAGACTCACATGTCCATCAAATAACCTTAAAACTTGGATAAATTAGATATTTTTTGGCAGATATTGGAGAATGAAAATATAAAATGTTGTGTCCCTTAAAAGAAAGAAGGCATAGGGGATTTTAGTCATATTCTCTCAGTATTTCTCCACAAGGATATTTCCTGGGCTCTAATACAGGGAAGAGGAGCCCAAGCAATGAAAAGTGATCTTAATGGCCAAAGGAAGGAAAATTAGAGTCCTAACTGGGATCTTTGGAGCAGAGTGACAAAAAACAGGTAAACCACAGAGAAAGCATTTCAAAAATCTGTGTGGAATTATTCCTTAGGTTCTAGGCCAACTTCGGGACTTTGCATGTGCAACACGAAGCATGCTGAGTGTTTGAGAGCTGATCAGAGATCCCAGAGGGGAGTGGAGGTACCTCGGGCAACACTTTGGACAATTAGACATCCTAAAATGTCCATTCTGTAGAAACAAGAACGCCCTGAGGATAAGAGGAATAAAAGCTGAAATAGATCTACTTTGATAAAGCTTTTTCCAGGCCTGAAAAGAATCAAGGGGATTCACCTTTGATTTAACCACCTACCAGAATAAAACTCAACTCCATTTAGAAGAATAGAACATAATTTGAAACCTCTGTAAAACATTATTTTAAATGTCCAGCATATCATCAAAATTTACTAAACATAAATTTAGAGAAAAATGACTGAGAAAAGAGAGACAACAGAAACTGTAGAGTTAACAGAAGCAAATCCAGAGATACTCTAGATATTGAAATTAACAGACAAAGAGCTTCAGAAAATGGCGTTAAGGGAAACAAAAAGGGGAAATAGATGACTTGTGTAAAAAAGTAAAATATTACAACAGAGAATTAGAATCCATTAGAAAGTCATTAAACTAACATTCTAGATGTACAAAATACAGTATCTGTCAAGAGGAAGGTGATATATGTATAACTATGGCTGTTTTGCTTTGTTGTATGGCAGAAACCAACACAACATTGTAACGCAATTTTCCTACAATTAAAAAATAAATTTATAATTGTACACAGAAAATTATAAGACACTAATGAAAGAAATCAAAGTTGACATAAATAGCTGGAGAGCTATTCCATGTTCCTGGCTAGGAAGAATCAATATTGTGAAAATGACTATATTACCAAATGCAATCTACAGATTCAATGCAACCCCTATCAAATTATCAATGGCATTTTTCACAGAACTAGAACAAAAAATTTCACAATTCATATGGAAACACAAAAGACCCGAATAGCCAAAACATTCTTGAGAAAGAACAATGGAGTTGGAGGAATCAACCTTTCTGACCTCAGATTATACTACAAATCTATAGTCATCAAGACAGTATGGTATTGGCAGAAAAACAGAAATATAGACCAATGGAAAAAGATAGAAAGCCCAGAAATAAACCCACGCACCTATGGCCACCTTATTTTTTACAAAATAGGCAAGAATACACAATGGGGCAAAGACAGCCTCTTCAATAAATGGGGCTGGGCTGGACAGCTACATGTAATAGAATGAAATTATAACAGTTTCTAACACCATACACAAAGATAAACTTTAAATGAATTAAAGATCTAAATGTAAGACCAGAAACTATAAAATTCTCAGAGGAAAACATAGGCAGAACACGTGATGACAGAAATCAAAGCAAGATCCTCTATGACCCACCTCCTAGAGTAATGGAAATAAAAACAAAAGTAAACAAGTGGGACCTGATTAAACCTAAAAGATTTTGCACAGCAAAGGAAACTATAAGCAAAGTGAAAAGACAACCCTCAGAATGGGAGAAAATAATAACAAATGAAACAACAGACAAAGGATTAATTTCCAAAATATATGAGTAGCTCATACAAATCAAAGCCAGAAAAACAAACAACCCAATCAAAAAGTAAGAAAAAGACCTAAACAGACATTTCTCCAAAGAAGACATACAGATGGCTAACAAACACGTGAAAAGAGCTCAGCATCACTCATTATTAGAGAAATGCAAATTAAAACTACAGTGAGATATCACCCCACCCCAGTCAGAATGCTGCCAAGTCACTTCAGTCATGTCTGACTCTGTGCAACCCCACAGACGGCAGCCCACCAGGCTTCCCCGTCCCTGGGATTCTCCAGGCAAGAACACTGGAGTGGGTTGCCATTTCCTTCTCCAATGCATGAAAGTGAAAAGTGAAAGGGAAGTTGCTCAGTCGTGTCCAACTCTTCGCGATCCCATGGACTGCAGCCTACCAGGCTCCTCCGCCCATGGGATTTCCCAGGCAAGAATACTGGAGTGGGGTGCCATTGCCTTCTCCGCTGGTAAGAATGGCCATCATTAAAAAGTCTACAAACAGTAAATGCTGGAGAGAGTGTGGAGAAGAGGGAACGCTCTTAAATTGTTGGTGGGAATGTAAATTGATATAGCCACTATGGAAGACGGCATGGTGATTCCTTAAAAAACTAGGAATAAAACCACCATATGACCCAGCAATCCCACTCCTAGGCATATACCCTGAGGAAACCAAAATTGAAAGAGACACATGTATCCCATTGTTCATTGCAGCACTATTTACAATAGCTAGAACATGGAAGCAACCTAGATATCCATCAACAGATGACTGGATAAAGAAGTTGTGATATATATACACAATGGAATATTACTCAGCCATAAAAAGGAACACCTTCAAGTCAGTTCTAATGAGGTGCATGAACCTGGAACCTATTATACAGAGTGAAGTAAGTCAGAAAGAGAAAGATAAATATTGTATTCTAATGCGTATATATGGAATCTAGAAAAATGGTACTGAAGACTTTATTTACAGGGCAGCAATGGAGAAACAGACATAGAGAATAGACTTATGGACATGGGGAGAGGGGAGGAGATGTATGGAGTGTGTAACATGGAAATTTACATTCAGTTCACTTCAGTTGCTCAGTCGTGTCTGACTCTTTGCGACCCCATGAATCGCAGCATACCATGCCTCCCTGTCCATCACCAACTCCCGGAGTTCACCCAGACTCACGTCCATAGAGTCAGTGATGCCATCCAGCCATCTCATCCTCTGTCGTCCCCTTCTCCTCCTGCCCCCAATCCCTCCCAACATCAGAGTCTTTTCCCATGAGTCAACCCTTTGCATGAGGTGGCCAAAGTACTGGAGTTTCAGCTTTAGCATCATTCCTTCCAAAGAACACCCAGGACTGATCTCCTTCAGAATGGACTGGTTGGATCTCCTTGCAGTCCAAGGGACTCTCAAGAATCTTCTCCAACACCACAGTTCAAAAGCATCAATTCTTTGGCGCTCAGCTTTCTTCACAGTCCAACTCTCACATCCATACATGACCACTGGAAAAACCATAGCCTTGACTAGACGGACCTTTATTGACAAAGTAATGTCTCTGCTTTTCAATATGCTATCTAGGTTGGTCATAACTTTCCTTCCAAGGAGTAAGCGTCTTTTAATTTCATGGCTGCAGTCACCATCTGCAGTGACTTTGGAGCCCCCCAAAAATAAAGTCTGCCACTGTTTCCACTGTTTCCCCATCTATTTCCCATGAAGTGGTGGGACCAGATGCCATGATCTTAGTTTTCTGAATGTTGAGCTTTAAGCCAACTTTTTCACTCTCCTCTTTCACTATATATAAAATAGATGGCTGATGGGAATTTGCTGTATGGCTCAGGAAACTCAAACAAGGGCTCTTTGTCAACCTGGAGGGGTAGGATGGGAAGGGAGATGGGAGGGGGTTCAAGAGGGAGGGGATATATGTATACCTATGGCTGATTCATGTTGAGGTTTGACAGAAAACAACAAAATTCTGTAAAGCAATTATCCTTCAATAAAAAAGAAAATTTTTTTAAATACAATATCTTCAATTGAATAGGTTTAACAGCAGACCGGATAGAACAGAAAATAGGATTACTGAATGTATTTTTAAAAATACCCAAAATGAAATACTGGAAAGAAAAACAATAAAAAGAATAGAGCAGAAAGAAATGTGTGAGATGAATTAAACTATCTAACATATATATAATTGTGACCCTAGGAGAATAAGAAGAAAGGATAAGAAAGGAATAATATTTGGGGGGAGGGGTGAAAGGGAATAGTCAAGAATTCTTCAATACTAATGAAAGACACTTACCCACAGATTTAAGAAGGTCTGTGAACCATATTGGAAAAATACAAAAATATTGTATCTAGGCACCATATAGTAAAACTTCTGGAAGCAAAGCTAAAGAGAATATTTCCTTGAAGAAAAATACTGGTATGGAGGAAGTTTAATTTTTTTAAATAGCCTTTTTATTCTGCCTTGCTAGGAATCTTCGGCAAGTCCTTTGACAATCTTTAAATGCTTATAATGATAAGATGGGAGAACATATTATATGCCCTTTTGGAAGTTACTCAAGAGCTGCCTCAATTTTCCATCCTCCATTAAGTCTTATCTAACTTTTCCAGGTCCCCTGAAAGCTGGAAGAGAGCTGGGTATCTCTTTCCTCTTGTTCTCTCAATCCTTTATGTCTATATTGGTTATGCCTCTCCTCCTCAATGCTCAGTTCTTTAAGGATGCATGAACATTTCACATAGCTCCTTAGGATTTCCATAGTTCTTAGGGATGCATGAATATTTCACATAGCTCCTTCAAGGCTTGTTGCGGTGTTAGAATAAATTAAACTCTGTATGAAATTTTGCTCATCGAATTAATTAAAGTGTAGAAGTTCTCATTTTAAAAAGAGTATAAAGTCTGTAGATGTTTTTTCATTCCTATAATCCATACATTTTTCAATCAATATTTATTATGCCGCTTGTATGTGTGAAGCACTTGTACCTAAAAATTAATTTTCATTGTTTCATACATTTTCAAAATGTACATAAAACAGTCCAAATAAATATCAAATTCAGTATCCTGTTAAACATTATTATCCATTTACAATATCTATTACCCTTTTAAAATTTCAGTACCTAAGTCTTCTATAATCAATTGCAAGTACATGAATACACAGTAACTTTTTTATTAAATCTGAGTTTAAATATTTGTTGTAGAGCCTTAATTTAAAATCTGACCCTCTTTTGAATGGAATGCCTTTTTGGAATTTAATAAAACATGAAGGTCATAAAATGTATTAAACTATTATACTTTTCATTTTTAATTCTGAACAGGCAAGATTCAAAGAGAGAAGTTTGCTTTCTTATTAGCATGACAGGCAAGTTAGGTTTCTCTTCTTCAGGGCCCTCACCCTCAGAAAGAGTTCTGTTAACTAGTGTGGGGAAGACTGAGAACAAAAAGACAAAGGAGGTACCAGACAACTCCCCAGGACCTTCAAGCCTGACAATTCCATATCACCTTCTCTTGTTATGCAGGTATGTCCAGAGAAATTTTGACAATAGTGAGATCTCAGCTGCTTGTGTTTAAAGACCATCAACAACCACATGAAAGGTCTGTAATAAACAAACCTTTTTTTTTTTTTTTTTTTTTAATCAGAGCAAGATGACCTCTTCAGAACAGGACTGACCCATTTTTGAAACACTAAATTTTGGGAGGGGGCCCTGAGGAGAAAAAATATAATCATTGTTGGTTTTAGCCTTTAAACTATATTTCTTCATCCTTACTTCTTCTCAGTCTGATTGTTTGTGGTACAGGGTCACTTGATGGGCAGTTAATAAGCACTAATGGAAGGAGCAGATAGGCAGCCCTGTTCCGCCACATTTTTCTCATGAATATGATACAAATCTAAAATGCTTTCTGACAACAATTTTGACCACTTGAAAAAGAATGGGTTTTCCCCCCAACACCTTGTAAAGAAGTTCACTGAGTAGCTGGGTTCTCAAACTTTGGTTATGACCCAAATTAAAGTTGCTGATGCTCTACAAAATGACTTGGAAGCATCCCCAGAAAAAGAACACTCCACCCTCCCTGTTCCCAGACTCCAGGCCAACTGCAAAAGGGCAAGGAACATAGAGTCTTTACAAGGGGGAATCCTGCTCTGGAGTGTTCTCCACTCACATCTCCCAAACTAAGGTGAAGGCTGAAGAAGGGAGCAATCCTTTCTTATTATATAGATTATCACTAGCTGCCCACATTTAGCTGGCAATGCCTGAGGTTTTGGAGACAGAAAAGTGGAGGGGAAAGAAAAAAAGTATTAATACATGTGTTCATTAATCACTTATACTGTGACAGACATTGTTCAGTGGAATGTGCAGATGAGTCAGATACTGAAGAGATGACTTACTCCCTGGCAGAATTGCTCTGGCTATCCTCCATTTGTCCCTCCTGACTCACCAACTACCCACTTCATTGTCCCAGAAGACTGAACATCATGGGCTGTTTGAACAGGTCCTCTTGCCCTCTGTCTTCTTATGTTCAGTTAATGGGGAAGCTTGCAAAAAGGCAGTAGATTGAAAGTGGAAAGAAGCTGGGGAATATTTATGCCTCTGGCTTCCTCCATGCTTAGGCATCTCTCAGCTTATAACCACAACTCCACAATTCTCTTTCCTTATGTTCCTTGCTCCTTTATGCTGAGAGGTGGCAGCACCACTTCTGTCACTAGGTCCAAGATATTGCCCTGTCCATCATAGGCCACTGTACCCTGCCCATTGCTCTGAACATAGTTCTTTTATTAGAAAGTCAAATGTCCAATGTTATTATGCCATCTGTGATTGATACAAGGACTTTAGCTTACTTGCTATATGATCCTGGCTAAGTTTATCTCATCTTCTGGATAAAATAACATACATTTTGCACAACTATTTTGAGGATTAAAAAAGTATATAAAGCATCCAACAAGTAGTACCATCCAGTGACTTTATTCAGGCGTTGGACTTACTCACATTCAAGTCTATGTGTTCAACCCAAATAGACAGAGAGAGAGAAGAGAGAGTGAGGAGCGAGAGAGAGAGAGGTAGCGACATTGCGCTACATAATTTGGGATTCTGCCACCTATTTCCCTTAATTAGTGTCTGTCTCAGGCTGGCCTCAGTTCTCATATGACCTTAATTCTGTGAGAAGCTTCCCTTGTTGACTGGAATTTTGCTGCTCGAAGATTTGTATTTTGCATTCTACATGACCCCTAAACAGAAGCCAACCACGTCTCTGTGTCAGCCAAAGAACAGCTCTCTAGTGGAAAAACTAGCTGAAATCGACTTACTGAGAAGTTGTAAGTTGGTACTCAAGTAGTGTTTCTTAAGAGATTTAAAGATGATTTTGATTTTGAATCACAGTTTCTGGCTTTAGAAACCATTCCTCAGATAGAATAGCTCTCCACTGTTCAGTGTTCCACCACAGGGAGCTGCCACTCTACTTGTTTATGTGCTGGACTCCACCACGAGGCTCCTGTCCCCTCTTTGTCCTTGTAGATCCAATCCCTGGCTTACATAAAATGGATACTCAATCCATGCATACTGAACAGATGCTTAAAAACATGCACAAAATGCTTTACAAGATCATCGGTTCCTAGGAAATATTTATTTCCATCACCTCCCCTCCTCCAGTGGAGAGCTAGAATACATGGTGGGTCCAGGAAAGCCAGTGGCTTCTTTGGATACTCAGTTACAGTTGCAATGTGGCTGCTTCAGTTTACTGGAGCTCATGGGCGTGAACTGGAGTCATATGTGAATGAACATCTTTCTGTGTCTGCTCTGTTGTACATACTATGTCGATTTCATAAAACTAAGCTTGTTGGCCTCTCCAAGTCCTTGATTTATTTTTTTAATGGAAGACAGCATGCACTATTGTTTCCATTCTTCTTAGCTTCATCTACGAAGCCCAAGGTGGGTACTGCAGCATTGGTACAACTGAGGTGATGTGAAAGAGAAGCGATGCAGTTCTGGTTCCAGTCATGTGTCCTTTAACTTCTTGATGGTGACTTGTACTTTATTGAAATGTTTGTGGCTCCACCTCCATTTGCAGGGACAGTTTTCTTGAAATGGAGTAGTCTAAGTAAAAATTCCTATCTGGAGCAAAGTACACATTTTCTCAACATCCCTTTTGAGTCTTTCAGGCCTCCTGGTGTTATCTCCTAAGGTGGAAAGCAGCTCTAAAGAGCATGCAGTTTGTAAGCAATGTTAACAAGAAAATCATGAATGAAGAGATTTTTAAACTCACTTACTTGACTTATTTACAAGTTCTCCTCCCTGCATCTGTGGCTAGCTGAAAGGCATGTTATACATTAGCCAAGGGGATCTAATGAACCAACAGTGTTCAATGACCATGAATAAGAAGAATATTCTGCTCTGAAACTAGATAACTAGATCAACCAACTTTATCTCTCAAGTCTCAAGACTTTGGGACATAAGTCTGTAAGTTGATCCTTTAGCATTTATTTAATTTGTGTGACCTCTAGTTATCTTGAAAATGAATTTTTCTTTAGAAAGTCAAATCTTGTTTCTATTTAGATCACCTTAACTAGTCGAGTTTCTGGATGTCAACTGTCATTCATTATATCATTCATTCATTCATTCAACAAATAATAATTGAATTCTGCTGCAGATACTGGGGATATAGGAGTGAACAAAACAAACAAAAAAGCAGCAGAAGTCCCTGCTTTCATAAAGTTTATATGTTAGGGAAACAGATGAAAAATTAACAGCGCAAATAAAAAAATATTGTAGTATATTAAAAGCTATAAAGTGCTATCTTGAAAAACAAAGTGAGAAGGGAATAGGAATGACTTAAGTAGCAGCTTCACTGAAGAAAAAACAGCATGGGCCAAGTTCCCAAGTGTGTGGCATTTTTGTTGCACCAGGAGTTCAGTGTAGTGTCAGAGGAGTGGGGAGGAGAGCTTTGCGGAAGATGAGGTCAGAGAGACAATGGGGTTGGATGGTGTAGGGCTTTCTGTGTCTCTGTAAGGTCACTTTGGCTTTTACTCTGAGTAAAATGAGAAGGTATGTCAAGGCTTTGAGCAAATGAATGACATTCTTTGATTTATATTTCAATAGAATCATTCTGTTGGGATTAGAATGAAGGATCTGAGGTTACAAGTAGGGGAAGTTAGGAGAGCCCTATTGTGATATGGGCAAGAGATGATAGTGGTTCAGACCAAGAGATGGCAGGTAGTGAGAAGTGATGATCTGAGCCAACAGGATTTGCTGAAAGATAGAACATGGGGTGAGAGAAATCAAGAAGTTGAGCTGACATTGATGTGCTCGACCTGAACAATAATCAGGATGATGTTATCATTAACAGAGATGGAAGCAAAAACAGAGGAGTCAGTTTGAGAAAAGTTAGGAGCTCAGTTATTGTCACATCAGGACCTTCCCAGAGGGTCTCAGCCTGGGCTGAGAAGGAAGCCTTGGGAGGGCCACACTGAAGGATCCAAACCCTTAATGGGCAGTCATTCCATCCATTAAGCAGCATTTTTGAAGACCTGCTTTGTGCCAGGCAGGATTCGAGGCTCTGGGGCTGTAGCAATGACAGTCTCTCTGCTTAAAGGCTTACATTTTTGTGCAAAGGTGCAGAGGTTAATGATGGGTGAATGGATAGATGTATGGATACATAGATACAGTCATATTGAAAGATACACATGAAATAAATTCAGAAGGTGATAGTCTTATGAGCAAAAATAAAACAGTGAAAAAGCAAAGAAAAGGGAGCCATCCATTGCAGCATTGCATATGCTTTTTCATAGCTATGGTGGCCAGGAAAGTCTTCTCTGAGAAGATGACTCATGAACTGGGAGCTGAATGATAAAATAGAGCCAGTCACAGCAATATCTGGGAGAAAATATTCCAAGTAGAAAAGACATAATTCAAGATCCTGAGCTGATGGTGACCTTGAAGTGTTTGGGGGGACAGAAGGAAAGCCAGTGAGGCTGGAGAAATATGAATATGGGGCTGAGTGGTGGGGAGTCAAGAGGAGACAAGGTGGGAAAGCCAGATCAGATAGGACCCTGAGGACTGGGGCAGTTTCAATTTCATTATATATTGATACATACATAGGAAGGTTTTGAGCAAGCGTTCAAAGCTGGTTTGCATCTTTTAAAGATCTCTCCAGCATTTCTGTGAGGAATGACCTTATGGAGAGGCAAGAGAGGAAGCATGGGGAATCATTGGGTGGCTGTTAGAGTGGGTTGTAACATGAAGAGAGCAAAATGTTGGTATTTTAGAATATACTCTAGACATATTCTATCCAATACAGTAACTACTATATTCTGACATTTGACTATTTATGCTTGTGTTGAAATCCATCAACACTAAATAAAATTAAAAATTCAGTGACTTAATCATATTAGCCACATTCCAACTGCTAAATAATCACATGCAGCTTGTGGTTTTGTTATTGGATAGCAGAGCTATAGAACATTCCCATCATCTTAGAAAACTCTATTGGAAAGTTCTGCTCTAAAGTCACAAAGACAACAAGCTGGAATAGTTATAGATAAAGGCAGTGAAATTATTTTGGTGCCAAATATGTTCTAAGTGAAGCAGAAATGGGCCAACTACATTAGATTCAAGCTGTCTAGAAACTGAGACAAAAACTTCTGTAGATATGGTATCTTTCCCTGATTCTATTGGATTGTTGGATTCTCATAGACTAATGCATATTGACCTCTACATTTCATGTTCCTTCTGCTCCTGAGAAGGATCTAGACCTTTATTCTCCCTGTATCAGTCACTTATTCTTTGGTTATAAGTATTAAAAGTCTTAAATTTTAGAAGGAGAGTTATAAAGACGAATGTATAATCAGAGCATATGGCTACTATCATAGCAGGACGTCATAGGACCCAGAGAGTTGTGAGATAGAGATCCTCACTTCTGCTCCATTTTTCTATCATAGAAGGGCTTCTCCATGCATGTATCCATCATGTAAACCAGAGAAGCCCCCAAAGTGGTCACAACCCCAAATTTACACAGCCTTCTAGTTAAAACACTGAACATTGATTAATTTATTGACTCAATTCATTTTTTAAATTTTGAAGAGTTCCAGATATTGGCTCTGACTACTGGTGTAGTCAGTTATGACCAGGCTGCAGAGCCCCTGATACTTGGGATTGAGTCTCAACGAGGAGGTTCTCTAGGAAGTGGGGATGATTGGAGAGACAATGACAGGTAGAGATGTGGCTGGTATTTCTGCTACAGTCTCCTGTTTCTACTTTGTACTCACAGAACCTAACAAAGATTATATCAAAGCTATAATTAGACAAATAGGTGTCTATTAATTATACATTTATTTAGCAATCAGATCAGATCAGATCAGTCGCTCAGTCGTGTCCGACTCTTTGCGACCCCATGAATCGCACAGCACGCCAGGCCTCCCTGTCCATCACCAACTCCCGGAGTTCACTGAGACTCATGTCCATCAAGTCAGTGATGCCATCCAGCCATCTCATCCTCTGTCGTCCCCTTCTCCTCCTGCCCCCAATCCCTCACAGCATCAGAGTCTTTTCCAATGAGTCAACTCTTCGCATAAGGTGGCCAAAGTACTGGAGTTTCAGCTTTAGCATCATTCCTTCCAAAGAACACCCAGGGCTGATCTCCTTCAGAATGGACTGGTTGGATCTCCTTGCAGTCCAAGGGACTCTCAAGAGTCTTCTCCAACACCACAGTTTAAAAGCATCAATTCTTCAGTGCTCAGCCTTCTTCACAGTCCAACTCTCACATCCATACATGACCACAGGAAAAACCATAGCCTTGACTAGACGAACTTTTGTTGGCAAAGTAATGTCTCTGCTTTTGAATATGCTATCTAGGTTGGTCATAACTTTCCTTCCAAGGAGTAAGCGTCTTTTAATTTCATGGCTGCAGTCACCATCTGCAGTGATTTTGGAGCCCAGAAAAATAAAGTCTGACACTGTTTCCACCATTTCCCCATCTATTTCCCATGAAGTGGTGGGACCGGATGCCATGATCTTCGTTTTCTGAATGTTGAGCTTTAAGCCAACTTTTTCACTCTCCACTTTCACTTTCATCAAGAGGCTTTTGAGTTCCTCTTCACTTTCTTCGATAAGGGTGGTGTCATCTGCATATCTGAGGTTATTGATATTTCTCCCAGCAATCTTGATTCCAGTTTGTGTTTCTTGGCATTCCAAAAGACAAGATTGTTATGTTCTGTGTGTTCACCAAATACCATGTGTCACTTGAGCAAAATCCTTGGCTTGAAAGGCAAGTAATAAACCAGTTAAACAGCCTCTGACCCTTATTATTACATATAAAGCAAAAAGGCCCAGCAAACTTGTAACGTCAAAAAAGTCTTGAGGGAAATAGTTGTTCTTGTATTACTCATCAATCAGGTCTTTTCTTATCTCATTGCTAATTCCTTGCACTGAATTCAGGTGACCTCCCATCATTCCTGGAGAATTTGAGGTAGTTTCCTAGGGAGGACACTCATATCTAGAAAGACTGGGACCAAGCTTTTCCTTGGCGCAGTTTCTAGCATCTAGTAGATGTTCCATATATGCTAAATGATTGCGTGGATGGATGGATAAAAGTTTGGCATTCCTATGGGCGCTGCTGTGTCCCCTTGGAGAGGGTGGATCCTACTCTTCATCCGTGTGCTCGTCCTCTTTTACCAGTCTCTTTCAAGAGGAGATGGCATGATTTGGTGTTAAGGACTTTGACATTTATTTTACATATTATCAGCCAAAGATGAATCAAAGGATCATGCCCACATGGCCTGAAGGGCTGGATAGTTCTCAGTTTTTGAGGTAAAGAAAACAACCTTCTTCTAAGGGTGTAAGTGCATCTTTAATTTCAATAATATATCTTTCACAAGCAGTAGAGGGAGTTTATTTATAACAAAAGGGATTCGTGGTTTCAATTTCTGTTCACTAATGGCCATTAGGCAGGTTTCTGACCTGTGCTGGACTGTTGTTGAGCAGTAAGTATATCACAACAAAGGCCAGGAAATGACTAATTAATCCTACGGGAGATTGTGGAGACACATTTGCCATTCATCCAGCAAGTGCTGTTTAAGTGACGGTTGTGAGTATCTGAGGGCACTTGGGCTAAAGAGTTTATGGATTCGGTGTAAGGGGAGCTCCACAGTCTGCCAGCTCATTGTCAGCCCACACCCAGAAACAGTCTCCCAGGAAACACCTCCAAACTGTCCAGGTGGCAATGAACACCTTTTAGCCAGGTGATTCCCTCCCACCTCACCTTTTAGGGGGCAACACTGAGCTTAAAATTTGCTCAGTTCATTCTGTGCAATATACCCTGTGTACCTCTGGCAGCTAAGCTGGCATTTGCTAAGATAATGTAAGAAGGCAGCAAATAGATGGGAAGCAAGCACTTCGGGTCATTGAATCCAAACCGCTCTCTTACTTCAGCCTGTTTTCTGCACAGCAGGCCGTGGCTCTAATGACTGTTTCTCATTGAACTCTTAGAATAGCAGCAGTCTCAGTTTCTTTCAGTGTCTTGCCTGTCTCTCCTTGGGGGAAAATCAGCTTCTTGTGCTTTTCTCATTCTAACGGAGCCTCCAAGAATTGGGAGCAAGTGCATCTTGGAGACATAAAGAGGACAGAGTGCAGCCACCTACATGAGGAAATGTGCTGTGGTGTTAGCCTAATTAGATTCAGTTCCGTAGCATCTATGGAAGGCTTGGGCTTACTACAAGGGAGTGTGGGGGATTAAAATTCTTTGAGGGCTTACTACATCCTAGGCATCAGGACGGGAGCATTACATGAGCTGGCTCATTTCATCCTCCCCACTCCGTGGGGACACACTGCAGTCTGCATTTTAGACATAAGAAAGGGCTAGGTTAAGCCACTTGCCCAAGTCACAGCCAGAAATGGCTTTGAAGCCAGGACCTTCCATCGACACCAAAGCCTGAACTCACTCCACCTTCCAGTCTGCCTCCTGGTGCTGAAAAGGCACAGGAAAAATGAAGTCAAACTAGCAAGTAGTGGGTGAGCACAATATAGTTTAATGGTAAATTAAAAAAAAAAAAAAGGGAGTAGAGCAGCCCAGTTGGAGAAGGCAATGGCACCCCACTCCAGCACTCTTGCCTGGGAAATCTCATGGACGGAGGAGCCTGGTGGGCTGCAGCCCATGGGGTCGCTAAGAGTCGGACACGACTGAGCGACTTCCCTTTCACTTTTCACTTTCATGCATTGGAGAAGGAAATGGCAACCCACTCCAGTGTTCTTGCCTGGAGAATCCTAGGGACGGGGGAGCCTGGTGGGCTGCCATCTATGGGGTCGCACGGAGTCGGACACGACTGAAGCAACTTAGCAGCAGCAGCAGCCCAGCAGAAGCCTAAAGATGCAAGAAGGCCGGTGAGCCTGGGTTCCAGGCCGGCCTACTTCTGCTACTCACTTGTTCTCTTCCAGAGATGGCATTGGGTACTCTGTAGGGTGCCCCTCCTCTCACGCAGTCCCCACCTCACTAAGCCAACTCCTCCCTGCTCCACA
Source organism: Bos mutus (assembly GCF_027580195.1). Taxonomy (NCBI): domain Eukaryota; kingdom Metazoa; phylum Chordata; class Mammalia; order Artiodactyla; family Bovidae; genus Bos; species Bos mutus. The sequence goes on along the minus strand of NC_091640.1, from coordinate 44,832,697 downwards.
GGTTGTCTGCCTATCTACCTTCGGAGGTTTCACCAATTTCCACAGTCTTCACTGATTCGAGCATTTATTAAAGTGCCTCCTTTGTGCATATTATGCATGCCTCCTACCTTTGGACACGCACAACGACTCCATGATGTATCTGCATATGTGAAATAAAATATATATCAGATTATTCATTGCAGTATTATCTTAATAGCAAAATAGAGAAGTGGTTAAATAAATTATGGTGCCTCCATACCATTGACTATTCTGCAGCTGTTCCAAAAAAAATGAGGGGAAAATCTCCAAGTTATATACTTAAATGAAAAAGCAAAGAGCAGAACATTTAGCAGGCAACATTTTATGCACATGTGTGTGTAGCACTCACACACATGTGTGTGCATGTTTGTAAATGGTTCAAGGATACACAGAGTCTAGAGACATGTGTTGCCTCCAGGAGGGAACTGGAGGGCTGGGCATAGGACTAAGAGGAAGACTTCACTATACAGCTGCTGTTCAAACCGCTTGTGGGGGAAGCACCAGTATTGCTTCCTCTCCTCCATCATAGACAAGTATGTGATCTTATTGCGCGTGTTTGCGTGCAGTTTTCTCTGTGGGCCACTTATCTCATGAGTTTGACAACATTCAGAAGGATTTATTCCCTTCTCTTAGACTGGAGTCCACCAGTATCATGCTTATTTGACAATGTCGCATTGCTATAAAAGTTTCTAACCTTTTAAATCTTTTTAAATTCTGAATTTTAAATTCTCTGAGTTTATCTTGTGAACCAGAAGCAAACAGTTCACGCACTGACATACACCTTTCTGTCCTTTTGACTCTGACATATGACCTATCCAAAGAAATCTCCTTTAAAAAAAAAAATGCCAGTGACCTACCCTCGCAGAGTAACACTGAAAGGAGTGAGGATAGACTTGCTAATTTTGGATTCCCTTGAACTCCTTTTCCAGCACCAGCGCTCTATATAATTGTGAGTGTACCCACTCTGCAGTGGGCTCTTTCACTGCCCTCCAACAAATGAGCTTGTAACCACTCCATTGCCTCAGAGAGCTGCCTAGATAAGCCTCCTCCCACCCTCCCTGCCACTTACTGTGACTGTCAACTCACACTTACACAAATGCGCAGTACTAATCCAGATTTAAGGAACTTCCTTTCCCATGAAAACAGGGGAATTGAAAAGTGGTTTTCCAAACTGAAGGGGAAAAAGGCATCAGAATTGGGTGACAGATATCAAAATTGAGTATTTTAGCTGGCCACCACTGGTCCCCAGGTTGAGTGCATGAGGAAATTGAAACAGCCCAAAGAATGGGGCTTCCCTGGTGGCTCAGGTGGTAAAGAAAATGCCCGCAGTGCCGGAGACCTGGGTTCAATCCCTCAGTCGGGAAGATCCCCTGGAGGAGGAAATGGAAACCCACTTCAGTATTCTTGCCTGGAGAATTCCAGAATGGACAAAGGAACCTGGCGGGCTATAGTCCATGGGATCACAAAGAGTCGGACACGACTGAGTGACTAACACACACGTAAGGAATGAGAGAGAGTGGTTCTGCAAACTCTTCGTGGCAGGCATGGTATGGAGGTGACAGGGAGGAGACTCTGAAATGGGGGACTAAAGGGAAAGATACTATCCATTGTAAATTCACATATTCAACAAACTAATGATTAGAACTGATTCATGCAGAGGTGTTTTAAAGAGCCAGTCACAAGGTCAACAGAAATCAGTGTGAATGTTTTAACCTGTCTAAAGAGAGAATGTATCCACCAGAAGCACAAGGTGGAGTCCTGGGGTCCAACGTTGGCAGGGCTCAACTGGATCATAATGCAGGGAGAGGTGTCCAGACTGCCCACGTAACACACCAGGGGCATCCCCACCGCAGAGACAGTAGCACAAGCCTTGACTTACAGCTCACCGCTACTGGGCCCATCCTTTCTGTTTCCACAACGTGTGAATCAAGCAATCTGTGAATACAGGTTGCATTACCATGTCCTTCCCCACAGGGAGAAAGTGTGCCGGCTTTTCTGTTGCATGTCTCATAGAAATTATTAAGCTGATTCTGTGATTTATATTCTAGCCTCTTGTAAACACAGATAATGTGAATCTACTCTGGTGATACAGACTCACTTTGGATCAAGAAGAAAACTCTAGAGTATCAGCACAAAAAAACAAAAAACTGACCACGGACTGTGGTTTTTTCAACATGGCAAAGCCATGAGTCCTGTGGTGGCCGGACAGCTAAAGTCTGTGGAATCGGCATCACAGATTCTCTCTCAAATTTCCCAAGTTCTTTTGGTCAAAGTAGAAGCTCTGGGCAAAATCCTCAGGCTCCGTGTTGGTTTTGATTTGGCTCAGCAGTGGAATGGCGTGTATCTGACATGCAATTACACAGTTACAGAAGCTGTAACTTGGGTTACATGTTAAAATGACCCATATCAAAATAGCCAAGACAAAAAGTGGTATGTTTTTTAAAACCTGTTTTAAATTTCTTAAAATGTAAAGAGATAATCCACATACATGTTTCAAATATTAAAAATGTATCTTAAAAATACAGGCAATACTGCTTGCCCAGTTAGAACTATTGTGATTAATTTACTGTTAATTCTTGCAAATATATTGGCATGTGCAGGCCAATTATATATGTGTTATTTATTTATTTATTTATTTATTTTTTGCCCTCTCTTTTCAACAGAGTATCATTCTGTATGTTTTCTTCTCTCTTATCTGTTTTTTTTGGTGACCATTTTATCAGTATATCTTAGTGACTTTTTCCATATCAATAAAAAAAGTTTTCTCTTTCAGGAAGTCATATTGTTCTTATACTAAGCAAGGTAAGAATACAGGATTTGGTATCAGAGAGATTCAGCTTCATAACTTCTTAAGTGAGTTCCTTAACTTTTATAAATGTTTACTTTCTGAATCTAACAGAAGCTACTGCCAGTTAGACTTACTCCTCATGTCCTGCTGGGATTCACTTACTTTCTCTAAGATTCAGTACTCTTGATTACTCCAGGCAATAAGTGTCCCTGGGTATTTTGGCTGTCTATATCCTGACTTTAGACTAATTTAAATATTTTATATTGTATGTCAATCAGGTTTTGTACACAGGAGCTAGAGAAAGCTGATCAGCAGTTTCTAAATAGCCTGAGGAGCCACTAGACAAAAATGATTAGATGTTCCTTGATTCAATGCCAGAATGCTATTATTGCCTCTTTACTTGTGAATCCAGGAAGATAAAACACTCAGTAACTCAGTACATTCTTTCCAAGATGACACAGTCCACCCAAGATGGGCCCAGACCCACTTTTGAAGTTTGGGGTCATTTGTAAATAGCACCCACAAATTGATTAGGGTAGTGGCCATTCTTCTTGGACAAACACTGTAAAAGCTGTAAGATTTTGTTTTTTTAGAGCCGTTTTGGATTCACAGCAAAATTGAGAAAGATACAGAGATTTTCCACACATGCATAGCCTCCCCCACTAGTAACATCTCCCACTGGAGAGATACATGTGTTGCAATCAATGAACCTATGCTGACATATCATAATCACCCAAAGCCCATAGCTGACATAAGGGTTCACTCTTGGTCTTGCATATTCTGTGAGTTAGACAAATGTATGATAGGTATCCATCATTATAGTGTCATATAGAATGTTTTCACTATCCTAAAGTTCCTCTGTGCTACATTGGGCAAGATCTTGAAGGAGACTTTCTTGTTGATGAAATAAAATCACTTCTGACCAATTTCAAGACAAATTGCCAATATTTCAACTCATAAAGATTTCTTTCCTTTCTATCGTCAAGCATTTTTTCCTAAAAAGAGAAAACAAGAAAAATAGAGATTTCCTAATATTATTCTTTTTCTGGCCTTCTTGGATCTCTACTCTCCATGCCCTCTGCCCCCAAACCATCAGAAGCACAAAAATGATCAGCAGTCAGAGCAAAACTAGCTGAAAGTCGATGATTTGTAGTTAGGTATATGGGACCAATTGCTATGATAAATGTTCTTTTAAATAGGCAGTTCTACAAAGGATATAGACTATTTATATATGATTAATTAAGAAATAATTATCTTTGACTGGGGGAATATGAGACAATAAATGGACCATAAAATCTAAATAAACACTCAGGCTGCTGCCTTTAGTTTCAATTGGTGCCTGGAATATTTATGAATTATATAAAAAGACATGATAAACTCCTCCCCAATTCACCCACCATTTCCAAAAGCCAAAGGAATTATGACAGTTTTCTCTGTTGTCTCTGACTCTGGATATGTCCATCAGAAATGTGTAATATTGTACAATCATTATGATGCTTTCATTTTCTGTTTGTTGAATGCCATCATCTTAGAGGTCACCATCAGTGACATCTTCTGCCTCATCTTCATCTCTTACCTTTTTACTGGAAGGGGCCACATGGAAAGCATAAGGAGAAAATGCAGGCAGGCTCTAGATGCTAAGACTAGCCCCTGAATGGCAGCCAGTAATGAAACAGTGGCCTTAGTCCCAAAATTGCAAGGAGTTGAATGTGGCCAGGGTCTCAAAATGGGAGAAGGCAATGGCACCCCACTCCAGTACTGTTGCCTGGAAAATCCCATGGATGGAGGAGCCTGGTAGGCTGCAGTCCATGGGGTCACTAAGAGTCAGACACGACTGAGCAACTTCACTTTCACTTTCCACTTTCATGCATTGGAGAAGGAAATGGCAACCCACTCCAGTGTTCTTGCCTGGAGAATCCCATGGACGGAGAAGCCTGGTGGGCTGCAGTCCATGGGGTCGCACAGAGTCAGACACGACTGAAGCGACTTAGCAGCAGCAGCAGGGTCTCAAAAGCAACAGGACCTTACTGACTCTTTAACTGCAGCCTAGTGAACCTAAACAGAGGGCCCAAATGAGCCATGCTACGTCCAGACTGACTGAATGCTAAGCTTGTGCTAATTTGTTATAGCAGCAATAGAAAACTAATACACCATCTGAGAGCATATGGGGAAGAGGGCTGAGGTAGCAATGAAAGTCAGGACAACCAGCCCCTTGCAACCTGTTTTCTGTTACTCACTCAGCAAGGCTTTTGGCCTGCACTGGTGATCTGAGGTCTTACTGAAGATTTATGACACAATAATTCACTCAAGGATTATCCAAATTTATGCTAATTCTGGGGGAGGCAAAAGCACAATGCAACATTTCCCTCCAATTTTACCACTCACTGCCCCCCGTGGCTATGCATCTCCCAACACACCCGACTCTCTAGGGATTCCTTATTTGTTGTTTTTTATTTTGTTCTGGTTTTAGTTTCTAGAAATACTAGTCTTTTGCTTCTTCAGATTTTTTAGTTAATCTGGGGAAAGGAGCCAACCACTGCCCTATTTCTTAATCTTTGTAGAATGGACTCTTTGGGTCTGTTCTATATTCCAGCATCTTATGACCTCATTTAAACAGATGGCATCTGGTCCCATCACTTTATGGGAAATAGATGGGGAAACAGTGGAAACAGTGTCAGACACTATTTTTGGGGTCTCCAAAATCACTGCAGATGGTGACTGCAGCCATGAAATTAAAAGACACCTACTCCTTGGAAAGAAAGTTACGACCAATCTAGATAGCATATTCAAAAGCAGAGGCATTACTTTGCCAACAAAGGTCCATCTAGTTAAGGCTATGGTTTTACCAGTGGTCATGTATGAATGTGAGAGTTGGACTGTGAAGAAAGCTGAGCGCCGAAGAATTGATGCTTTTGAACTGTGGTGTTGGAGAAGACTCTTGAAAGTCTCTTGGACAGCAAGGAGATCCAACCAGTCCATCCTAAAGGAGACCAGTCCTCGGTGTTCATTGGAAGGACTGATGCTGAGGCTGAAACTCCAGTACTTTGGCCACCTCATGCAAAGAGTTGACTGATTAGAAAAGACCCTGATGCTGGGAGGGAATGCGGGCAGGAGGAGAAGGGGACAACAGAGGATGAGATGGCTGGATGGCATCACTGACTCAAGGGACATGAGTTTGGGTGAACTCCAGGAGTTGGTGATGGATAGGGAGGCCTGGCATGCTGCGATTCATGGGGTTGCAAAGAGTCAGACACGACTGAGCGACTGAACTGAACTGAACTTCCTATGATGGACTTCCCAGGTGGTTCTGTGGTAAAGAATTTACCTGCAATGCATGAGACAAGGGTTCAATCCCTGGTGGTGAAGATCCCCTGGAGAAGGAAATGGCCACCACTCCAGTATTCTTGCCTTGAAAATCCCACGGACAGAGGAGCCTGGTGAGCTATAGTCCTTGGGGTCACAAGAGTTGGACATGACTGACAACTAAACAACAACAACAAACTTCTTATAATAGACATTATGCTACTGCTTAACAAAGAACCAAACTTGATCAAAATATATAAATAATTGTCCAAGAGCACACAGCTAGTAGGTGGCACACCCAGTTGGTCCTAGATGTTCCTAAACATGAAACCTGTTCTTTTAAATGGGGTAGCACGCTGCCACCCAAAGATTTACATTTTCAGTCTTATTATTTAGTGAAGAAAGAGAGATGTTGGATGGGTAAAGGCACTTCAAGGGTTAGAGGTCCTGGAAAGCTGAGAAGATATTAACATCCTGTTGACAGCTTCCTATTTGGCCAACTCACAGGGCTGGTTTAATGAGTAAAGAGAAAACACTGGTAATTGGAAAAGCCGAAGATGACTGTCTTCTAGATCTATTTCAAGTCCAGGACAAAGTGTATTTCCTTGTTACCTGCAACAGTAGCCCTGGCTAATTACAGATAAAGGTTAGAGACACCTTTTCATTTGGACCAAAACCCAGTTGGGACTGATGAACACTACCTATCAGCTGTACAATGTTACTAACTCACTTAACTTCTACACCTTAGTTTCCTCATCAGGAAATTGGGGGTAATAATGTTTTTCCAGTGGCATGCATCTGAAAAAGATGATTCCTTAGAGTCCTTCTGGCGCTAAGATATGGAATTCTCTTTTTCTCAATTGAGTCTAACAAGGTTCTGCTGTAGACTACAGAGTCTGGAACTCTGCCACACGAGATCTTCCCAACTAAAAGTTAAACTAGCTTTTTTTTCATTTTGCATTTGAGTAAATCTGGCTTCTTATATAGTTCCCTTTATTTAATCCAGTTTGACAAGCGGCAGTGAACTTCCAAGTTACCTCCCTGTGGAATAATGTTCCGTCGTCTATCTGCGTTGTTGTTGCACGTCACAGAGGAACTCCATAAAGCAAACAGATGACCCAGGTGTCAAAATACCACTTCAGGAAACAACTCGGAAATGGATTTTGATCACTAGGACACAGTGATCTCTTCAGCCCGGAGAACCTTAGTGTTTCCTGTGTCTCTCTTGGCTCTGAAATAGCAGCCTAAAGCAAATGTGGAGGAAGTAATTAATTGTGTAAAACAACACAGAGATTTTACCCTGAATTGCAGAATCACCTTTGCTCAAATCCTGTCAGGACTTTTATAAGAGCTGTCTTTTCCCACAGTTGAGGAATTCTAAGCCAACCATGAAAATGACCACTGGCCAAAATGCTCTGGCCTAATGAAAAGAAGGAGGGAGGCCTAGTGAGATGTTGAACCCATCTTGCTTTCTTCTTTTTCCCCCTGAGTTTCTGTCTGAGAGAAAATTCTCTTTCTTGGCCTCTCTCTTTCCTTTTCCATTTTTTCCCCTCTTGGTTTAGGATTCTCATTCTACTACAGACACATTTAGGTTTATTGACTGAGATCAGATGGCTTCCTAAGAGCAATTTTAGGTGAGGGAGACTAGGAAAAGGATAAAGAGCACTAATTATGCTCAAGTAAACGCCCTAGAGGAAATACAATGGGAGTGAAGTGAAGTCGCTCAGTCGTGTCTGACCCTGTGGACCGTAACCTACCAGGCTCCTCCATCCATGGAATTTTCCAGGCAAGAGTACTGGAGTGGGTTGCCATTTCCTTCTTCAGAGGATCTTCCCAACCCAGGGATTGAACCTGGGTCTCCTGCATTGTAGGCAGACGCTTTACCATCTGAGCCACCAGCGAAGTCACAATGGAAGGAGTATATAAAACAGTTAGTATAGTAATGAAATTGATAGGCAATATACTATTTTATATTTGACAAGAAATTGATTCTTTCTAATACTTCCACTCTAGGATTCTAGAAAGACTATACTACTAATACTACTACTGCTGCTATTACCAATAAAAATACTACCACTTACAGTAGTAATGAAAACCCCCCTAAACTACCATAACTTTCCATTTGTCAAAGTGCCTTTTATTTTTTATTTTATTTGACCCTCACAAGCATCACACTGAAGCAGTTGAGTCTCAGAGAAGGCTTTGAAGTAGCTCAAATGCACAGCAGAAGACTCAAGCCTGAACGCAAACCTCTGGGTTCTTTGGGCTCATTGCATTACAAATGAGTCTAGGCTTAATTAACGAGAACAGGCTTTCATAAAAGCAAAATTTTGAGGGGCCTTAAGGGGAGGGAACAAGGTTAAAGTAGAGGAGAGAAAAGCATGAAAGGGCCCATATATTATCGTACTGCTGTTGAGCTGACCCCCAGAGGCAGCTTCTGCCAGTAGATGCTTGTGTGTCTGGGTGTGGAGACGATCACAGGCCAAACTCTGCAATCTCTTCCCCTGCCTCAGCATTCCTTCTGTGTGCTGTCAGCAGAAAAGGAACAGAGAGAGGTGATGCTTTCATTGAAAATCAATTTGCACAATGCACACAAGATCGCCACAACATGGCACCCAAATGGGCCAATTCCCTGCGATTTTCCGCAGAATTACCCTCCATTCGCCTTCACAGTCAACTAAGCTTATCTCTTGGAAAAAAGAGAGTCCAGAGTGTCTGGGTTATACTCTGATGCCAACTGTAAAGTTTCCTGTTGTCCTGACAGCTTGCAAGACAAGCAGGGAAGTGTGGCCTGTGCTGGAGACACTCACCAGAGCATCTGACATCAACGCAACTGAAGTCTTGTGCCAGGTAAAGAAAAAGATGAGCATGCCAGGCTTGGATCAGGCCACCCATCAGTTTCCCAGGAGAAAACTAGACTTTAGGGAGAAAAATAAAACAGACCAAAAACAACAAAGTTCAGGTCTTGGGAAGGTACTGTTCTATTTTAGGATGATGCTGACTGATGCCTTAAGTAATAGTTTGAAAACTTAAGATGTCCTGCCAGCAAATCAAAATAAGAAGTCATAATGTCTAAACAATGTGTTAAAGCTTTCAAAGAACTTGTACCTGCAGGATTTCATTTGGGTTCCACGATTTCCTGAAGAGCAAGTTATAAGATGTATTATCCCCATTTGCTTGGGAAAGTCTAGATGGTTTATCCAAAGCCACACAGGAATCGGCCATGGAGTTAGACCTTGGCCTCCTGACAACTGCTCAGTGGCCTTTCTGTCCTTTCTGTGCCCTGGTTGTTGTATAGCTCAGCGACTTCTCAAAGAGTACTGAAAAAGGCCTTGCAACAAATCACATTTGTGATTTTCAGGCATTCATTGCCTGATTACAGTGCAGGGAACATGGTGTGATTTTAAGAACACATTCTGATAGAAATAGGATTGAGGTGGATGAAGTAAAAATTCTCCTAAACATGGCAAGACAACTCTCTCAGTTTTGTTCACAGGCCCAAGCCCACCTGTTCTAAGAGCTGAATGACTTTTCTAGGCCCCCTGTTGCTACTCTTTACATTTTACTCTAACTCCTTTGAGTTTTGATTCTTTGACTTTGTCCAAGTACCTTCCCTGGTCCAGTAGTTTTGGCTCTATCCGAGAATTGCCACACAGTTTCTCCATTCTTATTCTCTGTGGTTCTTAGTAAATGCCTGACTTTTAAACTGGCCAGCACTAATTCATTCAACAAATCCTCAGGGGACACCTACCAGGCAGAGCTGCATAAGCTAGTGCTGTCTCAGCAGTGTTTGGAGGGACTACTGTCTTTAATCTTGGTCTTGTGAAGAGAGAAGCCACTGATGCATCTTATCTTAACATCTTGTCCCTATTTCAGCAGTTCCAAGGTAGAATGAATGGGGCTGGATAGCATCCCCACTTTGGAAGGATGTTGGCATGACTGTTTAATAGGTTTGGGAGAAGGGCTCTGTTGCAATTCTTCATTTCCTTTGTCTATTGTTGCAGGTTTTCATTAACCTTTGAGGTTGTCTTCATTTTGTGGTTTGCATTTTAAGCATTTTCTGGTTTTGAAACTGCCTAGCAAATAATTTCTTTTGATCCAACTGCTTCCCTCAATTACTATTATATTTAACTCTATTGTAGAATAACAAACTGCACACCCTCTGGATATCTCAAACCACCATTCCACCCATCTGTGGCCCTTACGGTTCAAGATTTCATTTAGGAACTGAGCTTTGTGCACTGGAGGAAATGGTCCACAAACGCTACACTTCTGTTTCCCTTCCTAGCTTGGAACTCCTCTTGTTTCTTCTATTCCTAACTGAAAGGAAGAAGGAAACAAAGGGGCAAAAAAGGAAAGGAAGGAAGGAGCAGAAAGAGGATAGGTGAATGGATAGATACTGTGCACGTTTGCCGTGTGATTCTATAAACATGATGACACACATCTCACTAGTTACATTTTTCCTCTCCACAAATCCTGCCTTGTATACAAATTTCCACGTTAACTATACAGTCCTGGATGATCTTTGATTTCCTCAGTCATTTAAATACAAACATTTTATGAATTTTGCTCCAAGACAACACAGGACATGGGAATTCCCTAACGGTCAAGTGGTTTGGACTCCAAGCTTTCACTGCCAAGGGCTCGGGTTCAATCCCTGGTCAGCGAACTAAAATCTCACAAGTTGCACAGCATGCATGTCCCCCTGCAAAAGAAAAGCCAACCCTGGACAAAAATATAGATTAGACAATTTTGCACCACATTAACGATAAAAGAGTTAACATTTCTTATTTATTAATTTGTCAATTATTAAAAAACCTTTTCCTACATTATTTCATTTAATTTTTGCTGCAAGAGTGTGAGGAAAGTTTGTCATGTCCATCCTACAGAAAAGGAAGCCGTGGTTTGGGGGGATAATCTAAGTTGTCCTTTCAAGGCAGCACCACTAGGAAATGGTAGAGCAACACTGAATCCATGTCTCTTTGATTCCAGGATCTTTCTTTTCTCCTAAATATTGAACTATTATACTCCGTGCATCCATTTCACTTACCTTTTTCCCTTGCCATTTTCCCCAAACTACCCCCGTTCTAATCCCACACTACTTCACTGCTGCCATTCCCAAGTCTTTCTCTCTGTTGTGTGATCTCCTATTTGGAGAGAAAGTTTAGATAAAACACGTTTGCACTGACATATATCATTAGTCATTAATTCAATGAATTAACACAGCTCACTCACATCCATTTACAGCAGACACTGTGCTAGGCTGTAGAACAAACAAATATGTCTAGGTTTAATAAATAGGTCCTAGGCAGATCTGTGTCAGTACCGACAACATGACTGTGTTGAAATAAAAGCATGTGCAAGGCATTCTGGGCACAGAGCAGGAGGCTGCCTGGGAAGTTTAGGAAGACTTCAGAGGGAGGGATATCGGGCATCTATTTTGTAACATGACTATGATTTCAACACTCACATGTTCATCCAACACATGGTTGTTGTGTACCTGTTTAATGCAAAGCACTGCAAGAGTTCACTAGTATACACCAGTGGAAAAAAATAAACCTAGTCCCTGCATTCACGGAGCATGCGTTATGACAGGGAAAACAGGCAGTAAACACATAAGTATCTAAAATAAGCATTCAGTTATAAATCATCAAAATGTATGCTATAGGTAAAATACATAAGAAGGGAACCTAATTTAGCGTGGGTGGGAAAGGAAGAGTGTCTGTAAGAAAGTCCTTTTTAGAATGGTGACACTGAGGGATGGGTGAGAATGAGGTGGGCAAGATGCTGTAGGCAAAGCAGCACTATGTGAAGGTCTTGAAAGCGGGATAAGCTGGACACATTTCAGGACCTGAGAGGAGGCCACTGCAGCAGGAGAGTGGTCCTGGAGGGGAATCACAGGAAGTGGGGCTGGAGAGGCAGGTAGGGCCTCAGCTTGATAAAGAGAACAGCTTGTGCTCCCAGTGCAATGAGACGATGAGAGGACAGGGAGTGGAGGGACACAGGCCTCAGGAGCAGCTTGTAATGTCAAATGTAGACACCTGGCAACCCCTTGTCAGGTGTGGAAATAAATGAAAATCAACCAAAGGAGGCTTGTTTTGGCAAAGACTCAAAGGCAGGCAGAAGAATGGAAATGCTTTATGGTAGAAAAAAGTGATGTCTTCAGGCATGTCTTGAATGGATGCTGTTGGCCTGGCAAAGCTGTAAGAGAGCTAACTAGAAGCCAGATGTCTTAAGGGATGGGTTATGGGTGCATCTATGGTTTCCTCTCCTTGATCCTAAGTTGGAATTAGAGACAACAATCAGAGAAGCTGTTAATCAAGTCCTGGTTATTTGGGGTCAGTTATTATGGAAGGTATTCTTTAGCTTCCTATTTTGTCATTAGAGATAGCACTCTTGCTTCTTGCAAATCTGACATCACAGCCTAGCATCCTGGTCTGTAGATAAGGGGTTGGTTTCCAGGGCAGGTTGCTGTAGGTTGTGGTTCAAAGTTGACTAAAATGTGATTGGTGCGTATATTTCACTGGGGAAGAGAACTGGAGGCAGGGAAGATATAGGAAAGTTACCTCTAGAGTTTGGATTTAATCCTTCAGACAATCATCACCAAATGTTTCTGTTTGCACATTACTGTCTACAAAATAATTTTTAACATACATATCCAACATATCTATCTTTACTTATATCTAAATTTTATGCATGTTCTGCTATACATTTTAAGAAAATGCCAAACAGTTTTCTATACATTATTATTAATTTAAATATAATTTTGCAAAGACTTTGTTTGTCACATGGCTCTAAATTTTGCTAAAGAATTATATTTATAATTGAAAAAGATACATACACCCCTATGTTCATAGCAATACTATTTACAATAGCCAAGACATGTAAACAAACTAAAAGCCCACTGATAGATAAAGGGATAAAGAAGATATGATGTACTAGGACCCAGAAATCCCACTACAGGGCCTATACTCTGAGAAAACCATAGTTGAAAAATACACATGTACCCCAATGTTCATTGCAGCACCATTTACAATGAGCAACCTAGATGTCTGTTAACAGATGAATGGATAAAGAAGTTGTGGTACATATATGCAATGGAATAAATATTATTCAGCCATATAAAAGGAATGAATTTAAGTCCATTGTAGTGAGGTGCATGAACTTAGAGTCTATTATGTAAAGTGAAGTAAGTCAGAAAGAGAAAAACAAATATCATATATTAGTGCATATATATTGAATCCAGAAAAATGGTATTGATGAACCTATTTGCAGGGCAGGAATAGAGACTCAGACACAGAGAACAGGCTTATGCACACAGCAGGGCAAGGAGAGGGTGTGACGAACTGAGAGAGTAGAACTGAAGTATACACATTACCATATGTAAAACAGATAGCAAATGGGAAGTTTCTATAATACAGGAAGCTCAACCTGGTGCTCTGTGACAACCTAGAAGGTGGGATGGGGTGGGAACTGGGAGGGAGGTTCATGAGGGAGGTGACATATACCTGTGGCTGGTCCATGTTGATGTGTGGCAGAAACCAATACAACATTGTAAAGCAATTATCCTCCAATTAAAAATAAATAAATTTTAAAAAGAAGATGTGAGATATATATACATATATATATCATACACTATACACTGTGGAATACTATTCAGTCATAGAAAAGAATGAAATAATGCCACTTACAGGAACACAGATAGATCTGGAGATTATCATACTAAATGAAGTAAGTCAGAAAGAGAAAGACAAATACCATATGGTGTCACTTATATGTGGAATCTAAAATATGACACAAATCAACTTATTTATAAAACAGAAACAGATTCAGACATAGAAAACAAATGTATGGTTACTAAAGGGGAAAGGGGGATGGGAGAGGGATAAATGAGGAGTTTGGGATTAGCAGATACAAACTACTATATATAAAATAAATCAAGATTGTCAGGAAAAAATATAAACAACCTCAGATATGCAGATGACACCACTCTAGTGGCAGAAAGTGAAGAGGAATTAAGGAGCCTCTCGATGAGAGTGAAAGAGGAGGTTGAGAAAGCTGGCTTGAAACAACATCCAGAAAACTAAGATCATGGCTTCTGGTCCCATCACTTCAAGGCAAATAGAAGGGGAAAACGTGGAAAAACAGTGACACATTTTATTTTCCTGGGCTCCAAAATCACCGTGAACGGTGACTGCAGCCATGACATTTAAAGATGCTTGCTCCCTGGAAAGAAAACTATGATAAACCTAGACAGCATTTTTTAAAATTAATTAATTAATTTTAATTGGAGGCTAATTACTTTACAATATTGTGGTGGTTTTTGCCACACATTGACATTAATCTGCCATGGGTGTACACGTGTCCTCCATCCTGAACCCCCCCTCCCACCTTCCTCCCCATCCCACCCCTCTGGGTCATCCCAGTGCACTGATTTTGAGGGCCCTGTTTCATGCATTGAACTTGGACTGGTGATCTGTTTCACATATGGTAGTAAACATATTTCAATGCTATTCTCTCAAATCATCCCACCTTGCCTTCTCCCACAGTGTCCAGAAGTCTGTTCTTTATACCTGTGTCTCTTTTGCTGTCTTGCATATAGGGTCATCATTACCATCTTTCTAAATTCCATATATATATATACATTAATATACTGTGTTGGTGTTTTCCTTAATGACTTACTTCACTTTGTATAGTAGGCTCCAGTTTCATCCACCTCATTAGAACTGATTCAAATGAGTTCTTTTTAATAGCTGAGTAATATTCCATTGTATATACATATCACAGCTTTCTTATCCATTCATCTGCCAATGGATATCTAGGTTGCTTCCATGTCCTAGTGATTGTAAACAGTGCTGCAATGAACATTAGGGTACACGTGTCTCTTTCAATTCTGGTTTCCTCAGTGTGTATGCCCAGCAGTGGGATTCCTGGGTCATATGGCAATTCTATTTCCAGATTTTTAAGAAATCTCCACACTGTTCTCCATAGTGGCTGTACTAGTTTGCATTCCCACCAACAGTGTAAGAGGGTTCCCTTTTCTCCACACCCTCTCCAGCATTTATTGTTTGTAGATATTTTGATAGTAGCCATTCTGAGTGGTGTGAGAGGGTACCTCATTGTGGTTTTGATTTGCATTTCTCTGATAATAAGTGATGTTGAGCATCTTTTTATGTGGTTGTTAGCCATCTGCATGGCAGCATTTTAAAAAGCAGAGACATCACTTTGCCGACAAAGGTCTGTATAGTCAAAGCTATGGTTTTTCCAGAAATCATGTATGGATGTGAGAGCTGGACCATAAAGAAGACTGAGCGCTGAAGAATTGATGCTTTCAAAATGTGGTGTTGGAGAAGACTCTTGAGAGTCCCTTGGACTGCAAGGAGATCAAACCAGTCCATCCTAAAGGAAATAAACACTGAATGTTCATTGGAAGGACTGATGCTAAAGCTGAAGCTCTGATACTTTAGTCACCTGATGTAAAGGGCCAACTCATTGCAAAAGACCCTGATGCTGGGAAAGACTGAAGGCAAAAGGAGAAGGAGCAGCAGAGGATGAGGTGGTTAGATAATGCTTGGCATTCAGTAAGTCATCAGTAGGCACAGTTGCAGAAATAAATTCTTAAATGAATGACTAGAGTCTGTCTATAGGGATGTTCATCTCTCTACCACAATTTTCCTAAGACAGTGTCTTCACTGTGCCCGACAATAGCATTTTGCATTGTTTTACTATTACATTAAGAGCAAGTACTTATTGCCCTGTTCTTATTGCCCTATCAGTACTTATTGTAATTCTATTCTGTGGTCTTGAGTTTTCAGTAGAGGTACTCAGATGAAGGCTATCTCCTTTTCCATGGCAAACCTTCAGATCCTTGAAGACAGTTATTTTCCCACTGAGATTTCTGAGTTAACACTATTACATATCATAATATTACATATTATTGCATATTACTTTGTGATATATAATGAAATAATTATATAACTCACCATAATGCAGAATCAGATAATCAGGCACCAGATTCTCCTAAGGAGCGCACAACCTAGATCCCTCTCACGCACAGTTCACAGTAGGGTTAGTGCTCCTATAAGAATCTAATGCTGCCACTGATCTGACAGGAGGCAGAGCTCAGCTGCTAATGTAAATGATGGGGAGAGACTATAAATACAGATGAAGCTTCCCTAGCTCACCTGCCACTCACTTCCTGCTGTGTGGCCCAGCTCCTAACTGGCCATAGATTGGTATCAGTTCATGGCCCAGAGCTTGGGGACCACTGCCTTAGATTAGTAGGGCCAGTAATATTAATATTATGGGATTAGTAGTCATGGAAGCATTAATAGCAAGGGCAACAGTGACAGCTTACACAGTATTGTCAGTTATACTAATACCATTTCCCACTTTCATCAGTTCAGTTCAGTTCAGTTGCTCAGTCGTGTCCGACTCTTTGAGACCCCATGAATCACAGCACGCCAGGCCTCCCTGTCCATCACCAACTCCCGGAGTTCACTCAGACTCACATCCATCGAGTCAGTGATGCCATCCAGCCATCTCATCCTCTGTCGTCCCCTTCTCCTCCTGCCCCCAATCCCTCCCAGCATCAGAGTCTTTTTCCAATGAGTCAACTCTTCGCATAAGGTGGCCAAAGTACTGGAGTTTCAGCTTTAGCATCATTCCCTCCAAAGAAATCCCAGGGCTGATCTCCTTCAGAATGGACTGGTTGGATCTCCTTGCAGTCCAAGGGACTCTCAAGAGTCTTCTCCAACACCACAGTTCAAAAGCATCAATTCTTCAGCACTCAGCCTTCTTCACAGTCCAACTCTTACATCCATACATGACCACAGGAAAAACCATAGCCTTGACTAGATGGACCTTTGTTGGCAAAGTAATGTCTCTGCTTTTGAATATGTTATCTAAGTTGGTCATAACTTTCCTTCCAAGGAGTAAGCGTCTTTTAATTTCATGGCTGCAGTCACCATCTGTAGTGATTTTGGAGCCCAAAAAAATAAAGTCTGACACTGTTTCCACTGTTTCCCCATCTATTTCCCATGAAGTGGTGGGACCGGATGTCATGATCTTCGTTTTCTGAATGTTGAGCTTTAAGCCAACTTCTTCAGTCTCCTCTTTCACTTTCATCAAGAGGCTTTTGAGTTCCTCTTCACTTTCTGCCATAAGGATGGTGTCATCTGCATATCTGAGGTTATTGATATTTCTCCTGGCAATCTGGATTCCAGCTTGTGCTTCTTCCAGTCCAGCATTTCTCATGATGTACTCTGCATATAAGTTAAATAAGCAGGGTGACAATATACAGCCTTGACGTACTCCTTTTCCTATTTGGAACCAGTCTGTTGTTCCATGTCCAGTTCTAACTGTTGCTTCCTGACCTGCATATCGGTTTCTCAAGAGGCAGATCAGGTGGTCTGGTATTCCCATCTCTTCCAGAATTCTCCACAGTTTATTGTGATCCACAGAGTCAAAGGCTTTGGCATAGTCAATAAAGCAGAAATAGATGTTTTTCTGGAACTCTCTTGCTTTTTCCATAATCCACCGGATGTTGGCAATTTGATCTCTGGTTCCTCTGCCTTTTCTAAAACCAGCTTGAACATCTGGAAGTTCACGTATTGCTGAAGCCTGGCTTGGAGAATTTTGAGCATTACTTTACTAGTATGTGAGATGAGTGCAATTGTGCAGTAGTTTGAGCATTCTTTGGTATTGCCTTTCTTTGGGATCAGAATGAAAACTGACCTTTTCCAGTCCTGTGGGCACTGTTGAGTTTTCCAAATTTGCTGGCATATTGAGTGCAGCAGTTTCACAGCATCATCTTTCAGGATTTGAAATAGCTCAACTGGAATTCCATCACCTCCACTAGCCTTGTTCTTAGTGATGCTTTCATAGTAGTTAATAAAGTACTTTCACAGTCATTGTCTCCTTTCACTCTCCTGGCAACACTGCTGCTGCTGCTGCTAAGTCGCTTCAGTCATGTCCAACTCTTTGCAAGCTCCGCCCATGGGATTTTCCAGGCAAGAGTACTGGAGTGAGTTGCCATTGTCTTCTCCACCTGGTGACACTGGGTGGTGGATGTTACAGCCTCTTACTTTACAGAAGAGGGAATGGAAGGTATTGCTGCCCACGTTCTCTTGTCCAGTGCTCTGCCTTTGAGCCAGCAGGCAACATTTTTTCAGCCACAACATAGCTTTTGTGAATGTGTTGCCACATGCTAACTACTCTGGATGTGGCCAGGAACACCACAAATATTGATGGGGGAAAAAAGCAGAAGAGAAGGCAACACCTAGACACCAGAACTGCCTGGAGTAGGGATGGTGGGAGTGTTGATGAGTCTGTACTTCTATATCTGTGGATGTCTCTCCACCGCCCTCCCAAGCTGGGCACCAGACTTTCTGCCCCTTGGCAGCTGGGGATGTGCCCAGAGAAGTGATGCCTACAGAGCCCTCAGTTCCGGCCTTGTCGTCACTCTGGCTGGTCTTCTCCACTTTCCCCTGGAGAATGCTTTCCTCAGTTTCCTCCTAGAAAATTTAATATAATAAATTCCTACAATACCCTTCAGTGCACTCAAACATCTCACTGAGCAGTGTTGGGCAACCATATTTCCCTGCAAATTTCCCAAGAGCAAGGACTCAGGAAGCCCTTACTGGCGGCCCTAACTACCTGCGCTGGGAACAGTCAGCTTGTAGTGGGGCTGGCAGGGCAGAAACACAGTGTTCATGGGGGTTACAAAACGTCCACTTCCTGGAATGGGGGCTGGCAGCTGGAAAAGGCCCTCAGGATTTACGAGGCTGCAGAAACTCGGCTCGCTGCTCCTGTAGCAAGAGGGAGACAGAACGTTCTGTCACCACGTCAGGTTCTCATGCACCAGGCCTTCTGGAAGTGTTTTCCCCATCTGAGAATTGAAGGCAGATGGGGACAAGTTGCTTTGTTCATTTGCACCGTCTTCTCTCCTTCTCTAACACTTTTCAAATCCAGTGAACCCGGAAGGAACTTGAAGGAGAAAGGGCACAAAACAAATGAACACTGCCCTGGGTTTCACATAAGGGACTTTTTGATCGATCCTCCCTTATATTCCGGAGAAGGCAATGGCACCCCCTCCAGTACTCTTGCCTGGAAAATCCCATGGACAGAGGAGCCTGGTAGGCTGGAGTCCATGGGGTCTCGAAGAGTCGGACACGACTGAGCGACTTCACTTTCACTTTTTCACTTTCATGCACTGGAGAAGGAAATGGCAACCCACTCCAGTGTTCTTGCCTGGAAAATCCCAGGGACAGCGGAGTCTGGTGGGCTGCTGTCTATGGGGTCGCACAGAGTCAGACACGACTGAAGTGACTTAGCAGTAGCTCTTATATTCGGGCTGCCACCTCACTGGCTTAGCTGCTCAGTCAGTCAGTTAATCAACAAACATCCTGCTCATCTACTGAGGGGCTGTGGCTGGCTCTGAATGGGAGGCATAGAACAAAATGCTCAGCAGAGGCTTTATACCTGAGGTGCTCACTTCAGGCTTGAGCAGACATTCACTACTGCTGATAAAATGAGAGATGGTTCATTATTAATCAGGACTAGATTATCTGCCCTCAGTGCCTAAATGCTTTCCTCTTTTAGAAAACAGGATGAGATTCTGGAGCCCAGGAGAGATTTAACTGTCTGGACATGAATGAAACATTAAGGGCTTGGTAACAATAATCCAAGTAAGTGTTACCAAAAGCACAGGCTCTCTGTACACTGGTGCTGAATCAAATCCCAGAGACAGAGTTTGAGGTGAAGCAGAAAATGATAGCTTTATTGTTTTGCCAGGCAAGGGAAACACACTAGGCTTCTGCCTTGAAAAGCTGTGTGTCTCTACCAGAAGATTTGATGAAGGGTTTTATAACAGTGGCTCTAAGGTGGGATCTCTGACAAGAATAGGGTGTGAACAGGGCATGTAGACCCTTAATCTCAGGTGGTCTCCTAATCTTGATGAGCTTCTGTGATTCCTTTAATCTTGTGGTTTCTTGGCTGCTCCTCCTTTGATTATCAATTGTTGGAATCCATCCCTTGAAACTCAAGGAAAGTCATGGAGGCTGGAATTCACCCACAAGAAATGACAGACAGAACAGTCTCCATGCCTGGGAGGCTCATAGGGCCCTGCTCAATTTCATAAATAAAGCATAAGTGAGGAATTGGAAGCCTCCATGACTAAAGGACACTGAGGTTGGATGAAAGTGATTGGATTGTGTGTTCAGTAGCTCAGTCATATCTGACTCTTTGCAAGCCCATGGACTGTAGCATGCCAGGCTTCCCTGTCCTTCACCATCTCCCAGAGTTTGCTCAAACTCATGTGCATTAAGTTGGTTATGCCATCCAACCATCTCAACCATCTTGTGTCACCCTCTTCTCCTCCTGCCTTCAATCTTTCCCAGCATCAGGGTCTTTTCAAATGAGTTGGCTCTTCACATCAAGTGACCAAGGTATTGGAGCTTTAGCATAAATCTTTCCAATGAATATTCAGGGTTGATTTCCTTTAAGATTGGCTGGTTTGAACTCCTTGCAGTCCAAGGGACTCTCAAGAGTCTTCTTCAACACCACAATTTGAAACCATCAGTTCTTTGGCACTCAACCTTCTTTGTAGTCCACCTCTGACATCCATACATGACTACTGGAAAAATCATAGCTTTGACTATTCTAACCTTTGTTGGCAAAGTATGTCTCTGCTTTTTAATACACTGTCTAGGTTTTTTCATATCTTTTTCTCCAAGGAGCTGCTGCTGCTGCTGCTGCTGCTAAGTCACTTCAGTTGTGTCTGACTCTGTGTGACCCCATAGACTGCAGCCCACCAGGCTCCCCCATCCCTGGGATTCTCCAGGCAAGAACACTGGAGTGGGTTGCCATTTCCTTCTCCAGTGGAGCAAGTATCTTTTAATTTCGTGGCTGCAGTCGCTGTCTGCAGTGACTTTGGAGACCAAGAAAATAAAATCTGCCAGTTTCCACTTTTTCCCCTTCTATCTGCTATGAAGTGATGGGACCAGATGCCATGATCTTAGATTTTTAATGTGAATTTCAAGCCAGCTTTTTCACTCTCCTCTTTCACCCTCATCAAGAGACTCTTCAGTTCCTCTTCACTTTATGCAGAGTGGTATCATCTGCATATCTGCATATCTGAGATTGTTGATATTTCTCCCAGAAAACTTGATTCCAGCTTGTGATTCATACAACCCAGCATTTCACAGGATGTACTCTGAATAGAAGTTAAAGAAGCAGGGTGATGACATACATCCTTGATGAACTCCTTTCTCAATTTTGAGCTAGTCCATTGTTCCATACAAGGTTCTAACTGTTGTTTCTTGACCTGCGTACAGGTATCTCAAGACAGGTAAGGTGGTCTGTTATTCCCATCTCTTTAAGAATATTACACAGTTTTTGTGATGCACACAAAGACTTTAGCATAATCAATGAAGCAGAAGTAGATGTTTTTATGGAATTCTCTTGCTTTTTCTATAATCCAACAAATATTTGGAATTTTATCTCTAGTTTCTCTGCCTTTTCTAAATCCAGCTTGTACATCTAGAAGTTCTTGGTTCACATACTTCTGAAGCCTAACTTGAAGGGTTTTGAGTATAATCTTGCTGGCATGTGAAATGAGCACAATTGAATGGTAATTTGAACATTGTTTGGCATTGCCTTTATTTGGATTGGAATGAAAATTGACCTTTTCCAGTCCTGTAGCCACTGTTAAGTTTTCAAAATTTGTTGGCGTATTGAGTGCAGCACTTTCACAGCATCATCTTTTAGGATTTGAAATAGCTCAGCTGGAATTCCATCACCTCTACTAGCTTTGTTAGTAGTATTGCTTCCTGAGGCCCACTTGACTTCACACTCCAGGATGTCTGGCTTTAGGTGAGTGACCACACCATCATGGTTATCTGGGTCATTAAGACCTTTTTCATATAGTTCTTCTGCATATTCTTGCCACTTCTTCTTAATCTCTTCTGTTTCTGTGAGGTCCTTGCCATTTTGTCCTTTATTCTACCCATCTTTTCGTGAAATGTTTGGGATGGGAAATTATAAAAATTGAAGTGGGAATATTTGTTCCCTCACAGGGTCTGACTAAAATGCTGCCAGGCAGAGATCTCAGCGAACTGAATTAATTGCACACAGCTTGTGTTTTTAACTCCTGGAGACCAATGATTAAGTCAGTCTATTCCCAAGGCCTCCATACTTTTTCTGTGAAGTGCCAGACAGTAAGCACTACAGGCTTTGAGGTTTATAGTGCCTCTGTTGTGACATCTCATCTCTGTGGTGACAGGAATGCAGCAACAGGCAATATGTAAATGAATGACTGGGGCTGCATTCAAATAAAACTTTATAGATGGACACTGAAATTTTAATTTCATGTAAGTTTCACAAGACATGAAATATTATTTTTCTTTTGATTTTTTTTCCCCCAAGCCACTTGAAAATGTAGCAGCCATCCTTATCTTGTGGGCTATGTGAAAAGAGAAGCAGCAGACTGAATTTTGTTGATGAGCCATGATTTGTCAACTCCAGTCTTGTAGAAGCATTATCACTCCCATGGTTGAAAAGGAGGAATGAAGAGGAAGATGGAGGACAAGAATATGTATTAAGTACTGACACTTCTATTTGAGTTTAAACTCATTTGTTCTTTGCTTGCTTCACATATGTAAGTGGTTCTTAAAAACAACATCACTTAAACATATTAAAAAAGAGTATACTTTTTTTTTTTGGTTGAGCAATGCTGATGATCACTCATAGCCACACTGATTTGTAAATTTTTTTATATAAACTGTGTTCACCATCATAGGATATACTTTCCTTGAAGGCTAACACCTGCTTTACAGCCACCATATTTATATTGGCTGCTGCAAACTTTGTGGAGTAGGCCCACAGCAATTTATTATTTTGTTGCATCAGCAAATTTGAGACTATTCTATCTGCACAGTACTAAGAATTAAAGGGAGCACATAATCAAAATATAAGACTTAGACCATAAATTGTAAGCCTATCTTTCTGGAATTTTGAACCCTGGTTTATTGTTTTTTAAATGTATCATAAGTGTGTAGCAATTCAGACACATTTTTGTTGTTGTTGATTTGCATTATGATGCTCTCCATTTTATTCACTTCTACTCCCCACTAATTTTTTCTTCTTCTGTGACATCTACCCACTGGCTGGGCTGATTTCCTCTCTGTCTCATAACCAGACCATGTGAATAACTCTTACAGCATGTTTGCTTGCATTTTCTTTTCCCCTTTTATGAAACATTGCAGAAGATGTCTCTTTTTCATTCTCTTTTTTGTGTCTATCCTTTAAGGCCATGCTCACCTTTCTACACCCACATGCATATTTTTCTCTTTTCAACTCCTTGAACACTTGTAGTGCTCTGGTCCATTCATTTTCTTTCATTTTGCTTGTCATATCCACAACTAAAGTTGGGGAAAACCTTAACTTTGTGCTGAGATGGCTTTTATTGTTGTGGTTTAGTTGCTAAGTCATATATGACTCTTGTGTGAACCTGTACTCACAGAAGTCTGTAGTCTGCCAGGCTTCTCAGTCCATGGGATTTCCCAGGCCAGGAAAATCTACCCAATAAAGAGTACATGGCCAATGAGAACATGAGTTCAGTTCAGTTCGGTTGCTCAGTCGTGTCCGACTCTTTGCGACCCCATGAACCGCAGCACGCCAGGCCTCTCTGTCCATCACCAACTCCCGGAGTCCACCCAAACCCATGTGCATTGAGTCACTGATGCCATCCAACCATCTCATCTTCTGTCATCCCCAGTGAGAACATACTTGGTGGTCAAATTCCTGTGTCACTTAAAATGACACTAGAGAGAACAGTGATATTAGGTTGGAAAGAGAAGATTCAGATAAAAATGGGAAGGGAAACAGTGTCAGGAAATCTTAGAAAACAAGTCAACATTTTAACACTGCAGGGAAATGGAAGGCTGCAAAATTAGGACTATCCACAGTCTAGTCTCTTCAAAACTTCAGGAAAATTAATTTCAGATAAAGATTAGAGACAGAAAATGATCAACTTTCAAACATCTCTCATGAAAGTTATTAAAAGAAAAACAGAAATAAGAGGCAGAATAAAAATATACGAGTAAAACATATCCACAAAACAAATAAAAATGTTAACTTACTGTTTAAAAATGAACTAAAAGATATGAAAAAATGCTGAAAGACATGAAAAAAGAACATAAATTAGAGTAAGAAAACCTCAATAATGAAGTGAGAGAAGTCAGAAAAAAATTAAAAGAAATGAAAATACAATATAAAAAATGAAGATGAAACCAGAAGGAATACAAGAATGAATAAACACAACAGAAAATACTTGAAGTGAAATAGAAGATCAAATGAAAGAAAAATTTTAAAATCAAAGAGATAAAGTAAACAGATAAAAAGAATTCATGACATAGTGACTAAAATTGAAACTACAAAAGAAGATCCTTGAACATTATCAGTTCAGTTCAGTCGCTCAGTCGTGTCTGACTCTTGGCGACCCCATGAATCACAGCACGCCAGACCTCCCTGTCCATCACCAACTCCTGGAGTTCACTCAAACACGTCCATTGAGTCGGCAACGCCATCCAGCCATCTCATCCTCTGTCGTCCCCTTCTCCTCCTGCCCCCAATCCCTCCCAGCATCAGAGTCTTTTCCAGTGAGTCAACTCTTCACATGAGGTGGCCAAAGTACTGGAGTTTCAGCTTTAGTATCATTCCCTCCAAAGAAATCCCAGGGCTGATCTCCTTCAGAATGGACTGGTTGGATCTCCTTGCAGTCCAAAGGACTCTCAAGAGTCTTCTCCAACACCACAGTTCAAAAGCATCAATTCTTTGGTGCTCAGCTTTCTTCACAGTCCAACTCTCACATCCATACATGACTACTGGACAAACCATAGTCTTGACTAGACGGACCTTTGTTGGCAAAGTAATGTCTCTGCTTTTAAATATGCTATCTAGGTTGGTCATAACTTTCCTGCCAAGTCCCTAAAGAAGAAAACCAAAGCAAGGAAACAGAATAAGATCTAAAAAATACGTTGCAAAAAAATACGTTGCAAAAAAATCTTTCCTTAAAAAAATTTAAATCATATGTTTAAAGATACTACTGACCAACACTAAAATCTATTCTAGTAAAATGATTGAATTTTAAAGAAAAAAAAAAAAAACCAAGTATCTAGACAAAAAGAAAAAGTGACATAAGAAAAAAAACATAGACCGTAATTGTGTTTTTCAAAAGCAGTATTCCATGCCAGATGAGAATGGAGGAACTTAATTACTCAGAGAAAGAAAGTGTGAGCCAAGGATTTTTTTGTCCAGCAAAAGAACTTTTAAATATAAAGGTGAACTCTTCTTTACATGGAGAGCTCAGGAAATTGTATTCCTATGAGGCTTTTCTTAGGAATTTAATTGATGGTGAGCTAGACATCAAAATAACTAGAGAGACACTGACATGTCTGGTGGTGAGCACTAAACAGTCATTTGTAGAACTAAGACTGGGTGTGTGCTAAGAGGGAACAAGTACATTGCTCTTTAGGTTCTGACAAGGTAAGCATATAGTTACGGTGTAAAAATGAGAGAAGGAGGACAGCACATGGTGTTTTTTTCCTCATCGTTTCAGAAATCATATTGATGGTATCTATTAAGGCTGTTTCAGTGATACTGTGGTATATATATGTGGAGCTAAAAGAAAAGATTAATTATAGTTTTTCTATGTTTTTTACCCTTATGTTTCTTGAGATGAAATTAAGGAGATACAAATATAAGTTTCAGCTAAAACAAAACAAAAAACTCTTACAATCCAAATACAGAAAGTTGAAATAAATTTGACTTAGAAGTATCAGTTTGAAACACACATACACAAACACCCCCCCACACACATGCCAAGTTCATACTTATGCTTGCAATTCAAATTTATTTCAGATTCTATCTATCTAATCTATCTATCCCAGTGCCCAGATTGTGGTCTTGGAATACCATCGCCCACTTTAAAAAATAAAGAAAAATCAAGAATTCTTAGAGAAATGGCTCATTTCATTTCATCTGAAACAAAAAAAGAAAAATTATGAGATGAGCTTAGAACATCTTGTGACACCAGATAGCCAAGAAGTTACCAAACCTACTATATTATATAAAACAGTTGAAGTTGTATAAAAACATTTTAGGAGCCAACTTGAAGAGACTCCAGCTGGACACAGATGGGTCAATTTGAGCTTCAATAATGATAATAATTGCAGTGGGCTAAAACCTTTCAAATATATTTGTCCTTGAGTTTAAAATAGTATTTTTAAAAACCCACTTGGTCACACTTTCAGGGTGATAGGAAATATTCACGATCCTGAAAATAAAAGAAAGCATCAAATATTTACTCTGTTTTTCGTATATCAACTGTACCATGAGGTATCCAAAGAGAAGACAAGGGAAAGCATGTATGAAAGTATGTCACCTAGTCAGTGAAGGTAATGGACTAGATGAAAACATCACCTCTTTTCAGGCCTTAATACATGAATAGATTTCTACCTAAGCATCAAGAGCTGCTAACAGACAGACAATCATATATTATGTGCCCTTGGATGAATGGCTACAAGCTACCTACAGTCTTTCCGAAGGGATCCAATCTGAGTCCTGCTGACTTTGGATCCATCACTGTATTTACCTGCCAATTTCCAGTGAAGCCTGAAGCCAGAGGAACAGATGCACCATGAGGGTGCATCCAGCAGCAGCCACACTGGGAGCAGCTCTGCAAGTCAAATAGCCCAGGTTCTCCAATAGGTGCGTGTAAAGAAAAGAAAGGGATGAAGGGGAGGCATGTGGACTCAAAGGGTCCTAAAAGCTTATCAAGGATTTCTAACTCTGCATGTCTAGGGATATACACTTGGGTGATAAAACCATAAAGAGCTGTATGGAAGTAATTGCCATAAAACTCAGGAGACGTTTGGAGGAGGGCTTGGTTCTGGGTTTCCCTGGTGGCTCGGATGGTACAGAATCTGCTTGCAATGCAGGAGACCAAGGTTCAATCCCTGGATTGGGAAAGATCCCCTGGAGAAGGGAATGGCTACCCACTCCAGTATTCTTACCTGGAGAATTCCATGGAGAGAGGAGCCTGGTGGGCTACAGTCCATGGGGTTGCAAAGAGTCAGACACGACTCGGCATCTAAGACTTGGCTATGTTGGAAGGAAGAACACCAGAGGGGTAGTTTAATGGGTTCTATTTTTTTAACTGGGTTGTGCTTTTTGAGGATTGACCTTACAGTAATATGTGAAGCCATATTTTATGTGTTTTCTATATCAGTGTTTTATTTTTACAATGTAAGTTTTTAAAAATGAAATGAAATGTCCCCAGAGACACTTAAGGGACCTCACATTTTTTTCTAAACGTACATATTTTCTTGATCACCATGAAAACAGAGTATATAACCTACACCCTCCTAAGTCAACATCTTTGGCTCTGGGAGAAAGAAAAGCAGAGCCTCTCTCCCTAGCTCTGTGTGTCCATCACCACCTACCTTAGCTGGAATCTAGACAAGTCTGTGCTTGGGTATGTGTGGGAGGGTGGAGATGGGTGATGGAGGGAGCAATGGAATAGACATCTTGCTGCACTGAGGAAGATTCACTTAGTTAAGAGAAATATTTTTTGTTTTGAGTCAGGATAACAGCAAACTTTTAGTCACAAATAGCCTCTATTAGGTTTGTCACATATATTGCAAGGGAATAAATAATATATCTATTTTGAGGTGCAGTGACAGCATTCCCAAGGTGTCAGCAGCCTCCACACATTCCTATCAGTGAGACTTTCAAGGCTCTCTTCGGTATTCATGTGACCACATCACTTCCTTTGATGTTCATTTGTTTTCTGCTGCCCTTCTTTATTTTCCCTCATCCCTCCAAGGTAAAGATCTCTTTTCTGGGCTCCCAAGTCATTATCCTTCCTCTCCCCTAAGCTCCTGGGACAGGAGCATGCTGTACATGGGGAGGTTTAAGGGCTAATGAGGGAGAGTGTGGCAGAACAGGGAAACAACCAGACTGAGAGTCAAGCCTGGTGCTCTAGGCTGGATTCCACCATTAATTATTAAGCCATGAGTATCAATGATTCATTTAATCTCCCTGCTCTTAGTTTTATCAGTTGTAAACGGGGGGACTTGAGCTATAAGCTGTCTAAGGTTCCTTCCAAAATAACACACTATTTTAATTGAAAGACTCTTTGGCATCAAGAAAATTACCAAGCATGACATAACCAAGATGTCATTAAAAAAAAAAAACTGAGCTAGCATGTATGTAGTGAGTTCTAATTCCAGCTATGCTCTTAATAGTCGTGTATTTTTAAACTCTCCTTACCTTGTTGAGCCTGTTTCCTCATGCTGAGATAGGAAAAACAGTCATGTTTCAGAGTGTTTTAAGACTTTAGCAAATGAAAAGACAAATTACAGACTAGGAAAGTAATTTGCAATCACATCTCCAATAAAAATCTTATATCTAGAATATATAAGAAAAAGTCTCAAGACTCAGTGTTTAAAAAATGGAAGGGTAGCATTGAAATGTGCATATTATCATATGTGAAACGGATCGCTGGTCCAGGTTTGATGTATGAGACAGGGTGCTCAGGGCTGGTGCACTGGGATGACCATGGGGAGGGATGGGGAGGGACTTGAGAGGGGGGTTCTGGATGGGGAACACATGTGTGCCCACGGCTGATTTATGTCGATGTTTGGCAAAAACCACTATAATACTGTAACTAGCCTCCAATTGAAATAAATAAATTTTAAAAAATTAAAAAATAAAAACGGGCAAAACACAAGCACAGATATTCTAATAAGAAGATGTACAAATGATAAATAAATGCAAGAAATGATGTTCAACATTATTAGCCATTACAGAAATGCAAACAGTGAGTTATCACTACAAACCTACTAGAAAAGGTCACGATAACATCAAATGACGGTGAGGATGCAAAGAAACTAGATCATTCACACATTGTTAGTAGAAATGTGAAATAGTATGACCATCCTGAAATACAGTTTGACAGTTCCCTTCAAAACTAAAAATGAATTTACCATATAACCCAGTAAATGGAGATTTGGGCAATTTCCCCAGAGAAATTAAAATTTATTTCCACATAGGTTCTCGTATATGAATATTCATAGTAACTATTTGTAGTGGCCTCAAACTGTAAATTACACAAATATCCTTCAATACGTGAACAGGTGAAAAACCCTTGTACCTCCATGCCGTAAAATCCTACTCAGCAAGAAGAAGTCCACTACTGATACATACAACTTGGATAAACCTCAAAGGAATTATGATAAGGAAAAAAGCCAATTTGAAAAAGATATACAATCATACGTCAACTGCTCTGATACTGATATACTGGAATTAAGCAATTGGGTAAGTGAAATGGAAGAAGATAGTGAAAGCTAGGATTCTCACTATTGAAGTAGGACATTACAGATATGTAAGAGAAGGAGGCTAGAATAATCCATGGTAATGAATTAGAGATATCAGTTCAGACTCCTGCTTAACAGATGATTATATATGGAAATATTTCTAGCAATATACAGTGTATACACTGGTTAGTATGACACATACTTCGCCAGCTGAAAGGGCCAAGAAGTAAGGGTACACTAGTATAAATGTGCATGCCTAGGGCCCAGCTCTTGGGTTCTAATGTTGTTCTTTTAAGGGATCCTTAAAGAAATGACTGATGCTAGGATGCTAGGATCAGTCAGAAATGACTGATGCTCAGACTGGGGCAGTAAATAGATAAAATGAGCCTAGAGCACCCTATAGTGCCAGAAAGTAAGAACACGCTACCAAAGGAAAAGCAAAACAAAACAACATACAATGTTGGGGGTATGTCAAAGGAATACAGGATCCAATGGAAAGAACTCCCAATAGCCATAGCTATAGTAACTTGCTCAACAAACTAAAATATGTAAATGTAATATTGTTAATGTAATAATGATAATATATAAAATTGCACAATTTCATTTATGTAACATTCTTGAAATTTTAAAAAACCGTAAAGATGGAGCACACATTAGTGGTTGCCAGGGATTAGCAATGGTGAGGGAAAGGGAGCTTCAGTTCAGTTCAGTTCAGTCACTCAGTCGTGTCCGACTCTTTGCGACCCTATGAATCCCAGCACACCAGGCCTCCCTGTCCATCACCAACTCCCGGAGTTCACTCAGACTCACATCCATCGAGTCAGTGATGCCATCCAGCCATCTCATCCTCTGTCGTCCCCTTCTCCTGCCCCCAATCCCTCCCAAATCAGAGTCTTTTCCAATGAGTCAACTCTTTGCATAAGGTGGCCAAAGTACTGGAGTTTCAGCTTTAGCACCATTCCTTCCAAAGAAATCCCAGGGCTTATCTCCTTCAGAATGGACTGGTTGGATCTCCTTACAGTCCAAGGGGCTCTCAAGAGTCTTCTCCAATACTACAGTTCAAAAGCATCAATTCTTTGGTGCTCAGCTTTCTTCACAGTCCAACTCTCACATCCATACATGACCAATGGGAAAACCATAGCCTTGACTAGACAGACCTATGTTGGCAAAGTAATGTCTCTGTTTTTGAATATGCTATGTAGCTTGATCATAACTTTCCTTCCAAGGAGTAAGCATCTTTTAATTTCATGGCTGCAGTCACCATCTGCAGTGATTTTGGAGCCCCCCAAAATAAAGTCTGACACTGTTTCCACCATTTCCCCATCTATTTCCCATGAAGTGATGGGACCAGATGCCATGATCTTCATTTTCTGAATGTTGAGCTTTAAGTCAACTTTTTCACTCCACTTTCACTTTCATCAAGAGGCTTTTGAGTTCCTCTTCACTTTCTGCCATAAGGGTGGTGTCATCTGCATATCTGAAGTTATTGATATTTCTCCTGGTAATCTTGTCTCCAGCTTGTGCTTCTTCCAGCCCAGCATTTCTCATGATGTACTCTGCATATAAGTTAAATAAGCAGGGTGACAATATACAGCCTTGACGTACTCCTTTTCCTATTTGGAACCAGTCTGTTGTTCCATGTCCAGTTCTAACTGTTGCTTCCTGACCTGCATATCGGTTTCTCAAGAGGCAGGTCAGGTGGTCTGGTATTCCCATCTCTTTCAGAATTTTCCACAGTTTATTGTGATCCACAGAGTCAAAGGCTTTGGCATAGTCAATAAAGCAAAAATAGATGTTTTTCTGGAACTCTCTTGCTTTTTCAATGATCCAGTGGATGTTGGCAATTTGATCTCTGGTTCCTCTGCCTTTTCTAAAACCAGCTTGAACATCTGGAAGTTCACGGTTCACGTATTGCTGAAGCCTGGCTTGGAGAATTTTGAGCATTACTTTACCAGCGTGTGAGATGAGTGCAATTGTGCGGTAGTTTGAGCATTCTTTGGCATTGCCTTTTTTTGGGATTGGAATGAAAACTGACCTTTTCCAGTCCTGTGGCCACTGCTGAGTTTTCCAAATTTGCTGGCATATTGAGTGCAGCAGTTTCACAGCATCATCTTTCAGGATTTGAAATAGCTCAACTGGAATTCCATCACCTCCACTAGCTTTATTCATAGTGATGCTTTCTAAGGCCCATTTGACTTCACATTCCAGGATTTCTGGCTCTAGGTCAGTGATCACACCATGGTGATTATCTTGGTCATGAAGGGAGCTTAGCAACAGGGAAATGTTTGTGGTGGTGGAACACACACTGAGTATCTTGATCGTAGTGGTGGTCATGTAGGGCTATACAGGTGATGAAATTGCATAGATCTGTGCACATGAGCACTCACCACAATTAAGTTCATGGTAAAACTTGAATAAGTTCTATGAATCGTGTCAAGGTCAATTGCTTGATTTTGATATTATACTATAGTTGTATGGGATGTTGATATGGGGTGCAGAGAGGGAGTTGGGGGAGAATGGTACTGGACTTTCTTATATATTCCTCAGCATCCTTCCATGGAACCTATAATTATTTCAAAATGAAAATTCTAAACTCTTTGGAAAATTGTAGACTCATCAGAGGTCTACTTGCTTATTAAATTATATTCATGGGGCTGTGACACTGAAACTAGTTGACACATTCATACAAAACTGTTGTCTTGTATGTTGTCAGGCTTCTCCAGAGAAATGGAATCAATAGGCGATATCCACCATCCATCATATCTGTCTCTATCATCTATCGATATCTGTCTATTATCTATGTATCTCTCATCTGTATCTATCATCTAGCTATCTAGCTAGCTATCATTTATTATGAGGAACTGATGGTGGAGGCAGAGGACTCCCATAATCTTTCCTCTTAAAGCTGGAGGCTCAAGAAAGCCAGTGGTATAATTCAGGCTCAGTCTGCGACCTGAGAACCAGCATAGCTTATAGTGTAAATTCCAGTTTAAGGGCATGAGAAAATGAGATACGTTCCAACTCAGTAGTGAGGAGAGCAAAACAAGGGACAGTTTTCTCCCTTCTCCTCTTGTTCTATTCAGCCCCTCAGTGGATTAAATGGTGCCCATCCAAATTGGGTAGGGAAATTTTCTTTACTGAGTCCACACATTCAAATTCTAATCTCATTTAGACACATCCTCTCAGACTTACCCAGAAATAATATTTAATCCAGGAAACCCATAACCTGTCAAGATGACACATGAATCGTCATGTGTCACATGACACATGAACCATCACATCTAGTCTCACTGTTTCCTTCCAACTATTTAGTTTGGGAAGGGATTCGAGATCTTCTGGAATACATGGTCTTACTGACTAAAACAGAAGTCTTGGGAGACTGGTCTTGGAGGTGTCAGGGGCAAGGGCAGAATGGACTATGATCTGAGTGAGAAGAGGGAAGCAGAGATTATCCCCACCTTTCATTGCTGCACAGTAGATCTTGAAAAAAATTACTTTAGGCATTATTCTCACAAAATCATCATGTATATTTGGGGCAGATGCCACCCCAAGAGTACACAGTTTGACAAGGAAGTGCAGGCTAGATTTCAGCTCCCACTTTCTTTCTTAGACAGATCACTTTATACAGGGAGCAACCTGTACAACTTTACATGGCAGCCCTGGCTAAGGATTGTACTCTGCTGCATGTAAGGTTATTAAGAACAGTTACCAAATTAGTGATCTGAGAGATATTTGTGGGTGCTTCTTGAGACTTCCTTGAGGAGGTGGGGTTTGAATTGAACCTTAAAAAGATGGGTAGAATTTGGATAGGCAGAGAGTGGGAGGGGGAAGTTCATGATCTAGACTTGCTTGGATAAAGCTCAATGAAACCTTGTCTTGTTCATCTTAATATTTCTGGTACTTGTTAATGTTCTGATAGGAAAGAAAAGAAGAAAAGAAGGAAGGCAGGAAATAAAAAGAAAGAAAAAACCTCTTTATATGTTCTTAGGATTCTATTTGTTTTCATTAATTTCCTCCACACCTTCACTTCCTTAGTCACATTCAGTTCAGTTCAGTTCAGTCGCTCAGTCATGTCTGACTCTTTGCCACCCCATGAATCGCAGCACGCCAGGCCTCCCTGTCCATCACCAACTCCCGGAGTTCACTCAGACTCACGTCCATTGAGTCAGTGATGCCATCCAGCCATCTCATCCTCTGTCGTCCCCTTCTCCTCCTGCCCCCAATCCCTCCCAAATCAGAGTCTTTTCCAATGAGTCAACTCTTTGCATGAGGTGGCCAAAGTACTGGAGTTTCAGCTTTAGCATCATTCCTTCCAAAGAAATCCCAGGACTTATCTCCTTCAGAATGGACTGGTTGGATCTCCTTGCAGTCCAAGGGACTCTCAAGAGGCTTCTCCAAACCACAGTTCAAAAGCATCAATTCTTTGGTGCTCAGCTTTCTTCACAGTCCAACTCTCACATTAGGATAGGATAAACTATACTGAGGATGAGTGAGTGAAGTCGCTCAGTCGTGTCCAACAGTTTGCGACCCCATGGACTGTAGCCTAATAGGCTCCTCTGTCCATGGGATTTTCCAGGCAATAGTCCTAGAGTGGATTGCCATTTCCTTCTCCAGGGGATCTTCCCAACCCAGGGATTGAACCCAGGTCTCCCACATTGTAGTCAGATGCTTTACCATCTGAGCCACCATACTGAGGATAGACAACCCCAAAAGGTCATTGGCTCTATTAGGGAGAGATAAGAAAGACTTTGTAAGTGAACAATGCAAAGAAAAAGAGGAAAACAATAGAATGGGAAAGACTAGAGTTCTCTTCAGAAAATTAGAGATACCAAAGGAACATTTCATGCAAAGATGGGCACAATAAAGGATAGAAATGATATGGACCTAACAGAAGCAGAAGATATTAAGAAGAGGTGGCAAAAATACACAGAACTATAGAAAAAAAATCTTAATGACCCAGATAACCATGATGGTATGATCACTCACCTACAGCCAGATATCCTGTAGTGTGAAGTCAAGTAGGCCATAGGAAGCATCACTATGAACAAAGCTACTAGAGGTGTTGGAATTCCAGCTGAGCTATTTCAAATCCTAAAAGATGATGCTGTGAAAGTGCTGCACACAATATGTCAGCAAATTTGGAAAACACAGCAGTGGCCACAGGACTGGAAAAGGTTAGTTTTCACTTCAATCCCAAGGATGGGCAATGACAAAGAGTGTTCAAACTACTGCAGAATTGCACACATTTCACATGCTAGCAAAGTAATGCTCAAAATTCTCTAAGCCAGGCTTCAACAGTATGTGAACTGAAAACTTCTGAATGTTCAAGTTGGATTTAGAAAAGGCAGAAGAACCAGAGATCAAATTGCCAACATCCTTTGGATCATAGAAAAAGCAAGAGTTCCAGAAAAACATCTATTTCTGCTTCATTGAGTATACTAAAGCCTTTGATTATGTGGATCACAACAAACTGTGGAAAATTCTTAAAAAGAGGGGAATACCAGACCACCTTACCTGCCTCCTGAGAAATCTGTATGCAGGTCAAAAAGCAACAGTTAGAACCAGACATGGAACAATGGACTGCTTCAAAATTGGGAAAGGAGTACGCCAAGGCTGTATATTGTCACCTTGCTTATTTAACTTCTATGCAGAGTACATCATGTGAAATGCCAGACTGGATGAAGCACAAGCTGGAATAAAGTTTGCCAGGAGAAATATCAATAACTGCAGATAGGCAGATGACACCACCCTTATGGCAGAAAGTGAAGAGGAACTAAAGAGCCTCTTAATGAAGGTGAGACAGGACTGAAAAAGCTGGCTTAAAACTCAACATTCAAAAAACAAAGATTATGGCATCTGGTCCCATCACTTCATGGGAAACAGATGGGGAAACAATGGAATCAATGAGAGACTTTATTTTCTTGGGTTCCAAAATCACTGCAGATGGTGACTGCAGCCATGAAATTAAAAGATGCTTGCTCCTTGGAAGGAATACTATGACCAACCTAGACAGCATATTAAATAGCAGAGACATTACTTTGCCAACAAAGGTCCATCTAGTCAAAGCTATGGTTTTTCCAGTAGTCATGTATGGATGTGAGAATTGGACCATAAAGAAGGCTGAGCGCCAAAGAATTGATGCTTTTGAATTGTGGTGTTGAAGACTCTTGAGAGTCCCTTGGACTGCAAGGAGATCAAACCAGTCCATCCTGAAGGGAATCAACCCTGAACATTGATTGGAAGGGTTGATATTGAAGCTGAAGCTCCAGTACTTTGGCCACCTGATGCGAAGAGTGAACTCGTTTGAAAAGATCCTGATGCTGGGGAAGATTGAAGGCAGGAGGAGAAGGGGATAACAGAGGACAAGATGGTTGTGTGGAATCACCAACTCAATGGACATGAGTTTGAGAAAGCTCCAGGAGATGGTGATGAACAGGGAAGCCTGGTGTGCTGCAGTCCATAGGCTTGCAAAAAGTTGGACATAACTGAGTGACTGAACAACTATCTACACAACAGATAAAGTTGGGAACTAAAGGTAGGGCCTGTTTGGAAGGTAGAACAAAGAGAGAATTGGAGATTTAAACTTATAAGCCATTGCAGATATCATTAAGAACTTAACTCCTCATTTTAGAGTAAGCAAGTGCGACTCAAAGAAGTTCTGCTCCTTGGTGTAGAAGTTTTTAGTGATCAAGTGGAAATACCTTCCAGATATTTTGACTCTTATTCCAGTGCTATATTCTCTATAAAGGGTAGAATTAAGGGAAAATATCAAGTTTAGTAATGATAGAATAAGTGAGGTTTCTCTATTGAAGGTTTAATATTTCTCTTTTTTTACTTCCCAATTTTGGCATAAATGAATGAGAATAACACTTCTGAACCAGTTTTTTTTTTTTTTTTCCTTTAATGAATCCTGGAAACAAAAGCTCTCAACAAAGTGTGTTGCCACAGCTTTTATAACAATTAAAAAACTGAATTTGGCCTTTCCTATAAAAGTGAAAGTGTCAGTAATAACAACCAATGGAAATGCTTGCCACTGTTGGCACCTTCCCGATCCTTTTCACACCCATTATCTCACCTCACCTATTAAGGGCCTTTTAAGATTTGGGCAAATCCTTTAGCTTTTCACTTCCATTGTCCTTATTCCCTATCACAGGGATACCTGGTCAAACTTTCTGAAGTAGTAACCAATTACCAGTATTTCTACTTTTCTGCTATCTCCTCCCTTCAATTCAGGTAGCTAGGCTGATTTGTCCTCACCCCCTCAGGGTATGTACTTGACAGCAAAATGCAGAGGCGGGGAATTAAAAAACAAAAAACCTTTTTTCTGGTTTTTCAATTTCAAATGCCTAGGGATTAGGAAAATAGAAAAGACTGGAACACAGAGAAATCCTTTGGAAGAATTGGAGCCAGGCTTTCTGAAAGGCCCTTCTTTCCTTCTCCTCCAGGTTAGAAAAGAATTCCTAGGTCTGGAACTAAGGTTCATCCTTGCTGGTAGAACAGGGTGTAAAAATTCGTACCAGCAACATGTGTGAACACAGCTGGACTGTCTTCACAATCTCTGTCAGCACGTTGCTATTCTCTGGACTGACGAAAAACCCTAAAGGTTGAGCCAATCAGTATCATGGCAACAGCTTTGTCCCTACATGAGAAGTTGGTGGGAAGAGATTAGGTACACCCCTGGGAGCCTTGCTGATTTCAGAAATACCAGCAGTCTAATGAAAAAGGACTATATGAGGTACTAAAATTTCCTGGTTCAGTGCAGGCTTCCCTGATAGCTCAGTTGGTAAAGAATTTGCCTGCAATGCAGGAGACCCTGGTTCGATTCCTGGGTTGGGAAGATCTGCTGGAGAAGGGATAGGCTACCCACTCCAGTATTCTTGGGCTTCTCTTGTGGCTCAGCTGGTAAAGAACCCGTCTGCAATGTAGGAGACCTGGGTTCAATCCCTGGGTTGGGAAGGTTCAGTGCAAGATAGTTGGCAGAGGAAAGAGGGCAAATTCTACTTTGATAGAAATTGCTGACTAAATTCTCTGAGTCTCAGGTGACTGTCTAAAGCATTAGGATTCCAACCACCCTGGGGATTGCCCTAATAATCCACTGTTGAAGACTGCTATTCACAGGATTCCTGTTATTCCATTGTGTGTGCTTCAAATATCAAAAGTCGTAATAAATGTTACATTGGGTCAGGTTGATGGTTAAGGATGCAGAGCTGCTTATAACATTTTCTACTTACCTTGTTGGCTTTTTGAAGTGGTGCATCAGAAGATAAAGAAAGGAAATGAAAAAAATATAAATATATGTATAAACGTTTACATGTTCTCAAAGTAGAATGTGCAAACTATACTTTTAAAAGGGCTCTTAAAACCTACTTCTGAATATAAAAATTAGAACATGAAGAGTAGGAACAAAAGAAAGTGCCACCTCAAGGGCTCCACCCTCCTTCTGAGACCCCATCACTCTTTTACTGCTTGCCATATTCTGCCTAGAACTATAGTTTATTTTCCACATGCCAACCTTATAAGTTCCTTCAGAGCAAGGATTGTATATTCCTCGACACCGCCTTTCGGGTCTTGCTCAGACTGGGAGTTTAGGATACGTGATCAGTAACTTCCTGTGGTTGATTAAATAGCTTTTCCTATCACTCCAGTAAAACTTTAAGGCCAGCCAGGGATCCATCCTTTAGCTATTTAACATCATGGGATATTTAGTAAGAAGGCTTAATCCATAATGTTCTTCTAAAATTTTAGGATAGGAGGGTCTCCAACATCTTATACTACATTTGGGTTGCTTTCAACAGAGTTCTGACTAGTTCTTTGAATCAGGCTTGGCTTTATGTCCAGGTGTAATATATTCTGAACAGTAACCCTGTAAATCAGACTCAAATCTTGCCCAAAATGTACTTCCCAGAATCATACAAGAGGCAGAAATTTGGTGAGAATTTTCTCAATGATTCTATATCCAGTTGGTGTGAGCAAAGACCCCTAAATGCTATTAAACTCCTCAGTGATGTGAACCAGATGGAAAATAAAACAAAAGAATTCACAACTCATGTTAGACTGAATTGAATGTCTTTAATTTCACACAATGAATAACATATGAATAGGATTAACTTTTTTTTTTTTTAATAGTTAAGTGCTCTATACTGTGCTAACCTGATCTGGTAGCGAAAAAGACTGAGCTTTCTTTTAGAAAAAATGTTTAAAACCCAACATCTAAGACCATGGAGGAGCATGACAGTAAAGCATGCCAGATGTATCTACGCCTCAAATAACAGCAAGTCCATGTTCATTTTAAATGTACAAAAATGCTTTATGAATAAAAACTGTTACAAAAAGAACATTTCAAACAATGTACAATTTTTCTTGCCTCTATATTCAATAAAATACAAATACATTTTTTGTTCTAAAATATGTTTACATACAATCAAAGTAGAACATGCAAATTACACTTTAAAAAAGGCTTTTAAAAACCACTTATGAATACAAACTAAAAATTAGCCAGCACGACTTGTAAGACAATCTTGTGCCCCATTTTTTTCTTTTGAAATATATATATACATATTTAACACATCATGTGCATTTATTATTATTTAAGAAATAGATTTTTTTTTTTTAAAAAAAGGAAGAAAAAGAAAGACACCAACCTAAGCTGGAACTGCCCTTCTGTGTTGACCAGTGGCAGCTCTTTTCAATTTTTCCCCCTTTAGTGTTTATTATACCTGGGCAAGTGGGCGAGAGTTATCCAGGAAGTTTCTTCCTTGGTTGATATGTGCTTCTAAGACTGTTCCCCAAGTGACTGAGTCCAACAAGGGAGGCAGACTCATCAGTAGGGCAAACTCTCCAAGAAACAAGAGGCAGAGGGAGCCTGGTGTTGTGGAAGGAAACTTTAAAAAACACCAAGAAAATGCTACGGTATATTACAGTTCGAGTTTCTAGGCACTGTGATGACATTGTCTGTAAGCTCTGGCATGTGGACCATTGTGATATTATAGGGTAGAATTGAGAATAATGTCTATATTTATCTACTTTTACATAATGTGAAGGACTGAAAATCCTGCAATGTAACACTTAAATGGCTTTTGAGGCATTTCAGCTTCTGCCACCTCCCCCCGACCCCCATGCTACAGTTGGCATTTAAAGGCTTTGGAAATATATGTATAGACTTTAGACAGTTCCCAGGTAAATCTTCCTAGTGGTAGGGAAATAATATTCTCCAAAAGCTCATTATCTGAATATTGTCGGGTAATAAGCTGTAGGAGTGGATTTTCTACTTAAGTCCTAAAACCAAATCCTTTATGATCTCCATGTAGTACATCACCTTATACTATAATTCTGTCACCACTTGCTTATCATATTTATAGAACCAGCAATGCCCAGAACAGAACTCCGACTGCCATCAAATGTGGCCTTCCACTCCGGACAGCAGCCAAGTTAACATGCTAATCCTGTCGGCCCTTAGTCACCTACTCGGGGCTGTCAGTGGCTGTTGAGTTCCAGGCCTGTCAAATCACGAGCCAACCCTGACATGCTCTCCTTTCCTTCAACCTGTCTTCCTCGGGTTGTAGTGGGAACCATACATTAGAGGAAGTTAAACTCTGTTCCTCTCGTTTGAGACGAGCGGTTGAAAAGCAAGTGGCTCCCCAGCCACTTAGAAAGATGGCTCAGAGACCCATCATCACCCTTAAGGTGATTTTTATACCGATTTCACCCTTTGCTTACCCCTAATCAGACTCCATATAAGTGGGTCCATATTAAGTGCCTCCTTGCTGAAGGCAAGTCTTGCAGGAAACAGAAAAGTAAACCAAGGAATTTCTCTTATTATGAAATACTTTTGGAGCGGTTATGGAGTCTCGTGCATTTTCTCTAAATATGCAGCCACAGAAAGCAGTGCTGAGTGGCCAAGAGACCTCCCCAGTGCATGTCAGGAGAGTTGGGTTCTAATACTGGTTCTGCTACCAATAAGATGTGAAATGAGACTGGCCCCATATTGAGCCTGGACAGGAGAGGCTAATGCAAAGCGGGTAGTTAGAAAATGAGGAAATGGTCATACTAGAAAGATGAGTTAGGCTAATAGAAAGCAAAAGGAAAAAAATCAAAGTAATGCGATACTGAGGGAAGAACTTGATGGGAAAGAGAAGCCCTATGTAGGTGACAAAATTTGCATCCACCTCCAAACAATGAATTAGCTTATCTCAGTTTGGCTCCTCTGCAGTTTTCCAATTTAGTCTTGGGATCATAAATGTAGAAGATCTGCGTTTGACTCACATGATCACTGGCGAACTGAATTTATGTATAAGGTATAAGTCTGCTGTACCTCTCCTGGAATATCTTTTGTTGGTTTGGAAATTCTAATGTATCCTAGAGTTATTTGAAATTTCTCACCTACTAGAGGTTAATGCCAATTGAGCTTTAGGTCCTTCCTTAAGAAGCTTAGAGAGTGTCAGCTTATTCCTCTCTGCAGGAAGATTTAGTCTGCTCACAGATTTGGTTGGGGAAACAGTACAACACTGGAAGGAAGAAGGGCAAAAGAAAGAATGAAATCAATTATTTTCAAAATCCAACAAGAAAGAAACCTCTTTATGGCTTAATTGGAATGAAAATGGGTGCTCTTTCATAGCAATGGTGGGGTTAGCAGGGATAATTTAAACCTTCCTCTTGAATGACTTTGGAACCACTCAGATATGGCTTGGGAATGACAAATTTAAAGTGGTTGGTTTGATTTTGCTGTTCAACCTGTGTGAAATGTCAAAGGTCAACCTAGGTCATAAACAGTATCTAAGATATAAGCTTTGAAGAACAGGAGACTGCATTCCTTTAAACTCACATATGCTGGGATTAAATGCTACTGACTTAGTGGCAGCACACGATGTGAAGTCCATGGTGATAGCATATAATAGGATGGCTCTGTGGGTAATTTCAACCAACTGCCGGTGCCATGACAGAGCAGTGATGTTTGCAAGCATATTAACTTGGAATTTAAACATTTACTCTGATAGATAACCCATCCCTTACTCCATGTTCCCAACAAAAATCCTTCTTTTTCTAAGGAAATAATGTTGTGTTCTGAAGTAATAACACAATTTTCTGCTCTTCCCAACTTCCTGTAAAGAAGTAATTTGCAGGTAAACCAGATATTCTCATCAGAAAATTTAATTCTGTCTCTTAGTGTCTCTCTTTTTATAATCTACCATACCAGGTATTTGATGTCTTAGGGAAGATAAGGGGGAGGTGTGAGGAACGAAATTGAAAATACTTATTTGAAGTTTCCACATCTGACTTTTAGAAAACATCTATGGCAACGGAATAACTTTATATTCATTCTGAGTTTCTTAACATGTTTTACTTGGGCTGTGGAAATGGATAAAAGAGATGGAATATCTGTCCACGCTAAACCAATGGCTAGAGTACAACTTGGATGAAAAATGTACAGTTGAAATTGACCATTTAAAAGACGATTTGTCACACACAGTTTGCATCCATGCAGACTGATAGACTTATAATTACATTATGTACAAAATGTTTCAGTTTATTAAGGCAACCACAACTTGGATACTTTGTCCAAGGTGATGTGATAGGATTGGAGTGGTGACACCCTTTGAGCATTTCCTTTCTTTTTTCCCAGATAAGAACACTTAATCCCATCTGCTTTCATGAAAAGAGATAATGGACTTCTATTGTCTTTTTGCTCCCATTTTTTCCAATGACCTTTGACAGTTATCTGTTTGAAAAACAAAAACAAAAACAAGGCATTGCTAGACACTTATCTTTCTGGTGGGTCCGGGGTTTCAATTTTTGGTGATTTGTCAATTATTCCATTTTCTATGGGGCATTAAAACCGTTTTAATCTGTCTATGCTTCGTTGATATGTTTTAAGTATAAAAATAACCTGATTGATACCTGGGTCAATATATATTCAGTTGCTCTAAATTACTTATTTTTAAAAGGCTCTATCAATACTAAGTATTCGTTTCACAATGACTGGGATTCAAAGCCAAGTTCCTTGGAACAGCATGCCAAGGATGAACATGACGACACAGGTAAGGTTTACATTATTCAGGCATGAAAGGTAATGAAAAGGTACATGGAAGTACAATGTGCAAAGAAAAAGCTGGAACAGATGATGCTAAAAATCAGTGTATGTGTGGTAGAGGAAACACACAAAAGAGTATGAATGCATGTCTGAGGTTGCCTATTACTAGAATTTCACCCTCCGATGACATCAGTCTATCTGAGAAACCGTTTTGTTAACAGAAAGATTCAGGTCACCTGAAGATGATTTTGGTGCCCCAAAGCCTAGCCTAGCTCAAAAAACCAGAAGAAATAAAAACCAATTAAAATGGAAGTGGATTACAACAAAGCCAGTTGAGAAATGTGCCACTGTTCTCCCCTTGGAATGTTTCCTAACTGAGGGCGTTTCCCTTTCAATCTTCCTGTCCAGCAACCGCAATGGAATCAAGGGTGCGCCTCGGCTGCAGGAGGTCTGGCGGCTTTCCGGGAGCACCACCATCTTTTTCCTCCAGGATGGGTCTCCTGCTGCCTGTCAAGGATCTAGCCACACTGAAGTGCTGCTTGGTGGGAACTGCTGTGAAACACACACGCACGCGCGCAAACACACACGCACGCACACACCCATTCTTTTGAAGACGTCCCCTTGCTTTGCTTTGCCAAGAGCTCCTGAAGGCTCAACCCCGTCCTCTGGCCCGATTCTGCCCCTGCCCAGCTTCTGGAGAGCAGGGCATGGTGTCCCTGCGGCGGGGATTCCGCCCAGCCCGGCTCACTGCACTTCCAACGCGTAAGTCCACCCCCGGCCCCAGGTTCGGACGCCCAGACCCACCCTAGGGAAGGACATCGCTCTCACTGCCTCGCGACTTCCTCTGCCTTTTGGCTTTCACTTCCTCTTCCGGGGGAAGGGGCTGTGGCGGGGGCGCCTGCTGCGGGGGCTGGGCCGGAGGCTGAGGTTTGTGTTTCCTCTTCCCGCCTCCTCTGGGGGTCTTGGGCAGAGGGGGCGGCGGGGGCGGGGGGGGCGGGGGCGGTGGGAGGGGCGGGGGCGGCGGCGGGGGCAGGGGCGGCGCCTCCCGGGCCATGTGGATGACCGCCTCGATGGTGGCCATGATGGTGTCTTGGCTGGCGGCCGGCTCCAAGACAAGCGGGCTCAGGCTC
This sequence comes from Bos mutus, assembly GCF_027580195.1. NCBI lineage: Eukaryota > Metazoa > Chordata > Mammalia > Artiodactyla > Bovidae > Bos > Bos mutus. The sequence continues at coordinate 44,789,053 of NC_091640.1, read as the reverse complement.
GGCTTCTGACCCCGTTTGCTGGGAAGGTCGATGCATTTTTCCAGCACTGGCATTTGGTCTCTGGAGTCCTCATCGAACTGCGTGGGCTGCTTCCGGGGACGCCCTCTCCTCTTCTTGACGAAGTTGTTGCCCGTCTTTGATTGTCTCTGCAGCCGCTTGGCCTTCAGGATCTTGTTCACGTGGTCCAGGTTCTTCTTGGTGGACAGAATCTTGGTGTAGTTGCACATCTTCCGCACCTCGCACTGGATCGCTTCGATCTCCCGCCGCTTAAATCGCTTCTTCAGGGAGGAGCTGGCTGCAGGAAGGGAAGAGAGAAGAAACTGATCACAGGATGCAGGCTGTCTTAAACCCAGGCTTTTCAGTGACAACTGGCATTATATTTGGCTATGAAGATGATGGAAAGTTGATGCTATGACTCAGTACCCACTATTCTTTTTTTATTAAAATTTAAAAAAATAGACATAAACATGGGTTGAATAGTATGTGTACAAAGTATGTCATTATTTCGGTCTCCACAGAAATCCCATGAAATACTCTTGTTCCCATTTTTAAGTTTGGAAACAGGCTCACACCATGTCGGAAGACCTGCCAGGGAAGTCAATGTCAGAATCACAGTATAACGTCTTCCATTGTTGTTTTCTATTATAGCTTTTATTTTTTTGTTCAGCTCTCTGACCTCTGATCTAATTTAATTTAGCATTAGGTTATACTTTCTTTTTTTTTTTTGGTAAAAGATGCTGAAAGGATAAAATGACAAGCAGCCCTCTGGATCAGAGAATCTGACTCATTCGTTTGTAGCATCAACCTCAAAAAGGAGATGCCTTGACCTGAACTAGAATCCGGAACTGAACCTATTATATCCCTCCTAACCGTCCTCCACTGACAGAGGGAGAATTCTGTTAGGAACACTATATCTGGGATGACCCTATCTCTCTTAATTTCCCCCGCAATGGTCTGGACATGTCAACTTGCCTGATGATGTCCAATTGACCACGTCTTTCTTAACTAGTGCATCTTCTGGAATCCCCAAGGAAAATACCAGCCAGGTGTTTCTGAATCATTTACACCCCTGCTACTGGGCTGTTGTTTGCAAAGAACTCTTTTCATGTCCTGGTGGCCAGATGCGCCTCTGTTTTATGAGCCAAACTTCTAGTTGCAGGAAGTCCTGTACTGCCGCCACTAAATAGCCTTCAGAACTGCTTCATTTTGAAGTTCAGACACCGTAAAGTGTGAATAGCTTCAAGATGGAGCAGACCTTTCCTCTAGATGGTTCTTCCTCCTTGTGTCGTTCACTAGAGGCATACCTGTCTATACATGTGTATACATACATACACACACAGGCACTCACACACATCCAGCTGCCCTATCTTCACATTGGCTCCTCCCTCTGGCCACTTACAAGCTCAAAAAGTGTGTCCCTAGTTCTTTGCTGCTGTGATTTACGCTAAATGCGCATCCCCAGAGAAGCCCATGTAGTTGTCGTCAACACTACAAAAACACTGCAGGCCTAAAAGCAAATGTGTTTCATTTTAGCATGGTGGTTTGTTGTGTCATCCTGCATTTCTTCAACTGTTAGTGGAGAAGCAGAATAAATATCTTAAGGGAGATGAGGAAAAACTGGCGAAAACACAGACACCGCTGTCACTTACTCTTGGGCACTCTGGCATGGTTCTTTCCCTGCTTTTCCCCATCTCTCTCTCATGCTGTGCCTGACACAGATCTCCTGGAGGGTTTTATTTGAAGTTATTTATGCCATGGGCTTCATGGAGTGGGAAGCTCTGAGTTCCATAGGACAGGCCAAAATGGTACTGCTTTTGGCCAAAGGTCATTGTGAGACTTACTGTGCAATGAATACCTACTGAACAATCTTTAAAATAAGTTATAAAGATCAAAATAGAACAAAGCCAGAGTGAGCTTCTGACTACAAAATAGAATTTTTGTAGTTAGTGTTGTAAAAAGAAAAGCTTGCTCGATTGTAAGTTTTCAGACACAGAGGCCGACTTCTGTTGGTCTTCATGTCCCTCACAGGGCATGGCATGGTGCCTTGTAAAAATGGCAGGGATTTAAAAATTGTTTCTTGACTGATGAATCATACTGATCATTACTGTCTTATATTCTTCTCTAAAGGAGTTTTAGTTTAGATTTTTAAATTGACCATTGGAAATATCGTGACACTAACAGCAAGTTTCCATGTCAGAGCCAAGCCATTTACTTTGTCCACACTGCTCACAAGGAAAGGAAAACTAAGTATCCCAACTTATTTGTTGAGGCCCCAGGTTGTTTGCCAGGAGTTTCCCAGAGTCTGTGCTTTACTGGATGATCCCTGTGTGTCCTCAGTATTCTATGGTCCTTGGGCTAATACTCCACAAAACAATTGGCATTGTTCCAAATAAAAGTTCCACGAGCAGTTTACCTTCTTCTTAGTTTATATCATCCAAAGAGAAGAAAATGCCATGTGACACACTATACAGCATGCAGTTCCAAAATAAATCATTTGGGGCAATTAGCTGGCAATGTTCAATGATTAAAGTTTGACTAGAAAACTGTGAGCTGAACTGGAGGTCATCTGGAGCAAATACAACCAATGGATATTTCATCTCAATACTTTTTTGAGCATGAAATGTCATACAAACAAAAAGGACATAGTAGATAATCCCATATTCAATAATTTCTTACATGATACACATTTTTTTATTAAACCTTTGCATTAAAAATTATGAAATAATTCATTCTGAGTATTTTAAACCTACCAAACAATACTAAAAATACTATAACCAACTCTTTTGTACCCACCATTCACATTTAATAAACATTACTTTTTGCCATACGTGCTTTATTTTATTAGCAAGAAGACATTACAGAGTCAGTTCAGTCAGTGCTCCATCAATTCCATTTCCTTCTCTTTCCCTGCTTGAATTTGTACTTTTACTGCATATATGTGAACCCATATTGGTAAAAATTAAAAGTCTGAGACTACCTGATATTTGTAATCCTGTAAGGAAGTAGCAAGACTTGCACAGTGTTGGCAGGAAAGCAAAGTGTCACGATGATTTTGGGAAGTGATTGGGCAATAACTGCTAGTGTTGAAGATGGGCGTGCCCAGGGCCCCAGAGAGCCCAGCCGGGTTGCCTCCTTTGCTCATGTGTGACAGGAGGCTGATGATGTTCCTTGAAGCTCAGTGTATGTTACAGAAGACTTAAAACAATCTAAATATTCATTTAAAAGATAATGAATCACTGTGAAACATTCACCCAAGGAAATACTGCATATCTGTTAAAAGGAATAAACTACATATCAACATGGCTGAATCTAAAAACAGTTGAATAAAAAAAGAAAATGAGTGTTTGTAAGCATACCATTTATGTAAATTAAAAACACAGATCCCTTGAATTTTTGTCTCATTTTCAATGACCAGGTGTGAAAGTTTAAAGTGACTCCCATGTAGATTAATTGAGTCAAAGACTGAGTGGCTGAAATTTCAACATTTCTTCCCTCCAAAGCTACCTCATGGGACTTTATTAAGCCTCTAGAGTAGCACTGTCCAATAGAAATGTCTGCAGTGGTGGAACTGGTCTGTATTTATGCTGTCTCATACAGTAGCCATTAGCCACATGTGGTTACGGGGTACTTGACATGTGGCAAGTGTGACTGAGGAATTGAATTTTTAATTTAATTTAAAGTTAAATAGCTATATGGGCTAGTGGCTAACATATTGGGCACCTCAGCTCTAGCCCAAGGACCATAGAATACTGAGGACACACGGATCATCCAGTAAAGCACAGACTCTGGGAAGCTCCTGGCAAACAACCTGGGGCCTCAACAAATAAGCTGGGAAGAGGGGAGGAAGGAGGAGGAGAGGGTGGAGGGGAGGGAGGAGGCGAGGGAGGAGGGGAGGGAGGAGGAGAGGGAGGAGGGGAGGGAGGAGCTGTAAATTAAAAGAGAGAAGATATAAAATGACCACGTGGATGCCAATTTAAACTGTCAAGAGATACTTTATAAATTCATGGAAATTTTAATAATATCTAGGCATTTCTTGATATAATTGGTTGCTAAGTTTCTTAGGTGTGATAATTGCACTGTGATCATTTTTAAAAGCACCTTCCTTTTAGAAATACCTACTAAATTATTAATAGGTGAAATCAAACAACATCATTTGGCCCTGGCTACAAAATAATAAAGGAAGGAAGAGGGGTGTGGAAGTATTCCTGAAACAAGATTGCCATGAGTTGATTATATTGAAGCTGAGTATGCTATTCTACTACTCTGATATATACTTGCTAGTTCCATAATCCATGGTTTAAAAATAGAAATACTTAGTGTCAGTAAGACATCTTTCTTAGGATCTTACCATTGGTAAGGGTCAGAGTGTTCTGCTTTTTATACTCTTGGGCTCTATTTTACCTAAATAACTTTAGAAGAATAAGAAATGACCTCGGTAAAGGTCATATATCATCTCCTGGAAAACTCCTGCTGGTAGCTATCCTCCTGGCTGAGTGGGGTGGGAGAATGAATGAGTGCTCTGGGTTTTATTTTGTAACTAATTGCATAAACATGCCTTGTGGTCCAATCTCCATTGATGGCCTCATGTGTTAAGATGAAATATCCCTCTTTCTTTTCTATATTATAGTTTTTGAGGGGTTTCCCATCTACTGAACATCTGAATTTTATTGTATCCTATAAGTATTATCCAAACTTTTAGTGCCAGCTCATTATGTTGTGTGTGAATAGCACCAGAGCGCAGGTCCGTAGGAAGGGCTCTGGGCAGGGACAGCTGGAAACCAAGTTGAATTAGAATGAAACTCTTAGCCCCTTCTGGGTCTCTCCTTTTTCATCTGTTACGTTGAACAGTTAGACTAGATGCTCTTAATGTTCCCTTCTGTATTTAAAGATTGTTATAATTCTTTCCTATAAAAGAAAGAAAGTGAAAGTTGCTCAGTCGTGTCTGACTCTGCAACCCCATGGACTATACAGTCCATGGGATTCTCCAGGCCAGAATACTGGAGTGGATAGCCTTTCCCTTCTCCAGGGGGTCTTCCTAACACAGGGATCAAACCTAGGTCTCCTGCATTGCAGACGGATTCTTTACCAGCTGAGCTACAAAAGAACCCCAAATTCTTTCCTATACTCATTATCAATTGCCTTACCAAATGTGAGGTGGCTTTCTACAACATTTATTTCATCTAATAATTTTGAAATCCTAGTGTGGTGGAGAGGAAGGCTTTGGATTTGGCAGGGTTTGATAGTCACAAATCTTTCTCCTTATTGCTTATGATTTCACTGTCCCTCTAAATGTTAACAGATTTTTCTCTCTTCAAATTGTTTCATTATTAAACAGTAATTTCTGGTCTCTTGCAGCAACATTGATTCCATATTTGCTCTCTTTCCTATAATTGTCCTATATCTTGCCTGCTCTTTGTTAGTCTTAAAGAGTAATTATGAGTGGCCAAGGCAAAATATGAATTCATTTCTTCTAACTCTGCAATGCAAATTATCTTGTAGATTTTTTTCTTTACTTAAAATTGCCACGCAATGGTTAAGTTGGTTTTGATCCACATCTCGAATTTCTCTATTTGCTCCCATTATCAGATGATTGGCTCACCAACATTTGTTGATTCTGCTACTTCTTTTATGATAATCAAACATTGGACTTAGCACTCCTTTTGCACATTGACTTTATAGATGTTGTGTAAGCACTGAGAGCAAGATAAGGGCTAATGAGGCTTAGCTGTATATAGAATTTTCTTAAGAAACAGGTACTAATCTTTTAGAGACTCTGCCCATAGGCAAGATACATTCTGGTTTTGTAAAGTTTTGGATGGGTTAGAGAGGGAGACAAATTTATCTCTAAACTAATTAGACTTCTTCTTGCTATTGGGAAGGTGAAGAAATTTTAGGGACTGTTGAAATGCCCGGAGTGGAGTTGGTCTGCAGGTAGAAAGGGCTAGAGCACCGATGGCCTCAGTCAAGGAACAGAGATGCAGTCTGAAGCCGCTTTGTATGTTGATACACGTTAGAAGATTTCTTTGCAGGCACAGGCCATGACTTTCCTATGTCCTCCCAGAGCTATCCACACAGCAGGACAAGATCTGGTATGTAACACATGGGCAACAAATACAAGTTCAAGGGAATTTGACTGTTCTCCCATGTAAACTGTACATTTTGGGGATACTTCTGTACTTAACTCAGTGATGATCTCTTGTTTTCCTAATGCTACTTTTTACTTTCTAGTAAAAGTAAAGCTCCCCTGGTGGCTCAGCTAGTAAAGAATCTGCCTGCCAATGCAGAAGACTTGGGTTTTATCCCTGGGTTGGGAAGATCCGCAACCCACTCCAGTATCCTTGCCTGGAAAATTTCATGGACAGGCTTCATTTCGGAGCGGTGGCCTACAGTCCATGAGGTCGCAAAGAGTTGAATATGACTGAGCTCGCATGCATGCTAGCATGCATGTAAATTGAGCATTTTTTTTGGATACTTCTGTACTTTTAACTCAGTAATGATCTCTTGTTTTCCTAATGCTACTTTTTATTTTCTAATAGAATATATGAAGCAACTTTCCTTGGCATGCAAGGAACTTTCCTTCTTCCTTAGAATTTAAATTAACCTTCTGTGTCCTGGTCTTAAAAGCTCATTTGAAAAAGATGGCAAGTTCCCTTGGCCAGTGAGGCCTCTGTGGGGCAAGGCACATCAGAGTCACTGCCGGTCATCAGCACACGTGCGATATAACACTGCTTTCCAATTTGAAAGCCATAATTTAGAATTAAGGGTTAGCAGATGTGGGAGACTTGTCACCGATAGAATGGTGTGCTTCCATTCTGTTCTGAAAGTCACATTAATATAGTTGGGGGTTTCTTTGAAAATGTAACTAGCTTGTTTAAAGCATAGTAACTGCTGGAACCACTAAATGATAGCTTCCTCTTAGGGTTTTATTTTGACAGAACATTCTATCTCAGCTACAATGCTGAGGGTACATTCTATCTCAGCTGCAATGGCTGAGGAGACCCTGGTCTTTGTTTTGCTCCTATTTCACTTGTCTCTGTGGGGAAAGGGAAGGTAGGAGGTGAGGAGAGCAGTGTGACTATGGAGAGGTGGAGCAGTAGGTGTGTGCCTGTGTGTTCATGTGTGGGGGCTCCTCTCTGCCGCTCCAGATCTGGATGCTGTTCTAAATTGGCAGGCTCTCAAGCGGGGTGTATGTTCCCCATGGAGGAAACTGGGCTGCAAGAGAAACATAATAATACTTTAATTTATATTTTTATCTGAAAAATAAAAACCATGTTAAGCAGTCCAATGCTTAATATAAGGAGCAATGGTGGATGATGCCCGTATTTGGGCTGCATATCAGATAATGTATCACCTGTCACAGTTGGGCATGAAGTCCCTGGGAAAAGAGGAGACCACATGCATTCAAGGGACTGATGGCATCCCATCAGTTTATTCCCTTTGGGTGTTGTCAGGTCTTGTACATGGTGAAGTTTAGAAAATTAAGATCTTTAATCAGTTAAAAAAAAAGTTTTTCACAAAAAATGAAAATACTTTGTAATGAGACCAAGAATATCAGTGAAATATGTCATATACCACACAGAGTTTCATTGGTTACCTTGCAGCAAACTTGCAGCAGTATAAAGACGTTGCTATTTTCCAAGATGAATCTGGCAATTTTCTTTACTTTGAGAGAAGGATTCTAAATATTTTCACCTTCTTGGTGCTGTCAATAGGCTGTCTATAATGTTACCTTGCAATTGTTAAAAAACAAAAAAAGCCCTTAATGCCCCTTTAGGGGAAAATGGGCAAGAAAGTAACTGCTTTTAGAAGCCAACTCATCTTACAGATTCAGCAATTTTTGAAATTGATTGGAAATGTTTTCAGAGATCTGAGCTCATTAAAAAATGCAATGCCTTTTGATATGCAAGACCATCTGACTGTTAATAAAGGAAGTTGGTTAGTCTAATTTCAACAACAACAAAAACCCTTGCTTAGTTGATGGATGGGATTGAAAAAAACAGTGCTATGATTCAAAATGAGGCACTTTCTCCTTTTGGACCTATGTTTATATGAAATACCATTTTAACCTATAACGTCTACTGTCAAGTACTGAAACAAACTGGATTTGAAATGAAATCTTCAAATTGCTTAGTCACAAGTGTTAAAACCCAAGATTTTCAAAAAGAAGTATTCAAATGCAATCACTTGGTTCTCTCTGAAACATTATTAAAAATATTAAAATTAGTATAAAATTTTGATGACAGAGAAAATATTTTTGTTTCACTAATAATACAGTTAAATGAAATTTCAATTTATTTTGAGAATATTATTTATTTCAGCTTTGTCTCAACTTTTCAAATTTACATTTTAAAATTGCACATATGTATTTACATGGGGATAATGTTCAAAATTATTTTACTGATATCACCTCATGATCAAAAATTTGAACTGCTTAAAAAGTTTTCCTTTGTTTTTCTAGGCTCCCGAAGACTTTATTTACTGAGTATTTAATCCTAGAGGAATTTAACTTTCTATGAATCCATAGCTTAAGAAGTCATTAAAGCTTCTTGAAGACAGCATGTGTTCTTCTTTGTACCCCTCATAATGAAGAGAACAATAGTTCCTTTCTCATAGTAGATGCTTGATTAATATTTCCTGTTGGATTGTTTCAGCTTCTAAGCCCTAGAAACCAAAGCCTAACATCATTAATCTGCATATTCCCTAGAGCACCTTGAATTGAATGGCATGCAATTCCAAGACAGTCAAAAGAGTGTTTCATTCATGGAGAGCCTCTGGAGTGGGATTTGATGCTGACCTCCATGTTTTGGAAAGGCAGTTCTGAGGTCCTGGTTCCTAGGTTTTCAGAATCCTTGACTTTTCTGACCATGGGGTTAAAATGCCAGTCCTTTCATGACCTGGGTTTTGGACAAACCACCTGCAGTTTTGGACAGATAAAGGCGGTGGTGACTAGCCTCCAGAGAGAGACTAAGCCAAGCAAGAACACTGCCAGGTTGCTCAGAGAATCTCTGAGAAAGGGAACCAGGACTTTAGCAGGCCTGAGAAAGCTTGATGAAGGGAATGAGCTCAGAGATCAGAAAACAAGAAATAGGGGCAACTATATCAACCTCAAAGTGAACTGTGCATATTATTAGCAGGAATTGCCCAGGATGAATCTACAGAAGACTTTTAAGTCCGGGAGTTTTTCTGAGAGTGATACTTAATAGAGTCAGAGTGGCTTGGTGAGGAGTGAACTGAGAGTGGCGGCACTCATTAGCTGAGGAATACTAGAGCCATTTAGCCTGACTCTGTGTTCAATCAACTTTGGTTTTTGTATGTTGCATGCGGCTCAAGCCCCAGCAGACTGACTAGACAACGTGAGAGGCTGGATAGAAGTGCAGTTAATGCCAAAAAGTTTGACGCTACATCTGTTGAGTCTCACAGCATGCCAGGTGGTCACGCGGCGGGGGTAGCTGCAACCTCTCAAAGGGCTCTTTATTTCTCTTTTCTTTCCTCTCAAATGTGGCATAGCAGTATTCTTAACTGTAAATACCATCACTTATATAATACTTCAGCTATTGTAGATATGTGTTCATAAGTGATCACGAGAGACTTTCTTTCTCTCTTGTAAGTTTTGAAAAAGAAAATAGAAAAACAAGGAAGAACAAAGAATAATGTAACAGACATGATCTTATGAAAATTTTCACATTTTTAATATTTAGGCTTGGATGAAATAAATCCTTATTGACTATGCTAGAACTTTAAGAATTACATCAAATGGTTGGTATTCATGTTTTGTTTTCTATTTGGTCTTAATAATTGCATTTGAGTTTACTTAAAACTCAGACTTTTGTTTATAATCTGATAGAAAACATATTGACCAGGACATTTGGAGAATGAAGTGCTCATCTTGATTTTTCACCCCTCAGTACTGTGTGCCTTCAGACAAATCTCTCAATTCCTTGGCAGGACATTTACTTCGGAATAAATATGATTCTGTAAAAATAGCTATATACCTCCAAGTCTTCTCTGTTCTAGGTAAAATGTCCTCAATTCCTTCATCTATGTGCATATGAAATTAATTCTAAACTATATTCCATTTTGATTACCCTCCACTGGAGATTTAATCATCTGACAAATCTCACCTTAAATTTTGTTGCCCAGGATGGAACTGATTTTCCAAGTATGAAGTGATGAATGCATATGGCACTACACTTAATGTGAACTACATAAAAACAACCAACCAAAAAGCCTCCTTTTTTTTTTTTTTTTTTTTCCAGCAACATCACATGGTTGGTTCACATTAAATGGAAGCTCAATTAACTCTCTTAAACACTTTCATAAGTTTGGCCACCAAACTTGGCCATTGCTACATGGAATTGGTTTTTGAGCTTAAATGCAAGTCTTCTATTTAAATCTGCAAAATTTAATTTTACTGGTTTTAATCTATTGTGAAAGTCTGGAATCTTATTTGTGTTTTCTCAGAGAGGGCCCAGGTTTGTGAAGTTTCCAGAGAATCTGAATACCCACATGTCAACTTTTGCTTTAACCCCTTCTGAGCATGATTTGTGTGACTCAAATGCATGCTACTATTTTTCTCTTTATTGAAGTTTTTCCAGAAAAGATGTCAACTTACACAACGAAATATCCCTAAATTCTTCATAAAACCAGCAAACAATTTATACCCATTGCTTTAGACTTTCACATATGTTTGTGTCTGGTTAGTAAATGAAGGGTGTACCACAGAAACAATAACTTTGCGTAGCCCACAGGTGTATGCCCAACTCTATTATTTCTGCCAGAAAGGATATTGCATCTCATGTTGGAGAGGGAAAAGAGAAGTCTTACATTTTTCTTTTATCCAGAGGCAATTCTCCAGCCCTAGTGGGAAAAGAAAAGACAAAAACAAAACAAAACAATGCTAGTTGTGGTTCCAGGGCTTTCCAGTTTCTGCTGGAATTCATTCAAATGAAGTCCTCTCCCTAAAAGCCAAAAAGGACTCTCATTTCAGTGTTAATCTTTCTGGTCCTGTACATTGCTTATGTCTCTCTGATGGCACTTCACAAAGTGTGTCCTGTTTTAAGATGATGGGATTACTCTGCACTTATCTCTTCTTTTAAATTGTTTTTTCGTAAGGCACGAGGACCATATCTTAGCCATTCTTATTTATTCTTAGAACAAACAGGGACTGAGCTCACTCTGTGCCAGGTGCTGTGCTGGGCACTCAGTTCCAGCTCTCTTAGGTGAGGTCCTAGCACAGAGCTCAGCTCACTTACTTGAAATGGACAATCCATGTGCTCCAACCTAAACCAACACTTACCATCTATTTTGTAAAATCTGTGTGTAAAATAGAAAAGGACTCATTGAAGGTGATCCAAATCACTGTAAATTAAACTAGATCCTCACATATTTCAGCTGTTCACTGCTCTCCTCAGAGCACCATTAGCTGTTGGAGTATCCAAGCTACGATCAAAAGCACTGAAGTACTATGAAATACAGGCTGAACTCCAAACCACCTCATAGGAGAAGCGAAGCTTCGATGAAAGAAACAAGTTTAGAATTTATTAAGTGCCATTAAGAAAACAAGCTTGAACATTTAAGTCCACTGATTAATGAAAACTATGGTCCCTTGGAAAAAGGAGACAAGTACATGTTATATATTGATTATGTAACACCAGAAATGAGAGTGACAGAGACAGAGGATGGGTGGGGAGATGAAAGGTCTTCTCATGGCTGAACATCTGGATCAGAATTATAATGGTTTATTGTGGGGGAGTGGTCATAGCTCTTTTGGCAAATTATCTATACATTTAAGTTCTGAGCACTAAATCAATAGGTTGGGTTTATTGTTGTTATTATCGCTTTTTTTTTTTTTCCAAATAAAAGCTTGGATAGACACAAGGCAGCAAATATTTCTTCCTCAATTTAAGATTTGACAATTTAACAGGAAAACACTCATTCATCATCTTTTCCTTTGAGAGACCATAAATTATTGGCTCATATACCATGTGGCTTGGATTCTAGGAAAAGTTAGTGTAAACAAACCCAAGTTACAATGCGTGGAGTAAGAGAGTGAGTCATAAACAAAACACAGACATATGCTCTCATATAAATAAGGGCCTGGATCATCAGCTTCCCAAAGTCTGCTTCTCATTAATTACACAACAAAATGAACTTTCCATATGTAAAGCCCAAATCACTTAACTCTAGCAACTTGCACAAGACAAAGACCAGGATTGTACCTAAAAGGCACTGACAAAAAACTGAACTTCAAAATAATGAAAGTCCTCTCAAAATATCTTCAGGTATTGGAGGGCAAGAAAATCCCTTGGAGGAGTGTTTCTGAGCACTGAAACTATTCCCAACAACCCAGGAACACTGCTTGAGGCTGGTCTGATCCCCTGCTGAATTTAAAGGTAGTATCAGGTGTACTCTCTTTTGTTCTGAGCTCTGTCATCTTTATGGGGCAAGCCCTGGGTCCAGGCCACACAGGGTGTTCACAGACATCGCTGGGAACACTGAAGAGTTGAAATTCCCTCCGTCAGTACCTTCTCACTGTCCTTTGAAATTGCCCATTGGTAGCACAGATTCGTTTCCTTATTGTTGTATGAAGGCTATCTGGTTTCTCTTAAAGAAATTTCAAGGAAACACAGAACAATTCCTAGGGAAGAGGATTCTTGAACTGGTGAGGAACTCTGAGAGAGATGGTAAGCAGCTAAGTTCTCTCCTTGTGTCTCTTTGAAAAGTAGACCTCATAAAGCAAACTAACAACATTACTTACAAGGGACATTAAAATAACAGATGTCACATTTTAGGAGTCTTGGGTGGGGAAGAGAGGAGAAAAAGAAATTCTATTCTTTGCTGGGGGTGTAGTGGGGTGTATGTATGCTTTTTTAAAAAATCATTAATTTACTCAGTGATTGTTTTTGTAGCAATTACTCTTTGTGTCATACCATAGACCATAAAAGGTAAGTGGACTGTATCACCTCTGCTCTCATACGAAACTATAGGAAAGGGGGAGAAATTAACATTTCTGGAGAACCCACAGTGCAGTCTGCAGTATTTCACGTATTTCCTCATTTAATTGTGATCACAACCAAGTGAAGACATTACTATCTCTATTGAACAGAGGTGAAAACTCAGACCTAAGAGAATAAATAATTGCTCCAAAGGACACATAAGTCATGGATTCATGGATTCAAGCAAGGGCTGCCCTATTTCAAAGTGAGTTTCATACCATATTTCCCTACTAAGAAAGCAAAGAAGACAAGGAACGGGACCAGGAGAAATCCTGGGTTTCCCTGGTTTTCCCAATTTCAAAGGGCTTTTCCAGCTCCCAAATTTCACAGTTAAATAACACAGGTATTACTGTGTTCTAGATCACAAGTAGATCAAGTAGAACAAGTAGATCACCTGTTCTACTTCTGCTAGACTAGGTCTTCTTCACATTGCTTTGATCCTGTTGCTGTCTCAAGGTCACATGCCTTTAAGGGTTCTGTATAGGGAGCCAGACAGCCAATATAATGAGTGAGGTTGACCAGGATTATGAAAGAAGGTGGGGGTAAATAGAGGAGGACATGTGAAAATAATGAGAATATGGCCCATCCAATGGGACAAATGTTATTCTGTATCAACCATTGTTGTCAGGTAGGAATCTGAGTCCAAATTTATCAGATAATCTGGTTTCCAAAAAACCAGAACTCTGATTATTATGTAAACCTGATGTTGAAAATCTACAAATTAACTTTTTAAAAAATGTATAAACCTGTGTAGGTCAATTGAAATACAACTGCAGACAGCTATTGGCCCATGACTTTATTTTGCTATCATTGTCCTTCAGAAGAATCACCATGACTCATTCTAGAATTTCAAGGACTCCAGGTTCTGACCCCAAACCTTTCTTCCAGCCTTATCTGTCATTATTTCTACATACACGTCTATCTTAGAGATGCTGTAAACCTGTCTTTTCTGCTTCTGTCTACTTATTTAATTTGATCCATCCTTCGAGGGCCATCTCAACTCTTCTCTCCCCAGATTATCTCAGTGTCCTCCAAACTCCCTTAGTGCCATTCAACTGGAAACTAATGATTTATTAGTTGCTAAATGATAGCTCTGTTAGTATCTGAGACTGTTATTCAATCTATTAATTTAACAATATTATTTGGCCATTTCATGTTTTAGAGTCAGGTCTTCCCAAATAGTGTGAACGTTTCCCTAGGGCAAGGGCCAGTATTCACTTGCATGTATCATTGTGGCAGGTACTTAAAAAATATTTGACAATTTGTAACAAAACCTTCTAGAAGTTTCAGTAAGATGCGCTTAATATGAAGCCCTTAACGGGTGGCATGAAGTAAGAGTATTTGGAGGAGGTAGTGAGAATAAAGGGGCTTCCCAGGTGGTGCTAGTGGTAAAGAGCCCACCGGCCAATTCAAGAGACATAAGAGACTCAGGTTCAATCCCTGTGTTGTGAAGATGCCCTGCAGGATGGCATGACAACCCACTCTAGTATTCTTGCCTAGAGAATCCCCATGGACAAAGGAGCCTGGTGGGCTGCAGTCCAGAGTCAGACACGACTGAAGCAACTGAGCACGCATGCATGCAGTGAGGATAAAACTTCTAAAGATAGTTAATGGGTGTTATGATCTGAGTCATAACATGACTAAATTATGACTTACATGATTAAATCATAGCATGACATGACTTCATTTTTGACATGAGAGGGGTCATAAGACAGTAATATATTGTTTTGAGTATGTGATTGGTGTTTTTATCTGCTATTTCATTTCTTTCTCATCACTGCCTAAAAAGCAGAAATTATTTTTCCTATCTCACTGATGAGGAAACTGAGACTCAGAAGTCTTAGACTGTTACTCACCTAAGGAAATTAAGTACTGCAGGCTATGCAATAACACTGGTCCTTGAATTTCAAATCCAGTTTTAACTTTACATCTGTGTGGTAGCCAGAAAGAGTCCAGGTTTCCTAATTTCTAGCAGGTAATATTTGTAATTCAGTTCACTTCTCTGGGCTCAATTTCCTCAGCTGCAACATGAAGGGGTTTGCAGAAATCCCTTCTAGTCTATTCTAAATCA
The DNA here is from genome assembly GCF_027580195.1 of Bos mutus. NCBI lineage: Eukaryota > Metazoa > Chordata > Mammalia > Artiodactyla > Bovidae > Bos > Bos mutus. Next base: position 44,773,987 of record NC_091640.1, on the reverse strand, counting down.
GTCTTGTCAATTCCAGTATAAGTAGGAGAAGGAATCCCCCTGGGAGGTGCTCTGGGATTATCACAATGACTCTCCAAGGTAGAGTGAAGTGGGCTGCGGGTGAGTTGTACCTCTCTCTATGTCTGTCTGTCTCTTTCTCTGTCACACCTGTTTATTCTCTCTAAACCTCTTTCTTCAGTCTCTTAGACTGACTTACAGTCTGCCTGGACCACTAAAGATCATTCTTAATGACAGTCATTACACAGTTCTTCCACGCTGCCTGAGGCCATTTCCGCAGCAATAAGCAGGAAAGACCCTGTCCCCCTTCACAGCTGGGCTCAGTATGCCAACTTCACTGGAACCAAGAAGTTTTTCAAAAACTCTCCATTAATTACAGGAAACCAAAAGCACTGTCCCCCCTTCTCATTAACACAATTGCTTTCAGTGGCCACTAAATTATCTCACTACCATTAAACTAACAATCTAATTAGACTTCTGGAAATGGAAAGAGCCAATGAATAAGGCAGGCATGTCACTTTCATCTCAAAACTGATCGTAAAATATTTGTGCCCTTTTGTTCTTGGCCACATAAAATCTGCCCTGAAAGACTGTCCTTTCATTCTCTCCTGTTTATAAAGAGGAGTTTGAATATTTGATATAAAATGAGTATCTTAATAGAAATCACTTCATGTGTGGGAGGTTTTCTTTCCCTCATTTCTGAGCGTGGGATCATTATTACAATGATCGCACCTGACTCCCCTGGTGTGTGATGCCTCACAGCCAAACCTCCCACTGGGCTTCGATGAAGGTGTGAATGATACTATCACTAGGAAGATGATAAATTGTATTATTATCATTATTCTGTTTTTAAGAGGGTCTGATTGTAGCAAGAGGTGGTTGGGAGTGTAATCTGTACAAAGCATTCGGAGAAGATAAATTGAGTTAAACTTCTCACAGGCATAGCACTTTCCAACCTGACGTTAAACCCTCTGTCTTTCCTAAAATTTCAGCTCTGGAGAGAGCAAAATTAGTTAAATCCAGTCCAGGCATGTTTACTGAGTATCTACTATGTAACCCAGCTCTGCAGGAGGTTCTTGACACCCAAATATGATTAAATGTTGCTTAATAGCAGTGTTCCTGGATCTTTTTTCTCTTGTTTTCATCCCATTTAGCCCAAGGTTCTGGAAATTCATGGGTTACTCAATACTCATTGAATGGAACAAATCTTAAACAGGAAATGGTTGCTGCCCTCCAGAAATCAATACTTTGGGCAGAATTCAAGAATGGTATATATAAAATAATTAAGTACGCATCAGCATAGGCCAGTGTAAACTCCAGCTTTCCACTGAGAAGTTCACCCTGAAAACCCCAAAGGATTTCTGAGTAAAGGAAAACATTTATGTGTACAAGTTCCTCCTCCTCTGTATAAGCACATACCCATTTACCAAATATACCATGCCATTTAGGCTGTTTTTTATCTTTAACTTGAAAACAATCTTCCTGGTGGACTAGCCAGAAGCTGGTCTGCTACTACTGAACAGAAGATTCTAGAGGCCCCAGAGGTCCCTCTCAGGTTGCTCCTTTTGCAGAACAGTCTCAGGATGATTTGCTGTTTCTGGGGCTGACATGGAAAATAAAAGCAAATCAATGCCTCTCAACTCTAGTAAATATCATGCTAGAGTATGTGTTTTTGTGCAACAGATGGTCTTGTGCAGGAGACAGTTGTCCAATTCATTTTGACTAGTATTTAATGATTAGCTATTGTTTGCCCATGCCACCTCAGAGCTAGATACTGGGGTTTCAACGTTGAATGAGGAGTACTGGGTTTGGGCTCCCTGCAGCATACAGCAAATTCCCACTGGCTATTGGATTTACATACGGGAATGTATATGTTTCCATGCTACTCACTCAATTCATTGGTCCATCCCTCGCCTTCCCCGACTATGTCCACAAGTCTGTTCACTATGCCTGCGTCTCTGTTGCTGCCCTGCAAATAGGTTCATCAGTATCATCGTTCTAGATTCCACATGTATGTGGTGGGGTGAGGTGGGAGATAGGAGGAAGGTTCAGAGGGAGGGGACACATGTATACCTATGGCTGATTCATGTTGATGTATGGTAGAAAATTAGCACAATATTGTAAAGAGATTATCCTCCAATTAAAAATAAGTTTTAAAAAAGTCAAATAAGGTCTGACAATAGGGCAGTGGACAGTGCAGAACATGACACAGACACCACATTAAATGTAGGGATCAATGATCAACAGGCTTGTAGGGAGCCATGGGGCACAGAAGATGTGGTGTCTCATGTGGGGTGATTCTCAAAGTGGGTGTAAGGGAAGCCTTCTTAGAGTTGAAGACACTTACGATGAGTCTTGAAGAATAATCATGAATTCAATATTCAAACAGCTAGAGGAGTGGGTGAAGGAGATAGGAACATTCCAGGGTGGAAAACAGGTAATAACAGTAAGAGTTTCTAACAGTAACAATAGTAGCAGCGACAATAAGACTTACTTGCTGAACTCTTCCTATGTGTCAGGCACTCTGCTAAGATTTGCTTAAGGCTTACTTCATTTATTCCTCACCATAATCCTTTATGCTGGGTACCATGCTTTGCCCCGTCCACAGACGTGAACACTGCTTTAGTGGAGTACTGAGCTTCCAGTGCAGGCAATCAGAAGCAAGAACACATGCGTTCAGCTAGAGCGTTGCACAGCCCACAAGTGGTGTCAAGAAAAATGAGCCAAAACTTAGAAACGAGGTAAATGGAAGGGTGCATGTCCTTTTGGAGTCTTAGCGTCATTTCACAGGCCTGCCCAAGGATGATTAATTATCCAGGGAAATGTACCCTTATTGAATTCACTATCCACTGCTGAGTAAAGGCTCAGATTCTGCCAGGTAATATATTAACTTGTAGACTTTTGCCCAGAAAATATGCAAATTATTTCTTTCCAGTAGAAATATAAGCCCAGAGGTTATGGTTTTATTGCCCATTAGGAGATTCACTGAGCAATCTTGCTGAGGATGCTTTCTCCAATGCCTACATTCCTGCAATGCCATTTTCTATTTCTAATTCTTTCTGGACCAGTTTTATCACCATGTTGGTTTCCTCATTAAAGAGCTGAATGAATCTTTGACATGAGTTTTTAGTTTTTTGAAAAGTACACTCTGACAGTGGGGATTCCAAAGGAGTTTGGGGCTGGCTGACATTTTCAGGCAAATGGGGTTGCAGCAGAAGGCAGGGGCTAGATTCTGGAGAATATGATGCTTCTTGGGGATGTTTACAGCCGTGTTGTTCAATCGCTAAGCTGTGTCCGACTCTTTGTGACCCCATAGACTGCAGCATTCCAGGCATCCCTGTCCTTCACTGTTTCCTAGAGTTTGCTCAAACTTGTGTCCATTGAGTTGGACAGCTTTGGCCATAGCAAGAACTCAGCTTTTCTAGGATGTCCAGTTTAGAGCCAAAGGGAAGGGGCTCTTTTAGGACTTCATGTTCAGTAGAGCTTGCTAGGCAGAGTCTGTTTGCTACTGAGCTACTGAGCTCATTCTGAGCTACTTCAACATCAGTGGGTAGGTAGCCCTTTAGAACATTTGAGTGATATGTTTTTTAAATAAAGCTTTATTTTCTCTAGATCTTTTTGAACTTTTTCTCCTGTATATTTTAAGTGATTAATCTGGACTTAGAGAAATTTATTTTACAATTTGATGACTTCTTTGGTTTGTATACTTATGGCTCTTAGATGTTCCAAATCCTATCAACTTGCACATATATTTGCTCTATTTTGGTTCTTTTTGAAGGACAAGACTTTTGGCTGAATTGACCTGTTATTTTGATCAGGAGCTTCAGATCATGATTCCCCATATGACAAAAAACAAATACATTACTTTACAATTCTGAAGTTCCTGTTCATTGCTTCTTGCATTTGTACCTGGATATTATTTCATCCTTTTGCTTTTAGAAGCAAAATGTCTAAACATTTGATAGACTTATGAAATTTAAATATTTTCACTTACTCTGATAGTTCTAAACAAGATATATCATGCAGTTTGAGAGAGTAGTTTATTAGCCTTGATACAAAACAGATACAAACTATAAACTAAGAGCTATGCTCCCTCCATTGCCCCTCTGTCATCTCTAACAAGACTATACCTTCAACAGGTGAGATTTGGTGACAGCAACCTTGATACATGTCTTTTTTCCTATTTGAATTTAAGATGAGAGATTATCAGTGTGTGTGTGTGTGTGTGTGTGTGTGTATGTGAGAGAGAGAGAGAGAACAAGAAAGGAATGCCTGCCTATTTGCTTGTTTTTCCATCACTACTACTCTGGACTCTTGGTGTAGAAACCAAAGAAATTTATTTTCTTGGTGTTTTATGAAGTGCCTACAAACTTTGTAATTTACTTAATAACATAGTCTCATCCTAAATACAAAGTGTGGGAGCATGTTTTAGTAGTGAAATCCTGTACTCTCTACACATCCCATAATCTCCTTGAGAAATCAGTTCAGTGTGTAGAGGATCAGAAAATCAGGCTAACTTATTCAGGTGCACATTATCTGGTGTGGTTATTCAATCGCTATTGGAACAGGGCAATAGAAGTTATTTCAAATTATATATCATTTTGAACAAACTTTATTGAAGCTTTCACTGCATTAGCCCTAATTACTCACAATAATGATGCAGTGCTGCCTTGAACCAGACCTCCTGTGCTGTGCCAGGGGACTGCAGCTGATCAATGGCTATTGAGCAGTTTGATCACAAAAGCTGACCTGCTTGAGCACCAGTGGCTCCCACTGCCTTCCCTCCCTCCCAGAAGGTCACAGACTGACATGTTCTCAGTCTGGCCACTCTCTCTTATAGCTCCTTTTCTGCCTCCTCCTCCAAATCAATAACTTCATAAGCAGCACGACTACCAGACTTGGAGAAGCTAAAAAAAAATTCCCTTAAACAAATAAAAATACACACATACACACACCTACCAGCTAGAAAAGACATATTTTTAAGCCTCTGACCTACATTCATTTCTTCCATTTCATGTTTATAAAATGAAGTGGGAAATGTTCCTTTTTCTCTTTCACCAAAGACCACCTGTCTAAAAAAAATACCATTAGGACTATAGACTGATAAATTATTTGGCAAGTATTTACCAACAGCCTACCACATGTCTGTCAAATGTTTCCCATTTGCTTGTTAAGCAGTTCCAATATCAAACATGTTTTTCTCAGATGTCTCCCATGTTGTTTGGTACTGAATACGTATACAGCTATTCCCTTGTAATCATTCATTTCACTCAGTGATTATTTATTCAGCACCTACTATGTGTCAGGGACTGTACTAGATACCTTAAAGTAAATGGAATTTCAAGTTAATTGAATTATTTTAGCATTTTAAAAATCTCAATAGGGAATTCCCTGGCAGTCCAGTGGTTAGGACCCTGTACTTCCACTGCAGAGGGGATGGGTTCCATCTCTGGTTGGGGATACCTCATGCCACGTGGTCAAAAAATACCTCAATAAATGATTTCTTAAATTAATTATGCTTTATAAGCAACTTAATTTTACTCTTCTTTCCTTTTCCTTCTCGCACTTGTCTGGGTTTTCAAAATCATTCCATAGAAATGATGACCTATTGGAAAATAAGTTGATTTCTGTATACAGCCAGAAGTAATTTCTAAATTACCTTATTTATAGTGAAAGATGGTACTCTAAAGAAAACAATAAAGTGAGTTTTCTCATCGCACCCCACTCCAGTACTCTTGCCTGGAAAATCCCATGGATGGAGGAGCCTGGAAGGCTGCAGTCCATGGGCTCGCTGAGGGTCGGACACGACTGAGTGGCTTCACTTTCACTTTTCACTTTCATGCATTGGAGAAGGAAATGGCAACCCACTCCAGTGTTCTTGCCTGGAGAATCCCAGGGACGGGGGAGCCTGGTGGGCTGCCGTCTATGGGGTCGCACAGAGTCGGACACGAATGAAGCGACTTAGCAGCAGCAGCAGCAGCAGCAGCAGTGTACAAGCACCGAACTGAATGAAATCAAACCCAGAAACTATTTATTAACCGCCTTCTGTATACTTGACTTTGGTTAAAGCATCCAATTATGAGTTTCACTCACTGTTCTCTCAAAAAATTAGAAGTCCATAATTAGGGAGAAAGAAGTCTGCCTCTGCTACTGTTGGGCCTATGACAGAAATGAGATTCCACTGGAAATCAGGCAGTAAATCAAGAAATTTGAATTCTAATCCAACTGCATGACCTCAGGCAAATTTCTGAATCTTGGAAGCATCAATGTCTTCACATGTGAAATGGGGCACTGGGCATGAGCCCAGGTTGTGCAACCCTAACTCTCTTAGATTTATGGGAAGACATTTGTCTGTGGGGAGTGGAATCTCAGGACGGTCTGGTCTCCAGCACCTGCAGTAGGTCTTTAGCTTGTTTCCCCGTAAAGTTCCGCTCAGCAGTCTAAGACCCGGAAATGGACCAAATCTGTGAAATTCTCGTGAGGCTCTCCTTTGAGCACTGCCAAAAATAAACAGCCTATTCCTATATCCTGAAACAGGAGGGCTTTGGCTCAGCTCTTATTACCAGAAAGGCGGGTTTAAAAGTTTAATATCCACCTGTTTCTATGCCCGTTTGGCATATTTGTAAATTATTGAATGCAAATAGAGGAGGCGAGCCTGTAGAAGCTTGGGATCCCAAGAATGCATTCTCTCACTCAGGATGGAAAGAGTTCAGGAAAGGAAAACAGGGGATCACCTGTCTTTTGCCTCTGGGAAATATCTATTCTTGGCAAGCAAAGGTGGAAACACACAGGCTAATTTTTAAATCCATAAAGGGAGGTCTCCAGAGCTTAACTGACAGAGTTCAATAAGCAGTTATCTGGATGGGTATGCATACTTTGGGCTTCCCAGGTGGCACCAGTGCTAAAGAAAACCCCTGCCAATGCAGGAGACATAAGAGACATGGGTTCAGTCCCTGGGTTGGAGACATCCCCTGGAGTGGAGCATGGCAACCCACTCCAGTATTCTTGCCTGGAGAATCACATGGACAGAGGAGCCTGGGGGGTTACAGTTCATGGGGTTGCAAAGAGTGGGACACAACTAAAGTGACTTAGCATGCACACACACACATGCAGACTCTGGCCCAAATCTTTTGCTCCAGCCAAGTGATGAATTCCTAGAGTTCCAGGCATGGTAGCAGTGCCCTCTTCTCTATCCACAGATGCCCTTCCACAAAGATATTGCAAGTCTCAGGGGCAGCTTCTTCTGCTTTCCTCTGTGATTCTCCCTCCTAGAGGGAGAGCTGTTCTCATAGCTGGCATCCTTTACCTGGCATTTCCATCAAAAACGTTTCATTTCACACCTAGCAAGTGAAAGATGCTAATATTCTTGATCATATTGGAGAGATGATCCCATTTCTTCAAAGCAAGATTTCCCAAGTGGTGGTAAAGACTACCATTTCCAAGAGATGTTAAGAACTATTCCCAGGAAAAAAAAATGAGGTTGTGTGGTCAGGTAAGATCGTGAAATTCTGTGTCTCACCCTCCTGGAACTTCACGGTGCACACTGGTCAATTAAAGGCTTAGGAAAACCCTGCAGAAGGAAGCAGGTACAGAGTAGTATTCCTCACACTCATCTAAGTTTGAAAACATCTACCACAAAACACCTACTGATATTTTGTGAGACTCAACGTGGGAAATCATGCCAAATACTTCTTTCTGTTATTTCAGTTGGCCTCCTTTCCTAATTACCAATGGTCTCAGTGAAAGAGGTGGGTATGGAGACAAGTTGAGTTCTCTATTTAAAGCAATCTGCTGAATTAGAGGGCTTTTCTGGTGGCTCAGACGTTAAAGAATCCACCTGCAATGTGGGAGACCTGGGTTTGATCCCTGGGTTGGGACGATCCCCTGGAGGAGGGCATGGCAACCCACTCCAGTATTCTTGCCTGGAGGAAGATGGGTTTAGACTGAATATCAATAATGAGTGTCTTCTTGGGCTTCTAATCATAATAGGCATTTCTAAATACGGCAATATGCCTACGATTTACCAGTACATCAATTCAACACATTTTATGGAATGTGCCATCATTCTGGGTGCCATGAAGACAGAAGAATCTAAATCATGGGTTCTATCTCTAAGGTACATACAATTCTGTCACAAGAGAAAAGTTAAAGAGAAGCATTTCTTATGCAGTCCAAATGCACGACAGAGATGCTGCACGCTATTGGTATTCAGAGAAGGTGTGACTTACTTGCTGGGCCTTGAAGATCTGAAGGATGTGAATAGGAATTGAGTAAGGCTGTCCTCAAGAAAGGTGTTAAGCCAAGCGCAAGGTCTTCCTTCCTGGCAGTAGGGATGAGTCTAGCATACTGGGGTTGATACAGGAGATGATGCGTGAAGTAATGGAAGGCAGAGCATAAGGGATGTCTGAGTAAGGAGCTTGTATTTTATAAACTGCTAGTGAGGAGCCAGGTGGCTATTGAGGAATTCATGACATCATGAGGCAGAATGAATTGACCCTCAGGGAAGCGCTGATTATTGTCTCCTAACCCTGGTGAGCACAGGAGATAGTGAAATGCAGTGGTCGAGACCATGTGTTTTGGACCTGAGTTGAAATCTTGACTGTCTAAAATTTCCCGGGGCAAGTTTCCTTACCCTTAGCTTCCTCTTCTGGAATGAAGATGCACGTATTTGTTCCAGAGAGCTCTTTTATGAGTTACATGAGATGACACATATAAGGTCCTTTGTGCCGAGGCTAGTAATTACGAAGAATTCAGTGATTAATACTGTTACTATTACTCACTGACCTCTGCTTCCAGGTTCTGAGATGATCTCCTTCCTTTCTTAGACCTTCTCCCACTTGAAAAATCCAGTGCTGAAACAGCGCCTGTGCTCAGCATCTGTGGGAGGTTGGCTGAGCACAGAACGCTTACCTGTATTCAGAAGCACATTTCCAGAGGGCTTCGCCATGCCCACCTTCCCTGGGGCAAATCCAAAGCATCTGAAGTGCTCACCTGCATCCGACGTTGCTGCCGATGCAGCAAGGAGAGATAACACTGGGGCAGGTGGGATCGCAACACTGTCCACCGTGGCTGGCTTCTTCCTGGTCATCACGGTGGACGCTGAGCTCTCGTTCTTACCATGCGTTGCCGTTTGGTCCACTTTTAAGTGGGGACTTGGTATCCCTAAAAAAACAATGACCCCAAAGCCTACAGTCACTTTAAAGAAACAGGAAGACAGGCAACATAAAATCTGAAAATGACCCAAGGTCACATCATCAAATGATCTGAACTTTGGCTGCAAGAATGACATTTTAGAATGTTTAAAGAAAAAAAAAAGAATTAGAAGCATGACTGGTTTTGGTTTTGTGGCTGTTAGTGGTGACAACATTTGGGTGGGCTACCTGAAAGTAGGGGTCAGGGCACAGGTCTAATGGATTATCCATTGCATACACTTTACCTTCCATGGGTCAAGAAGCCTGTTTTTTACAGAGGTTGTGGTATACACAGCATGGAGGGGAGAAGTGCACCCCATCCTAGCGAGGCTTCTCATCTCAGTCAGCTGAGGAGACAAGACTAAATGAAAAGGAAAAGTGTGGGCAACAAGTGTGGGCAGGTCTGCATGTTATTCATTCTAGGTGCTCGGGAGGAAGGGGTTAGTGTGGGAAGAAGTGGGGAAAGGCTTCCCAGAGCAGCATGGTTGAAGAAAAGGCATTCTCAGTGCTTAGGAGAATGTCTCCTAAGTCATGGGTGGGGAATGAAGATGATTCAGGCAAGAAGTCAGTCTTCTGGAGGCAGAAGATGCCCTGTGGGGACTGTTGTATAAATAGTCATCAGACCAAATGAGAGCTGTACGTGGGGGCCTTTGAGTGTCTGGTCATAATAGTCACATCTTTATGATGCTGAAAAGCCTGGGTAGGCTCTTATAAGGTGCCTGTGGATGGGTCTGGAAATTTACTACATGACACATTATAAGAACTATTCTGGAGCCTTGTTTCCTGGGCTCAAATCCAAGCCCTCTTACTTATCAGCTGCGTGATCATGAGCAAGTTGCTTAACCTCTCCAAGCTTCAAGCTTCCTTAACTGTGCAGATGGGACGGAACCACATTTTCTCATAGGAGTGGTTTGCAGCATCCATAAGTCAATCAAAATAAAGGGCTCAGAACAATGTCTGACACATAGTCCATGCTATGTGTTTCCTGTCATGATTATTGCTATTTTTACTACTATCACTATTATAACTTGCTCCACAGGTCAAACTAAAACCAGCCAGCAAAGCCTCAGTTCTCCTACCTGACATGACCAGGGATTTCTGGGGACCTTCTACATCCCTAACTGAAAAAAAAAAAAAAAAAATCACTCTCCAACTCATCTAAGCCTAAGTTCAGAGACTGGAGGTATCTGAATCCATGTCAAAAGGTCATCTACTCAGAATTTCTTTATTTGTAGGCTACAGACCACTGATAGCAACAACAAGAAGTGGCAAATAGCAACAACAATAACAAATAGCAATTGTTGACTTTTTTCCCATCCAACCAACTTGAGTGACACTGGTTCCTCCTAGACTGTCAACGTACCTCCACAGTGAGATCTGCTTACTTGGGCCTTAACAGCAGCCCTGTGAAGCATGTAGTGTAGAGATTACTATTTTCTTAATTTTATAGAAGAGGTCAACACATTTCTGGGATGTTAAGAGATAACTGACTAAACTCATCCAGCTCTTATTGTCAGAGCTGGAAGTTTTCAAGTAGCCAGATGCTAAACTCAGGGGTCATCTTGGTGCACTGGCCATCTTCCAACATCTGCCCATGACCCCGCCTACCAACAGCATGCTTCACACTGAGGACACAGAGGCCCTGTATCACACCTGGAAAAGGCATCTGTAACCACCTAAGGAAGAAATCCTGACATTTTCATTTACCTTCCACTACCTAGATAGCATATTCAAAAGCAGAGACATTACTTTGCCAACAAAGGTCCATCTAGTCAAGGCTATGGTTTTTCCAGTGGTCATGTATGGATGTGAGAGTTGGACTGTGAAGAAGGCTGAGCGCCGAAGAATTGATGCTTTTGACCTGTGGTGTTGGAGAAGACTCTTGAGAGTCCCATGGACTGCAAGGAGATCCAACCAGTCCATTCTAAAGAGATCAGTCCTGGGTGTTCTTTGGAAGGAATGATGCTAAAGCTGAAACTCCAGTACTTTGGCCACCTCGTGTGACGAGTTGACTCATTGGAAAAGACTCTGATGCTGGGAGGGATTTGGGGCAGGAGGAGAAGGGGACGACAGAGGATGAGATGGCTGGATGGCATAACCGACTCAATGGATGTGAGTTTGAGTGAACTCTGGGAGTTGGTGATGGACAGGAGGCCTGGCATGCTGCAATTCATGGGGTCACAAAGAGTCGGACACGACTGAACGACTGAACTGAACTGAACTGACCTTCCTCCTACTCTCCACCCCAAACCTCTGAAGCTTCCACTTGAGGAGCTGTAAATAACAATACCATTTTTGTTTTTTGATTTCATATTTCATAGAGTTTTGACAGTGGGGGTGCACAAACATCAAATTCTATGACAGAGAGACTGCAAGGCACAACCACCAAGAAATCAGGAAGTGCAACAATCATGGAAATGACCCCTGGATGATGCCAGTTTGAAAATATGTAGGTGTGCAAGGGATAGGCAAGGTAAACACAGGTAATGTATGTAAAATGCAAACAAAATCTTCTGCCAGGAGATACATCCAAATAGCTAACTGTGGTTATTCCGAGGAAAGAGAGCACAGGAAAGATTAGTGTGGGAGTTTTTACTTCTGCTCTTTAGCCTTCTTTAGTGTGAATATTTTTTAAACTACAAACATATTTTAAACTGTTTTTCCATTGAGAAAATACACATAGTTTAGAAAGACCCTAGTGGTCTATCAGAGTATGGTCATCAGAGTAGACTGGCTGATGCACTTTGACTGTGGATGGCTAACAAATCTAGCAATGGGACAGAAAGCCTAAGTCAGGAGAATCCCCCACAGTGGTACCCTGCGCCACCCTGGCCCTGTTCCCGTCAAACGGGCGCAAGCATCCTTGGCACAGCACACCTCTGGAACTTTAAGCTGCCAGAGGTCTGTTGGATTCTAGGTCCTCTCCCTGATCTGTCTGTCCTCTTTGTACCTGTGGACACAGGTGGGGCAGGTAGCTCTTTACTCAAATTATGACATGCACAAGGACTGAGCCATAAACAGGATTAGCAGGCAGATATTTAACTTTCACTTGGGAACACAGTGATTTTAAGCCATTTTGGTTGTACCCTTTTCAAACAGAGATTCACAATCCATATCATGCCATTAAAATGGATCTGATCACACCTCTCTTGGGTGTACTTTGCTACTCAAGTGTTTATATTACAGAATATGTTAAAAATAATAAAATGACACTTGGAACACTCTATAATTCAGATGGTCACTATTTAGCTATCTTGAAAGCCCTAGATAATTTAGGATTTTCTAGATTATAGTACTGTTTACTAATTGCCATCCAATGAATTTGAAAACAAAACAAAAAAAATCCTGATGTTTTCTCAGACATATTCCAGTTTTGAAAGGACTAGGGAAATAATTCCAGAAGTAGTGTATGTGGGCAAGAATATTAGATAAACTGTAAACGAAGGCTGATATAACAGTACTAGCAATTCACAAACTCTGTCTAGGAGCAGAGGTCTCAGGAAACTGGAATGGGTGACTTCTCCTTGGGAGAGAGCATTGGACAGGCTGGCCACTGGAAGTCTTGGCTTCCCTTCATTCCAGGTGGCAGCACATGCTGCCATGGAGAGGTACCCAAAGGACCAGACAAATGGGAAACATTTCAGAACCAGTTCTCACAAATGCTAGGTGACAGCAGAAAGGTGGGGTATTTGGCAAGTTCCTTTCCAGCATGAGCCTGGCTGTTCTCTCCAAGGGAGGAAGATTTTTGAGGCTGGAGACCAGTCATGAAGAAAGCCAGATTCAGCACTGTCCTGACTAGACCACTGAGGTGTGGCCCTGCTGCTTATACTGGGGCATGAGGAAAGGCAATGAATGATGGCTTCGATCTGGGAAAGGATCACTCTGTCAAATTCAGACAGCAGACTGTACGAAGATGGTAGATGTGTTCAGAGGAGCCCCAAACCCCAACACAGGACAAACTGTACTGAGGCTTGCCTATCTGGAGGCCAGTACATTTTTAAAGGAGGAAATAACAATGCTAATAACCTCGTGGATCCAACATCTGTTCATAATTAAGAGAGATGAGCCAAAGAGAAATAAAAAAAGTTAAACTTAAACGAAAACATTCTACTATAATCTGTTGACCTTGATTGATAAATTTTCTAAAAAAGTCTTTGAAACTGTGCATAGCCTATCGAGGGACAGTCACTCATTTTCAAAGGTAATTTCTCATAGATCACTTATCCTCTTAAACCTCTACCTGCACACTGTGTTTGCATTAGAGACTTGATTTATGGATTCCAGCTCCTCTGATGCAGAAGCTGACTTCCTGTTGCCTTGGTTACTTGGAGCTCAGTTCAAGGTTAAAGTACTCCCAAATCAGAATCAGTGGCAGACACTGCTTCTAGAGGCCAGGTTATTGACTGCCCCAGGATGCGGAAAGGTCAGAGACCAAAGCATTGTTTACTGCCTTAAGGGTGAGTCAATATCGAATCAATAGCTTCGATATCTTGATTCTGTTTCTTCCGAAGTAGTAGTTGCTGTTCAATTACCTCTTCCCCAGGTTGCTCAAGGTTACAGGGGTCATGCAGGAAAAGCAGGGTCTAACAGTGGCTGATTTTCCCAGGATCCCTGTAATGAGCTTTGTGACCTTGGATAATAAAAACCAGCCTCACCATAGAGTAATCTGTATGTCGCTCAGGTTTATAAAGTTAGTTATCTACTCATCTCATGCTCTCTATGGAGAAACAAACAAATCTTTGTGGGACAGTTACTATTTACTCCTCTTTTCTAGAAGAGAAAATGGGGGTTCAAGGAGGTGAGACAACTCATCTAAAAACACACCGCTGGTAAGAAGTAGTAAAAACTAGATCTTAACTCCTGGCTGAGTCCTCATTTCATACTTTCTTTAAAAGTGCTGATAGAATCATCATCCAGGGATCATACGTAATTCATTTTGTAATATCTACTACAGAAAGCAATATATTTGTAAAACAGCATGCGACTAATATAGACTTAATTAATTTTTTAATTCTAAGATTTGCAAATGCCCAGATGTTTCCTGTAGACAAAACTCAGAATGGCATAGTGAGAATGGCTGACACCACTGGGGTGGTTAGTTCCTTCCATCATCTTTTTGATCCTTTCACAGTAGAATGTAGGACTTGGCATGGACTGAGAGGCATGTTTTGTTGAAAAGTCAGTGGCTTTTAATCTTGCAAGGAGCAATGATATGCATTCTGCCATTTGCCCCTTGCAGCATCCCTATGTATGGATGCCAAGAGTCAGAGGGTGAAACTCCAGATTCACAAATGAGAAAACCAAGGCAAAGATGACCAGGTGAGTGCCCAAGCTCACATATCACATGTGTAGGAAAAAGCGGAGCTGAAATCCAGGCCTCTTGACTCAATTCAAAGTTCTTTTCTGTTCCCTAACACATTGACTTTTGGGTCAACCAGTATGTATTTTTCACAAGAGGAAACTCATCCTGATAACTTGATTTTAATTCCTTTTCTCATATGCTGGTTGTCTGTATGAATTCTCCCATTTCTCTTTTATTCTTGTTTGCAAATGAACTTCACTCATGGTAAATAAGGGGATACACGTTATAGAATAAAGTGAATTAAGAAATAGATGGATTTGGAAAATAATGTACTTCTGTGCCAAAGTCAATAAAAATGTTATTTTTGTTACATCATCTTATTCATTAATTCAGCAAGTATTTATTGAACATCTACCACACCAAGGATGTGACACTGGTCAAAACAGTTGAAGCCCCTAAGTTTTCTAAGAATTACATTCTAATTACCTCTGCATAGCATAAAGGTAGCTGTTACTTTTTATAAGGATTCTGAAGTATCCTAAAGGGCCTCTTTAATCATCAAAAAATCAGAACCTTTGCGACACATACAGAGTCTTTGGGTAAATTTGTAAAAGCCACGACATCTAGGTGGAGATCCCCAAGGGCCCAGATCTTAGCAAAGAGAGGGTATGATTGTAAACGTTCAAATGAAGCATGACTTCCTGTGTGCAGTGCACCCCGCTGTTCATGGTTTGTAGAGGAGCACGGGCTGCTTCTCGGCGCCCTTTTCTCCTCGAGCCTACACACTGCGAACAACCTGCTCAATTCCTGGTGATGCCCTATCAACATGTGTTTTGTGTCAAATGAATTTTACTTCATTTCAGGATCTTAAGAGATGAAATTCAGCCAAGGTCACTTGTAAGTAGGATGCTATTCAGTGAGCCTGGAGTCAGTCATTTTAAAACCAGCAGTTATTTGAGTGCTGCATAGCACAACTCAGAAAATGTGATCTCTGTCTTCACAAAGAAGGTTGAGTTAAGTAGAGAGTGTGATAAAACAGAAACACTTACAAAACTGATAAACCAAGTGAGATCGGAAGTCAAAGGAGTCAAATTCATAGGAAGTCAAATTCATTTCCTCCATGAATTAGGAGGAAAATGAGATCTCAGTGGGATCTGAGGTGGTCTTGTGTTCACTCATATATTAATTCAACATTCATTAAGAGCCTGTAAGTGCCAGGTACCTTTAAGTATAGGGAACAAGAACCTTCTCTGAATGGGGCAAACCCGTCCATGCAGGAAGACAGATACAAGCACAAAAAGCCCAGTCTTGAATAATAAGTAGAATTCAACAACTAAAAGTAGAGAGAAGGCCTGCCAGGACTGGGAAATGACAAGAGCAAAAGGAAATAACAATCCTTCTTTGTGAAACTGAGACAAGAGTGCTTGGACTGAGTTGTAAAAACCAAATACTGAAACATATGTTTGGAAAGGTAGTTGGGAAAAATTAAACCCACATCTTGTGGTTAGGTAGAGTTAGTTTCTCCCTTCCACATATATGTCTTATCATCTTGGAGAGACTTCTACAATAGGATTTATCTCCTATTATGTAATTATTTGTTCATTGTTCTGACAATTCTTGTAGGTAACTGCAAAATCTAAAAGTCAGGAACCATGTCTAACTTTATTTTGATTCCCTAGCACTTAGCTTGATGGGTATTAGATACTCAAAAGTGTTGGATGGACGAATGGACAAATGGAATATACATTTCTTCTTCTAGGCCCAAACCTTCTGGGGAAGCTGCTCAAATTATTTCTATTCACACATGGTCTTCTAACCTAAAACTCCTTTTTCAGCACAGTGCAGAGTACAGGTGACATTCTCTAGGGGTAAGATACCTGCATTACTAGCTGTGTGATTTGGGGCAATTCATGTCAACTCTCTGTGTTCAGTATCCTCATCTGTTTAAACGAGGTTACTGAGGATTAAAAAAGTTTATATATTGTAGTAGAAAATAATGCCCCTCTTTATAATTCCTAGAACCTGTGAATGTGCTATGTATCATGGCAAGTAGGAATTAAGGTTGTATTAATTCTGTAAATTAATCAGTTGACCTTAATATCTGGAGAATATCCTTGATAACGAGACAGTCAAAATGTAGTCAAAAGTTTAAGTTCATTTAAATAAAAGGAGGTAGAAGAGTCAGAGAAAGAGATGTGGTGATTGAAGTAGGGTAAGGGAGCAGCTAAGATGGAGGAGGGATACAAGTTAAAGCAGTGATCCCCAATCTTTCTGACACCAGGGGCTGGTTTTGTGGAAGACAATTTTTCCATGGATGGGGGTGGGGGCAGTGGGGATGGTCAGGCAGTAATATGAGCAATGGGGAGAAAGGAAAGTGGCAGATGAAGCTTCGCTTGCTTGCCTCCCACTCTCCTCCTGGCGTGCAGCTGGGGTTCCTAACAGGCTGTGGATGGGTACTGGTCCATGGCCCAGGGGTTTGGGACCCCTCAGTTAAGGAATGCAAGTTGCCTCAGGAAGGTTGGAAAAAGCAAGAACATAGATTCTTTCCTATAGTTTGCAGAAAGGAAGTTGATACTTTGATTTTAGCTCAGTGAGACTCATTTGGGATTTCTGACCTCTTACATTGTAATATAATACATTTTTGTTGGTTAAGCTACCAAGTTTGTGGAAATTTGTTATACCAGTAACAGAAATATTAACACATACAAAACCACTTATTATGGTGCCTAGATACAGTAAGCAGTCAACTGTGTTAACTATTATTACTCAGCACTACAGTCTTGGTGCTAATTGTTTCATTTTAAACTTATTTCATATGTTCAAGTCATGTGTATCTTCTGCATGCTTAATCACTCAGTTGTGTCCAGCTCTTTGGGACCCCACGGACTACAGCTGCCAGGTTCCTCTGCCCATGGGATTCTCCAGGCAAGAATACTGGAGTGGGTTGCCATTTCCTCCTCTAGGGGATCTTCTCAATTCAAGGATTGAACCTGTGTCTCAGTTTCCTCTTGGTCAGAATCTATTCTAGCTCTACTATTCTAAGTTGTCCAGATTCAGAGAAACCGCTAACAATCTGATTTGTTCTTGCTTCTCTTAATTTTGAAGTGAAGAAATGGGCTGAGAAGAGAATATTTTGTCTATCAGAACTTCAAAGAGATATTTTATTAAAGACTCCTTTATGCAGTAAATTCTAATGCTGTAGAAGCCAGTCTATCCTAATCCTACAGTGAAAAAGTCACATCAGATGAAAGCTATTTTCTAGATGTGCCCAATGATATCAGAATGGAAATACAGCAAACATCACAAATGCAAAGAGGAGACATCGTGAGTTAGAAGTTTTTAATCTTTCTGCATGTTAGACATCAGAACCTCTTCTTAGGAAAAAAACAGACATGGGTACACACACACATGACACATTTTGTACACAGCTCAAGGTTCAAAGATACTTTTAGGTTCAGGTTAGTATCCTGGCCTGCCTAAGTCAATTCCTGTGTACACACACACACACACACACACACACACACACACCCCAGAAGGACTAAGCACAGATAGATGTAACCAAACAGAATGCTGATGAAACTCCCCAATGCTTAAAAAAAAAGGTAGAGTCAAGTGGTACCTGTTTCTCTGAAAAATATAACACAGGGATTTTCAAAAGATACTAGCAAAGGAAGGATGCCTACAGGTCATTAAAACAATTTAGTAGCACACTGCACCAAGTACGGGGTTTTGTTACATCCTTGGTGATCAGGTAGGTTAGGAATTTGCAACTGATGCACATAAAGCAGCCTTCGTCAATAGATGAGCACCAAGAAGCTTCAGTAAAGGAAAATCAATGCAGTTTAGAGTTGGAAAGGAACTAGTCCAGTCCTTCCTGGGAAACTGAGGCCCCAGAAAGGGATGTATCTTGCTTTTCCCAGTGGCACACAGGGAGGATGGCAGGGCCATTACTCTGACCCCAGCTTTATTTTTTGACTGTCTCAGGCCAGTGTGTTGGCTTTCTGTTACACGGGTTGCAATCTGAGGCTTCACAGAAGCAGTCTTCTTGCTCTCCTGGTACATGCTTATTATTCTACACTCTACAGGGCAGCTTTCAAACAGACCAAGCCAAAAATGGCAGTTGTGATACAAGCTATAAGGCCACTGGCTCTGAGGGATTCTTCCCTACTCTCCTTAATGTGAAGTTGTTAATATAAGCATCTTTTGTAGTATCTTCCTTTTTACCTTTAGAACACAGAGATGCAGAGAACATCTGCATGGCAATACAGATCTTGATGCTAACTGGGTCACCTGATTTGCATTTTGATTACTGCTTATTTAGAAGCCACATTGAGAAAAGAGCTTGATATCAGGAGCTTAAATGCATGTGTGTCTATAAATATATGTATAAATAGATAAATGCATACTTGCTGGTTTGTGAAAGATCAGTCGAATATGTACTCATCTCTCAAGAACCTATCTGTAGGAGTCTGGCCATGTATGGATGTTAGGATTATAAATGTGGTTGCAGAATCTAATTACTCTCAGTGTGATATCACCCACTGGATGGACACACTGTGTCACTAGAGAAGTCAGTTCAGCATATAGCCCCCTTAAGTAGTCTTAGCTTTATGTGTGAGAAAGTTGCATTGCTTTAACGGTTTGAGTGCGGCTTTCTTCAAACCACCTACGTTGTTCCACTGTTTGAAATCATCCTATAAAATGGAAACCACTGTGACTGTGTGTAGGCACACACATATAGACACAGAATGTGTACCAGAAAAGCTCTCTTTTTTGCAATAGAAGAGAAAAAAAATCACAGAAACTCAGACCCATCATTAGATAGATCTCCTAATCTTTATCTCTGGTAGTTCAGTCAGACGAGCTAATACCATGATGATGGCTTTGAAATCTCTTAGGAATTGGATGAGGAGAAGTGATAGTGATGAACTCCCAGCTAATAAACACAGAGTGCTTATTTCGGCAGAATGATCAATTTCTAGATGTCCTGAGGCTTGTCTGATACAGTTGATTTACTCATCCTTACTTACCTCACTAATAAAGCCAAAGTCTACCATCAGATTACAGAGGTGCCTAGAATTTCTTAAAGGGGCAGAAGAAAGCTAAGGTAAAAGTCACCATATCCCTCTGAGCATCCTTCCCCAACCACAGCCCTTGAAATCCCAGCTGCCGCCTTCATTGGTACTCGCCACTCAATAGACTTTGGGCTAGTACAGTAATACAATTAATTTGTTATCTTGTTAGTGGAAATTTAATGCAATGATCTAAAAGAAATCTTACATATTGTGATAAACTTTAGTGCCGCCGGGCGGCTCCCCTTGCAATGGGCTCATTTCACTTCTCATCCATTATGTAAATGAGATTTGGAAATAGTTGAGTTTCACTAATGTAGCTCAACTCTGATGGATTGGAGAGAGTCAGTCCTACTGAAACTAATGAGGTTAAATGCATCTCAACATTTCTTTCTACTTGGTTGATTATGCAAGCTCTATTCAATAAATGGGATGCAGTGCATCTTTTTCCAACCATCCTCTAAGGAAATTTCACCATTGCTAGACCCCAGAGTAGCCCCAAATACATTTTGTTTGTATAATGCCTGTGTTGTTTCCAACACTGCATGGTGCACAAACAGAGCTAATGGATGATATGCCATTATATAATTTAAGATATAAGGGGAGTATTTTAAAAGTTAGAGCATCTGAGGAAGACTTTCAGTCATACAGAGAAGAGTGAAGGGAAATTTCCAGAAGTGGATGATGGAGATGAAAAGTCCTTGGTAGGACTTGAGATCAGAGAAGGAAATAGTCACTGGCAGAGTATGGAACTGGAAGGAGACTATGGCATTTGATTCCAAGAGTCACAAGACATCAGTCCAGTTCTTCGGGGCCTAGTCTTAAGACAAAGATAAACAAGAAGGACTTGTGCACTCTAGATTTCATTTCAAAGGCCAAAAAAGTAGTAGTTGTACAGTTTGGAGGCTTGATGCTTTTCACACACACACACACACACACACACACACACACGCTAAGGAATAAGCGTTTTAGGAGAAGCAGCTCAAACTCTCCAGGGTCATGGAATCACGAGGGAGGTGAGGATGAGTTGCTAAATATCAAAAACACCCAGACAATTATTTTGTCTTTATTTAAAAAGCGGGGGTGGGTTAAATGAAAAGAACTTTAACCTTCATGATAGCCCTCTCAGGTAGTTGGTTTATTAAAAACAATTTTTTTTAAATAAGAAAACTGAAGCTTTGTGAAGTTATATAACTTGAACAAGGTCCTATACCTAGTTAAGTGACAGAGCTGGGAATTAAATCCAGGGTCTTCTGGATTTAAAGTTACAGCTTATCTACCCCCTCAAAACTCCTTTCCCAGTAGCAGTGTGTTTCTTAATTACTGGTAGTACATTTGGATTCTGATTCTCCCACCTAGAATGTTTCTATCGCTATGTCCTGGCATAAAGACTAGTGCAGAGAATGAGCTCAGAATGAGCCAGCCAGGAATGAGAAGAGGAAATGCTGGTTATTTACAAGGTGATAAGGATGGAGGCCACCAGATGTTTGACTGAAAGCCTGGAGAGTTGGAGGAGAGATTGCTGGTTGAATAATCACTCCATCTTTGCCAACCGAACTAACTACCAATTCTCTGAAACGTGGGACCCCCAACAAGAAAGTTCGTCAACTCCTCAATATTCAACTTGATATCACATTTTCAACAAGTTACTGGTGGGTGGCAATAGGAAGAAATTTTGCATTTCTTTCTTGCATTAATTTATTCAGCAAAAGTTTCACTGCCCATCAGGAACACAGCCATTCTGGGTCCTTTTGGGGACTGTTAAAATACGGGTCCAGTTTTGGGGTATTCAAATATTTAGTTGAAGACACAAGATGCAGTAATAAGAAATTTGAATAAAAATAACGATCTCCCCTGAGCTGAAAAGACTACCAATATTACCTTCTTTTGCACCTGGGGCATGCCAGAGATTTACTGGGGAGATTTTAACAACTAGCATATACTGCAGAATAATAGTTTAAAATGGAACTTATTAACTATATAACTCATATACAAACATAAATAATTTATCTAGCTGATTAAGAATATGAATTTATATTAATATAGATACCATAATAAAGGTAACAAAAAAACAGTATGATTAAAGAAAAGTAGCATTTCAAAGTAGATGAAAGGATATGTTCTGAGCCCACATTCCCTAAATTCACAGCACAGGGTTATAAGTTATTGGTGTGTCTTGAGTTGGGCAACTTATTTCACCTCTTAGTGCTTCTATATTCTTGTTAATAGTGGAATTAATAATAGTACCTATCCTCTAGGCTTACATGTGAGAATACAAAGATAAATCTCTATCCTCAAAGTACTAAAGGTAAATACATAAATACTAATTCTCAATATTCTGTAATAAGGACAACGGGGTTAGGCATAAGAGCCAAGGGCATGAGCAACTTTCCTGTTAGGGAGGGAGGAACATCACTGAGGAGGTGATACTTTACTTGGGTCCTGAACAATTTAGAAGCACTGGCTCAGAGGGGATGAGAGGAAGGAAGGGCAGCAGGTGCAAAGGCATGAAGCATAAAATAGAATGGCATGTTTAGCAAAAAGCAAGAATTTCTGTGTGGCTACAATATAGACTCTAAGGCAGGTGGGTGAAGACAGGGCCCTAGGTCAGGCTGGGAATAATGCTAGGAATTTGGGTCTCCTTGTGGATAATGTGTTGTGTGTGTGGTCATTCAGTTGTGCCTGACTCTTAGTGACCACATGGACTGCAGCACGCCAGGCTCCTCTGTCCATGGAGATTCTCCAGGCAAGTCTACTGGAGTGGGTTGCCATGCCCTCCTCCAGGGGATCGTCCCAACCCAGGGATCAAACCCAAGTCTCCTGCATTGAAGGAGGATTCTTTACCATCTGAACTACCAGGGGGTAATGAGGCAACACAAATATTTCCATGTAGACACATAGACACCCAGCCTTGGAAAAGAGATCGTTTGCTCTCTACAGGTACAACTGTGGTTAAAGGGGACAAAAGCTGCTCCCAGTAGATATCTGAGAAGAGAGCCAACTCGAGACAAGGTTTCTACACTAAGGGTAGAAATTCACCCTTTGATCGTGGATGCTTAACCAGTGTGTTCTACTGTTCACAATTCCCGCTTGCCCTCCGTTTCCTTTTTCCTTCATCAACCTTTATTGGGCAAATTTACATTAGAAGTTCCCTTTGAAGCACTATAGGGCAAATGCTGATGAATAAGCTATGGGTCTTGCCCTGAAGACACTCGAAGCCTTGTTCAAATAATATGTTTTACAAATCAAATTTTGTTTTGTTCATTTGGATAGCTCACTGCCCAGTGGAAACTGGTTCAGTTCAGTTTCAGTCATGTCTGACTCTTTGAGACCCCATGGACTGCAGTACGCCAGGCTTCCCTGGCCATCACCAAATCCAGGAGTCTACTCAAACGCATGTCCATCGCATCAGTGATGCCATCCAATCATCTCATCCTCAGTCATCCCGTTCTCCTCCCACCTTCAATCTTTCCCAGCATCAGGGGCTTTTCAAATGAGTCAGTTTTTCTCATCAGGTGGCCGAAGTATTGGAGTTTCAGCTTCAACATCAGTCCTTCCAACGAATATTCAGGACTTATTTCTTTTAGGATGGACTGGTTGGATCTCCTTGCAGTCCAAGGGACTCTCAAGAGTCTTCTCCAATACCACAGTTCAAAAGCATCAATTCTTCGGAGCTCAGCTTTCTTTATAGTCCAATTCTCACATCCATATATGACTACTGGAAAAACCATAACTTTGACTAGATGGACCTTTTTTGACAAAGTAATGTCTCTGCTTTTTAATAAGCTGTCTAGTTTGGTCATAACTTTCCTTCCAAGGAGCAAGCGTCTTTAAATTTCATGGCTGCAGTCACCATCTGCAGTGATTTTGGAGCCCCCCAAAATAAAGTCTGTCACTGTTTCCACTGTTTCCCCATCTATTTGCCACAAAGTGATGGGACCAGATGCCATGATCTTCGTTTTCTGAATGTTGAGCTTTAAGCCAACTTTTTCAGTCTCCTCTTTCACTTTCATCAAGAGGCTTTTTAGTTCCTCTTCACTTTCTGCCATAAGGGTGGTGTCATCTGCATATCTGAGGTTATTGATATTTCTTCTGGCAATCTTGATTCCAGCTTGTGCTTCATCCAGACCGGCATTTCCCATGAGGTACTCTGCATATAAGTTAAGTAAGCAGGGTGACAATATACAGCCTTGATGTACTCCTTTCCTGATTTGGAACCAGTCTATTGTCCCATGTCCAGTTCTAACTGTTGCTTCTTGACCTGCATACCGATTACTCAGCTGGAGGTGTGGGCCTTTAGAAAGTTATATGTTTTCAAGATAGCAAGTCCCCATTTAAAGTATGTGTTCTACAAGTGTGGATCTGTATACCTCTGAACTGAGGTTTTCACTTTTTCTTCCTCCTGTCTTCATGGGCTGGTATTTGACTGTAGCTTTTGGAAGACTTCATTCTTAGTACAAAATCTCCTATTGATGTTCAGTCTCAGATTATTAAAGATGCTTTAACACAGGCTAGAAAATAGGGTTGAGGAGAGAAGAGGAAATAACTGAACAGCAATGACTGCGAGTGGACATTCTACCAGCATCAGAGGATAGCTATGCAGAGAGAAACCACAATGGCAGCTTAACCAGGAGAGCGGAGATGCCAGAAGAAGGCATGTGATCCCTTTCCTAAAAAAGCAAGTATACTGCAGCTTTAAATCCTGACATTCTAACAACTTGCTAAAAATAATCAAGATAGTTATCAGTTGATAGGCGCTGTTGTTGCTATGGTTGTGTAGTCGCTAAGTCAGGTGTGACTGTTGTGGAACCTCATGAACTGTAGCCCACCAGGCTCCTCTGTCCATGGGACTTCCCAGGCAAGAATACTGGAGTGGACTGTCATTTCCTGCTCCAAGGGATCTTCCTGACTCAGGGATCGAACCTGCATCTCCTGCATTGGCAGGCGGATTCTCTACCACTGAGTCACCAGGGAAGCCTAATAGGGCCTGTAGGCCTGAACTAAATTCTTTTTACTAAATTCAAATTTCATGGCCTGTTTATTTTGTAAACTGAGGTCAGTCCGGCAATTCATAAATACCATTGGATTGATGTGTGCTGGGAATATTCATGCATATATTCATTTGTCCATTTGTTTAACAAATATCTATTGAGTATCTATAATGAAGAATGAGTTTTAGCAGATCTTGGCAAAAATGCTATTGCCACACAGCAGAAAGATGGTCAAGAATCAGCATAAAAAGTAAGAAAGGGTGTGATGCCTATTACCCTAACCAAAGACAAGTCACACAAATCGAATCTCTGACCACTAAGAAAGAGCACTAGTGAACACGGGGATGAGCTCAGCACAGAAACACCTCACAGTTATGGATGCGTATGCAGTAAAGAATCGGCCTCAAGGCACTCAGGTTTTCTGGAATATTTTGCACACTGCCCCAGTAACTCATTTAGAACCCTGCTGGACAGCAGTGTCTCCATACAGTCACTTCATATGCTCACTTCAGGGTCTATGGTCACGAATGAATGCTGCCGGGCAGAGGGAGGGCCAAAGCAGCTCAAGATGGCGATTCCAGTCTTACTTATCCTCAGCTCTATGACTTGGGCACGACACTTCTTTTTGTCCTGAGTGTCTTTATGGTCTCTGATTCCTCGTGTTTCTGCATCTCGAGTAGACAGAAGAGTCTCTGCTGATCTTAAACAGGAGGAAAGTCACTTAGCCATCATAAGGAAGATCTGTGAGTCAAAAGCACTTCTATTTTTGAGAAGACAACAGAGATCTCAGTTCTATCAGATAAACCAAATAAAATGCAAGTTACGGGACCTGCAAGGTCTGGGAAACCCAGTTAGGTCTAAGCTCCTCTGGGTGTTTCTGTCATGTGTCCTGCTCACAGGGTTGGTGCCTCATGGTGAAAGTGGTATGCCACTTTTTAATGAGGTCCTTTTGGTTACTTCTGGAAGGATTATTCTTGGTTGAAGATCAAACAATCTAAAACTCCCCATAACCCAATGAAATATTGACAGATAATATTAACTATATCTTATATATGAGGAAAACAAGGCTCAGAGATGTTAAGAAACATATTCAGGGTCTTGCAAAATTAAAGCAGGAATTTGAACCCAGTCTCTGCGTCAGGTACTTTCCCTTAAACAGCCTTCCTGTCCCATGCTTATGAGAAATATAAACAGTTACTTCAGCATCTGGACTCTAAGACGTTGACAGAAGGACTGAGAGGTTTTCTTTAAGTAAAGTCTTAGGAAAAGAACTTTTGTGAGCAAATGGCATATTTCTTAAGTTTTTCTAGTTAGCCCTGGGTATAAGCAGATAATAGTCTAGTATAAGATTAAGAAGTTGTGGAACTTGTTGGAAAAAAAGTTCAGATGGAATGTGCAATGAGGCTACAACTGTGGACAATCTCCATGAGCTCAGAGCTGAAAAAACAGCTTTCATATTTGACTTAGGCTTTCCTAAGAAAGAAAAGGAAGCCGGAAACCAGGATTCGGGGAGCAAATGGAATTGCTAAGAGATGCCAATAAAGCACATACAAGACATTACAAAAGGTTAAAAATAATTCCCTGACTATTTCTCAAACTTGGAAATTATTACATTTCCCAACTAATAAAACTGACAATAAAACATTATTTTTTCAACCTTGGTTATGTAATAAGTGGAATGTGTTTATTTTTATATGCACCAATTTAAAAATAATTGAAGTTATCTGAGGGCATCCCTTTGTCAAGCCAGGAATTTGCTTGAAGGACATCCAGCATAAAGGGTGACTGGGGTTGAGGCTCGGGCAGGTAGTTCTCTCTCCCCAGTGGTCTTAGTAAAAGGCTTGCCTCTTGTTAAAGAGGATTGGAGGTGGCAAAACAGTCTTCCAGGGTTCATTTTAACATCTTCTATCAGGAGCCCATATTTTCCTTCTCACTTCTGAACTTGGGCCCAGGGTTAGTTCCTGCTTATTCCTTTCAGGGTAAACTCAAGCAGTAGGTAACATCCCTTACTCAGAACTTCCACTTCTCTGGCCTTGCAGAGAGTACCACACCTACACCACAGCTCTGCAGACCTTGCTCACGCTCAGTGGAACACTTGGTTATATGATATTTCAAACTCATAGAATCAATCAGATGTATCTTCAATCATCATTCAGCTTTGGGCAGACAAACTAATCTAGACCTTAGATTCCTTGTGACTAAAGTAGAACTAAAATGAGGAATTTGTTCAGGCTGAAATGAAGTAAGTATCTATCAAGTATCTACCAGAATGCCTGCCTCCTAACAGGCATGCTGTTATTAACATTACTATTATTACAATTCATAGTGATCTTGACTTTCCAATAAAATAACTAGTAAGTTGAGAAAAGAGTTTGTGTCTTATATTTTTCATATTTCCAACAGTGTCCACTTGGCAAAGAGCTAATAAGAGATCAAGAGATTGACCAATACATGTTGAAGATAACTGCATCTGCTTGTAAAGAGTTTGAGACAGTCTCACACAAAATCATATCACTGATACCACTACTTGAAGTAGAAACCAAGATGGTGTTTTCCCCAGGCTCCATAAAAAATATTCTACAATTCTATGAATATTATAAATAAGAAGATATAATTCTTGTGACAGAAATAAGTTATTTATTATTCCATTTCAAGAAAGTAAAACAGACAGAAGGAGGTGTCAAATACTATGAGAGTAAAAGATGTTCGAGGAAAACCACTCAAAGTCTGTACGAACCACAGAATAACCAGCCTGGAAAAATCGTTCCATTAATGAGGAAACAATGGCTCCCAGGAAACAACTGCATATTGTTGGTGAAGCTATCCCAACCTTCCCTACTGTTGGTGAAGCTATCCCAACTGCTGCTCTGCACTCTGGACCTCTTCCCGAGTCAGTAAGGGCAGCCAGGCCCTCCCTGTTGTTTATGTGTCCAGGTACCTGACTTCCAAGTTTCTTTGCTTATTTTGTCAAATGACTGTGAAGATCCCATTAGGGGATGTGATGAAATAACATGGGGATGGAATCGGGATGTCAGATCACTTTTGCTTTTGAAAGTAACTTCAAAAGAGGAAAAGAAAACAAAACCACTAGTAACAGTAGAAGAGATTAGACTATGGTCTGGTCTTTGAAAGGAGAGAAATAGATGTGTCTACTAGCAACAAGGCAGAATTTGGCCACCATACTGCCACCAGTAGGAAACCATGCCTCAGGCCCCAAAATCACTCCTTCCTGGAAATGGTCCCTTCCTTCTGAGGGAATTCCCAGATGCCAACCCACAAGGGTCTTAAGTGTTGTTCACTGTGGGCACAAAACTTTGGAGTTTCAGGTTTCTGAAGCTGCAAGGGGTCCTCCAGAAGAGGAGGCTGGGACCACCAATGGGGTCCCCTTTGCAGATCCCTCAGTTTTACCCCAGAGAAGGCAATGGCACCCCACTCCAGTACTCTTGCCTGGAAAATCCCATGGATGGAGGACCCTGGTAGGCTGCAGTCCATGGGGTCGCTAAGAGTCAGACACGACTGAGCTACTTCACTTTTACTTTTCACTTTCATGTGCTGGAGAAGGAAATGGCAACCCACTCCAGTGTTCTTGCCTGGAGAATCCCAGGGACGGGGGAGCCTGGTGGGCTGCTGTCTATGGGGTCACACAGAGTCGGACATGACTGATGTAACTTAGCAGCAGCAGCAGCAGTTTTACCCTCTGTGGCTATATTTCCGGGAGAGGTGTGCTGCAGGCCCGAGGTTGGCATTTCTCCTTTTCCTCCTCTTTCTGAGAAAGTGTGCCAGGCCCAGGGTTGCCTTTGTGGGTGTCCCTGCTCATCCTTTTCTCCCATCTCTCAGAAGCAGGGAGTCCTGACTAGTCATGGTCAGCTGAGAGTCCTTTTATCTCCACATTAAGCCCCCATATTTAGCTGTTTTTATATGGAAGTCTCCATTGGCTGGGCCAGGTCTAGTGGCCACTTGTGAGGAAACAAAGGAAGAGAAGAAAAGGCTGATGATGGCAGCTTTTGGAGGTGGGTATAGTAATTCCAACAGAGAAGGGGGGAACGAAAAGATGGCATTTCCACGCAGCTGTGAAACAAGGTGGAGGAATCCTTCCTCTCCTTGGACAATAAAGGCTCCTGCTAATTTTAACCAGAGTCAGCTCTGAAAAACCTGCAGTTGACTGTGAGTCAGTGGTCCCCCAGGGAATAGGAGGTGGGGAAGTGCGTGCGTGCGTCTGTGTGTGTATGTGTGTGTGTGTGTGTGTGTGTGCGGTGAGCACGCACACCAGTGTATATAATCTCACAGTGCCCAGAGCCCTGGAGATCCTGGAACACTTCAGTAGCACAGGCCAGATTCATTAAAAAGCCTGGCTACAGGCCAGCAGTTAAAATTGAAGCAGCATATTTATTGCATTTTGTTCAAATAAATCTGAAAACGTGTGAATCATATTCCTTGGAGAGATTGGGAGAAGAAGTAAACAACATCAGGCTAATACTTACAAGCCGTAGCGGAGAGAGAACAAAGATCCAGAAGGTTTCTCGCTCCAGGAGCTCTGGGAGCTGCTCGCCCACCTTCCTAGGTGGGAACTGGGGGCCACACTCTCCTGCCACTTTGCCCCCCGGCCCGACGCTGGCTTTGGTGCCCCTTTCTGGCAGGTGGCTCTGCCCTCTGCCCAGGTTTTCTCGGTTGCATGGGGCATATTTCACCCTGCTCTGTGGGCCTCTGTTGTCTCCCAGATGCGCCACTGCTATCCTGCTTTCTAACGGCAGCTGCAGAAATTAGATTCAATTATGGGCTTTCCTAAAATAGTATATATAAAGGGAAATGTCCCCCACCCCCACCAGCCCAGTTCTTATGAAACTCGGCAAGAGCTCAAACTAATTATTTGCCTCTATAAAAAAAATAAGCAGTCGGCCAGCTTTATCATGCCTGGGCTGTATTTTCTTTTTTTGTTTGATATCTTTTGGTGATGGTTTGAGGGGCTGTGTGTTTTAGGAGGTAACCTCCTAGTGGTGGAGATTGTAGGCTAGACTTTGGGCCTCAAGTTTCCTTAAGTGTAAACCATAATAATTCCTCTCGTGTGGTAAATATGAGGGCTGACTGAAGTCTTACAAAACCATCTAACTCAAGAACACATGACCAGCAAGACCAAATGTCAAGTCTTTTCTTTCTCTCCATTAAAGAGATGATTTATGGGCATCAGTATGTATATATACTGATCTATTTTTCTCTGATCAAACCAGGATTTTTTCCACAGTATAATTTTGCCACTGATTCCCTCCCTCATTGCCTTTCATTACACACATGAGTGTTGGTATGAAACGTGGAGAAAGGTAGATGAATTCGTATGAAGGGGGCTTCAGAACCTCACTTGTACTTCACACAAACATGGCTGCTGAGGCATCTTCAGGAGCCCACTGAGCCTCCTGACAATCCTGACAGGCCCAGGGCACGAGTGGGGAGTTGGAGGTGTGAAACTCAGGCACATGTCTGGGGTATTTTGAGGCCTCTGAAAAGGTAAGAGTGTTTCTTGGCACTGCACAGGTTTTAACCAGGAGAAATCTTAGGTAGAGGTTTCATGGGATGGCAGTGAAAGTGATCAGAGCCCTGGTGCAGGTGTGAACATACGGAGTTGGCAGGTTTCTGAGTTAGGGCCAAAATGTGGATACACTCTCTTGGAGATCCCATCTGACTCATACCGTTCAAGATGGTAGAAATGACTCTTGAGAAGTTAGCCTTATTAGAGAATCTTAGTATCTGCTCCTTCTCAGTGTTGGGGCTCATCCAGCTCCTTCTGGTCTGGCCAGGCCGAGTCATTCTTTTCTCCTCTCTGCACTCTGAATCCTAGAAACACTGCAGGAGGTGATCCTTCCTCCCCTCACCCTAAAATATCTGGCACTGATCAGGAAACCCTGATGCAATGGTGAAAGGTTCCCCTGTATTCTAGTTGCCAAAACTTTTTCACAACTGTTAATAGTTGTGAAATATAGCTGATAATAGTAATAGCTAGTACTTCAATTGCAAGGATTCTCTCCAAGCCCTTTCTTTACACGTACTAGCTCACTTTAGATTCAACAACAAGTCTATATGGGAGGGATATTATGTTTATTCCCATTTTACAGAGAGGGCAAGCAACTGACTCTTGGTTATCACAATGAGTAGACAGCAGAGTCAGAATTTGAAAGTTCCCAAGCTGATCCCAATATCATCCCATACAGTCCTGGCTTCTAGCATATCTGTTCCTCTCAAGAACTGGATGATGGACCCCCCTTATGTTTCGGTTTTCTGAGTGTGTGCCAGGAGGACATTCAATAAGTAGCCACTAGACCAGATGATAACAGGAAGCTAAACCAAGTTTGCCGGTTAAACAAGAACACATTTATTAATTTATTCCTATCTTTATGAACCATATCTCTTGATTGCATGGACTTCAGTGAATGTGCTTCATTTGAAAGGTGCTGCCTGACCCAACAGTGGGAGGACACATCTGATTATTTCCCCAGGATGGGGTGGATAGGCCCTACTTCTCAGCCTGTCCTCTTCCTTTGCTGTTTGGGTTAGGTCACAGGTCAGAGTGAGGGAAGACCCTGTGATCAGTGAAGCAGGCTATGTGGGCAATGTGGGAATAAAACCAACCCCTCAGAGACTGCTAAATCCCTATCTCCTTGCCAGAACTGTATGAAGTCCAGTTGATGCTTCATGGATGGTCACAGACTGTATTCACTGACTCTGTCAGCCTATATTCTGGCTGCTGATTGTAGAGCAGACACTGGCTTTCCCCATCCTCCCACTTTGTAGAATTTGAGTCTCAAAGCTCTCAGTAATTCATTTTGCTGTATTGCCTGGGAATTCAGGAAAAAAAAAAAAAACAACAAAACAACTTCTGCCAAACATTATTTGCTTATTGAATGAAAGAATAAATGGATTATTGAATTAAGGCAGAACGTGAGAAGAATTCAAGTTGCTTAAACACATATCTATGTATTTCCAAGTGTCTTGGACACCGCATGCCTGTTCCTGAAAGCAAATTTTAAAACAGAGCGTGAAGAAACCTGGTGGGTGAGTTTTGTTTGTCAACCACAAACAGCTTCACAGCAGACTGGACAGACCTAGTGACCGACACAAGGACAAGGGCAGTAAGTGGTGGCCACTGCTCAGAGAATATCAGATACTATCCTAACTAGTCTGTGTCCAAGTGGGTCCAGCTCTTGAAACAGATCTCTCAAAACTCTCACTGGGCGGAGGCAACCACATTTTCATAGCACCGCTCATGAAATGAGTTATCAAAGATTAAGCAGGAAGGTAGGATTAAATGCCTAAAGGGTGAGATCTTGGGTCTCCCCAAACCATCACTGGAATGGTAGTCGGGTGAGAGCACTCTGACCAGCACCAATCCAGCATCCTACTTGCTAACGTGGAGAAACCCACAGGATTCCTTAACCCAGAAGCTGATTCAGTGGTGAAGTTAGCTGCTCAGTCATGTCTGACTCTTTGTGACCCTATGGACGGAAGCCCTCCAGGCTCACTCTGTCCATGGGAGTCTCCAGGCAAGAATACTGGAGTGGGTTGCCATGTCCTCCTCCCTCCAGGGAATCTTCCTGACCCAGGGATTGAACCCACATCCCTTATATCTCCTACGCTGGCAGGCATGTTCTTTACCACTAGTACCACCTGGGAAGCCGAGTCTGTGGCGAGCCAGACAGAAACCACCATCGTGCCTTTTCTGAGTGCCAACTCTACTCCTGTCAGTCGGGATTGTAGGGCCACATGTAGTAACTGTGTGTTATATTTTCCGTATTTTATGACGCTCTGACATTGGAGGCCTTGCTAACAACCCTCAAGAGACGGTCCCTTACAGGGCTAGGTTATCCTAGAGATAGTAGACAAGCCCCCTATAAAGCATGCTTTTCATGTACAAATAAGTACAGAACCCATATCCTCCAACTACCTCCTTTATGGAGCTTCCCCACTGGGTGCAACACTATGCCCCTGCTTTAATATCATCCCAGGGCCAAGCACCAGGCAACTAGGGGCGATCTCTAGACCCCAAAATCTGCTGAAATTATTCAAAACAGCTAATTCCAAACCTTCCTCACATGCTTCACACATTCCTTTCCATGAAAATCACAATAAAGGCTTTTGCCCTAGTGCTAACCCACGTAGTCCTACACACCACAGGCACGGCACACTGTCGGTTTCCAGGGATCCATGAGTGTAAACTTCCTCCTTCACGACCATCACTTTCATGTCTGCATGTCTTACCTTATGATGAAAACAAGTCCCAGGTACCCTTTAACACACCAAGATTCATGTCTGTCCCTAAACCCCCACAACTCCTGGCTTAAGGCTAGAGAATTAAAAGAGGTCACTCCTACCACTTCTTGATCCTTTCACATAAGCTAAGATCTTTATTTTCTATTTTATGCTAACATATTTATTTTGCTCAGGTCTTAATTTTTTTAAAACAAACTTTACAAATGTTTCTAACAATACTATTGTCAACAGCCACCACAACAAGAGCTAACAGGTATAAAGTATTTCCACGTATGAGGCATTTTTTATGAATTAATTTTTTAAATTCAAGCATACTCTCCATCTGTGATTTTCAGAGAATAACTGATTGCCCAAGATCACACAGCTGGACAGAGGTGGCACTTAGATCTCGGCAACTTGACCCGAGGCAGCATGTAAGGCAGTGTGCTTGGAGGGGCAGCCACACCTGGGAAGCCGAGCTTTGGGAGAGCTCTGAGACTTGGTGTGCTCAGCCCTAGAAAGGTGTGACGTGGTCAGCAAGCCTACTGTTGGTCACCAGACGATTTGCGTCTCCTGAGAGAGAGAGAGAGAGATTGCACCTATATGTAAACCAGCTAAAGCACTGATCATACTTTATGGTTCAGCTATTTATCTGTTTCTCTAAGTAAGTCTTTGTGGATGACAGAAGCAGTTAGGTGATCCCCACAAAGGCACCATTTCCTTATCTGGCTCTCAGGATCGGCACTTTGAATGTAGTGTCTGCTATAAAATCGTGTACGCTGCCCCACACTCTTTAAGGCACTGGAGCTGCCGCTTTGGAGAGTCCTTCACTGGAGAGACTGGTCTGGATGCTGGTTTATTCATTTAATATTGACTGAATCTTTATCAGATGCCTGGCACTGTGGTGCACGCTAGTGTCATAACATTTCATTTATCATGCTTACCTGGAGTGCAAGTCTCTCCCACCCTAAAAGTCTAACACAGGCTTGTCTCAATCAAATAAAAATCATCACTCATGGGTTATGTTTATATCACGTGTTTATATCTGCAGCCTAACAGGTTGTAGAATCTTTAATCCTAGAACTGTGCTGCATATTTCTATGGCATCCCCACAGCATCCAAGCTGGGAGATTGTTTGGTTTGACTTGATTATATGCATTATATTTTCTTACTAAATATCATGTGTAATTCTATCAGCAAGCAGTTGTAAAATTAACATTTGCTTTCTGATATTAGAAAATTTTAAGTATACAATCCAGTATTGTTGGCAAGGCTCTAAGAAGTTAGATCTTATGGTAAGTGTTCTTACAACAACAAAAAATAATAATAAGTTGGGGGGTTTGGAGAAGAATTTGGGAGGGGAGGGAATGTATCTAAGGTCTTCATGATGGTAGTGGTTTCACAGGTATATACTTATTCCTAAACACAAGTTATATACACTTAATGTATACAGCTTTATATATGTAAACTATACCTGAATAAAGTGGTAAAACAATTTTTAGCTATAAAGCTAAAAAATATATTAGAGTCTTGACTTCAGACTCCAGCATAAGTCCACACCAGCTATGTTAGCCATGACCCTGAGGAATTATTTAACTGCAGTACCCAATGTATGGGATTGTTGTGAGGAACAAATAAAATAATGCATACACCATATTTAGCATAATGTCTGGCACATGGTAAATGCTCATGCTCATTAAGTGCTGTTAATATTTTCAGTTAATTGTGAGGTAAGAGAGAGGGGAGGAGTCCTAGAAACTGTTCCCTTGGTAATGTCCAGGAGAACTATCACGATCCATGCTCTCTCAGGACCATGTTTTGATAAACTTCTGGGCTGCCTTCGTGGGTACTTAATTATTTGTCTAAGGAATGTAAACATATTTTAACATCTGCCTAAAGTCTAAAAAATCATGACAGATATCACTGTCAAGTTCCTAAAAAGTTAGAGAAAAAAAGTTACAGGAAGTATTTGTTATATGAGTATGAGTCTACATATTAAATTCCAGAGTGAGGGGCTTTCCTAGTCTCTGGCTTCCTCTTGTATCAAGAAGAGTTAGAAGGTAACCATCCACTAGGGTGAGAATTTACCAGTGTGCAGGGGCAAAAACACCAGATGATCTTTAACCAAAGTGCTTTTGGGCCCAGGTTAAGCCCCTCTTGATGCTCCGTTTAGCCTGAGTCTACAGGTGGGACATCAGTTCATGACCCACCATGCTTTTTGGGGTGGCCAGAAGCAACGGAGATGGGGGCCTGCAGTATGGAGGAGCACATGGAGAAGACAGGCGTGGTGAAGAGGAGAGTCTGATTTTATATCTCAGGATTTATCTGTTCCTCCTCCTTCCACCGCTCTCAGTAACAAAGCCTCAGAGGCAGGCAACTGTGGTTAACAGGTATTGATCTGTGTACCAAAGGAAAGACCACAACCGATCGGAGAAAAAGACATGTGATTAAGCAGCTCACTGGCAACTGGAAACAAAAACATAGGAGCCAGCAGAAGGCATGAGCAGCATGGTAGACTGGAAAGGATGGGGTACTGAGACACAGAAGACCTGAACTGGGGTCCTAGCTGTAGAACACATGTGGTATGCAACCAGGCAAGTCATTCCCGAGCCTCAGATTACACATCAAACAGACCAGTTCAGCAATTCCTACTCTACCTCACTCACGATTTTCATAGGGAGCCCCAAGTAAGATCCTAGATGTAAACATCTCTGCAAAACACACAAATGCAAACTTGAATTATCATGTGGCTGGAAGCAGTGCCCTCTTGAGTCATAAACATATCAGCCAAGGGCCTGAGCAAACCCATGAATGATCATGAATTGGATTGAATGATGGCAACAATCCCCATTCCCCCGTCCCCAAATCCTTCAAACAAGAAACATCGACAAGCATGTTACAATCTCTCATATCCTCTAAAAACCACCACTACTACTGAACCACCCACTGAGGTTATATTATGCCCCATAAAACCCAGCAAAATCATTATCTTCCCACCGTGGGGGGACACAGCTCCACTCTGTG
The DNA here is from genome assembly GCF_027580195.1 of Bos mutus. Taxonomy (NCBI): domain Eukaryota; kingdom Metazoa; phylum Chordata; class Mammalia; order Artiodactyla; family Bovidae; genus Bos; species Bos mutus. Next base: position 44,738,175 of record NC_091640.1, on the reverse strand, counting down.
CTTCGAGCCACATGCATCAGAGATGAAGGCCACTGCTCCAAGGCAGAGCTGCTAACCTGGAGTACACCTGGGTTGCCGGGGGAACCTGGCAGCCAGCACCTGCTGCTGCAGCTGCAGACTGAGTTTCCTTGTTGGCAAATGCAAGAAAGCATTTTGTGAGGTTGGCTGCAGGGCCCAGTGCTGAAAGTGAAACCCCTTCTGGTGCCCAGTAGGTACAGTTGGCAACCGGGAGGAAACAGCTCTTCCTGCATCCTCCTTTATGAGAACATGACTTCTAAGGAGTCTTCATTAAAAGGAGTGTTACCCCAAAGCACAAGGTGGACATCACCTCCCAGCCTCCTCTGTTTTCTCATTTACAGAAATGGGCTCTCGAGTGAGGCCCCACATCCTACCCCATAGACAAAGAGACACTAGCTGTTCTGCAGCCTCTCTTTATAGCTCTGCTGTCAGAGCTGCTGTAAAGCTACCTAAGTTGCAAACCCAATCCAAGGAGGGGAGGTGGGCCTGGCTTCCTCCTCCCACCTGGCTGCCGCAATGCTAGCCATCAAACCCTGCCAGGATTTGGGGTCTGCTATTTCTGGCTTATAGTGCAGTCAGAACCTAGCCTTTGGCTGGAAGAAAAGACAACTAAGGGGTTTGGGGATTTATTTTTGCTTTCTTTTTCATATCTTGAGGTGTGCATTATTACCCCCATTTCTCTGACATCTCAAACATTTTGCCTGAAGTTGAAGCAGAGAGCAACTGGATCCAGACACAGGAGCCTGGTCTATTGAACTCCAAAGTTAATACTCTTTGGACCTTCTCAAGCTGCTCTTTTAGGGGAAGAGCATGCGATCTTTAGCATCATCATTTCCCTGAAAGCAGTATCCTGCGTGACTTTCCTGGAAGTATACCTGGATTTAATCCTGATAGGCAAAAATGCAGGAGAGAGGCAAATGCATAGGGCAAAATTTCCATTAGACCCCTGATGAACGTACATGGTCCCTGACGAAGGCCACACAACATTTCAGGACCAGGTTTTTGGAGGTCTGTGAATTCTCACTGAGACTTTATACCCATATAATTGTTAAAATAATTAGATAAAGAGGCCAATAAACTGAGGTGGCTTTAATGCCTTAGTTGCCTACATAATAAGCAAACCAAATCCTAAGCCTGAAATGCTTCAAAGTTAAGAAGTCATGATGTAAGGACCACCAACCATAGCAGTCAACTAGGCTTTCCCAGATAAGGCAAGTGCTCCAGCTATAGCCAATCAAATCATGGCCTTGCTTTGTTTCCATTTCTTCCCTATAAAAGTCTCTCTTTGAGATCCTGTTGGTGCAGTGCTCTGAATCACTTTTGGTTTGACACTGCTTGATTTGAATCAATTTCTACTCACATAAACTGTTAAAAATTTTAAAATGTCTCAGTTTTAACAGATTCAACACCCAAGAGATTGATGAAGAAAACTAGGCATGGGATAGAATTTGGTTTATGTTGCTCAAACCACAAGAAAAGGGGGTGGGGAATCGAATAATAGCAGCCACAGAGTTATCCTGAGCTCTCTCTGAACCTTCCTGCTGCTTTGCATAAATGCAGAGCACTGGATTTCCCGGGAATTCACAGAAAGTTTTGTGTACCAGCTGTTGGGACAATGTGGAGTTCTGGTAACTTAGGCGCTCTGAAGGAGACCTTGCCATGTTTCAGAAGGCTCTGTAGGCATCACTGGCTTATTTCTGGAGGAGACACAAAGCAAATACCTGTCTTGCAGGCCTCCTGGGCCTGAACTGACAGATTTACTCTGACCTTGGGTAGTCCAAGTCCTTGGGGAAGGAAATGGCAACCCACTCCAGTATTCTTGCCTGGAGAATCCCATGGACAGAGGAGCCTGGCAGGGGCCCTAGGCCATGGGGTTGCAAAGAGTTGGACATGACTGAGCAACTTCCATTCCATTGGGTAGTCCAGTCACAGTTCAACCCAGATAACTTTTGAATCTTCAGAATAGTTTAAGGTTACTGGATCATGTTGGATTTAAGCAAGAGTTTGGCCTTAATATGATTAGTTGACTTAATTTAGAAGAGAAAATTCCCCATTTTTGAATGTCCATAATTATGAGTACATCATGAGAAACGCTGGGCTGGAAGAAGCACAAGCTGGAATCAAGATTGCTGGGAGAAATATCAATAACCTCAGATATGCAGATGACACCACCCTTAAGGCAGAAAGTGAAGAGGAACTCAAAAGCCTCTTGATGAAAGTGAAAGAAGAGAGTGAAAAAGTTGGCTTAAAGCTCAACATTCAGAAAACAAAGATCATGGCATCTGGTCCCATCACTTCATGGGAAATAGATGGGGAAACAGTGGAAACAGTGGCAGACTTTATTTTTGGGGGGCTCCAAAATCACTGCAGATGGTGACTGCAGCCATGAAATTAAAAGACGCTTGCTCCTTGGAAGGAAAGTTATGACCAACCTAGACAGCATATTCAAAAGCAGAGACATTACTTTGCCAACAAAGGTCCGTCTAGTCAAGGCTATGGTTTTTCCAATGGTCACGTATGGATGTGAGAGTTGGACTGTGAAGAAAGCTGAGCGCCAAAGAATTGATGCTTTTGAACTGTGGTGTTGGAGAAGACTCTTGAGAGTCCTTTGGACTGCAAGGAGATCCAACCAGTCCATTCTGAAGGAGATCAGCCCTGGGTGTTCTTTGGAGGGAATGATGCTAAAGCTGAAACTCCAGTTCTTTGGCCACCTCATGTGAAGAGTTGACTCATTGGAAAAGACTCTGATGCTGGGAGGGATTGGGGGCAGGAGGAGAAGGGTACGACAGAGGATGAGGTGGCTGGATTGGCATCACTGACTCGATGGATGTGAGTCTGAGTGAACTCCAGGAGTTGGTGATGGACAGGGAGGCCTGGCGTGCTGCGATTCATGGGGTCGCAAAGAGTCGGACACGACTGAGCGACTGAACTGAAGTGAATTATGAGTGTCTCCAGGTTAATATGTGAATAAATCCTAATAATGGTAGGAAAAATGGGATGTAGAAAAATTCATAGCTGTGATCTGGAAAAGACTAGACAGAAGAGATCAGGAGACCATGTCCTAATGTTAAGAATTTATAAAGGGACATAAGGGAAGATAGGTGGAAAGGAATACAGAAACATTATCTAGAGGCCTTAATCATCAAGCTGAATACAAGCCTTATGTGGTGGGTCAATGTAAGTTCTTAAACAGGAGAATAATCATCAAAGTGGGATTTTAAGCATTTCTGGAGATCTTTTGTTCCATGTTAACAATAAGCCCTCAAAATTGTGTATTGTTTTAGAGTAAACATACTTAGAGGAATGCAGAACAAGACATGAAAAAGAATACTTGCCTAACGTAGCATACTACTATATAAGATAAACAGAGAAAAATAACAGCTTCACAAAATAAATGTGCTCCATTGACTGGAATCAGCTGTAACTGGAAACAGCTTCAGAAGCAGTTGGAATGTAGTGGAGCAAGAATAAGGTGGCGGGTACTCAATGCTAACTCTTTCACTAATGGCAAGATTGAGTCACAGAGTTTTCTCACATTTGCAGTTGACAAATGAGGAGGGGTACAGCTGGAGGAAGTAGGGCATACATTGGTGGAAATTCTGACAGTGTACTCTCCCACAAACCAGCCTTCTGCAACTTTACCAGAGGCCATAGCCTGAGCTGGACAGACCATGTGTTCACCACTGCATCTCTGATTACCTAACAAACTTGCACAGTTAGCCTGGTGTAACAAAGGCCATATAAATATAAGACAATTCCTGTCCTCAAAACCTGGAGGCTTAGCTGATATTGTAAGTTGAAGTGTGTCACCCCCAAAAAAGAAATATTGGAGTTCTAACTAATCCCCAGTACCTCAGAATGTGGCCTTATTTGGAGATGAGTCTTTACAGAGGAAATCAAGTTACAGACAAGGTCACAATGGTGGGATCTATCTAACATAACTGGTGTCCTCACAAAAAGGGAAAATGTGGACACAGAAAATCATCTAGGGAGAACAGCAGGTGAACATACAGACAGAGATCAGGGTGATGTGTCCATAGGCCAAGGAATGCCCATGTTGGCCAGACAACCACCGGAAAAAAGGAGAAGCGTGGGACTGATTCACCCTCACAGCCCTCGGGAGCAACCAGTGGAAGTCTGCTGTTCAAGCTCTCCAGCTTGTGGTACTTTGTTATGGCAGCTCTGACAAACTGATCAGTTGCAGAGATTCTGAATACACTTACAAAGAACAATTAAACAGCAAGTTAGAAGGTTATATATTAATTAAAAGTGCTAAGTAAAGGGGAAAACTTGCCAGAAAGAGAGCTTTTAACCTTTCCTGGAGGTAGGGGTCTTGTGTTAGGCCTTGAATAACTTTAAAGCTTCTTCCCTGATTTGATGATTCTGCAGGTGGTATTACATTCTATCCCCTCTAACCACTGTTTATGGTTCTTGCATTTCTTGAGTTTCAGTTCACATTTTCTTTTTTTATGCAAAGTTCTGAGCCCAGAGGTTCTTTCTAAATTTTAAGAGTCTGTTGACCCTATGACCAGAATTCTATCCTCAGTTCAGTCACTCAGTCATGTCCGACTCTTTGCGACCCCATGGACTACAGCACACCAGGCTTCCCTGTCCATCACCAACCCCTGGAGGTTGCTCAAATTCATGTCCATTGAGTCAGTGATACCATCCAACAATCTCATCCTCTGTTGTCCCTTTCTCCTCCCTCCTTCAATCTTTCCCAGCATCAGGGGCTTTTCAAATGAGTCAGTTCTTCTCATCAGGTGGCCAAAGTGTTGGAGTTTCAGCTTCAGCATCAGTCCTTCCAATGAATACTCAGGACTGATTTCCTTTAGGATGGACTGGTTGGATCTCCTTGCAGTCCAAGGGACTCTTAAGAGTCTTCTCCAACACCACAGTTTAAAAGCATCAATTCTTCAGTGCTCAGCTTTCTTTATACTCCAACTCTCACATCCATACATGACTACTGGAAAAACCATACCTTTAAATAGATGGACTTTTGTTGGCAAAGTAATGTCTCTGCTTTTTAATATGCTGTCTAGGTTGGTCATAGCTTTTCTTCCAAGGAGCAGGTATCTTTTAATTTCATGGCTGCAGTCACCATCTGCAGTGATTTTGGAGCCCCTCAAAATAAAGTCTGTCACTGTTTCCATTGTTTCCCCATCCATTTGCCATGAAGTGATGGGACCAGATGCCATGATCTTAATTTTTTAGTGTTGACTTTTAAGCCACCTTTTTCACTCTCTTCTTTCACCTTCATTAAGAGGCTCTTTAGTTCTTCGCTTTCTGCCATAAGGGTGGTATCATCTGCATGTCTGAGGTTATTGATATTTCTCCTGGCAATCTTGATTCCAGCTTGTGCTTCATCCAGCCCAGTGTTTCTCATGATGTACCCTGCTGCTGCTGCTGCTAAGTTGCTTCAGTCGTGTCCGACTCTATGTGACCCCATAGACAGCAGCCCACCAGGCTCCCCCATCCCTGGGATTCTCCAGGCAAGAACACTGGAGTGGGTTGCCATTTCCTTCTCCAATGCATGAAAGTGAAAAGTGAAAGTGAAGTCACTCAGTCATGTCAGACTCTTAGTGACCCCATGGACTTCAGCCTACCAGGCTCCTCCATCCATGGGATTTTCCAGGCAAGAGTACTGGAGTGGGGTGTCATTGCCTTCTCTGATGATGTACCCTGCATATAAGTTAAATAAGCAGGGTGACAATATATAGCCTTGATGTACTCTTTTACCTATTTGGAACCAGTCTGTTGTTCCACGTCCAGTTCTAACAGTTGCTTCTTGACCTGCATACAGATTTCTCAGGAGGCAGGTCATGTGGTCTGGTATTCCCATCTCTTGAAGAATTTTTCACAGATGGTTGTGATCCACACAGTCAAAGGCTTTGGCACAGTCAATAAATCAGAAGTAGATGTTTTTCTCAAACTCTCTTGCTTTTTCGATGATCTGAAGGATGTTGGCAATGTGATCTCTGGTTCCTCTGGTTCAGTCTCTTGTGGGGTCACTGCTCCTTTCTCCTGGGTCCTGGTTTTGTTTGTGCCCTCCAAGAGTCTGTTTCCCCAGTCCTGTGTAAGTTCTGGTGGCTCTATGATGAGGTTAATGGTGACCTCCTCCAACAGGGCTTATGTCATACCCAGGTCTGCTGCACCCAGAGCCCCTGCCCGTGCAGCAGGCCACTGCTGACCCATACTTTTGCAGGAGACACTCAAACACAGTTCTGACTTAGTCTCTTTTGAGTCTCTGGGTCTTGGTGCTCACAAGATTTGTTTGAGCCCTCCAACTATCTCTGGCGGGTATGGGGCCTAATTCTTAATGTGATTTTGCCCCTCCTACTATCTTGCTGGGGCCTCTCCTTGGATCCAACATTCTCTTGTCGACAGTTGTTCAGCAGTGAGTTATAATTTTGGAGTTTTCACAAGAGAAGATGAGTGCATGTCCATCTACTCTGATATCTTGTATATACTTATATAAGGTAAATATCTAACAAGGACCTCTTGTATGGCACAGGGAACTATACTCAGTATTTTATAATAACCAACAAAGGAAAATAATATGGATTTTTAACTAGGTAGAAAAAAGTCCTCATCTTCCTCTTCACCATTATCTCCCTTTCAACAACCTAGGCCTCATCTTAAACTAGGCCCCGCTTCTGGCTAGTGTACTGAATAGTCTTCTGCTCTGTTTCCCCATCAGAAATACCACTTTTAACACCTCCTCTCACTTACCTGATGGTGAACCTGAGAATGTTTTTAAAATTCCTTCAATTTGAGGGATTTTTTAAAAAGTATTGCCCGTCAATACTTTTGTTTTAGTAAATTCCAAGGAAAACAAAATGTGACTAATTATTGAGGCTAATATAAAGTTCTTTGTACAGTGATGACAGGTGGTGTCTGTCTCATCATAATATTGGTTTCACTCCTCCAGTGATATACTGTGACAAAACCCTTAGTACTTTTTAGATTACTGGGTTTCTCTAATCTATGTACTTTTTAAAATAGCAACCACAATGCATGAAATTCCTTTGTCGCACATCAACTCTATTTCCAGTATGTTCCCTTACTATGATGATAAAGAAGCTTACCAGGATTGCTCCTAACATCAGTTAATAATGTTTTAAAACAACACGGGGAGTGAACTGAAGAACAAATACATTCTCTAATCTCAGCAGAGAAGTGAGGGAATTGAGCTTTACAGTTCAGAGGGTCCAGCAGGATCCAAGAGCAGAGAGAAATACGCTATGCTCTCACCCTTGAATGGAGCCTGTGATTTCACTGCCTAGGCATGTAAAGAAATCTGTTACAAGCTGGGTACAATCGACCTGGGGCTGCTGCTCTTCATGCCTACATGAGGAAGTGTGGTAAAAATATGGTGGTGAGATAAGCAGTGGGTTGGATCCCAGGAGAGCCAGTTCTTCAATCTAGCTCTGTTTCGACCTACCCAAAGAGTTAGCTGAATTCCTCAGATTTCCTTTTTCTTACAGGTAAGATAACTAAAAGGTCCTTCACAGTTCTGACAGCCTCTGAGTCTATAATTGCCATCTGGTTAGACAATAAAAAGTGAAGATTATCAAAGCATGGATAGCAGAGATGTCATGTGTGTTTAGAACAGTGCCTGTGATAGAATGAAATAAGTGCAATGTTCACACCACACATTGGTGCAGAAAAGATGAATTTGGGATGCCAAGGGCATCACTGACTTGTAACATTCCTATTTTCATGGTATGAATTGAAGAGAATCACAGTAATTGACCCCTATTCTAAATCTTATTCAAAGAAGGCAGAAGGGCACTTGGTATTTTGCCAGGGCTAAACTTATGCCCTTACATTGCCTTCATTTTTTTCACCAGCTGAGACTTGTTCAGGTGTAGTTTCTCCATTTGAACACTCTTGGCATTTGGATCAGATAAATGTTTGTCATTAGGGGTTGCGGGAGGCTGTCCTGTGCCATGTAGGAGGTTTACCAGCAACCTTGACCTCTACTCAGTAGATCCCAGTAGGAACAGGCCTCCCCTAACCCAGTACGACAGTTAAAAAAAAAAAAAAAATTCTAATAAAAAATGTCTCTTTGGGAAAAAAAATTACACCAAGGTGAAAACCATTGCTCTAGTGGGATATAATCTTGCCAGAAGACAACCACACCCACATAATAGAGAACAACTTTAAGAAAGGTCACCTCTCCTGGATTTCGAAAGAAAGCCACCATGTTTACTTACAGTATCAGTGGGCTTTTGGGTCCCTGTGCAACTAAATGGCTTCTAAAGATTTAAGAGAAGTGGCTTTCAGATTCCCTGCTCTTTTGGTTTTTCATGACATCACTACTCTTCGGGCATTTTATGTAGAAGGGAAGCAGGTCTTTTGTTGGACCCGCATGAGGACTTCGTTTGACTATGAGGATGTAGGTGGTTTTCTTCACATGTGTACAGTGGGAAACACTTACTCTGAAGCTGTACCCAGAGCAGACACTGCCCACACAGTGGGCTCCTGATGGCGCTGGGTTGCACTGACTGTCCATGTAGTCATGCTCCTTGAATAGGATAACGGTCCACTGAATTGGCCTGGACTCACATATACAGATGCGTCGTAATGGAAGGGAGTTATCAGAGAAAGGAAATCACCCATCCTGATGATACTGCCATTGTTCAAATGTTGCTCCAAGTTTGGAACCATTAAAACCGGATTCTGAGCCAACCAACAAAGTCAGTCTCAGAAGCCTGTAATAATCATTAATGGGACTAAAATATTTACTGATTCAGTAGTATATCAGTATACTAGTGTATGCTGTGTGAAAGTGAAAGTGTGAAAGCCACTCAGTCGTGTCTGACTCTTTGCAACCCCATGGACTATACAGTCCAAGGAAGTCTCCAGGCCAGAAAATTGGAGTGGGTAGCCTTTCCCTTCTCCAGGGGATCTTCCCAACCCAGGGATCGAACTCAGGTCTCTCGCATTGCAGGCGGATTCTTTACCAGCTGAGCCACAATATGCTGTGTAGAGGATGAATATTTTTCCTGATTGAGAATACATAAGAGAAAATACACCAGAGTTTCTAGAGGCAATTCCAAAAATATGCCAAAATTCCTTGAGCAATGGTAGCTTTGTGCAACGTGATATACCCTTTTGAGACAAGGACTTATGCATTTGGCTTGGAACTTATCAGCATACTTCTTAAACGGATTAATAGAATTACTCAATAGTAACATCTCATATATACCAAGGTACTCATCACCCACAACACATGTTCTTCACTATAATCCCCAAAGAAGTAATGAGAGTAAAGGCCCCCATTGTTCTAGTCGTCAGCCAAGTTTTCACAGTCTCCTGAGGATCATATTTTCAACTAATTCCTTACACTGACCTGAAAAGGTGAAAAGAACTAATGTTTTTGCATGTGAAGGAAAGAGGTTCAGGACTTTCTCTTAAAGTGAGGTGGCTGCTGAGGTCCGAGCACTTTGGCGAAGGAACTACAGAAAGAGAGGCTGTCGGTACAGGGTGGGGGGAGCACCCACACTAGGTAATAAGCAGCAGCACTTTAAATCTGCACTGCTCTTGGAAACGTTTACAGGCTTAAAAGTGTAATTACAAAAGACAGAGGGTGTGGAGGGAGAGATGAAGGAAAAGAGAAGATGGATGGAAGAGCTGTTCCACTCCCCCACCATTAATGGCACAGGTTATACTAAATCCCAAGCGAGTAGGAAGAACAGGACTGAGACAAACACGAAATTCCAGGGCAGACGGGACCTGCGTTTTAAAAACAGGGCCATGTGCTTCGGAAGGAATGCTGTGTGCTTAGTCTTGTTTATAACATGCTGAAGGATTCAAGAATGTAATCTGTTCCTCTTGACCAAAAAATTTTTTCCTCCTCAACCCTCATCATCTACCACCCCTTCACCCCGTGTCCCATTCTAATCCCAGATCAGAAAGATTGGGTTCCATAGTAAATTTCTGGAACGTTCGGTTTGGGCCTGTTTTTCATCAGTGTAGCCAGCTGACAGAGTGGCTTTGCTTTAGCAAAAGAGATCAATGCGGGGAAGTGAAGATTTTCTGAGGGAGCTTTTTAGACTTGTCAGATCTGAGGTATTTTTAGGCAGGTTTTTTTTTTTTTTTTTAAGGCAGGGGCACAGATCTAGAGATGCAAAAAGGAGCATCTCCCCTAACTTTGCAGGAACATTTCATTTTGGTTTCATTTTGCCTTGGACCACTTTCCTGAGGATTCTTGAAATGAATTCACTGAACGTGAATGCTGTGCAGTGAAAGACCATGGGTTTGGGAGCTGATGTCTTTGCAACCTCTTCCTGCTTGTGCCATCTTGGGTACATCACTTGGCCCTGCTAAGCCTCAGTATCTGTAACTTGGAAAAAAAAAAAGAGTACCTGCATCTACATTGCCGAGGTTTTGCAAAGCTCAAATTAGAACACATCTGTAGAGTAAAAATCAGTGAGCCAGCACACAGGCTGCCATCAGAAATGTGACTTCGTATCCCACAGCCGGGGACTGGGGTACAGAGTTGGAAAAGCCTGGACAGTGCATTTGTCCCAGCCTCTTCCTCAAACAGGAGTCCTTTCGCCCACATGCCTGACTCTGGGAAAACCAGGCTCTGCTTGAGACAGACAGGGGTGGATTGGGCAGCTCACCGCCTCCTCAAGCCCCATCCTGTGTGCACAGCACTCACCCTGAGAAAGCTCTCACTGCGAGCCCACACTTGCCCCTCTCCACTCTCTGCTCAGGTAGAACACTGACACTGAACAGCAACAAAAGAAACAACTTACTTTTTTGTGTGTGCATCTACTTTGCACCATGTGAAAGTCACTCAGCCATGTCCGTCTCTTTGCAACTCTGTGGACTATACAGTCCATGGAATTCTCCAGGCCAGAATACTGGAGTGGGTAGCCATGCCCTTCTCCAGGGGATCTTCCCAACCCAGGGATCGAATCCAGGTCTCCCGCATTGCAGGCAGATTCTTTACCAGCTGAGCTATGAGGGAACCACTTTGTACCATGCACTGGCCTAAAAACTTTTCAGACATTATCGGATTTAATCTTCATATATCCAATAAGGTAGCACCTAATACTGTCCTTATTTTAACATAAGGAAACCACGGCTTTGAGTAGCTTTGTAACTTACCAAAAGCATTCCACATAGCAAGTGGAAGAGCTGAGACTTTAACACAAGTTGATCTGACTTGAAGTCATACAGCCATCCCTACACTATACCACTGTCCTCTGCTGCTCAAGCATTTAGGGTAGTGTTGAAGGCCCAGAGGGGATGCTCAGCACACGGAGAAAGAATGAATGAACGAATACAAGTACATACCAAAGAAGCATCCTATCTGCAAAACAGTCTGTAGTTGGACCTTTGTAACCTCAATTGTCTTTGAGTTCTTCAGTACTCGCAGCCTCATCTTTGTTGCTGATGTTGTCTTTGTAACTCTGCACCACATTTAAGTGGATAGAAATGTAAAGCAAGCACCCTGCCTAGTGTAAAGTTTCCTAGGGGGTGTGTGAGAACTCACACATTTCAGTGGTATACCACAGATCTAATCATATATATTTTTAGCAGCATGTTAGCAACCGTTTAAGGTCTTTATTATATTCCAATACAACTTCTCTGCTTTTTTTTTCAATGAGAAAATCATAAGATGGGAAAGCTGTAGGGCTCTTAGAGGGTTTCTTACCAAGCCTTAAACATACATGTACATTTTTAATTTAAAATTTCTGTTTAGTAAGATTTGGATACATTTTGAGCAGATCTGGTAGAGAGGAGGCTTTGTAATAATCCCAGGACTCTAACTGTAGTTTTCAAAACTACCCCACACCACCCCCCACCCTCATAACCCCCCATTATGCTGTCAGTCAGGAATATGCACAGAAAACCTAAGGGCAACATGTGGGCTACCTAGCATCCAGGTTGCTCACTGCTGCCCTGCTCTGCCCCTAGCCTTGGTTCTCATCCCCAGCTCCAGCTTTTCCCTTGTGGCTGTGCCTCTGTCTAATGACTTGGTTTTACTAACTCCAGTGTGCTTCTGTTTGTCCAAGTTCAAGGTCGCACTGGTTCCCTAATAACCAAGACAAGTCCCCTGTTTCATCCTCTACTGGGAATAGGAGTTGTGTTTCAGAAGCCCAGCCTTGGTATCCCTATGCCAAATAAGATCCCTCTTGTTTAAGTACCATCTGAAACCTATTGTTGACCTTCGGAAATCACAGTCTGGTGGTAGTGGGGGAGGCAGGCATGCAAACAGAACTTTGTCATATAATGCTGGACTACGGACAAAAGAATATTGGCAAGTATGGTCTTCAGTCAAATAAAGACTAACAAGCTTTTTGTGTTCTGTTTTTTTCTCTTTTGGTTAAACATCTATATTTAATTTCTTTATGATCAAGTCATAAGCTCTTGATAAGAAAACCTCTAGACTGTAAGCTACTAGTGGCAGGGTTATCAGTTAGAATTACATGATGCAGAATTACATCCTCAAAGTACCAGTGTGAGATACTGGGGGCTCTGCATACACAGACAAATTGAATCAACCAGTATAAAATGGATTAACCAGGTCAGCTAATTTTAGCAATGCAGGCAAACTAATAACTATCATTTCCTCTATTATGATGGAGGGTTTGCCATGAATTAGGTTGTTCTAACTTTCTATTCATTGTATCTATGTGGAGACCAAGCTCAGAATTCAAAATTTATTAATATTGAGTAAAATAATGCAAATGGTAAGAACACACACTGCACACGTCCAGTTCTTTTCAGGTATCATTTGGTGGATAATATCAAGATGGCATCACCGACTCAATGGAGACATGAATTTGAGCAAACTCTGGGAGACAGTGGAGGACAGAGAAGCCCGGCATGCTGCAGTCCATGGCATTGTAAAGAGTCGGACACAACTTAGCAGTTGAACAACAATCAAGATTTCAGATTTCTTACCTTCCCACCCACTCATACCACACAATATTTACCTATGCATATAGGCATATATTCCACATAATATTTAAGATACTGTGAATAATATAAGAATATAAAATTTATATATTTATACTTTCTAAGTGTCATTGTTATGCTGAGCTCTGGATGATTTTTTAAATGCTTCACTAATCAATGAATCAGAACTTCTTGGAACCTTTGGTTCTGAGTCAGTGGCCACTGTAGGGCTTAAAAAGAATATGACACATGTGGACTCCTGCTTTTGAATAACAGATCGGTCTGGTTAGGGAGACCAGACTAGCCTCTAAGAGTCTCATCAAACAACATCGAACCATGTAAAAGTAGCTCTCATATTGATGGTCAGAGCTACAGGAGGTTTTTTTTTTTTTTCCTTTAAAAAATTTTTTTTGATGTGGACCATTTTTAAAATCTTCATTTAATTTGTTACAATATTGCTTCTGTTTTCTGTTTTGATTTTTGGCCACAAGGCATGTGAAATCTTAGCTCCTTGACCAGGGATCAAACCTGTACTCCCTGTGTTGGAAGGTGAAGTCTTAACCACTGGACTGCCAGGGAAGTCCTTATAGGAGTTTTTTTTTAAACTCCTTTGTTTAAAACTCATTTTTTAATGGATAATTTTTACTAGCTACAATAAGTAGCAGGAACTGCTTTATTTAGAACTAAGGTCTTAGTTGAGGCTAGAAGAATGTTCAAGATTATTAATTATTCTATGAAAACCAGAAGACTATCTCCAAATATATAAGGTTTAACATTAACAGCAGAGAAGGCAATGGCAACCCAGTCCAGTACTCTTGCCTGGAAAATCCCATGGATGGAGGAGCCTGGTAGGCTGCAGTCTATGGGGTTGCTAAGAGTCAGACACGACTGAGCGACTTCACTTTCACTTTTCACTTTTCAGTTTAATGCATTGGAGAAGGAAATGACAACCCACTCCAGTGTTCTTGCCTGGAGAATCCCAGGGATGGGGGAGGCTGGTGGGCTGCTGTTTATGGAGTGGCACAGAGTCGGACACGACTGAAGCGACTTAGCACCAGCAGCAGCAACATTAACAGACTAAGACATCAGTAGATCTGATTCAACTGGGTCCCTGGGAATCTTTTGTCATGATTTATTTCTCATCAAGGCATCAAACTAGTGGTAGAGTAACAAGTGTTTTCTGTTAGAGTTATTTTAGGACTACTTCTCATAAAACAGCAGTAAACAAAATTATTGTGGAGTTCTGGTACTGTAGGTGGGTGCCCATAAACGAACATCCCTGTGGATTTACTTCCCCATCCAAGCTTCCCCAGCACTACACCCAATGCTTGACTTTAGACTGCTCCACAGCGTGGGGAGAAGGGCTGGAGGCACACTGGAAGGTGAGTGGATTTCTAAGCATCTTTCAACTGAGGCCTCAAAAGCTATCTACGGATCTAGCTGTGCGTGGAAAACGAACGGCAGTCGTTAGGATCAGTGCTGGAAGCTGTGAATAGAGTCAATATGTCTACTGAATGGTACATATGTCTGACTAGAAACAGACACATGGGTTTATGTGTATACAGTTTCAGTCTGTGCAGGGCAAGGGAATTCTCTGGGGTCCTTCCTGCTCGCCACTCAACCTGGAAGAAAACGGCTCTATCACTGGCCCAAAGCGAGAGCCACAGAGCAGTCAAATGTGGGGCAAGTTCCTGAAGTAACGAGACTCCCCTGTAACTGGGCCACCAGGCCCCTCGGGTGCTTACCACACATGATGGGAACTGCTGGAGATGCCCAGTCAGGGCGTAGCTTAGCTCAGGATTCTGAGTCTCCTCTCTGCCCCGGAAATAGCACACAGACTTTCTCACTACGGTGCTCCCCCTCCACCAGCCTGGCTTCTTCAAAGCCCTGAAGAACTGAAAAGATCCCAATCTCCCTTCCCTTTAACTAGAGCAGGGGCTGCTAAACGGCCTCTCGCTGCCTTTTGCGTGTGGTGCTAATTAACATGATCCAAGTTACAATATGTGTTAAAGATTCCAGTTTTGTTACTTATTTAATGAGCTTCGTGGGATTTGAACATGAGGCTCAAAGTAGCAGGGGAAACCTCATAATTAGTTTCAATTACAAGAAGTTCCTACGCATTAAGACTATTTGATGAACTGCAGAGGGAAGGAGCTACCGATCAGATACAAATCACTAATTTTGTTGCATTTATTATTATACTTATTTTCTTTCTAATTAGTACTGATTGGCTTATGATCCTAATTAATGCAAAGGAATTTGGAATGGTATACAATGGTATGGCTTAGAAGATGCCAGCATGTACAACTGCTAAATTATTGCTAATTGTTATTTACATGAGGCCTCGAAGACTAAGTAATGCAATGCCTAATTAGCATTAAAGATATGGTATCCATTTCCAATTTACACTACAGCAACGGAGATCAGATTATTAGTTTTAAAAAACTCGGTCTTTAGATTCCAAGAATTGCACCATTATATATTGACCTCCACCTAAGGGGAGACTGTTTCTTCTTTTCTTCAATTGCATCTTGCCAGGGCTTGGCTAGAACTTTGCAAAAAAAAGTTACACAGGAATACTCAGCATCACACTGGCCATGCTGCACTACTTAAGGATTAGAGCTGAGAGCCAACGAGCAAAGAGGCCAAGCATAAGGCCTCTGTTTGAGCCAACAGTGGAAGGTGTGTGTACTTGGCTAGAGTGGGGTCCTGAGATGAGAGGCTTCTGTAAAGGGCCAAGTCCGTCTCAAGGTTATGCTGGCTCTAAGTGACACTCAAGGGGACTAGCAGTGCCTATTTTGGAGGGCTAGGTGATCAGCTGGTGTCTCAGGGGCTGATGCTTCTCACCTCATGGGGCTACTGTGAAGGAGAAAACAAAGAGAAGGTCCTGGAATACAGAGACTTAAGTTTCAGTTCTCAGTCCCAGATACCCTCAAGAGAGCCTGCTCATCCTTGATAATGCCACTCTCCGTGTGGCAAATGTTGCCCCCCACCTTAACCTGCTTAAGAAAAGAAAGAAAGATAGTACTAAGTTCTGTCCGACTCTTGTGATCCCATGAACTGTAGCCCACCAGGCTCCTCCGTCCATGAGATTCTCCAGGCAAGAATACTGGAATGGGGTGCCTCTTCCTTCTCCAGGGGAACTTCCTGACCCAGGAATTGAACCCAGGTCTGCCCACATTGCAGACAGATGCTTTACCAACTGAGCTATGTGGGAAGCCCCTCACCTTTACCTGCTTATGACAGGGCTTAATGATAGGGCTGAAAGGAAACACTCTGGAATATATGCTCTGGCTGAGACCTGCCTCTGTAACGCTCACTCATTTTGTCTTTTTCCTCCACCTGCTTTCTTCAGCTAGCCGCCTATCTTTAACCTTTTCCCCTTTGTCTCCTCCTCTGCTTCTTCCATAACTCAGTCCTCCATGGAGTAAAAAGGAGGAGTGCTGGAGAAGGAGTGAGAAGACCTGACTTCACAAGTCCCTTCTGCTCCTGGGACCTGAGGCTCTCCATCTTACCAAGTGGGAGATGCTAGCCCCTGCTGTTGCCTCCCTTCTTCCCAGTTGCGCTTGGGAACGCAAATGGGATCCCACATGTGAAAGTCTTTGGGAAGTTATGAGGTTGCATATGAAAGGGAAGGATTTGGGGAGCCGGTTCAAACATTCCATCTTCTCGGGTAGAGGGAGCAGTGCTCGTGGTGCTGGCTTTCTCCCTGTGGTGCTGACATGGGCGCAGAGTGGAACTCCCGGGGGTGACGGGCAGGGCTGAATGGAGCCAAGGAGAGAAGCTGGCTTCCACCCAGGTCCCTGACTCCTCATGGGAAATTCCTCTTCTCCACAAGCCCTGGGGACAGTGTGCACTGAAGCCCAGATCTACTGACAACCTGCACCCGGGGCAAGCAGCCTCTAGTTTATCATTCTCTGAGTGTTTGCAGACTTTTCGTCTTCTAGGCAAACTTTGTTCTGGACCATCATGCTTTATTTAAAGATGCTATTCTCTGCAGCTTCATAAGCATTATATTTTTAGAGAGAGAAAGCAACAAGGACAGTAGCTAGTCAATGTCTAACATAACATAAGCTCTGTACCGGGTTTTCGGGGCTGCCTCATCCAGATCTCCTGATGTGCTTGCTTAGTGCTGATATCTCAAAGTTGGGAAAATACAGTTCCTGGACACAGATCAGTTCAAATCATTTGGCAAGGATCTTCCCCACCCAGGGCTTCCCTTGTGGCTCAGCTGGTAAAGAATCCACCTGCAATGTGGAAGACCTGGGTTTGATCCCTGGGTTGGGAAGATCCCCTGGAGAAGGGAAAGGCTATCCATTCCAGGATTCTGGCCTGGAGAATTCCATGGACTGTATTCAAAGATTCAGACACGACTGAGTGACTTTCACTTTTCCCACCCAGGGATCGAACTTGCATTGTAGGTGGATTCTTTACTAACTGACCCACGAGGGAAGCATATATATGTTACAAATATAAAATATACACAATTTCCCAAAGAAATAGTGATTATCCATAAGAAATACATTATTTACTTCCTTTTTATTGGTTAATAAAATAGCCATATTAAGAAAACTTAATGCCCTGTGCCTTATACAAATTATTAAAATATATATCAGATGATTATAAGATCTATAATACACCATACATATAAAGTTTATACAAATATAGACAGCATGTGTATATTCCATGTATGTATTAAATTTAAACTGCACACATTACATATGTAATTATCCATGTATATTTTATATATATGCATGCATATTATAAAGAATGTATTCTTCATATGTTCACTTAGAAAACAAAAATAACATGGCTAATTATGTACCACCACCCAGCTTCCCTGGTGACTCAGACAGGAAAGAATCTGCCTGCAATGTGGGAGACCTGGGTTCGGTTCCTGGGTTGGGAAGATCCCTTGGAGAAGGGAATGTCTATCCACTCCAGTATTCTTGCCTGGAGAATTCCATGGACAGAGGAGCCTGTCAGGCTACAGTCCATGGGGTCACAAAGAGTCCGTCGTGACAGAGTGACTAACACTTTCACTTTCATCCAGCTTAAGATACAAAATACTGACAATTCCTTTGACACTCCCATGTATGTTATCGCCACCCTGACATGGTGGAGATAAACTTGGAAAAGGTCCCCTTTCCTCCGAGTGGAGTTGCGTCACTCACACCAGGGTAAACGGCTTAGGGGTAGCTATAAAGAACTAATTACCATCTTGTGTAAAAATCCTTGTGCAATGTACAAAAATACATAAGCAACACTATCTAACCTCCCCTTCTTTTTGTTTTGTCATACATACATGGATCCTTGAATAATAAATATATTGTTTGGTTTTTCATACTTGTGAACTTTATGAAAAGAGTCACATGTTTCTCTTGGTTAACATCCAATTTCTGAGATTTACCCTGGGTGATATGTGTAGATGTGGCTGGCTCATTCATTATCTTTGCTAATAGTGTCCCTTTGTATACATAACCCACAATTTTAAAAGTGATTTTTCTATCAGTAGACATGCAAGCTGTGTCCAGTCTTTAGTAATTAAAAAAAAAAAATTCCTATAGTATTCTGATGTTTATTTTCTGTGCATGTGTGCAAGAGCTTTTCCGAAGTAGATACCTAAGGATGGAAGTGTTGTGTAGTAAGATGTGGAGAAATTACATCTTGGATCTTACGATATAAAGCCAAATTGTTTTCCAAATGATTGTGCCCACTGATACTCCTACTCGCAGTATGTAAAGAATTCTCCCTGCTGTACAGCTTTCCAACCATTGGTATCAGCCTTTAATTGTTGACAATCTGGTAGATGTGGCTTTATTTCATGTTCCTTATTAAAAACAAGGTTAACAGTTTTTCTTGTGTCCTCTTATGTGGAATGCCTTTTTATGTCTTTTATCCAGGTTGTTTTCTTTTTAAATCCGGTTCCTTGTCTTTTTATTATTTCTTAAGAGCTCTTTAAATATTCTGAATCTCCTTCCTTTGTTACATGAAATGCAAACATTTTCCCAGCTGATAGGTTATCACTAACTTTATGCCTTTTGAGAAACATATTCCATGAAGATAGTTAAATATACCAATTCTTTATGGCTTGTACTTTTTGTCTTAAGAAATATTTTCCTATCCTGAGGTCATAAAATGTTTTCTGAAAGGTTAAAGTTTCACTTGTCCCAGTTAATTATGTAATTCATGTAGTGGTCCTGACAGTGGGCATCCTTGCCTGTTCCTGATGTTAAAGGGAATGGCAATCCACTCCAGCATGCTTGCCTGGAGAATCCCATGGACAGAGGAGTCTGGTGCGTTACAGTCTGTGAGACTGCAAAGAGTCGGACACGACTGAGCGACTACCACTATTACCACTACTACTAATGTTTCACTCCTGTAGTACAGTGCCTACTTGAAGATTTTTTCTTGATATCCTTTATCAGGATAAGGAAGTTTCCTTTTTTTTTAGTTTGTCAACAGCTTTTATCACGAATGAATGTTGATTTTCATTGAATGACTTCTGCATCAACTGAGATAATCATATGGCTTTTCTCTTTGGTCCTGTTAATAGAGGGGGTTATATTAATATATTTTGGAGAAGGCAATGGCACCCCACTCCAG
Source organism: Bos mutus (assembly GCF_027580195.1). Classification (NCBI taxonomy): domain Eukaryota; kingdom Metazoa; phylum Chordata; class Mammalia; order Artiodactyla; family Bovidae; genus Bos; species Bos mutus. Next base: position 44,718,630 of record NC_091640.1, on the reverse strand, counting down.
TACTCTTGCCTGGAAAATCTCATGGATGGAGGAGCCTGGTAGGCTGCAGTCCATGGGGTCACTAAGAGTCAGACACGACTGAGTGACTTCACTTTCATTTTTCACTTTCATGCACTGGAGAAGGAAATGGCAACCCACTCCAATGTTCTTGCCTGGAGAATCCCAGGGATGGGGGAGCCTGGTGGGCTGCCATCTATGGGGTCGCACAGAGTTGGACACGACTGAAGCGACTTAGCAGCAGCATTAATATATTTTATAATGTCAAGTCAAAACAGTATTCCTGAGTTAAACCAACTTGGTCAGAACATATTTTTTCAAACACACTGTTAGATTAGGGTTGCTATTATTTTGTTTGGGATTTTTATATCTATGTTTGCGTGAAGCTGGCCTGTTTAGTTTATTTTCTCAGTTTATGTTTGACAGTGGTGACCTAGACTGTATTTTGAGGACAGTTCCTATTTCTATGCTATGGAGAAGTTTGGGTAAAAATGAAATGCTTGTTAGAGCTAACTGAAAATCTTCTGGACAGGTTTTATTGGGAAAATTTTAAACTACTGATTTAATTTCTTAAATGATTAAAGAAATGTTTGGGTTTTCTACTTCTTTTTAAATTGCTTTCTGTGAGCCACATTCTTTTCTAAATCTGTCCCTGTTTCATCTAAGTTTTCAAATATATTGGCGTCTAGTTGTTCATAATAGTCTTTTCATCTCAAGCACATCTGCAGTTATATACCTTGCATAATAGTTCTTTCCTTCTTTCTGTTATCTTATTTTTCCTTCTGTCCTTCCTTTCCCCTCTCCATTATTCTGACTGTAAATTAGTTTATCAGCCTTTCAAACAAATGTCTAACTTTGTTAACCCTCTCACTTACATCTGTGTTTTTCTGATTTCTGCCTCTATCTATGATTACTTTTCTTTCTTATGTTTTTACTTTCTTTGGATATATTCATTTAAAGATAATTTCTAAATTTTTAAGTTGCACAGTAAATCTTTTTTCTTCTAGACTTTCTTATTTTCTAGTATAAATCTTTAAATTTATACATTTCTTTCCAAGAACCTAGATGCATCACTCAAGCTTTGCTACACAGTATTTTTACTAATATTCAATTCTAAATTTTTTAATTTTAATGAGTTAATTAGAAATATATTTTCTAATTTCTGAGAATTTGAGTTTTTTAAAGTTATCTTTTTGTTTTATGAATTTTAATCTAATTGCTTTTTGTTAAAGAATATGAAATCTATGACAATTATGCTTTGAAATTTGTCATTAATTTTCATTATTGTTTTCCATTTGCTTTGTTGTATTTTCTCTTAGTTGGATCTGGCATTCATGAATGCTTATTAAAATAAGATTTACAAGTTGTTTTTTCCCAGTGTACTATATCCTTACTCAATCTGTTTTTCTTTGCTTAATCCATCACTGAGAAAAATTGGTTGAAATATTTCATTCTGAGATCAAATTTATCAATCTCTTTTTTTATCATCTTTGTTTTATATTTTTTCATTGATTTGATCTATGTTATTATATACATTCAACTTGGAATTTATAAATCTTGGTTTTAACTGAACATTCTGTCATTAATGCTGTATTATGACCTATACGGGGCTTCCCTGGTGGCTCAGACAGTAAAGAATTTGCCTGCAATGCAGGAGACGTGGGTTCAATCCCTGGGTTGAGAAGTTCCCCTGGAGAAGGGAATGGCTACTCATTCCAGTATCCTTGGCTGGAGAATTCCATGAACAGTTTACATGGCAGGCTACAGTCCATGGGGTCACAAAGAGTCAGATATGACTGAGTAACAAACACACACACACACACACACACACACACATGACCTTTATGGCTACCAATAATTTTTTAAGGCAAAAGTCATTAAAGACTATTTTACATTACATTAATATATCAGTATGTTGTTGTTGTTGTTTAGTCTCTAAGTTGTTCCCATTCTTTTTTAACTCCAGGGACTGTAGTCCACCAGGCTCCTCTGTCCATGGGATTTCCCAGGCAAGAATACTGGAGTGGGTTGCCATTTCCTTCTCCAGTATATCTCCCCAGCCCTAGGGTCAAACCCACATCTCCTGCATTGGCAGGTGGATTCTTTACCAATGAACCACCAGGGAAGCCCAATATATCAGTATGAAAAGTGAAAGTGAAGTCACTCAGTCATGTTCGACTCGGCAAGGGTACTGGAGTGGGTTGCCATTTCCTTCTCCAGGGGATCTTCCTGACCCAGGCATCAAACCCGGGTCTCCTGCATTGCAGGCAGACGCTTTACCTGAGCCACCAGGGAAGCCCAACATATCACTATACCGATTTTCTATTACTATTTTTCCAGTGTGGTTTTTCCCCTACCTTTATTTTCAGTCATATGTTTTCATGTATTTTAAGTATATGTCTCATGACTAGTATATTTATGGATTATGAAATTGAGAATCTTATCTGATCTTTTTAAAGTTAATATGTTTGCTGTGATTACTGATTTATTTGTAGTTATACTGTACAATTTTCAGTTTCTTCTTTTTTGATTTCTTTTTTTCCCCTTATTCCTTTTTCATGCCTCTCTACTGATTTGTAGATCGGAAATAGGAAATTTGAAACAGGAAATTTGAAATATACTTTCCTATTTGAAATAGGAAAAGGAGTATGTCAAGGCTGTATATTGTCACCCTGCTTATTTAACTTATATGCAGAGTACATCATGAGAAATGTTGGGCTGGAAGAAGCACAAGCTGGAATCAAGACTGCTGGGAGAAATATCAATAACCTCAGATATGCAGACGACACCACCCTTAAGGCAGAAAGTGAAGAGGAACTAAAAAGCCTCTTGATGAAAGTGAAGGAGGAGAGTGAAAAAATTGGCTTAAAGCTCAACATTCAGAAAACGAAGATCATGGCATCTGGTCCCATCACTTCATGGGAAATAGATGGGGAAACAGTGGAAACAGGGTCAGACTTTATTTTTTTGGGCTCCAAAATCACTGCAGATGGTGATTGCAGCCATGAAATTAAAAGACACTTACTCCTTGGAAGGAAAGTTATGACCAACCTAGATAGCATATTCAAAACCAGAGACATTACTTTGCCAACAAAGGTCCGTCTAGTCAAGGCTATGGTGTTTTCAGTAGTCATGTGTGGATGTGAGAGTTGGATGGTGAAGAAAGCTGAGCGCTGAAGAATTGATGCTTTTGAACTGTAGTGTTGGAGAAGACTCTTGAGAGTCCCTTGGACTGCAAGGAGATCCAACCAGTCCATTCTAAAGGAGATCAGTCCTGGGTGTTCATTGGAAGGACTGATGCTGAAGCTGAAACTCCAGTACTTTGGCCACCTCATGCGAAGAGCTGACTCATTGGAAAAGACCCTAATGCTGGGAAGGATTGGGGACAGGAAGAGAAGGGGACGACAGAGGATGAGATGGCTGGATGGCATCACCGATTCAGTGGACGTGGGTTTGGGTAGACTCCAGAAGTTGGTGATGGACAGGGAGGCCTTGCATGCTGCAGTTCATGGGGTTGCAAAGAGTCGGACCCGACTGAGTGACTGAACTGAACTGAACTACTGATTTGTAATTTATACCATTCATGCTATCTATTCAGAGACTACCCTAGACATTCTAAAAATCCATATTTAATGTAATAATGTTGAAAGTTAGTATTGTTAGCCTTTTTCAAAACAATAAAATAGTCTTTGAGTGTTTTAACCTTATTACTCCTAACCATTTATACTATAATTATTCAGCATTTACCTCTATCTTTTCCTTAACATGGTAAATTAGACAGTTTAAAAACTATTTTGTGTAATCAACATTTGCATATTTAAATCTATCCACAATTTTTCCATTGTCTTTGTTCATTATATCTTCTTACATCAGACCTTCTTCCTAGTACATTTTTTTCTTATTGAAGTACACACATTAGGGATTTCTTTAGGGAGAGTGTCTTCAGTTTCGTTTTATTTGAAATATATTTATTTTGTTTTTGAAAGACTGTATTGTTGTGAATATTTTTGCTTTTGTTAATTTATCTCTCTGCACTTTGAAGATAGTTTTCAATTGTCAAGTGGATTTCATCGTTATTATAAAGAAGTCATCCAAAAGACTAAAAGCTTGTTTTGTTTTATAAGATTGTTTATCTTTTCCTCCTGTTTCATTACAGTGTGTCTATTTTGAGATTTTTTTTCGGACAGTAAACATATCTTATTGGAATTTCTTGGGCCTTTTAATTCTAGAGATTCATGCTTTTTATTAATGCTGGAGGTTATTAAATATGGTAGTTTTTCTTATTCCTTCTACTATATCCTTTTGGATTATCAACAAAATGCATGAAAAACTGTTCTTTATCCTATGATCCTAACCTTTGTTTATTAATTTCTTCTATATATACTGTCTACATTACATATAACTTTTTGGATCTATCTTCTACTTCAGTGATTCTCTCTTTAGTTTTGACTAATTTGCTGTATTATCCATCACTGTGTTTCTAATTTAAATTATATATTTTATTTTTAGAATTTCTACTTGTGTACTTTTCAAATCTATCTTGTCATATTTCACAGGCTATTGTACTGATTCTTCTTTTAATGTCTTCTCAAAAGACGCTTACTCCTTGGAAGGAAAGTTACGACCAACCTAGATGGCATATTAAAAAGCAGAGACATTACTTTGCCAACAAAGATCCATCTAGTCAAGGCTATGGTTTTTCCAGTGGTCACGTATGGATGTGAGAGTTGGACTGTGAAGAAAGCTGAGCACTGAAGAATTGATGCTTTTGAACTGTGGTGTTGGAGAAGACTCTTGAGAGTCCCTTGGACTGCAAGGAGATCCAATCAATCCATTCTAAAGGAGATTGGTCCTGGGTGTTCTTTGAAAGGAATGATGCTAAAGCTGAAACTCCAGTACTTTGGCCACCTCATGTGAAGAGTTGACTCATTGGAAAAGACTCTGATGCTGGGAGGGATTGTGGGCAGCAGGAGAAGGGGACGACAGAGGATGAGACGGCTGGATGGCATCACCGACTCTATGGACGTGAGTTTGAGTGAACTCCAGGAGTTGGTGATGGACAAGGAGGCCTGGTGTGCTGCAATTCATGGGGTCACAAAGAGTCGGACACAACTGAGCAACTGAACTGAACTTGTGTTTTCAGACATATCAAGTTACTTAGTTTATATTTCAGGGTGATTCACATTTTTGTGGACTCAGTGCATCTAATTATATTCCTTGTTTCTGCTGACTTTTTTGAAAGCTTGTTCTTTCATGCATTTTGCATTATATTTTATAATGATTCATGTTTTTGGCATTTTATGAGTCAGCAGTGAACTTGCTCAGTCGTGTCCGACTCTTTGTGACCACATGGACTGTACCCTGCCAGGCTCCTCTGTCCATGGAATTTCCAGGCAAGAATACTGCAGTGGGTTGCCATTTCCTTCTCTAGGGAATCTTTCCTACCCAGGGAACGAACTCGGGTCTCCCACATTGTAGGCAGACTCTTTACTGAGTCACCAGGGAATCCCTTTATGACTCAAGGGATTTCTAAATGTACTTTTCCAGATATAATAAATATATCTGCTAGATGTGTAAGGGTTCCACCAAGCCAGGAACAATTTTAAACCAAAATTTTGTCTTGGTCATTCTCAAGCTACAAAAGGTACCTCTTTTGGCCCTTATTCATGTGAGAACTGTCTTGGGGTTAAGATTTCTCAGAGGTAACAGGTCCTTCCAACCAGAGTGGAGACGGGTAAGAGTCCTTTCTCTTCTTGTGAGGTGAGTTACAGTCACTGAGGATTTTGCCTTATAAAATCTAGCATTTATGAAGGGATTTTGAATTATACATCCCACATTGCATGCACACTGCATTTTTTTTTTCTCTATGTAAAGCACAATAAACCAAAGAGTCTGGATACTCAGGGATAGGCAGATGCCCCCAGAAATACTGTCAACTGTAATACAACCTATCTGTTGGTATTAGTGCTTTCTGATCAATTGTATCTTCTCAGACTCCCCCCGCTTCAGCCTGTATACACATTTTAAAAGATATTTTTTGTGCTTTATTCAGCTTTTAAAAGTTTTGTAGAAGAAGAGTGTTAAAGTATATCTTTTTTGCTATGTATTACTGTCAGTACAAAGTGACCCACTCACTTTTCTCCTTCTTTATTATCATCACATTTTCTTAGCCTTGTTTAGGTAATCTAAGTCAGTTAATTAACTAAAGATGCTATATAATAAATAATTTAGAGCTTTTATTTGAAAAGTAATATTTAACTCCTTTCTATAAATATATCCTATGATATGGAATTTGAAGTCACTTTTCTTTCTAAATCTTAAGACAAAACTTCTGGATAGGGAGTTCATGTCCCCTCATTTCCAAATCACATGAATGTGTATATATTTCTATTTTTTCTACAAAAGAGTCTATATTTTTTAGCAAATTCTAAAATAAGTATGCAGCCTTAAAAAAAAGGTTAAGAATTCCTTATCTTAGAGGAATATCAACAAATAGGTCCACATTTTTAGGAGAATTCTGGAAACTATGTCTGGGAAAGGGGAGTGAAAAATATCCCATGAGAAACAGTATACATAGCTATATCTATCTATGCATGTCTCTTCGTCTAACTGCAGATTAAGCTGCCTATTTATACAAAATCAATCCACACATGTGCCCACACTTTTATAAATGTATGTATATGCTACTCTGATAAAATGTAATCATAAATGGGAATAAACACTGGGGTTATCAATCATAAATTTGTTTTAATTATGTGTATTTTTCTACTGTAAGCTTAAGGATAATAAATTGCTTGATCTTCACTGAGAGAAACAAACCAGTCATTGCTGAGAAAACCCTGACGGCACTCTTATCTAAAATGGGTAATTCTAAACTACATTACCCATCTTGACCTCCTTGCCAGACTTGGCTCCGAGTGATTCAGCCATTTCCATAAATCACATCTTCCTTCCAAAGATGAAGATAGTTCAGATATTCAAAAGAATGTGGTAGGACTTTAAAAGGATTTCCAAGAGCACTTCAAAACACTTGAGCAGAGGCAGCTGTAACAGAATCTGTGTTTTCTGGTCACTGCTGGGCAGGCAGCAGTCCTCGCTTTGGGGTTGGGTGCCATGGCACTGTGTCCCAATGTTTTAAAGTCACCTTATTCCTGTATATCTCAAATATCAAATATATCTAGGAGTGGTAAACAAAGTAACTCAGGGCTATTCTTCAGAAGGACCTTTGACGATGTTAATCTATGAACATCCCTGGGATAAGATGACACAGTGACATCTTGAGGGGCAATGCCCACTGGGATGGAGTTGTTTGGCTTTGCACACCAGAAGAAGCAGAATCACTTTACCGTTGTTCCTTGGATAGTCTGTAGCAAACGTATATTTTTCTCCCTCACTTTAAAACCAAAACACCTAGAAATTGCCTGTGTTTTACTTCTGGCAACAAGATTCCACTACAATATCAACTACTCTAGTTCTCTGATCCAAATATCATTTTTAAAACAGAAAGTTATGTTAGCTTCCCCTGCAGGATTTCTCTGGCCATCATTGTAAATCTGGGAGGAAATCAAGGTACTTATGACAATGTAGCTGGTTAAAGGTTGACCGCTGCAAATGAACAACAGAGAATCTATAGTCCTAAAAGCGGATTAAAAGTAGCCCTGCAGGTACTAAATGGTGGATTACAAAGTGATTATTGAAAAGTGGAGAGGCTGGCATCTAGACACTGTAAAAACAGAACCGTTGTACTTCTGATTTAAATTAAGACCATTTGGGAGAAGGAAAAGAATCAACACACAAGTTAACTGTGGCCTGGGAGAGGAATAGTATATATGGAAGTAGAATCCGGACAGAGTTACAAGTTATTTGAAAATGGAAACAATAGTTCTTGCTACTTATCTCAGAGGCATTGAGCATTTTCTGCAAATTGAGGGTGGACTGAGTCTTATATGGAAACTTTAAATCACTGCAGGAGACACTGGTAATGATAATGATAAAAATTAGTAATGTAGTAACCTGTATGTGCACACTATGTGTCAGGAACTATTAGAGCCAAGTTCCTTAGATGTATGACCTCATTTAATCCACATCACACCCTTATGGTATACAATTACAATCATAACAACATCAACAACTTATCGGTGCACAGTATTTTGTAGTTATATCATATATATATATATGCAGTCTTAATGATTCTGTGCCTTTTATAAGACTGGCAGGGTAGAGATAATCATCTTTTGACAAATAACAAAACTGAAATTCAGAAAAGATGGGCCATTTGTGCAAAGACAAACAGCAAGTGGGGAATTTACCATTCTGGCTCTTCCCCAGTTTCATACCAGCACAATCTATTGGAAAAGAATGGAAAGCAGGGGTTACTGAAACAAGCAATGGCTTATAGTTGTCACCGAGTCTGGAAGAAGCCACTTGAACTGGTGTGGGTGCTGGTCATTTCTGCTGTTTCTTGGCAAGAGGAAGAATGCTGCTACATTCTTCTACTGATGCTGCTGCAGCACGAAGGGTCTCGGTTAGACAGGCAGACCTGCCCTGCATGGCGGGTCTGTGGTGCAGAGCATGAACTTGCAATGAGGCTGGCTTGGGGCAGACCTTGGTTTATTCCCTCCGAACCCTATATTCTCAGAAATCTACCTCACCTCTTTGGGCCTCATTTCCCTAATCTGTATAACGGGGACAATAATAGTACCTGTTCCTTAGGACTGGTCAACAGAAAAATAAGATTATGCATACAGAGTGTTTACAATAGTTCCTAACAAGTAGTCAGTCCTTAACAATGACTTACTATTTAGTGAATTATTCCATACCTTTTCTCTCCTAGTCGTGTTTTAATACACAAAAAAGCATTCAATTCTGTGATCCTGTAAACGAAAATGGATGCCTCCATGTTCTACCTCCACTCATTTTTCAGTGTCCTTATTGAGATTTACTCACTAGGTCTGGTTCCGACCTAGTAAGTTCCCTGCAAGGCTTGAGGGTCTAGGGCCTGAGGGAAATACTTGACAGGGGCTTTCAGCAATGCCTCAGAGGACTCACATACTATAATCACAACTACAGTTGTGGCTAAAATTAACTCATCCTGTGATCTTGGGCAAATCCTTTCATTGTTCTAGGCCTTGGTGTTACCATCCATAAAATCAGGTGCAGAAACCCAAGGTGACCTCAGGACTGTGTACTTGCTGAAGTGTGGAGTGCCCCCAACAATGCCACACTCCCTTTCAAAGCCTTTAAAATAAGAGTCAAAAAAGGCTTTTAAAAATTGTCTTCATAAGCCGGCAGGGAATTATACGACCTCCTGGGAACAGGAATGAAATAAGAGGAAGAGTCAAATATATTCAGCTATAGGGGAAATACATAAAACATAACTCTTTCAGTCTCTATAATTATCTACATGAATAACAATTTATCTTACAGCTTACCAAATTTGTTCTTTTACCACTTTAGATACAATCAAAAAGTTACACTGTTGCTTGGTTTAATATACTTTTCAACTACTCATGCCAAACTCTTAAGAGTTGAGAGGGGGAAAAAAACAGAGCCATGAATAAAGACAGAGGAAAAAAAAAGACTTTAGGCAGGGAATACTTAAATGATATAATAATCACAGAATCATCCAAATTAGGAGTGGAAGATGGAACTTGTGCTCCTGGCTCCTCCAAACAGCCGCAGTGTGAGGACCCTCCAGTGTGCCCCAGACTCCCAGGCCGGCTCTCTGCCATATGCTTGCATCCTAGGCTCTTTGCTTTTATGCATTTCAATGATGCTACCGTTTTCCTCACCCAATTTGTGTATTTTACACCTGTATAGGAGAATGTTATTGGAAGTGTCATTTATTTCAGAGTTGTGAAACCACAAATGGTGATTCACTCTACCAGGAACTTCAATTCACACAATCAAGCAACTGAGGGGTTTTTACTACCTTCAGCTCCACCCCATCTTCCCTAAACTTCGGCTTTATGGGGAGCTATTTTATGCTTCCTACAATAAGCCCGCTCTGAATATAAATGCACATTTCCAATGTATATGGCACTTTCAAACAGCGTGAAGAGAAAATCTTGGAAAGATGCTACAGTGAAGCAACTGCAAACGTAACACCCTGTTGTTTTTATTGCTAATTAGAAGCAAAACACAAGTTCGACCTCATTGCAGGCTAATCAGCTATTAAAACTAAGTGCTTCTTAAAAAAAATCAAATCTGGTTGCCTTCTTTAGATGTATGAAAAAAGAGGGGAGACACATACATTAAAATTCTTTCCTTATTCTTTTCTATGCTGATGCAAATTCTCTGAATGGTTCCCATGTAACATGTAAACATGGGCAGGACGGTCAGTGATCTCAGGGCAAAGATACAGCTGCCACAGTAACACATAGATGCTCTTCTCCTGGTAAGCCCTGTTATTGTCAGAAAGATGAATTCTAAAACAACTCTATATTGTGCAATCTGCAGATTTTATTGACAAAGGTGTCAAGTCCTGCAGAACCGAAAGTTGTTTCCCTTGTCATGAGATAAATAAGCAGGTTTGCTTGAGCTTCCAGCTTTATTCAATTTGCTTAGATACAAGGTGACTGTAGCATTGATTCCATGTAAGACCGGATATAGATTTTTTAATGGAGGTGCATGTTCTGGGAGTTAGAGTCACCTCTTGAAGCTGATGGCCTTGCAGGTTGGCTCACAGATACAAAGAGACAGAGAAGAAACCACTGGAACCTGAGGGATTATGCTGAGATGGGGCACACGAGCTAGCTGGTTTTCACTGCTCTGCCTTGGGGATTCACAGCCTGTTACGGCTAGAATAAAGATCATCCAGCTTTTCTCTAACTTGAGTGTGTGTGGAAGTCAGGGGAGAGGGGCTTGTTAAAACACCGGTTGCTGGTGCCCAGTCCCAGAGCTTCTTATTGGGTAGGTTCTGAATGAGGCCTGAGAAGTTTCATTTCAAACAAGTTCTCAAGTGAAGTTGATGCTATCAGTCTAGGGGCTGCACTTTGAGACACACTGTCTAACCCAACCCTCTCATTCTGGTGAATAAACACAGACAGACCCAGAGAGGAATACTGGTTTGTAGAGGCTTGCACCCTCACAGGCCCAGAAAACTGGTGTTTCTCACTTTCATACCTAGAAGCTTTGCCATTTCCCTAGAATGACACTGTGCAGCCTGTCTACCTGATGCACATAAACATAACCTGAACCGAGAGATGAGGAAGCTGTTTCTGAAGTTGGCAGCAGATGTGGAGTGCTTGCCTTCTGGCTGGAAAATTCGACGTATTCCTTCAAGGTAAGCAACTCCATGCTTGCAAAAAAGGAAAAGTCCTTTGGAGATTCCTCTCTATACTCTTGCTTGTTGGAGAAGAGGAGGGGCCAGGGAAGCTTGAGTCTGTTCACACATGGACTTGGGTTGTTATATACAATAATGAGTTTCTAAAAACTAGAATTTTTTTCTTTGCAGAGAAATGTGGCATAGGTATTTGTGAATCAGAGAAGCTATTAATATTTGGGGTTGGGTGGCCTCTAAGTTCTCTTCTAACTCTGTGATTCTAAGATCTATGAAATTGGCTCTTTTGATATATATTGTGGTAAAATTTCCTCATTTCTTACTAAAGCCATAGTTTGTTCAGTTCAGTTCAGTCACTCAGTCATGTCCAACCCTTTGCGACCCCATGGACTGCAGCACGCCAGGCCTGCCTGTCCATTACCAACTCCTGGAATTTACTCAAACTCATGCCCATTGAGTCAGTGATGCCATCCAACCATCTCATCCTCTGTCATCCCCTTCTCCTCCTGCCTTCAATCTTTCCCAGCATCAGGGTCTTTCAAATGAGTCAGTTCTTCGCGTCAGGTAGACAAAGTATTGGAGTTTCAGCTTCAACATCAGTCCTTCCAATGAATATTTAGGACTGATTTCCTTTAGGATGGACTGGTTGGATCTCCCGGAAGTCCAAGGGTCTCTCAAGAGTCTTACCCAACACCACAGTTAAAAAGCATAGTTTGTAATAAGAAGCAAATTGTAATTGAATAATAATGCTGAGCCATGAGAACAGTTTACTGTGCAAACTATTTCCTGAGACTTATTTCAGCAAGCAATTTACAAAATACATGTCCCAACACTTGTATTAAAATACATCCAGTCACTCCACATCTTCTTAACATGCTTTACTGCCTTCTCAGAATTGATATCTGAAATTTTATTGCAGACTTACTGCTTTGTCTAGTGTCTGGGACCACCAGGACTGGAATATAAGCAATGTGGGAACAAAATGCCACCCCTCTTGGCCACTGCTCCAACCACAGTGCCCAGTACACAGTGGCACCAGATCAGTAACTTAGTAACTAGATAGGAACTCCTATATTTATAAATCTATCAAATGAAGAACACAGATAAAGGACAAGATCGTTACATATTTCATCTCTGTCAGCCAATATATAAATTGTAGATGGTGTTCAGGAAAAAAAAATATATTAAATCCCATCAGGTGAGTTTTCTTGAAACCGAAGTAAGTTTTGTTTGTCTCAGAGGTTTCCACATAAGAACTGTTCGTGATTTTTATGTCAGTGTGGATCATTTGCTAACACTTAGGTCTGGAACACTTTCTTCCCAAATTCTTACAGTAAAACCACCAGCTCTATCAATATGGCTCAAAACTTCAGATTTGTTCAACAAACAAAAAAATTATTCCACTATATAGAGTAGCATCTGACAGCTCTGTGATCATCTCCATGGACCAAAGTTTACTAAATTGCCTTTGAAATTATGAAAGATAATACTATTTAGAAACGTGCACTGACTACGATTTGCTTCAGGATTGTGTGCCGAGCCTCAAGCTGAGCCACACTTCCAATGGGCACAGCCACTAGCACACTGAACTTGATTAAAGTCAGGCAACTCCTTTGAAGTCATCCTAGAACAAAGGGCCAAAAATATGAAAGGCTTGGGGATAAAGTTGAAAACAGGCAGTTTCTAGGAATACAGTTTCAAGCAGAAAAACTCTGAAGAGACGGGAGTTGACTTCTCGGATTACAATCGGAAGCAAATACAGATCTGGGTTGGGTCTGTATGGGCCAGAATGTCCGTGAGAGTAATTTCAAAGAGCTGTTGAGGTACTATTCACCAGGTATGAGCCTAGCCCTGCTCTGTGCAGAACACCAGAAGTAAGAGGAAAGCCCACCTGAGGGGAGAGGCCCATAGGCACATCAACCAAAAACTGTGGAGCAAATGAGTTCAAATCCACACTCTGGTAAAGGAGAAAAGGCACCAACTCTGAAGTTAGATAGATTTGGGTTCTGCTGCTGCTGCTAAGTCACCTCAGTCGTGTCCGACTCTGTGCGACCCCATGACGGCAGCCCATCAGGCTCCCCCGTCCCTGGGATTCTCCAGGCAAGAACACTGGAGTGGGTTGCCATTTCCTTCTCCAATGCATGAAAGTGAAAAGTGAAAGTGAAGTCGCTCTGTCGTGTCTGACTCTTAGCGACCCCATGGACTGCAGCCTACCAGGCTCCTCCGTCCATGGGATTTTCCAAGCAAGAGTACTGGAGTGGGGTGCCATTGCCTTCACCGAGAACTTATTATATACGTGACCTTAGACAAATCATTCATTCCTTGAGTTTCAATGCCTTCACCTGTTAAACAGGAGAAGTTCTAGGGGATGTGATGGTCAGCACAGGGATTAGTTACCAATACTGTATATTTGAAAGTAGCTAGGAGAGATCCCCAGCCCAGAAAGACCCACTGGAGAAGGAAATGGCTACCTACTCAAGTATTCTTGCTTGAAATACTCAAGTATTCTCCAGGCAAGAATACTTCATGGACAGAGAGCCTTCTTCCTGGACAAGAAGGGTGGTAAGCTACAGTCCACAAGGGTCACAAAGAGTCGGATACCACTGAGCAACCAACACTACACTCCTACGAGGAGCACAGGGCTTCCAAGATGGCTCCGTGGCAAAGAACCCTCCTGCCAGTGCAGGAGAGGCAAAAGACATGGGTTCAATCCCTGGGTCAGGAAAATCCTCTGGAGAAGGGAATGGCAACCCACTCCAGCATTCTTGGAAAATGAATGGAATGGAGGACCCCCTGGGTCAGCAAGCAACTGAGTAATGGAAGGATGGATGGAGGAGACAGGGGGTCTCAAAGAGTTGGACACAACTGAACAACTCAGCATGCACAGGAGAGCAGATCTTAAGTGCTCTCATCAAAAGGGAAAAAAAATAAATGTAACTATGTGAGATGGTGAATGTTAACTACTTATCATGGTAATCATTTTGCAATATATACATATATATCAAATCATTTTCTTATACACCTTAAATTAATATATTTTATGTCAATTTTATGTCAATAAAACTGGAAAAAATGTGATAATAGTGTCTATTTCAAGATATCTCAGATAATTAAAGATATTTTATGGGAAATGTCAAACAGCATCACATCCTGGAGCTTTATACAAATGTGGGCCGACTGTTTTTATTTACTGAGAGCCACCACAGGTAGGCACGTGCGACGGGGTAGAGGGGACTAATGGGGCTTGGTAAACATACATCTTCATATCTACCCACAAAGTTCACGATGTCTGGTGTTGTCCACTTTGTTAGGAAGGAAAGCGACACAGCTTTCTATTTTGAAATCCAGTAACAGTCCCCTTTTGAAATTCTGCCTCCTCTTCTGATAAACGGGCTTCTCTGGTGGCTCAGATGGTAAAGAATCTGCCTACAATGCAGGATACCTGGGTTCGATCCCTGGATTGGAAAAATCCCCTGGAGAAGGAAATGGCAATCCGTTCTAGTATTCTTGCCTGGAGAATTCCATGGACAGAGGAGCCTGGCAGGCTACATACAGTCCAAGGGTCCGGAAAGAGCTGGACACGACTGAATGACCAACTTTTCATCTGTTAAACAGAGCTAATCATATTCAATCCCACCCACCTCAGGGGGACCTACTGAGGATCAGCAGACAAAGAAGGTGAAAGGTGCTGTAAGGAGCGTAAATTCTGGGTGGAATTATGCTATTTATTTTAGATTCTGAATACTCACTTTCAGGGTTTTGTGATTATTATCACTACAAGATGTAAGATAAAATGACACTGCTTTCTCTGCAGAGGCAGACACCTCATTATGAAGCCTGGCTCCTGGCTTCTCTCCTGCCCTCTCTGCAGAAGGAACAGGAGAGAAGCTAGCCTGTAAAAAACACGACACAATGCCTCTTGAAATCTGGGCCTCTGAGGGAGAAGTTTGTATTGACATTCTTAAAATATGAGCCTGTCTCAGTGTTTTATGTCATCAATTGTAACTGTCAGTTTCCTCTGCAAGGAGAGGAATAATGGAGCTATTTATTCCCTCGCTTTTCCCAAACTAGTGTTGGCCTATGGGCTGGGTACTGCTCTGGCTGTGGTGGGAGAAGGGATCTGTTTTTAGAATATGGAAGGTTTTATGATGTTGTGGATTTAATCTCAAACTCAAGAACAGGAAGAGTATGTGACCCTCAAGCTGAAAGCTGTGTCATGCCACTGAACTTTTTGGTACTGGAAGACTGTTCCTCAGAAGCTGTGAAAGAATTTACAAACTCAGAACTCATCTGCAGTGCCCATGATGGGCTCCCGGGACAGTCTTCTCTCAGCTGGGTGGCCCAGGGTTAAAGCTTAAAGGACACCAGTGTTTACAGGCTGAACAGGCCTCTCTCTGTACATTGAGCTTGGCTGCCCTAAGATCTGCCCCAGGTTACAGAATCATTCTGAAAAACAAGATTTAAACTTCTACCAGGGAGACATAAAAAGCACAGTGATTTACTAATAAATCAGGAGACAATTAAGGTTAAAAAGTCAATGCTCAGGAAACATTAAGGATCTGAATTAAATCAACATATCAGAGTAATTCAAAGGCTAGTGCCTGGAAGGCAGCATTTTATTCACAATCCAATTCATCTATCAAGCAACATTTCCCCACTCGTGGGTTCTCATTCTACAGAATGATTTGGGATATTTGCCAGTTGTAGCCAGCTTTTTCTGGCTGGCGCTCATTCTGGACTGAACATTTGCCAGGGTTTATAACCAAACTTAGGCTAAGTTTATCTGTTTTTCCTCCTGTCTCTGCTCTTTTTCCCCCTCTTTCCCCAGAATATCAGTTGTACACACATACTTCCTCTTTTTCTTTAAGAATCCAAAATAGTTCTAAACAGGTCCAAAAGACATTGCCCTAGGCTCTTTCTACTTGGTATCAGAAAACACGTACAACAGAACACCTTCCTTTCTAGTACATCCTTGAGGGGCAATTTTAGTACCATTTCATCTGATGATTAAACAAAGCCTTTCAATGCCCTGGGAGATGGTCCCATAATGAAAGTTAAGGAATCATTTCAAGGTTTGAGATAGGAAAAACCTGAATACCAAAACATCTGCCTGGTATTGATAATTTCCAACAGATTAGAGACTCTCTATGTTCTTTATATCCATTAACTCTTTTAATCCTTAGAGGTAGTCCCAGAATAGACCTCATTTCCCCTCATTTTACAGAAAATAAAACATGCTCAGAGAATTTAAGTTATATATTTACATGGTCTCAGAGGTAGTAAGTTACAGAGTTGGGACTCAACTCTGTAAACTGAGGTTCAGGTATGTCTGATTACAAAGGCCATGTTTTTTTTTAATTTATTTTATTCTCGGTCCAAAGGCTTCAGAATAACAACAACAACAAAAATACATATATGCCGGGCTCTATTCCAAACATCTTACATGAAGTTCCTTCTTTAATTCTCACAGCACATCTATGATGTAGGATATCATCATTTGTGTGTTATAGATGTGATTAAACGAGAAGGCACTAGTGGTAAGGAACCCACCTGCCAAGGCAGGAGACATAAGAGATGCGGGTTTGATCCCTGGGTCAGGGAGATCCCCTAGAGGAAGGCCTGGCAACCCACGCAAGTATTCTTGCCTAAAAGATCTCAGTGACAGAATAGCCTGGTGGGGTATAGTCCATAAGGTCATAAAGAGTTGGACACAACTGAAGCAACTTAGCATGTACGCACAGAACACAGGCAAGGAAGAGACTCACCCAGATCACCCAGCTAGTGAGTGATGGGCCTGGGAAGCACTCGGAAGTTCGTGCCCCTAACCACTACTAATCCTAACTCCCAGTCGGGAATGGAACCTTGGCCCTGTACCTATCTTACCATTCGAAGGCCACAGACTTGGGATTGCTCCTTTGTATTCTGGTGCAGATAAAGGCCAGATTACTTTCCAACTGTGTGGTTCTTCGAAGTTTACCCCAGATTGCTAACATTTTGTTCAATACTGGCTTTTTCTTTGTGGTTTAATTATTTGCTCACTCAGGTTCATTTGATTTGGAGCTTCTTGAATGTCAGAGCTTCAGATCTCATATGCGAGCCAAGCTTTGGCCTTTGCAACAGCCCAAGGTTATTGCAAACCACAAATAAGGGGCCTCCAAAACTCACTGCGGCTGTGGGTCTGCTCCCTGCACCTGCTTCCTGCTTCAGCGCATTTCCTGGGTCTTATGTGAAAGGGGCCTTGATGCCCTAAGGGGCTCTGGGGGTGTGTGTGTGTGTGTGTGTGTGTGTGTGTTTGTCTCTATACATATACACACATGCCATCCCCAATGCTTGTCTCACTGCTGACTCAGTACACACACATCCAGTTTGCTGAAGGTGGCAGCGGGGATTTGAGGGAATAACTCCTCAATAGAAAATGGAAAGTGCCCAGGCTAGGCATCAGGAGACCTGTGTTCTAGGCCTAGCTTGGCCACAACCACTTGATCTTAGCCAGGACATGTAACCCTCTGAGCCTTGATTCTGCCATTTTTAATTTTAGAGGATTAAGCTAGGTTAGTAGTTCTCAAACCATCTTCTGCAGAATATTGGTATTCCTTGATAAATTAATGGGTGGGTTTGGAAAAACAACTTGTGCAGTCAGACATATTGAGGAAGGTGACTTTTCTTCTACTGGTGTGTCCAAAGCTATGAGGTGTTTGATGCAGTAGATAATCAAATATTTTGTTTATTCCAGTATTTAATAAACTTACTTGATAATCAAACTGTCTTTTCATACAACACCTATGAATACTTCATAGGGTGCTGGAGAATGCCAAGGATGAACTTTAAGATATCAACCAGCTTTAAGCCTGGCATCCTTCACATTCAAACTTCAATAACTTAATAAATGGCTAATGAATTTGCTAAATTATTGCAACACTAACATGAGAAAAACAGTAAAAAGTATTTAAAAGCTAACTTATTTTCATAAGTTCAAAACCCATCTCTGTGATAAACGGTAAATGAATGGTCTCAACAGGTGAGGTGATGACAGTGCCGTGCATCCAGCAGAACTGAAGATGCAGGAAGTGTTTACCATAGTCCCAGGGTTTTAATGATGAATTTAGTTTTTAGTGCAGAAGTGCTCTTAAGGTCAGAGAAACTCAGACATTTGAATAGAAGACAGCTTATCTCCTTGGATATGAAGATTTCCAATCCTATCTTTCTATCCCTTGTTGTTCAGTCACTAAGTCCTGTCTGACTGTTTGCGACCCTCTGGACTGTAGCATGCCAGGCTCCTCTGTCTTCCACTGTCTCTCGGAGTTTACTCAAATTCATGTCCATTGAGTCAGTGATGCAGTCTACCCATCTTATCCTCTGCTGCCCCCTGCTTTTGCTTCCAATCTTTCCCAGTATCAGGGTTTTTGCAATGAGTCAGCTCTCTGCATCAAGTGATGAAAGTTTTGGAGCTTCATCAACAGTCCAACCAATGAATATTCAGGGTTTATTTCCTTTAGGATTGACTAGTTTGATCTCCTTGCTGCCTTGAGAGGGACTCTCAAGAGTCTTCTCCAGCACCACAGTTTGAAAGCATCGATTCTTCGGTGCTTAGCCTTCTTTATGGTCCAACTCTCACATCCATACATGACTACTGGAAAAAAAATAGCTTTGACTATACAGACCTTTGTATCCCTTCCTGATCTTCATATACCATGTGACATTGATAACTTGGTTACACACCACAGAATTTAATAAACAGATGTTGGTCAAATCACCTTTCAAAAAGTGTCTTCGTGTGGTATGCCTGTTAACAAAGGCCAAAAACATAATAATCCAATCTTTAAAGAAAGCTTCTTGCAGATTTAGTATTTCTACTTATGTATCTTTGTTTTACTGCTTTTCTTTTGTTCTATGTAGTATATTTTATATTTGAATGGATAAAAATTTATAAAAAAGTATAATTTAGATTAAACTGTTCTGCTTCTGACCCATCTTGCTCTTAGTTGTGATAGTTTTGGATTCTCTTATTTTATTTTAAAAAGATCAGGTACTACCCTTCCCCTCTTCAATGTATTTGTTGTTTGGACTAGTGTTTGCTTTACTAGCCTTCGGTAGATCTAATCATCTCACCTGGATGGGGCTCAGAAGGCCACACCAGTCACATCTCCTAGATCTGAATGAACAGAGAAGCTCTCTGGACCTCAGTTGAAAACCTCCAGGACTTTGATGCAGTGAAAGCACCCTGGTACAACACCTCCCTTTTTCTCCCTCTCTCTGCAGGTCTGAGTCCTATAGCTCTTGACCACAGATAGTTTGAAAAGCCCTGTTCTAAGGCACAACTCCCATCCTCCACCCTCTACCAGTTTAAAAACTTTGACTGGAATCCCAAAGCACAGGGTCAAAAGTCGAGCTCCCCCACCTGGTGCAGCAACCCTTCCTCTTTGTTGGACTCTCCAGATCACTCCTGGGTACTTTTCAACATTCTCTGGCCACCTACCCGCCGCCCCCTGCCCAGCATCCTTTTGTCCCCAACAAGACAGAATAAGGCAACATGGCTCCAGTCTTTTTTCTCATTGCCATCAATACTTGGATCTGCTCTTTCTCTCTATCAAGCCACGAAGCCCTGATAACTGCATCCAAATGCCACCCTTTCTGGCCCTCCAGGGAGTACTGTCTACTCTCATTTGTTCCCATGGGCCCTGGGCACACACCACGGCAGCACTGAAGGGGTCCGACGTCCTTCTCTGCTTCTAAGTCCATCTTTCTCTCAGATTGGCAGCCTGTGGACAACAGTGGGCCATATAGTTCTTTCTGTATTAGAGTCCCTGATACCAAGTAGGTAGATTTTTGGTGCGCTTTTGTTTAAAACAATCACATGCATTTGAAATTATACCAACAATGATATATTCTATTATTGAATACCAACTGGAATCACTGTATACAACACATGAATAAGGTACACAATATGGGTTTAATAATAACAATAATTATGACCATTGACATTTATTGCATGTTTCCTATGAGTCAGACCTTATGGTATACTTTTGTAAGCAAACATATCCTAGAAGATGGAAGTGATTATTATCTCTAAAGCCTTTGACTATGTGGATCACAACAAGATGTGGAAAATTCTTAAAGTGATGGGAGTACCAGACCACCTTACCTGTCTCCTGAGAAACCTGTATGTGGGTCAAGAAGGAAGAGTTAGAACTGGACATGGAACAATAGACTAGTTCAAAACTGGGAAAGGAGTATGACAAGGCCTTATTTTGTCACCCTGCTTATTTAACTTATATGCAGAGTACATCAAGCAAAATGCAGGGCTGGATGAATCACAAGCTGGAATCAAGACTGCCAAGAGAAATATCAACAATCTCAGACATGTAGATGATACCACTCTAAAGGCAGAAAGTGAAGAGGAACTAAAGAGCTTCTTGATGAGGGAAAGGGGGAGAGTGGAAAAAACTGGCTTGAAACTCAACATTAAAATAAAATCATGGCATCGAGTCCCATCACTTCATGGCAAATATTAATAGCAGGGGAAAAAGTGGAAGCTCTGACAGATTTTATTTTCTTGGGCTACAAAATCACTGCAGGCAGTAATTGTAGCCATGAAATTAAAAGACACTTGCTCCTTGGAAGGAAAGCTATGACAAACCTAGACAGCATATTAAAAAGCAAAGACATCACTTTGCCAACAAAGGTCTGTATAGTCAAAGCTACAGTTTCTCCAGTAGTCAAGTACAGATGTGAGAGCTGGTCCACAAAGAAGACTGAGCACTGAAGAATTTACACTTTCACACTGTGGTGCTGGAGAAGACTCTTGAGAGTCCCTTGGACTACAAGGAGATCAAACTAGTCAATGTTAGAGGAAATCAATCCTGAATATTCATTGGAAGGATTGTTGATGAAGCTGAAGCTCCACTGTTTGGCCACCTGATGTAAAGAGCCAACTCACTGCAAAAGACCCTGGTGATGGGAAGGATTGAAGGCAAAAGGAGAAGGGACAGCAGAGGATGAGATGGTTAGATAGCATCACCAACTCAATGGATTTGAATCTGAGCAAACTCTGGGAGATAGTGGAGGTGTGCTGCAGTCCATTATGTCACATAGAGTCTGACATGACTTAGCGACTGAATAACAAAATACCCTATTTGGTAGAAACTATTATTATCTCTGTTTTAAACTTGAGAGGCAGAGATTGCTTAAGTCACTTGCCCAAGATCTCTTGGTTTGCTCTCTCTGGTCAGCTTCTCTTTTCCCCCAGTTCCTTCCAGTGATAGTTCCCTGCCCTAAATGAGAGGGTGTCTGTCGCTTTTTGGCCTGCCTTGGTAAGCAAATCCATGCGGGCTGCTTGCTGAGGAAGTAATATGAGCTCTCAGCTTATAAGGCTATAATGAATGTACTTGGCAAAACAGAAATCACTATCCCCAAGTGTGCAGAATAACTAGATTTGGGGATAGGATTCCCTGACTCTGAGGCAGCAGCAGCTTCAGGGCATTTGTTTGTGTCTTTGACCCCAAGTGGACATTATCTGGGATTTCTCCTGGTGCAGCTATACCTGAGATCACAGCTGATCAGCTGCTATAGCAAAGTCAAAGGGGAGTCCTGTATACAGGCAGAGTCAGGCGGTCAGGGGGAAACAGAAGAGGAGGAAGTACAAGGCCTGCTGAGGTGATCTTCAGAGTAACTTTATCTTCCAATCAGGAGGGTAATTTCAGTTCAGTAAGATTTCTTCTGGGCACAGGGCTACTAAATCAAAGCTTCACAAAGCAGGTAGCTGGTGTAGGAGGGACAAAGAAGATTTTACAAATAAAGACCAACCCAGGCCCTAGCCAGCTAAAGTGTGCCTGCTTTTCTTGGGACCACCTCTCTAGTGTGCAGCCAGCAGAAACAACGCCCAAGGACCCAACCTAACGTCTGTACTTTATGTGAATAAGACTGTCTCTAAATGCTGACATTTATAACTTCACAGGAAAGGTTAGGGAGGAGGGAGAAAGCGTAAAAGAACATTCTGTGTAGTGCCATGATGCTGCCAACAGTTTGTGGGTTGGATGGGGCCCTGCATTCCTAAAGATTAGACAAAACTGAAGGTTTCTTCTTCTTTAAAGTGAGGAAATACAAACCCTCTCCTCATGTCAGTCTCAACTCTTCAGACTTTTTGTACAATTTTCCCCATTCAGAAGTAATATTTAACTGAAGGGAAATCAGAAAAGCTGTAGCTTCTTTTTTTTTTTTCTAGAAACCAAAAGAATTTAAAGATATCAAGTTTAGCTTTCTAATTCAATTTCTGAACTTTCTATTTTTTAATGAGAGAAAGAATGTTAGTGGATATAAGGAGAAAGCACATGTTTTTGTGATTACTAGACTTTCAGTGGTTGGTATTTTATGAACATGCCACAGGGCTGAATTACGAGGACCAGAGAGCGATTGGAACGACCCCCAATCCCTGAGCCCTACCAAAGAGAAATGTCAACAAGAAGTCCAAGCAAGGGAGTTCTTTTCCTTTCCACATTGGATAAAACAGATTCTAAACTGTGAAAAGAAATTAAGGCTGAGAAGTATTTTGACTTAATACATGTTCCAAGTTACCTCCTCCTAGCATGTGAGCTACACCTGAATTGTAGACTGAGATTTGGTGGTTGGTTAGCTTTCAGGGTGAGCTTAGAGCAAGTCATTATAACTCAATCGCTCAGACGGGGATTAAAGGAAAAGCCACTGTTGCCTACTCATGAAGAAAGGGTTCATTAAGCCATTCAGACATGTCACAGAATTACAAGATGACCCAGAACTAGATAAACAATCCAGGTAAGTAGTATCATGGCCAAACTACTCCGTGGAAGATGCAGTGATCACCATGGCATTTCTTTGACCTCAGTGGTCCCCTCTTGCTGGTAGAACCCGACTGAAATCCACCATTCAACACAACGCTCTCTGACAAGGCCACTTCTCTAGTCCTCCACACAGATAGCCAGTCAAGCAGGTCATGCCCCTACTAGTCACATTCTTTTTTTCTCCCCAAATATATCACATTTTGTTATTTAATTATCTTATTGCTTCTTTTTCTCTTCTGTATCAGCTAGTAAACTCCATGAATACAGAAGCCCCATCTTTCTGGATCATTTTTATATTCCCAAGAGTTTTAAAAAATATATATGTAATGAATGAATAAATGCTACAGCTTTCCAAAGAACATTGTATATATATTCATATTAACCCCAAGCTGTTCACCTCTATTCATTATTTATGTAAATCCAACCTATTCTTCAAGGTCCAGGTATGACCACCTCCCCCATAAAGTGTCCCATGTGCAAATCCAGTCTACAAATGAACTGTCCCTTTTCTGAGTTCTTTACCATCCAGCTTAGCAATCTGTGACTTGATAATTGACTTTTTAACTGCATTTTAAAAATTATCCATGAGGTAATTATTTTAAAATTATCCATGATCATCTACCAGATCACAAGGGGAAATCTACAAAGAACACAGGTCATTAGTCATGAGGCAAATGTTAGTATCATCCCCTCTGAATAATGCTTTGAAAGGAAAGCAGAGCATGTGTAAAAGTTGAGAGGTTTGGAAGCACAAGGTACCTGTGTTCATGGAACAGCAGAGAATACCAGGAGCTGAAGCATGGGGGTGAGGGGTGTCCAGGCATCAGAGAGATGCAGGAAAAGAAAAAGCAGAGAGACTGGACCTTCTGCTGGAGAGGCCACATAGAAAAAAGAAGAATTAATGCAGGTAGCCTCTAGGAGCAAAGACTAGCCACCAGGTACCTTGGTGGCTCAGTGGTAAAGAATCCACCTGACAATGCAGGAGATACAGGTTCGACCCTTGGGTCAGGAAGACTCCAGGAGAAGGAAATGGTAACCCGCTCCAGTATTCTTGCCTGGAGAATTCCATGGACAGAGGAGGCTGGTGGGCCACAGTCCATAAGGTTGCAAGACTTAGCAACTAAAACAATACCTTGATGCAAAAAGCATGAGGAACTAAATGGGAACTCAACCTGAATGAGACTGGAGTCCCATCCTTGTCCACAATCTCCAGCCCTCCCTGCACCTTGATTGCAGTCTCATGAGACTTTAAGCGTCTGAGCTTCCTGGACCTCTGACCTACAGAAACCATGTGATAATAAACGTTCTCTGTCCCAAGCCTCTAAATCTGTAATAAATCTTTACAGCAACAATAGAAAATGAATACAAATTTCACTACTCCTCTTATCACTGCATTTTAATGACAGGGGTTAGTAGATAAACTGGTTTCTGAGACAGGTGCCATTAACTAGGGCTCACAGACTCTGGCTGCAGCAGACCAAATGTCATAAGGTTGAAACTGCTTCCCTTTTCAAGAGAACTTCCAAGCCCTGCAGATGATGCCAAAACGGTGAACCTGCAGTTATCTTTGGGTGAAATGTGTGTTTTGTCACTTATCCACCATCACTGTCTAATCCTGACACCTTATCTTTGTCATCAAATACGATTGTAGGCCAGCAGATGTCTACCCTTCCATGCGCATATGTGTGTTCGAAGGGAGATTTAACTTCACCCCAGTATGAGCATAATTGGGACAGAAAGCCTGCTGTTCAAAGAAGACTTCTGTAGAAATCTGCTGTGTTGTATTTTCTGCGCTTGAATGTATTATCCAAAGTGGAAGTGAAAAGAAATGAATATTATTAATGACCATGTGGTAAGCTGTGCCCTGGATGCTCTCGTGTATACTCTACTTTCCTTTGGCTCTCATAAAACTCTGCCAGGTAGGTTTTAATAGCCTCGTTTTTCAGATGAGGAAAACGAGGATCAATGAGGCTCAGTTGCCCAAGGTCATGCTACTAGTAAGTGGGGATTTAGTATCCAAATCTGCATCCAGGAGACTTTAACTCCCTGGCATTTTAATGCTCTAGTATGCTGCCTTAGCCGTTGCTGGATTTATTCCCAAGCTAGTGAGTTGTGCTCTGTACAACTCAGATTTTATCTGAGTGAGTCAAGATATTCTTACCTAAAATAAACAATACAAGGCCATAAATAAATAAGCACTGAAATGAAAGTTAAGATATTACTTATATCAGAGAAGCAGGAGATGCCAGAATGGTTAAGGAAACAAGTAAGATTTGGAAGCCAGATTGAAAAGAAGAGATGTTCTATGTGAAGGAGGCAATGGGGTGACTGGAGATTCAGATCCAGGCTAATTATGGTATTTTCTGTAGGATAAGGTAGAGATTTAGCAAAACTCACAGCAAGTCACTAAGATGAAAATGATCTGGAAACAAGGTGAGATAATGGAGGGTCTGTTAAGCCAGATAAAGAATTTTGGGCTTTATGCAAGAGAAACGGTTATTTCTACATCTGGCATCAATTACTCATTTTGTTATGGTTCCCTTCGTGGATGCTCCACAAAAAGTTATTTCATTCTTCTTTTTCCATTTCAGTAATTAATATATTTATTTAGTTAGAGCTATAAGGGGTGTGGGGTAGGGCATGGAAACAAAGGAGCTTTGCTCTGGGCTGATTATTTCCAAAAGGATTCCCCAAATGAAAAACGGAGTAGAGAAGCATTGCTGTGGATAAAGAAGGTGCAACCCTGACCTGGTGGAAGCTCGGGCTACATGAATGAAGTTTTTCTGGGGCTTGAGGGGCTTCCATAAGCAGGTGGAGCTGACATGCTGCTGCTGCTAAGTCGCTTCAGTCGTGTCTGACTCTGTGCGACCCCATAGACGGCAGCTCATCAGGCTCCCCCGTCCCTGGGATTCTCCAGGCAAGAACACTGGAGTGGGTTGCCATTTCCTTCTCCAATGCATGAAAGTGAAAAGTGAAAGTGAAGTCGCTCAGTTGTGTCCGACTCTTCGCGACCCCATGGACTGCAGCCTACCAGGCTCCTCCATCCATGGGATTTTCCAGGCAAGAGGACTGGAGTGGGGTGCCAAGGCCTTCTCCGGCTGACATGCTACACTGGGGAAATCACCTGAGGGAGCCAGTCATTGCTCAGTGTCCTCCCCAGGATCAGGAGAAAACACCCAGAAATAAGCTACTTCTCTCTAAGACAGACCACTGGAACAGAATTTCTTTTATTATAATTGATATCAATTGGTACTAGAAAAATAATGGACAAAAAGTAAATACAAAAAGTTATTTCAGCTATTTTATTTAATAAAATAAAATTTTATTTGTACTATCCATGAAAACGTAAGAAATCTGGAAGATTTTCTCTTCTCCTTTGCCTAATGCCCTATGCAAATACCCGTCTAAGAACATATGTTGACGTAGGCTTAGATATATCCATAGGTATATGAGGAAGAAAAATAAGCAAGTACGGGTAGTCCTTTGTGTCACAAACCTATAATCAATAGCTAGCTCCCTTTCTTTAAGTGATCTTGGTATGAGTGACAGCAACGCTGACCAATGAGTGTAGCTATAGTGTGTGTGTGTGTGTGTGTGTGTGTGTGTGTGTGAAGTGGGGGTGGTATTTGTAACAGACCCTGGCTGGTGGCATTTTTCACTTCCATGTAGAATTGTGGATCTCAAGCTTTGGAAAATTTATTGCATCCCCCCTTGTCAGATTCTGATTTGAGAGAACACTCTCAACACCTGGAAACTCTTGGGAAAAACTTTTCGCAACCGTCTTCAGTTGTGATTAACTGGCCCCCTTCCCGATTGCTGTCCTGGAACTTGAACTCTTGTGGAGATCTTATATAGGACAGTCTGGAGAGTGGGATGGTTTTTATGCTCAACTGCCACTGCATTTATTTAAAAAAAAAACTTACTCCCCTGTTTGGGCAATGACACAGAATGCAGAATGAAAGGTTATGGCAGTAGAGTGGTCAATTCTGGGAAGGCACTTGAGAGGAAACTGAAAAGATCAGGCAGTCGAAGTGGTGATGGGGAAGAGAGGAGAAAGCAAGGATGGTGGAGGAGGGGAGCATGGGCTGGCTTTCCTGGGGAAGAAAGGGAGGTAGGTTGCAAGGTGAGCAGCTATCATCACCATCAACTAGGGACCTGTGTATTTACCTTATCATAATGGCTATTTAGTGGGACTGTAGTTGATTTTATTTTTTCTTACACAAATTTTTTTTCTACATTTTCCAAATTTTATTCACTAACAGTTTTTTTTTTTTTTTAAAGATGGTAAAAGAAAAAATATAATTATTTCCAAATAATCCTTTGATCTACACAATGGGTAGAGAATCCATTTTTACTGTTGTTCTTGGGTCTTCAATGAGAAAAATAATATCTAGTACTAAAGGGGTTGGTTGCTGAATTAGGAGAAATTCTGACAGACTTTTAGGACTGCTGCTGCCGCTGCTGCTGCTAAGTTGCTTCAATCGTGTCCGACTCTGTGCGACCCCGTAGATGGCAGCCCACCAGACGGCAGCTCCGCTGTCCCTGGGATTCTCCAGGCAAGAATACTGGAGTGCGTTGCCCTTTCCTTCTCCAATGCATGAAAGTGAAAAGTGAAAGTGAAGTAGCTCAGTCATGTCTGACTCTTAGCGACCCCATGGACTATAGCCTACCAGGCTCCTCCGTCCATGGGATTTCCCAGGCAAGAGTACTGGAGTGGGCTGCCATTGCCTTTTAGGACTATGTCAATCCTATTGAAAGATGACAAGATGTCCCTTACATACTTATAGTTGTAATACTGCCCAGGACTATGTCTTACGCATTTCAGACACTTGATGCCTTTAAATTGTATGATTAGAAAAAATAAAGAAAAACTATAATAGCACAAAGAATTATGTCCTATAAGAGAAATTTCCTTGGCCTACTGGTCTTTCATGGAATATAAGACATGACAAACTGGTTCAGAACCATAGCTTTTCACTATGGAATCCCAATCCTGGTGGATGGTTAAAAGGGGATGACGTCTCCTAACACTTAACCATATGTTTTAGATATAACCTCAAACCCATGGTTTCCTTAATGACTTACTCTGGTCTGTTTTTATTTTTAGCCTATGTCACTTTCAAGATACAAGTTTTGTTTACTACTAGGTATGTAGGTATGTTTTTCCAGTGGTCATGTATGGATGTGAGAGTTGGACTATAAAGAAAGCTGAGCGCCAAAGAATTGATGTTTTTGAACTGTGGTGTTGGAGAAGACTCTTGAGAGTCCCTTGGACTGCAAGGATATCCAGCCCGTCCATCCTAAAGGAGACCAGTCCTGGGTGTTCATTGGAAGGACTGATGTTGAAGCTGAAACTCCAATACTTTGGCCACCTGATGAGAAGAGCTGACTCATTTGAAAAGACCCTGATGCTGGGAAAGATTGAGGGCAGGAGGAGAAGAGGACGACAGAGGATGAGATGGTTGGATGGCATCACCGACTCAATGGAGATGAGTTTGGGTAAACTCTGGGAGTTGGTGATGGACTGGGCGGCCTGGCGTGCTGCAGTTCATGGGGTCTCAAAGAGTCGGACACGACTGAGCGACTGAACTGAACTGAACTGAGGTACGTAAAATTCCTCAAACTTTTCTTTAAAAAATAACAAAGTTTTAAGTATTAGGTTTAGTGTTTTGTGATTTAGTGAATAAGACCATTTTTGCTTTCCCTTTGCATTTCCTTTGTGATTTTTCAGAATGTCCAACCTCCATTGAGTCTCTGTTCACCAGATGAGACGAAGGCTCTGTACATAGAATTGGTATCATACCCTGGGTCCGGCTAACTGGCTCCAAAGAGATCCTTTCAAATTAAAAAAAAAATTGTAAGAGGAGCATGGAAATTCTTAAAAAACTAAAAATAGAACTACCATGTGACTGAGTAATCCCACTACTGGGTATAAACCCAGAGAAAACGATAATTCAAAAAGACACATGCACCCCAGTGTTCATTCCAGCATTATTTGCAACAGCCAGGACATGGAAACACCCTAAATGTCCATCAACAGAGATGGATAAAGAAGGTATGGTACATATATACAATGGAAATATTACTCAGCCATAAAAAGGAACGAAATTGGGTCATTTGTAGAGATGTGGATGGATCTAGAGACCATCATACTGAGTGAAATAAGTCAGAAAGAGAAAAACAAACATCAAATATTAACACATATATGTGGAATCTACAAAAGTGGTATGAAGTGAAGTGAAGTGAAGTGAAGTCGCTCAGTCGTGTCCGACTCCTTGCAATCCCATGGACTGTAGCCTACCAGGCTCCTCCCTCCATGGGATTCTCCAGGCAAGAGTACTGGAGTGGGTTGCCATTTCCTTCTCCAGGGGATCTTCCCAATCCAGGGATCGAACCCGGGTCTACCACATTCCAGGTAGACGCTTTAACCTCTGAGCCACCAGGGAAGCCCCACAAAAGTGGGATAGATGAACTTATTTCCAAAGCAGAAATAGAGACACAGATGTAAAGTATAAAATCTATGGATACCAAGGGGGTAGGGGGATGAACTGGGAGATTGGGATGGACACATATACAGTACTGATACTATGTATAAAAAGAATCTGCCTGCAGTGCAGGAGACCAAGGTTCGATTCCTGGGTCGGGAAGATCCCCTGGAGAAGGAAACGGCAACCCACTCCAGTATTCTTGCCTGGAGAATCTCATGGACAGAGGAGCCTGGCGGGCTACAGTCCATGGTGTTCCAAGAGTTGGACACAACTTAGCGACTAAACCACCCTACCAATGAGCACCTACAGTACAGCACAGGAAACTCTACTAAATGCTCTGTGGTGACCTAAATGGCAAAGGAAATACAAAAAGGATGGGATATGTGGCTGATTCACTTTGCTGTACAGCAGAAACTGACACGATATAAAGCAGCTATACTCCACTGAAAATTTTTTTAAATTGTAGCAAAGATCAAATTGCTTATTAGCCAGTTTCTTATTCTGAACTCCAATATTTAACCCACAGACAAGGCCTCTTGAGGGTTCTTTTGATAACTCAAAAGCTGAGTCATGCTACTGACCTTGCAAAGACTCTGGAAAGAGTGTGGGAAAAACGGAGGTGATGGGAAAAGTCAGGAAACCTGGAACCTAGCACTTTCTCTGTGCAAAACTGGTTTAGCGACTTTGGACAAAGACTTTAACCCTCTGGGTTTTGATTTCCTTGCCTGGCAAGTGGGAGAGCAACACTTGTCTGCAAATCTCAGTGGAGTAGGAAGATCAAATAGAAGTTAGGAAATGTGCTCTGAAAAGCAGAACGCCCTCTTCAGATGTAAGGGGCACTGGGATGTACCACCAGGTAAAGCTTTTTGTCTCTTTGTGTCCTCAGATCCTTCATCAATACAAAAGCCCCACCTCCCGACCCACTCCTGCCCATCTTCTCAAGCTGCCCTTCAGAGAAGAATGGGAAAACCCCAGCAGAGGCAGCTCTTGGACCTGATTGTTCTACTTTGTGGATCTCCCCCTCTTACTTTCTTCTTTTTATCTAATTTGTTCTGAATCCTTATGTAATAAAGTAAACACTCACATCAACTTGGTTTTACAACATGCAACTTACTATTCTAAAAGTTATTTTCCTGTAGACCTGGTGTTTATTTCCAGTCATTAATGGGTAGTCTGTCATTATTCTCTCTAGTTGCTTTCCACATGTGTATATATCCATTTCTTGTCTCCTGGGAACTTTACAAGGTCTTTGAGGGGGGCGTGTTTCCTGGGACTTCATCATTTCACCAAGCACCAAGCTCATCACCCTTCATGCTGGGCCAGCATGTACTTCATGTGTTCTTCATCCCTCCAGGATATAGCTTCATATTCTCTGTGTGCAACTCTGCCTTCTTAAAAGTTCAACCAAACCCATGGACTGTAGCCTGCCAGGCTCCTCTGCCCATGGGATTTCCCAGACAAGAATATTGGAGTGGATTGCCATTTCCTGGGGACCATCCCAACCCAGGGATCGAACCCGAGCCTCCTGCACTGCAGGCAGATTCTTTACC
Organism: Bos mutus; assembly: GCF_027580195.1. NCBI lineage: Eukaryota > Metazoa > Chordata > Mammalia > Artiodactyla > Bovidae > Bos > Bos mutus. The sequence continues at coordinate 44,687,501 of NC_091640.1, read as the reverse complement.
ATCTGAGCCACCAGGGAAGCCCTCTTAAAAGTCCATCCCCACTCCACTGCTAACCTCAACCTAGCTAAGTACCTTCCTGTACCTGCCACATATGCCCAGCTCCAGGTCTTCGCCCATGTGAAATGGAATAGCTCCAGCCATATCAATAAACAAGGATGTAACAGCCATCAGTGATTTCAGGCTTCCAAAAGTGAATGAGGGCTTTGGAGAGGGAGCACAATGCCTGAGATCCAGCATGCCACCACCCCTACGGTGACTGCCAAAGAGCTGGGGGTGGGGTGGGGTGGTGGAGCAGGTGTGAGAAATCAAAGACAAAACAAAACAGGATTTGGCCCCAGACAGCTGAGGTGCATATGAAAGGAATGAATTCAGTGAGCCCAGAGGCTTGCATCTGCCCAAACACAGAAGAATGCTAAATTCCTTAGCTTGACATTTGGTTTTCCTTACTGTGTGAGCTGGTAGCTCAAATAGTAAAGAGTATGCCCGCGATGCTGGAGACCTGGGTTTGATCCCTGCCCGTGATGCCGGAGACCTGGGTTCGATCCCTGGATTGGAAAGAGCCCCTGGAGAAGTGCATGGCAACCCACTCCGGGATTCTTGCCTGGGGAATCCCCATAGGCAGAGGAGCCTGGCGGGCTACAGCCCATAGGGTTGCAAAGAGTCAGACATGACTGAGCAATTAACACACTACTGTCCGTGCTATGTCGGAGAAGGCAATGGCACCCCACTCCAGTACTCTTGCCTGGAAAATCCCATGGATGGAGGAACCTGGTAGGCTGCAGTCCATGGGGTCGCTAAGAGTCGGACACGACTGAGCAACTTCACTTTCACTTTTCACTTTCATGCATTGGAGAAGGAAATGGCAACCCACTCCAGTGTTCTTGCCTGGAGAATCCCAGGGACGGGGGAGCCTGGTGGGCTGCCGCCTATAGGGTCGCACAGAGTCGGACACGACTGAAGCGACTTCGAAGCAGCAATGCGTGCTATGTGGTAAGTTGCTTCAGTTGTGTCTAACTCTGTGTGACCCTGTGGACTGTAGCCCAGCAGGCTCCTCTGTCCATGGAGATTCTCCAGGCAAGAACACTGGAGCAGGTTGCCACGCCCTCCTCCAGGGGATCTTCCCGATCCAGGGTTCAGAGCCTCATCTCTTGTGTCTCCTGCATTGGCCAGTGTGTTCTTTACCACTAGTGCCACCTGGGAAGCCCTTTTCCTTACTACTTAACAATAATCTTTTATGTTCAGCATGCCTGCTCCCTTTGTTGCCAACTTGTGTATAGTTGGACTGCCTCTCCTGCCTCCTGGGCTCAGAGTCCTTAACCTTACCACCAAATAAAATAACTCCACTTGCAGGTTGTGACTAATTTTTTAGTTGACATCCATCTGGTGCCTCGGTGAATCACTATGCATCCACTCTCTAGGGTTCAAGTCCTGGATTTTGTTTTTCACTAAACACTGTCATCCTTTCTGATCCTGTATCACTATGGCTCCCGTTGTTGGCCACTGAGTTGGCACAGATTAAATTTGGTCTGCATTAATCCTCAGGTTGTTTTATGTATGTTAACTTCATCTCTTTTCAGTATAGTATAGGGAACCTAAGGTCAGGAGCCCTTTCTTGCTTTTCTTTTGTTCTGGTCTCTCCGTGTGTTGTATCCTGGCACGATGTTATATGTTTAATAACTAAAGAGCTCATAATTGTTTGCAAGAAGGTAAGCACTTTATGAACCAGCATATATATATTTATTCCACAGAGTAGTAAAGACCTCTGAAAGATCAACAATTAAACTTTAGTCTATAAAACTTTGTACACAGTAAACATTCAGTAAGATTCATTTACCAAAACTTGAACTTTTCCTCCACACACTCATGCTAGTACAGCACATATCCGTGGTACCATAAAGAGAAACTTTCAAACAGCCATTACCATGACCAAAAATAAGTGTCTGTGTGTCTGTGGGACGGAGAAGGCAATGGCAACCCACTCCAGTACTCTCGCCTGGAAAAATCCCATGGACGGAGGATCCTGGTAGGCTGCAGTCCATGGGGTCGCTTAGAGTCGGACACGACTGAGCGACTTCACTTTCACTTTTCACTTTCATGCATTGGAGAAGGAAATGGCAACCCACTCCAGTGTTCTTGCCTGGAGAATCCCAGGGGCGGGGGAGCCTGGTGGGCTGCCGTCTGTGGGGTCGCACAGAGTCGGACACGACTGAAGCGATGTAGTAGTAGTAGTGTCTGTGGGACAAGCAAAGCGGAGCCTGCCTGGAATCTCTGACCTCTTTTAAAATACTAAAACCTTTTCTATATGTGGGCTTCACAGGGAGGCAGAATGACATAGGATAAAGAGTATGGCATTGTTTTCATGCTCCCTGAATAGGGGGAACCTTAGACTGAAGCCCTGCTAAGAATGAATGTGTCATTTCCCATCAAGGGCTCACTATAGAACAAAGCCTTCTAAGAAGTCGGAGCTTCTAAGAAGCTCCAACCACAACCACGTTTCACTTTCTGCACCTTCGCCCCCTATTTTCTCATCATCTACTTATTCATTACCTCTCTACCACCTGAACTTGGCACACAGCCCACCCCACCCCCGCTTAACCATACGAGGCACTAAATACTTAATTGCTAACTTTTCTGCTGTCTCCAGAGTGGACAATATGTTCATACAAATTCTCACATATCCCCATCTTCTATGAACTCTGTAGCTCGGGCCCTCGTGGCCCCCCACCCCATTCTTCTGAAATTCATTCTTCTCTGTGCCCTTGTTTCTTCTCCAACAATTCTGTCACTCCTCTGTCTCTGCCCAATCCCCTCTTACTTTGCCTCTCTGTTTAAGGTGAACCACAGGGGTCTCCCCCTTCCACTCTCTTTCCTTAATTTTCCAGTCTTCCCCTTTGGTGAATCTCCAGCTCTACTCTGTGCAGGGCTGCCAACTGCTGCCTCAGCCACTCGTCCCCTCACACTCCCGCTTCAATGTCTATGGTTCTATTCACGTGCCATCATGCTTCCAGTTGCCTGAGGCCAACATATTGGAACCCTCTTTGATTTTAGCTACAGAGGGAAACAGATGAGTCAGGAATGACTCATTATTATTTATTTTTTTCTTTGAGCACCTGAGTAGATATGATGCTTTTAAGAGGCTTATAATCCAGTGGGTGGGCTGGGGAAAGAAGGGTAGGTAGTGGGTACAATTCAAATAAGAAATGAATTATTACAATGTCATATGAAAAATGCAAGATGGGGTAAGTTTGCCCAACCCAGACAAGAGGGAGGGAGCAGTCAGGGGAAAAAGACAATAATTTGATTATCTCACAATTTTTGCCTGAATAATGAAATGGCTGACCACTGTCTACTTAATTAAGCACAAGCCTCAGAGTGTGGGGTAAAACCTTTAAACTCCAGCACAGCATACTCCTTATCTACCATGATTTCCCAATTGCAGATCCTAACCTCAATAGAACTTAGACTAAACACCATTTCCCAAGTGTTTTGGGGGTATTTCCTCCTAAATACCTTTATTGACAGAGCTTCCTTCCCACTGTATGCTTGACTCCACTTTCTCCCATCACCATCCCACCATCTCCATGCTCTAAAAGACTCTTCCATCCTTAAAAAAATGCCAAACAGAAGAATTTCCTGGTTCCACCTTTCCACCAGCACTGAAAATACGGCAGTGGCTTACCCTCATTGGACAGCCCAGCATCTTCTCTATGATTTCCTGATGGTCGTTATAGTCTAAGTTGCATCTATTTTCCTCCCCTAGGTTATTCAGGGAGAAGGCAATGGCAACCCACTCCAGTACTCTTGCCTGGAAAATCCCATGGACGGAGGAGCCTGGTAGGCTGCAGTCCATGGGATCACTAAGAGTCAGGCACGACTAAGCAACTTCACTTTCACTTTTCACTTTCATGCATTGGAGAAGGAAATGGCAACCCACTTCAGTGTTCTTGCCTGGAGAATCCCAGGGACAAAGGAGCCTAGTGGGCTGCCGTTTGTGGGGTCGCACAGAGTCGGACACGACTGAAGCGACTTAGCAGCAGCAGCAGCAGCAGGTTATTCAGGAGAGCCTCCTGATTGTACCCTCTTTGAGGACAAAACCATTGAGTTACTTAATGCTTTTTTTACTATGATTCATTAATAGTAAAGCATCCTTGAACTACTCTCCCAGGACTGTACAAACCCATGCATATACTAGACACTAAATTAATAATTTAAAAAATGTCCCTTGTCTTTATTAGTTCCTCTTCAATTCAACTACTTTGTGTAAAGTGCTATATTGGCACATGTTTAAGCCATGATGAACTGTTCAGCCTTATTGCTTATTTGTTTAGAGTGAAGACATGGTTTTCTGGAGGATCCTTCCAAAGGCACTATCCTTATCATGGACCAGTGACAGGCTAGCCTTTGGAAGGCATACTTTACTGATTTTTCTGGCCAAGAAAAGCTCCGTGTTGTATCAAAGCCAAGTCTGTCAAAATTGTGACTTCTCTGTAGATGGCTCAGATGGTAAAAAATCTGCCTGCAATTCAGGAGACCCGTGTTCAATCCCTGGGTCAGGAAAACCCCTAGAGAAGGAAATGGCAACCCACGCCAGTATTCTTGCCTGGAGAATCCCAAGGACAGATGAGCCTGACAAGTTACAGTCCATGGGGTGGCAAAGAATCAGACATGACTGAGCGACTAACACTTTCACTTTCTGTACCTACACCTGAATCTTCATAACTCTCCAAAGCCACAGAGGTATACATAAAATATTCCAAAAGGATGGGGGAAAGTTTGCCAACTGTTGGAAGATAAATGGCCTGGAGACTCCATGCTCCAAAGGCAGATTGCTGGATTTCTGGTTCAACGTAGCAAAAGAGATGCTATTTTCTTTTTTTCATTGTCAGAAAGTTATGGGTCACAACATTTAATTTGATTAATTCCTGGTTTCCAAAAGGAAACCTTAGGAGGAACTGTGGGAGGCTCAATAAAATAAGTATGTGCAATTGTGAAGACAGAAAAGGAAAAAAAAATTACTTCCATCACAGTCCACAAAGATCGTTTCCAGTCCCAAACATGGGTCCCCAGAGATAGCCTGGAAACAAATTATTGTCAAAGAGATGCTTACCTTTTACAACAGCTCACAGTGAAATAAAACATATAGCTTAACATCTCTTCCACACTCACCTTTCTCTTGCTCTCTTTTTTCCTTTTATTGTCTCTCTCTCTCGCTTCCCTTTCTTTCTGCCTGATGCTAAACTTCGAATTCTGAGCCCTTCTACCAATTATTGGATAAGTCGCTTGTCCTTCCTAAACCTCAGTATTCTCATAAGCAAAATGAAGTGTTTATACTATATTAGTACTCTTTTACTTCTAAGTGTGACTACAGGCACAAGTTTGCTCAATCTGCTCTCATACAATTGGTCATATTAGTGCTCTAACTTATTTAGTTCCAAGATGATGACTGTGGTTTCAGCCTGCACAATGAACAAGTGAATTTGTTGGTATAATTATGAGGTCTCATCTTTTGGAAAAGTGAGATCAAATGGTTAAGTGAAGTCACTTGAGCCAAAGATGAAAGGGATGTCACATAGGTTAAGACATGGGCCAGAAGAATCTGCTTTGAAACTTCACTGAACAGCTAATTAATTGGTCAACTTGGCTATAATGTGGGCATTTTCTCTTTAACTGCACAATCTGGTGTGTGTATGTGCTCCAATTCCATTGTATAAATTCGAGACTCCTAGACTATCAGGTCTGGTCAGAACCCTTATTGTCCTAGTATTACTTGGGAAAACTGTGAGTAAAGAAGATCTTTCAGCTGGTTAGCAGAGGAGACAAGACTGAGGCAGGTACTCATAAGCTCACTAAGCCACACAGCAACCATTTGCTAATTAATCTTTCACTTCCTCCCACAGGATGACCTAGAATTCAACTTGGATTGAGGTCAGACAGACCACACTTCACCAGTTTTCCATTTTTTACTCTTCCTTCTTTCCTGGTTTTAACTTTCTCCTCCCATGAGTCCTCTTCTTCCTTCTATTTCACGTTTAGAAAACTTTCCACACACATGTTTCTTTTGTATGGTTTTCATGACATTTTGTCCATGTGGTTAATATTCCCTCATCTGTATGACTGATTGGAGGAGGCTTCTGTATTATTTTTGGCTTGGGCATCCATTTCCTGCCCGTGACTGACAACAGAGACTGCCTCCCGAAATGACCACAGTGCCTATAAGAGGAGCTGACAGAGGGCAAGACAGAGCCACAAGAAGAAGTGGAGTCACCCAGGCTCAAAGGAATTCAGCTACCTACATGGCAGGCCTCTGATATCTGAGACGTGAGCTAAGAATGAATTCTCAGCATCCGTTCATCATGGGGAAAGTACTTGACCCTGGGGACTCACCTTGATTAAGAATGGCATTGGACTAAGAGGTAATAGGTATAAACTTAACTCTCCTCACCGTTTCTCCAATATCTGATGGGAGCCTGGACAGCAGCAGTCAAAATATCTGAAGCCCCTGGCCTAACTTTACATCAAAGTATGCAAAGATTGTTTTCACCAAGAGGTTGAAACAGGAAGAACATCATTCATACTAGAGACTTCTTCCACTGCCTCAGGAGAACTTGGCTCCGAGAGCATATAGCATTATCTGAATATGCATTGTCATCCTTGTACAGGTTTGCTCTCTGGAATGTGCCGCATGTCAGCGTGCATGAGACGGTGGTGCCTGGTGAGACGGCAGCCCAGATGAAGCTTTTCCCAACTCTGAGAGTCTGTGCAGTTCACCTTCCCACTATTTATCCATTATTTGGCTCCAGGCAAGCATTTTTATAGGTGAAGATTTACCAGATGGTGTGCATTTAGAAAATAGGTCAAAAGAGTCACTGCCTTTTGAAACCAAAGAAGCAGTAGGACAGGAGTGAAATAGAGGAAAAAGGTGAAGAGTCTGTGTAACTTTCCAGCTCTAGGTATGTGGTAAGGGGGCTAACAAGACAACACATCTATATACTGGGGCAGGGGGATGGAGAACGAATGACTTTCCAAGCAGAAAAGAGGAAATGAAGTGTGCAACTGCTGCACAGTCTCTAATTCCTCTCTCCAGAATGGTAATGACTTCCATTTGGGCTTCCCTCATAGCTCAGTTGGTAAAGAATCCACCTGCAATGCAGGAGACCCCAGTTCGATTCCTGGGTGGGGAAGATCCCCTGGAGAAGGGATAGGCTACCCACTCCAGTTTTCTTGGGCTTCCCTTGTGGCTCAGCTGGTAAAGAATTTGCCACAACCCGGGAGACCTGGGTCTGATCCTTGGGTTGGGAAGATACCCTGGAGAAAGGAAAGGTTACCCACTCCAGTATTCTGGCCTGGAAAATGCCATGGACTGTATAGTCCATGGGGTTGCAAATAGTCGGACATGACTGAGCGACTTTCATGCGTATCAGTTCTGATCTCAGGGTCCTCTTTTCACCTTGCTCCTGAATTTGGTCCTCAGCAGGGTAAAGAATGGGATTTATATTTATGCCATATCAATTTTGGAGAAGACTAGATCATGCGAAATTGAACATTAAGATGCTGTGGAAATGAGCCACATGGAGAAGGAAGAGGTGGAAGAGGAGAAGGTGTGGAAGGACAGATGCTTATTTTCTAAACATGACCTTCAGTACCATCTAGCCAAACAGATACCTTGATTTGGATAAAGTCTCTGAAAATCTTAATGCTTCAGTGTCATCTCTTCTGTCTCCCAGCTTTTAATGGGACTTGGTACTCTTTGGAGTGTATTACATTAAGGTGAATGCTTTGGGTTCCAAGTGCTAAGGACACTTTTTCCCTGATGTTTCAGGGGTTCAGGAATAGAAGGGGCATTTAAAATATCAAGGAGAGGCCATGGTTTAGAAGGAAAGGGAATGATAGGGAATCTGGTCTGTTCCAATAAGGTATTCATCAAGATGTGTAGGGACAACAGGTATAACTATGCAGACCCATAAGCCACGAACAATTAAGATTCATGATAATGTTCAGAAAAAAGGCTCATACAACACAAAACTAAGCACAAGCAGTGGCAAAAATACCTCAGGGAACTGGATTTTAGCAAGGACAGAAGTGGAAACCTTGTCAGCATACATGTTTCCAGGCTGATATTTAGTCAAGTTTAGGCCATAAGAAATCCTCTTTCATTGGCTGGGAGCTAAATCAAGGGATGTCTTCTTGTTTTAATTACTCTCTTATGCACTCATCACATAATCACTGTGCAGATGCCCTAGGGGAAGGCATGTAATCAGAGGATAGATGAGATTCTGAGAGGAAGGGTGGTGGTGAGACATAGGCACACTGACTGGGGACCAGGCCCTGTGTTCTAGACTTGGCCTTAACTAGCTGGGTGACATGCAGCTGAGTTGCAATGCAGAGGGCAAAGCCCTAGGCTTAGAATTAAAAGTGACAGTTTTTCTGAACCTGACCAGGTCACTTGATCTCTGAGCCTCAGTGTCCTGTTTCATAAAATGGAAATGCAAGTATTTCTCTTCTAAGATTGCAGGAAGGGCACTCTAAGAAATACATGTAAAATGGCTTTAAGAATTGAAATATGCCATACAAAAGAGATCTGGCCCAATTCTTTGAGTTACAGGTTGGCAGATAGTACCCCCAAAGAGGTAGGATATCATGTCTAAGGTCATAACAGAGTTGGGTGCAGAACTCGATTTCCAGGCTGAATCTAGCTTTCTGTGGCTAGCTGCAAAACAATAAGAAGTTGAGGAAGGAGAGGGAGAATTTTAAATGAAGTAACAACCAACTTGTGAATACAAATACAAAGAGTTGTGTGTGGCTACAGTGTGGCTGCCCTCAGATGCAGGGCCCAGAGATAAACCTCTAGCTGGCAAACTTAAGCCAGAGCCCACCTGTAATACAGTTGAAACATGCAGAAGTCCCCGTAAGACTGCCGAGAACCCTAATGTAACAGCGGCTGGTTTTAGCTTCTGAGACCTTGTTTCTCCAGAGAAGGCAATGGCAAACCACTCCAGTACTTTTGCCTGGAGGGTCCCATGGATGGAGGAGCCTGGTAGCCTGTAGTCCATGGGGTCACTAAGAGTCGGACACGACTGAGTGACTTCACTTTCACTTTTCACTTTCATGCATTGGAGAAGGAAATGGCAACCCACTCCAGTGTTCTTGCCTGGAGAATCCCAGGGACGGGGAAGCCTGGTGGGCTGCCGTCTATGGGTCACACAGAGTCAGACACGACTGAAACGACTTAGCAGTAGCAGCTTAGCAGACCTTGTTTCTCAGGTCTGTTAAGTTAGGATTCTTGCTTGCAGGTTCTCAGCAATAACATACCATTATTGTTTTCTAACTAAACAATGCTAAGAAAATAGAAATAAGAAAGCTCTTTGCTCATGGCAAGTTCAATTCCACCACATTGTAAGAGAAAGTAAGAATATGTCTCATGAAAATTTAATCTTTTAGCAACTCTTGTCTGTGTGTATTAGTTGCTCAGTTGTGTCCAGCTCTTTGTGACCTCATGGACTGTAGCCTGCCAGGCTCCACTGTCCATGGAATTCTCCAGGCAAGAATGCTAGAGTGGGTTGCCATTTCCTTCTTCAGGGCATCTTCCTGACCCAGGGATCAAACCTGGGTCTCCTGCATTGCAGCGGATGCTTTAGCATCTGAGCTACTAGGGAAGCCCAACTCTTGTTTGGATGGGCTTAATTTAGGCTTTGCACAAAAAATAAGCACCTTCAATAAAGTCTGATGATCAGAAATGGGGAAACCCAGAAGAGGACATCTATCTGGGCAGACATGAAGTGTGGGCCATTCATCCCCTTCGGCAAATGCAGGAGACATGACTGCTAACTGGTCTCTTCATTAAGCAAGGACAACATCTACCACAAGAGCAACTCACAAGCTACTGGCAATTTGGGGCAATCTTTAAGTGGCTTCCAACTCATAGCCATATTTCCTCCTGAAATCTGCTGGCCTGGAAAACGTCTCTAATCCTCATGAATAGATTGCCTTCAGTTTCACTAATGTGACTCCCTGTGAAGGGGGAGGATGAGCAAGGGATAAGCACCATACACAAAGGTCAAACAGTACACTCAAATCTTATCAGGAACGATCAGTCCTCGAAACTAGGCTTTGGTCAGAGAGTTTGTCTGACCTAAGGAGTTTTGACTCTTTTCCTAGTAAATAACTACTCTGTTCTACAGGAGTCTTACCATCTGTGTGACATATAGACAGGGGCAAAGGGATATATGCGTAGAAGTGCGAGGCTTCTGTGGCAAGGAAGATTTACGTGGGTGGGCACATTAGCAAGGAAATTCTGCCAGCAACTGACAAGGAATGAGCAACCAGACTTCAGTTTAGAGATTAGTGGGCAAATCCCAACCCCAGTGGATGTGCCAAGAGACACGGTGGTAAAGTCCCGCAGAGGCAGGAAACTCATGGTGCTGACAGCCAGGTTCTGCCCCGGCCCCACCTTTATGCAGGGAAATGACAGGTCAAGGCTCCACTTGAAGGGTCTACAAAGGGATGCTTATCAAATGCCCATGGACAAAGAGAGGAAAGCACGGTCTTGGTCTGTGGCTTCCTTACCACGTAGCCTTCAAGAGTCACTGGTCATTAGCTTCCAATGGCTCTGCTATAGATGTTTCAACCTAGGCTGTGTGACAGCTAGAGCTAGCATGTCAGATAAACTAGATATTCATTTGCATCTAGCTCTGACATTCCTGGGATCTTGTTGGTATTCCTAGTGAGTTTTACAGGATTTACCCAACTCGCAAATTCACCACCAGATCAGATGAGGACCTAGGCACCATATTGTTCATTAAATGCATAAAGGTAGGTGGTATGGATGTAATCTAGGCAGCTACTGCGGCTGCCTCTGGGCCCACAGTCCTCAGGCAATGGTGCCCAAAGAGGCAAGACAGTAAATACTGAGTAAACAGGCAAAAAAGGTACAGCAGACTCCAATGTACAAGAAGACCCACTGTCATACGGCTTCTACCTCTCTGCAAACTAGTGAGTGCAATAATGTGCCGAAGACAGCGACTGCTGAATGGCAGGGCCCAGCAACCGAGTCACAGCAGAGTCCAAGCGTGAAGAAAATTCGGCCTTACCTGGAGATACGGAGGAGTCGTAGGGACTTCTCTCCTTGCGGTTCATCTTGAAGGCTTGGATGTCCTTTTCCCTGTACGTTCCAAAGCCTTCGTAGCTCCTCCTTTTACTCGCACTCACGTCACTGTCCCACTTGTCGTTCGGAGGGTTCATCTCGCTGAACACGTCCAGGCTCTCCGGTCTCGCGCCGCCCCCGTCCCCACCGTTGCCAGAGTACCTTTTCGCACAGGAGTCCGCAGGCTCGCTGCTCAAGTCACCTTTGTCCTTGGCCTGCGTCCAGTGCTGGGCATCCGAAAGTGACAGTGTAGACAAGGTGTCCACCTCAAAGTTGTTCTTGGACGCTTTGTGGCTGGCTTCACTGTGCTGATGCTTCTGCTTCTCCTTATGCTTGTTTTTCTCACTCACCAAGGAGAGCTCTTTGTCTGCGCTGCTCAGCCGCTCGCTCAGGATGTGGCTGGAGAAGCCAGTGGCTTTGCCTGCGAAGAGACCACTCAAGTTGTCGTGGGTCCCCAGGAGCCGGTCTTCCTTGTGCTTATGCTTATGTTTGTGTTTCCTCTTGTGGAGCCGACCGCTGGACAGACTGGCGCTGCCCACCTTGGGAGGATTCAGGGATGGCTGCCTGTCACCAAGGCCCATGCCCACGGGCCCCTGCAGGTGCACTCCGTGCTTTGCTTTATGCTTAGCTGTACCAGACATCTTCACGTGGGAGCTTGTGTGGAACTGAGGTGGTGGCACTGTGGGCCTCATGAACGGGGACGCTGCTCCGAGCGTGTGTGACAGGTACACAGGAGCTGGGTACTGACTGTAATAACCAAGGTTCATCATAGGCATTGATGTGTAAGGCATTCCATAGGGTGCATAGTAACTTCCACTGGGAATAGGGTAGCTGAACCCTTGTAAAAAAGGCACCTTTGTCATGGTGTCATTGGTTTTTGCAGGCCTACCACGCTTCTTCTTTGACTTTAAGTCTGAAGTCCTACGAAGATAGAGCAACGGGTCATACTGGATATATGGCACCGGGTAATAGTGATCAAAATTAATCCGAAAAATGCTGGGATACGGATTCTCATGGTAAAAGGTATAACTCCGGTGGGAGATCCTGAACACCTGGAACTTCGTGATGAGCTCTTCTAGGTCCGCCAGAAACTGGAGATCATCACGGTTTTGCAGGCTTTTCCGTTTCCTCTTGTGCTTTGGCTTCTTGAGGCTTTCGTGGGCCAGAAAGTTGTCCACGATGAGATGCTTCTGCCGGTGGCCATGCCGGTTCTTTGTGCTGGTGTCAGATGGGATGGCCTCCGGGTTGTCCAGGGAGCAGAAATCAAAAGAGTACCTCCGTCGGGATTCAGAACTCTTCTCTGCTTGGTCAGACGTGCTGTTGTTGTCTGTCCCAATGCCACTGTCACTCGGGATCGTCTCTTCACTGTGGGACTCGCTCACAGGGGACAGTGTTATCTCCTTGAGTGACCCGATCTCGCAAAGGTGTGACGGGGAGTTGGCCATCAGCCTGGGTGGAGACAGCTTCCAGGTCCCACTATGGATTCCCTTTTGGGTTTTGGTTGGAAGAGCACTGATGGGCTGGAGATTTGGCATAGTTTTCAACTCTGAAAAATTGGTTTCAGTGCTGGCGGGGCTCAGGTTGCCATTGGACCCACCCAACTGTGTCGAAAGTGGGTGCATAGCTGCTGGTGAAGACGCCACAAGTGACTGAAGGTTGGAAGGCACGGCGGGAACATCCGGCTGGCTAGAAACAGGCCTCGGGTGCTTGATGGCTGTTTTGGGTTCTTCGGATGGGGGTGGCAGCTCTGCCCTCGGCTTCCTGCCCCTTTTCTTGCCGATGTAGATGGTGCCCCTCTTGCTGACATTAATCTGCTTGCCCAGTTTGCTCTCGATCGCTGCTGCCCCAGGGCTGGTCTCCGGGGGAGCTTTGGCCTTCAGTGCTATGCTGCTGGAGCAGGACAAGATCTGGTTCAATATATTTTTCCTCTTGAGTGTTTTCATCTTATTAATAGTTTTGATGGTCTTCTTATCCAATACCCCAAGCTTTCCTACTTTTTTGTGAAATTTCATCTCGCTCATGGGTTTGTCCTCTCCTGGCACTAGTTGGGCCAACTTAGCTAAACTACGTCGTCTCTTTCTCTTCTTGGTGCCAGGAAACTCCCGACTGATGGGACTGACTGGACTGGTGGACGTCCCCTCATGAATTGTCTCAACCGTGAGCAAAGGCTGCTTCTTTGGTCGCCCCCGCTTCTTTTTGACTGGCGTGATCACAGTAAGACTGTCTGTGTTGGTGTAGAGAGGGCTGGATGGAGTGATGGGATAAGCAGACGGCGGTTCCACCATCAATTTATCGGAGGTGGCCATGACTGCCTCCCGAAGCAGACTGGTGGGTTTTGGTTTGCTGCACGTCCACCTCCGTTTGGCGGCAAATTTGGGGTGCTGGATTTCTGGCAGCTTTCTTGCAGAGTGATCTGTGCATGTTGGAGGCGTCATGACCATGGGTGGCTTTCTCTGCTTAGGTACACCTCCTGGGACAACTTTCTCAGCATTTACACCAGTTTCAAGGCCAGCTGAGGGGGACTCGTTCTCCATCATTTTACCCAACTTAGGGACACGGGGGTCTTTCTTATTACCCTCGGGGTTGGAAAATATCCTATTAACTACTTCACTGCTCATAGTGATTCCCGAAGTCAAGGCTTTCTCTGGCATGATCTTTTCCACCACTGCTTTGATGGACTGTCTCTTTTTCCTCTTATGGCTGCTTGGATCGAGGCAAGGTGCCTTGATAGGGATAGTAATCCGGACATGGCTTGAGTCATTTTCAGGATTACTGACGGAACTCACATTCTGCCTGGCTGGTGAGGCCTCTTGGGCATTATCTGCAGAGTAGCCTTCCCTTTTCCCTTCTGTACTGTCAAATGCTTTCTGAGCATTCTTGACCCAGTCTAGGTCTGAGTTTGGTATGGTTTGACTTATCACATCTTTTTTACTGGACTTTTTCTTGCTGCTTATAGTAGGTGGTTCAAGGGGCTCCTTTGTACTTCCTCCATCTTGATCTACCAAGGGCTGAATCCCACTGCACTCAGCAGAGCTGCTGGGTGGGGCTGGTGAGCTGTGGTTGCTTGGAGACGGAACCACACCTCCCAAGAGCAGGTCTTTGTTACTGTTGGACAACTGATTCCATGTGCTCCCTGCACTGCCTTTCTTACCCTGGGCCTTTGCAAAGGAAGCCATGGGCTCAAGAGCTGGGATCTTGCTGGTGCTTGCAGTTTCTCTGCCAGACTCTGGACTGATGAAGCAATTCTGAGTGGCAGGTCCATTGTCAGAGTTGGTGGACCAGTCCATGTGGTTCTGGCTGCTGCTTTTTTGCTGGTGCTTTGGTTTTAAGGTGTCACTGGTGAAATCCTGTGGGAGGCCTGGGTCATAGTGGAGAGCTGAGTGTTTCTGTGGCCGCTCATAAGCCTAAGGGTGGGTGGAATGGAGAAGGAGAGAGAGAGAAACAAAGATGAGCATGTTGAAACTATTTAAAATTTCATATCAAAGGCTTAATTATTTATAAGTTGGAAATAGCCACCTTTAACACCAGAATGCTTTGTGGAGGTATATTTTTCAGTTTCTTTAGTAAAAATATGTTGCATTGATTTTTGAACATTAATAAGGATGCTTTAATCGTTGCCTTTCTCACCTTAAGTAACAGGATCTGTCTTGGTTTAATGCAATCTCAAGAACAAGAACTATTTAGAGATGGGAGGTCCTCTAAAGGTCCCACAGTCCAATGCTTCCATTTTCCAAATGAAGAGGCCAAAACTTCAACCATCGAGAGTCCTGCCCAAGGTGGCAGAGTTCAGGAGAGCATCTTAACTTCTCAACTACCTGTGCTCATTTCCATAACTCCAGCTGCAGCTTATTTCTGCCCCAGCTTCTCCTCAAACACACATGGTTCCCTATTGCAGTTTGTGTCTGTTGGGGGTTTATCCTGGAGTACGGCATCTCCGCACTCAAACAAGCAGCTCATTAGGGACCAAGAAGGAGAAAGAGCACAAGTTGAGAAATTAAGAGGGGAAGTTGGTTGTGAAGTATGGGGTTTGGAAAAATCTGGTTTTCATGAAACAGAATGAAAGTCTAAACCCAGTGTTGCTTACTTTGCCCCCAGAAATGACAGAGCTGCATTGAGACAATCCTCTGGCAACACAAAAGTCAAGGGAGGAAAAGTAAGCAACTCAGGGGTGAACTGTGGCTCCTTTAGAGTGGCAAAAGGACTGTCCTCCGTTACCAAATCCCACTTTAGCTTGGGCCTTTGCTACATGAGTTGTTCTCATCCCAGTTCTGGCACCTTATCATTTTAAGGACCTTGTCTTTTTACCAACTTATTACTTGAAATGATAATATTGTCTGTTGTTTCAAGACTGTGATATATTTTCCTAGTGGTTTGGTTTTAAAAATAAATAAGACTTAATTTTCTTCCAAAAAAAAAGAAAAAAGAGGGGAAGTTGGATGACTGTGACTGCATGGGGGAAAGGGGCCTGTCAAATGTTTTCATGTTTTCATGAAACAATGTATCTCATCTTTGTTGTACTTATCATAGTTTTAAATTTACATTTGATTTTTGTGCTAATTTAATTAATGCCTGTTTTCCTTTCTAGCCTGTGTATACCATCACAGAGATACCAAGCACAGTACCTGGAAAATAGTAGGCACTCGATAAACATTTATTGAATAAATGAGGGAAGACCGATTTTACTATGGGTAATCCATTTTGTCATTAGTGAGATTACTGTATATTGCTACATATTGTCTGCAGACACAGTTACCCTCTCCAGCCCTATTTCTTCTGCCATTCCTTCTGCATGCACCATTGTCTTTCCTGAAGACACCTATCACAATCCTTATAATGCAATGTGCTATTTTTTGTGTACTTTTCTGTCTTCTCCTAGACTGGAAGTATTTTGAAGTCAGAGATGCTCTCATTTATCCTTTTATCCCCAGTATCTACTAAAAAGCAAACCACCCAGAAAGTTCTCAATAAATGTTTGTTGAATGAACAAACAAAATAATATTTAAGATGCCTATTACCATGACAAAATACATGGCCACACACAAAAGACAATAAGCCACCAATCACTCATTTCATAATGGCTCATAATGAAACTGGAGTTCTCAGATGCATTAAATGTTGAACAAAAGATCCTTCCCAAATACTTAAGGACTAAAGATACTTGAATGGTAACTCCTCCTCAAAGCAATTTTTACTGTTAGCTCTCTTCCATCTCCCATTAATTGTTTCACTTTCCAATTAACTCTGCCTTTGGGGAAACCCATGTGACAGTCAGGAGGGTGGATTTCACTCTGGCAGTTGAAAGGTGAGGCCTGCTCACTTACACTCAGGGCAGACCAGCTGAAAGTAAGCAGTTAAGCATGCCTGGCTCCCAGTGCCTCCATCTGGACACTGCCGGATCCCATTGTTTCTACCATTTCAGCTGCAATTTGCCCTGCTGGGAGAGCTTGGCAATCAAAGGGCAGGGTGGACAAAAGGGAAGCACAACAAAAGATCAGCAGTAATGGGGGAAATGGTGCTTTAAACCTGGTGCTCAGATGGCTGCAGTCAAGGGGCAAAGAGGACTGAGGAGGACTGCTTTTTAAGGGGTGCAGGAGAACAAGGCTTTCCTTCCAGCAGTGGCTGATGGCTATATCCAGTTGCATTTCATAAAATCCCATTTCTTCATCTGTCAGCCATGACAGATTATATACACAATGGTGAGGCTGTCAGTTCCAATATGTCCTTCACTGAGAATTGAGCACTTACTCCATTGAGACAGAGATGGACATGGCAAAACGGGCTCTGAGCTCAGTTGCAGGGGTGCAAGCTCTCCCTCCCATCCTTCCCCAGCTGTCTGGGGGATATTATCCCATACAGAGGGTTTTGACTGGGGCCTTTATTAATCCACAGAGCACATGTTTCCGTTTCCCCTTCAGACTGTAGATTTTTTTCTGGGGGATCAGACTTGAATCTTTTATGGACTTTATACCACCCTCAGTCCCCAGCACGGCTATCTCTGAAATGGTTAGCAAATAAGGGAAGAGCTGATGCTATTCTCTATTGGGCTAGATTATTTTTATGGAAAACTTTTAATACAATCAAGTTCAGCATGACTCTTGGTTGCTTCCCCATCCCCACAGACTGACTGTGGAACTCACAGTCATTCTGAAGGTCTGGCTTCCTTTTTATACGTGCTTTCCATGTACATTGAGTCTAGGCCAAATGTTCATCAGGGAAATACCATTTTGAAAACACTAGACAGATTTCTCTCCTACAGGATGTGTTTATGGAAGCATGTCTGTCACGCGAAAAATTACTTTATAAAGTAGATACTATACCCTCCCCTACAACCAATGTATAAATTAACTTATATAAATTTAAATTTTGTACAAGTCAGATTTCTTTTTAAAGAGCATTTTATTTTTTTACATAATTTAAAAAACAAGCATTAAATCACTGCATAAAAACTTAAAAATCTATGAAAATGGAATAAAGGAGCCTTATCTCAGGGTTATCTAAAGCAAGTCCCAATTTTTGTCCCAATAAGAGGATAACATGATGATTCTGGCCTGAGGAAAATCATATAACTCATCAAAAATCAAGCATGACTTTGTGGTTGACAAATGACACTTGGGTTAGCTGTATTTGTGCTACTTTTTGCTGACACCAGTAATTTTAATGTGCTATCTGTGAGATATTTTGCTTTTACATGAACAGGAAGATGTGCCTGGGTATAAGGGAATGAAGGGAGCTTTATCTCTTATTTTGGCACTTGGTACTTCTCAAGATGTGGTCCTGGATCCCTGCATCACAGCCAGCTAAGGTTCTGGTTATTAATACAAATTCCTGGGCCCTGCTGCAGATATACTCATTGGCCATCTCCCAGGGTGGGACTAAGGAATGTGCATTTTAACATGCTCCTCAGATAATTCTGAAACATAATTGAGTTGTAAAACCACTCATCTAATGTTTTAACACCGTAATTCCTCTGGGGTGGGGCTCTTATGTGGTTGCTATGACATTCACAGCACTTTTTGGTGGTAAATATGCAGAGCTACTACAGGCCTGTTAGGATATGTAGTTTGGCACCACTGAGCATTCCTGATTGCTCTCTGAGCTCTTTGTAATTCACATAGTTAGAAACTCTTAACACAGTCCATTCTCTGTTCAGGTTTTCCAAGTATACTGCACAGTGAGCAGAAGAGTCAATTATATGGGTGGGTGAGAATCCTGTCCTTCCAGAAAGAACTGGGTATGCAGAGGTTCATGACCTCCCACCCTGGGATTTCTATTTCCCCATCTCATCCAAGCCAACCTCAGAGCTCTGGGAATCCCAGCATTCCAC
Source organism: Bos mutus (assembly GCF_027580195.1). Lineage (NCBI taxonomy): Eukaryota > Metazoa > Chordata > Mammalia > Artiodactyla > Bovidae > Bos > Bos mutus. Next base: position 44,669,037 of record NC_091640.1, on the reverse strand, counting down.
CCCTGAGGCTTGAAGCGAGTGCTCAAGCCTGAGCAAGAGGTGAGTGTGGGAGAAAAGGAATGCAACCCCACACTGTCTGATTCAAGGTTCTCAACCCTGGCTGCATGTTAGAATCATCCAGGAAGCTTTGTAAAGAGTACCACAGCTCGGATTTGACTCAGGCCAATTAAGTCAACATTCTAGAGGTGGGACCTGAACAGTAGTACATTTTTCAAAGCTCTCAGCTATCCCAATGCACAGACAGAGTTGAGAACTACCAGATTATATCAAAGACAGGGGTCTGGGTTAGGGACTAAAGAGGCTCTGATATTATCAGGAGATGTTCCAGCTCAGTGGTTTTCAAATGTGTTCCACAGAGTCCCAGGATTTTGTAAAGATATTTCTGAATTGTAGCCAGTGAATTGGGCAACAGAGAGGCTCCAGACCATTCTTTTAACCCTCAATTGAACAGAGCAGCCATGCAAAGGATTTCATTTAAGAGAAAGGAGGTGGAGAGAGATGGTTCTGTCATTTAAGAAAAGACTGAAAATTACCATTTTGGCACATGAATAGGAGGAATGCACACGCCAGCTTCCACTGAACTTGCTCTCAAAGCATCTCTCCTAAGCCCAGTTTGTTCTGCATTTGTGAATGGTAGGTAGAGAAGAATGTCAACTAAGTACCTGATTTAAACCATGGCTTTATGATCCTCTGAATTCAGAGAATTCCATGAATTCTCTGTGTCCCTTCAAAATTCCTATGTTAACATCCTAACTCCCAGTGTCATGGTATCAGGAAATGGGGCCTTTGGGAGCACAGTGTTGGATTAGGTCATGAGAGTGGAGACTTCATGAAAGGGATTAATGCTGTTATAATAAAAGAGACCCCAGAGGGTTCACTTGTCCTTCACCATGTGAGCACACAGGGAAGAGGGCCATCTATGAATCAGGAAACGGGCTCTCTTCACACACTGAATCTGCCAACACCTTGCTCTTGGAATTCCCAGCTTCCAGAACTGTGTGAAATAAATTTCTGTTTTTACAAGCCACTCCATCTACGGTATTCTGTTATAGCAGCCCAAACAGACTAAGACAATGGAACATAGAAAAGCCCCTAAGTGCACATGACGTTTCCAATTATATATATACAGTTCTCATTTCCTGCCACGTGAATTGCCCTCGGAAGTTACCTTAATGTGGTTCCCATAGGAACCATTCTTGATTTGCTATTTGGGGGCCATGAGTGATATTGAAGTACTCTATTTATTGGGGGTGATAACAGCTTACACAAATACAAAGGCCGCTCTCATATGTTTCCCTTCGTACACAGTAATTCTATGTAATTAAAAATGATTGCTGACTTGTTTCTAACCATAATGGCATTAATAAGTATTAGACTTGACTTTGCTATGGAAATAAACATAAAACTATAAAATACATGAAACAACTATTTTTAGACATTGGGCAACAGGCAATATAAGCTGTGATTCTAGATAGAAGGGAAACTTAAGAGGCTCTGCCGTATCCCTAGTTTTCTGCCAAGAAGAACTTTCTAAACCTAGGCACAGGGAAGTGGAACCCAGAGAACTATGGGTAGAGGAAATAGAGATCATAGGAAATGAGACTCTTGAGGGGACTAGAATCTGGGGTCAGGGTACCTGAGAAGAGGGACTGGTGTAGAAAAGTAACCCTGGAAACCTTAATAGAAATACCCTACGTTTTTGGCCAAACTTTAACTTGCACTTGAGGGCAAGACTCCATGAAGCACAGCAGATATATGTTATCGGGGACTGAATGTTGCTAGAGTTCTAAGGTCACATAATATTAGGCAATCTTGCATTTCTGACTAGTCAGAATGGGGAGACTTTAATAAATATCCCAGACAGGCAGCTGATATCCCAGGAATAGTTCTCCTTAAGTGCAGGGTTACTTGAACCCTAGAATAAAAGCTAGCAAAGTCTAAAAAGAATCCTTAATAAGATAAAGCTAATCTCCCAGTAAATTAACTATCAAGCAAAACAAAAGTCAAACTCTTTACAGGAAAATTGTAAAATCTAGAATCTTTACAATATACTATCTACAATTTCCAGGACACAATAAAAAATATTAGACAGGCAATGAGGCAGATAAATATGACCTGTAACCAGGAGGGTAGATATAAATCCAAGGTCCTCAAAACAGCCATTATGCAGATGGCCTGATATTAAGGAAAAGATTGGAACAACTGATAAACATATGGGAAGTCTCAGCATAGAGATGGCAACTGTACCAAAATAACAATGAAATTATAAATCGGAAAAATACAATATCTGAAATGAAAAATTCTCCATGGGCTTAACAACTTACAGGACATAGTAGAAGAGAACCTCAGAGAACATGAAGAAAAGACAGCAGAAATTATCTAAATTGAAAGGTGCATGAAGTGAGGGAGGGAGATTTAAATAAAAGAACAAACAAACAAACAAAGAAATAGCACTTCACTGACCTATAGAAAAGTATCAAGTGGTCTAACATACATAAAATTAGAATCCCAGTAGATAGGGCATCGGAGAAGGCAATGGCACCCCACTCCAGCACTCTTGCCTGGAAAATCCCATGGACAGAGGAGCCTGGTGGGCTGCAGTCCATGGGGTCCCTAAGAGTCAGACATGACTGAGCGACTTCACTTTCACTTTTCACTTTAATGCATTGGAGAAGGAAATGGCAACCCACTCCAGTGTTCTTGCCTGGAGAATCCCAGGGACGGGGGAGCCTGGTGGGCTGCTGTCTATGGGGTCGCACAGAGTCGGACACGATTGAAGCGACTTAGCAGCAGCAGCAGATAGAGCATAACGCATGTGGATTCATATAGGTAAGAAGTTCAACAAATCCCAAGCAGAGTAAGCACACACAAAAAAACTACATCTAAGTACATTGTAAACAAATTGATGAAGACCAAAGAGAAAATGTTAAAAGCAACGGAGAAAAAAGACACATTATATACAGGGAAATAGTGACAAAAATAATGTCTGACATTTTATCAATAAAGATCAAGCCAGAAGACAATCAATATCTTTAAAGTATTAAAACGAAAATAAAGTCAACTTAAATTTTTCTAACCCAAGAAAGCATTCTTCATATCTGAAGCCAAAATGAAGATATTTTCAGATAAATAAAAAGTGAGGAAATTCACTGCTGGTAGACTTGAATTGTTTTTGTCGTTTAGTTGCTAAACTGCATCCGACTCTTTTACGAGCCAACAGACTATAATCCACCAGGTTCCCCTGTCCATGGGATTTCCCAGGCAAGATCACTAGAGTGGTTTGCCATTTCCTTCTCCAGGGAATCCTCCTGACCCAGGGATGGAACATACGTCTCCTGCATTGGCAGGCAGATTCTTTACCACTGAGACACCAGGGAAGCCCAGATCTGAATTATAAGAAATGTAAAAGGAAGTTCCTTAGGGTAAAGCAAAATAACACCAGATAGAAACTCAGATCTACATGAATGAATGAGGAACATGGAAATAGTATATATGAGGGCATATAATTTAACACCTATACTTGGTCTTAAAATCTTTAAAAGGCCTGCTTAAAGTGGAGGTATTAACAATGTATCATGAAGTTTATGACTTTTATAGAAACAAAATGTAAAACAATAAAACAAAGGGCAAGAGAAGGGTATATGGAAGTATACACTTGTAAGGTACTTATATTTGAAGAAATATACATTAAATACAAAGACACAGTTTAAAAAGATGGAACGAGACACACCACACAAACATCAAATTTTAGAATGCTGGAGTGACTCAATTAATATAGTGCAAAACGGCCTTCAGAACAGAGAGTATTACCAGAGATAATTAAGGACATTTCAAAATAAGAGAGTCAATTCATCAAGATTAAACAATAATCCTAAATTTGTTTGCACCTCGTACAGATATACGTGAATCAAATATTGGAAATAAAAACTAAGAGAATTAAAGGAAGAAATAGACTACCGTAATTAAAAGGATTTAACACTCTTCTTTCAGTAATTGCTAGAGCAAATTGACGTAAAAAAACAAATTGAAAAAAATATACAGAAAATTTGATCAATGTTCTCAACCAATTTAACCTCACACAACGGCAAAATATCTTCAGCCAAATATACTGGATCACAAAAGGAGTAGGAATGGACAGGGAGCACATATGAATGTCCTCAAACATCATTTGAAGCAAGAAAATGTCAATTAAAACCACAACTAGATATGACTAAACCCCAAGTAGGATCAGTTCAGTTCAGTGCAGTCACTCAGTCGTGTCTGATTCTTTGTGACCCCATGGACTGCAGCACGCCAGGCCTCCCTGTCCATCACCAACTCGGAGTTTACTCAACTTGGAGTTTACCCAAACTCATTCCATTGAGTCAGTGATGCCAGCCAACCATCTCATCCTCTGTCATCCCCTTCTCCTCCTGCCTTCAATCTTTCCCAGCATCAGGGTCTTTTCAAATGAGTCAGTTCTCTGCATCAGGTGGCCAAAGTACTGGAGTTTCAGCTTTAGCATCATTCCCTCCAAAGAAATCCCAGGGCTGATCTCCTTCAGAATGGACTGGTTGGATCTCCTTGCAGTCCAAGGGACTCTCAAGAGTCTTCTCCAACAGTTCAAAAGCATCAATTCTTGGGCACTCAGCCTTCTTCACAGTCCAACTCTCACATCCATACATGACCACAGGAAAAACCATAGCCTTGACTAGATGGACCTTTGTTGGCAAAGTAATGTCTCTGCTTTTTAATAAGCTGTCTAGGTTGGTCATAACTTTTCTTCCAAGGAACAAGTGTCTTTTTATTCCATGGCTGCAGTCACCATCTGCAGTGATTTTGGAGCCCAGAATGATAAAGTCCAAGTAGGACAGTTAACATTAAAAATACTGAAGATGACCAGTACTGATAAAGGTATGGACAACTGAAACGCTCATCCATTGCTGGAGGGAATGCAAAATGGTACCACTTTGGAAGCTGTTTTGGTCATGCCTTTTAAAGCTAGAAATACTCTTCCCTTGCTGTTGTTGTATAGTTGCTCAATCATGTGCAACTCTTTGCAATCCCATGGACTGCAGCATACCAAGCTTCCCTGTACTTCACAATTTCCTGGACTTTGCTCACACTCATGTCTATTGAGCCGGTGATGCCATCCAACCGTCTCATCCTCTGTCATCACCTTCTCCTCATGCTCTCAATCTTTCCCAGCATCAGGGTCTTTTTCAATAAGTTGGCTCTGCATCAGGTGGCCAAAGTATTGGAGCTCCAGTTTCAGCATCAGTCTTTCCAATGATATTTGGGGTTGCTTTCCTTTAGGATTGACTGGTTTGATCTTGTTGTTGTCCAAAGGACTCTCAAGAGTCTTCTCCAGTACCACAGGTGAAAGCATCAATTCTTCAGCGCTCAGCCTTCTTTATGGTTCAAATCTCACATTCACACGTGACTACTGAAAAAACCATAACTTTGACTAAACTGACCTTTGTCGGCAAAGTGATGTCTCTTCATTTTAATACACTGTCTAGGTTTGTCACAGATTTTCTTCCAAGGAGTGAGCTTCATTTAATTTCATGGCTGCAATCACTGTCTGCAGTGATTTTGGAGCTCAAGAAAATGAAGTCTGTCACAGTTTTCATTGTTTCCCCATCTATCTGCCATGAAAATGGGCTCAGATGCCAGGATCTTAGTTATTTAAATGTTTAGTTTTAAGCCCGCTTTTTTACTCTCCTCTTTTGCCTTCATCAAGAGGTTCTTTAATTCTTCTAAGCTTTCTGCCATTAGGGTGGTGTCATCTGTACATCTGAGGTTATTGATATTTCTCCTTGCAATCTTGATTCCAGCTTGTGATTCATCCAGCTTGGCATTTCACATGGTGTACTCTGCATATAAGTTAAATAAACAGGATAACAATATACAGCCTTGACGTACTCCTTTCCCAATTTAAAACCAGTCCATTGTTACATGTCTGGTTCTAACTGTTGGTTCTTGACTTGTATACAGGTTTCTCAGGAGACAAGTAAGGTGGTCTGGTATTCCCATCTCTTTAAGAATTTTCCAGTTTGCTATGATCCACACAGTCAAAGGCTTCAGCACAGTCAATGAAGCAGAAGTAGATGTTTTTTCTGGAATTCCTTTGTTTTTTCTATGATCCAATGGAAACTGGCAATTTGATCTTTGGTTCCTCTGACTTTTCTAAATCCAGCTTGTACATCTGCAAGTTCTCAATTCATGCACTATTGAAGCTTAGCTTGAAGGATTTTGAGCATTACCTTGAGAGCATGTGAAATGAGCACATTGTGTGGTAGTTTGAACACTCTTTGGCACTACCCTTCTTTGGGATTCAATACGAGAGACCTGGGTTCAATCCTTGGGTCAGAAAGATGCCCTGAAGAAGGAAATGGCAGCCCACTCCAATATTCTTGCCTGGAAAATCCCATGGACAGAGGGGTCTGGCGGGCTACAGTCCATAGGGTTGCAAAGGGTTGCACATGACTGAGCGACTAACACTTTTCACTTTCTTTAGGATTGGAATGAAAACTGACATTTTCTACTCCTGTGGCTACTGCTGAGTTTTCCAAATTTACTGGCATATCGAGTGCAGCACTTTCACAGCATCATCTTCTATAATTTTAAATAGCTCAGCTGGGATTCTATCACTTCCACTAGCTTTGTTCTTACTAATGCTTCCTAAGGCCACTTAACTTCACGTTCTAGAATGTCTGACTCTAGGTGAGTGACCGCACCATCATGGTTACCCGAGCCATTAAGACCCCTTTTGTATAGTTCTGTGTAATCTTTCCACCTCTTCTTAATCTCTTCTACTTCTGTTAGATCCTTAATGTCTCTGTCCTTTATTGTGCCCATCTTTGCATGAAATGTTCCCTTGGTATCTCTAATTTTCTTGAAGAGATCTCTAGTCTTTCCCATTCTATTGTTTTCCTCTATTTCTTTGTGTTGCTCACTTAAGGAGGCTTTCTTATCTCTCCTTGCTATTCTTTGGAACTCTGTATTCAGTTGTGTATATCTTTCCCTTTCTCCTTTGCCTTTCCCTTATCTTCTTTTCTCAGCTATTTGTAAGGCCTCCTCAACCATTTTGCCTTCTTGCATTTCTTTTTCTTAGGGATGGTTTTGGTCACTGCCTCCTGTACAGTGTTAAGAAACTCTGTCCATAGTTCTTCAGGTTCTCTGTCTATCAGATCTAATCCCTTGAATCTATTTGTCACTTCCACTGTATAATCATAAGGGAATTGATTTAGGTCATACCTGAACGGCCTAGTGGTTTTCCCTACTTTCTTCAATATAAGTCTGAATTTTGCAATAAGGAACTCATGATTTGAGCCACAGTCAGCTCCTAGTCTTGTTTTTGCTGACTGTATAGAGTTTCTTCATCTTCAATTGCACAGAATAAAATCAATGTGATTTTGGTATTGGCCATCTGGTTATATCTATGGGTAGAGTTGTCTCTTTTGTTGTTGGAAGAGGGTGTTTGCTATGACGTTCTCTTGGCAAAACTTTGTTAGCCTTTGCCCTGATTCATTTTGTACTCCAAGGTCTAACTTGTCTGTTACTCCAGGTATCTCCTGACTTCTTACTCTTGCATTCTAGTCCCCTATGATGAAAAGGACATCTTTTTTTGTTAGTTCTAGAAGGTCTTGCAGGTCTTCATAGAATCATTCAATTTCAGCATTAGTGATTGGGGCATAGACTTGGATTACTTGATGAAGAACAGTTTGCCTTGGAAGCAAATTGAGATCATTCTGTCGTTTTTGAGATTGATCCCAAGTACTGCATTTTGGACTCTTCTGTTGAATATGAGGGCTACTCCATTTCTTCAGAGGGATTCTTGCCCACAGTAGTAGATAAAATGGTCATCTGAATTAAATTCGCCCGTTCTCATCCATTTTAGTTCACCGTTTCCTAAAAATGTTGATGTTCACTCTTGCCAACTGCTGTCTGACCACATCCTTTTACCTTGATTCATGGACCAAACATTCCAGGTTCCTATGCAATACTGTTCTTTACAGCACTGGACTTTACTTTCACCACCAGACATATCCACGACTGGGTAGAGTTTCCGTTTTGGCTCAGACTCTTCATTATTTCTGTAGCTATATCTCCACTCTTCCCTAGTAGCATATTGGACACCTACCAACCTTGTGGTTTTCATCCTTTAGTGTTGTATCTTTTTGCCTTTTCATACTGTTCATGGGGTTCTCGAGGCAAGAATATACTCTATGACTGAGCAACGCCACTCCTGTGCATTTACCCAAGATATGAAAACATGTATCCATAAACAGACTTTTACAAAAACTTTAGAGCAGCTTATTCAGAGTACCTGGAAACAGTCTGGGTGTCAATCAGCAGAAGAACACACAAACTCATCAATGCAAAGAACAAAGTTTGGATATATTCCACAATATGGATACGTCACACACATGAATTATGCAGAGTGAAAAAAGCCAGACTCCAAAAAAGTACATACTGTATGATTTCATTTATGTAAAGTTCTAGGACAGGTAAAACTAATCTATTACAACATAAATGAGAACAGTGGATGCTTGAAGTTGAGTGGGATTGGGAAAGGACAGGAGGAAAGTTTCTAGGGATAATATACATATTTTATATCATGATAAGAGTGTGAGTTACACAGCTGTGTGCATTTGTCAAAACTTTTTGAACTGTATACCTAAGATGTATATATTTCAGTATATGTAAAATTTACCTGGATTATGTAAAAGAAAATACATCAAACAAAGAATTACAAAGAGCACTCTGTCACTCACACACACACACACACACACACACACACACAAAGCCACTCAGGAGAATTCAGGGACACTTTCTTTCCAGTGAACACCTAGGCAGCCAGTGGGTAGTGTTGCCCTACCACAGAGTGCCCTATCACTCTCTCTTTGCTCAGGGACAGCTGAAGGAGCTGACGCCAAACAATGGAGCCTGAATTAAGCAGACAGGTGCCTGTGGCTTTTGCAGGCCACATTCTCTCCTTTCCTCATCCTTGCTAGATTCCCTGACCTGGGCCAACAGGTAGAAAGATGAAGCCTGCCTCCATCCCAGCCACAAATCCACCTTTTCTGAGGTAAGAAGGAAGCTTGACAAGAACCTGCTCACAAATCAAAGTTAAAGCTGCCCCGCCTCCTCTGTAAATCATGTGAGATCCATCTGGGTAATGACTCCTCCAGTGTAATTCCCTATTAAGAGGCTTTATCTGGAGAGATAAGCAGCTGGTTTCCGTGTCACTAATTGCTGTCTGCTGTGATTTTAAAACATCTGCACCATTGTGCTCTTCATTTTCATATTCTAATCACCCTGAAACTTGAAAAAGGTACATCATTGATTGTTTCTATGGGTTAATTAGTACACAGTCTCCTTGTAGAGACAATTTAGAGGCAGCCAGAACCTCAATCAGGAAGTTTGTTTTAAAAATTAATAACATCAGCAGTGGCTGGAGGGACTGTCACGTTCAGGGACATACCAGGACTCTACTGATCTGGGAGCCACCCTTTGTTATGCTCCAAGGAGGAAGGAAGCCAACAGGGCAAGGGGCAGGAGAGCAGAAAGTGGCAGCAAGGGCAGCAGAGAACGGACAGGCCCGTCCCCAGTGGACGCAGCCGCTGTCTCCACTGTCTTCCTCCCTGCTGCACCACCCCACTTCAACTAGCCTGAGTCACTTTCTTTCCCCGTCAGCACCAGTCAGGACTCTGATAAGTTAAAGAAAGTGAAAGTGAAAGTCACTCATCTGTGTCCGACTCTTTGCAACCCCATGGACTATACAGTCCATGGGATTCTCCAGGCCAGAATACTGGAGTGGGTAGCCTTTCCCTTCTCCAGGGGATCTTCCCAACCCAGGGATGGAACCCAGGTCTTCCACGTTGCAGGTGGATTCTTTACCAGTTGAGCTACAAGGGAAATCCAAGAATACTGGAGTGGTAGCCTATCCCTTCTCCAGCAGATCTTTCCAACCCAGGAATCGAACAAGGTTCTCCTGAATTGCAGGCAGATGCTTTACCAACTGAGCTATCAGGGAAGCCCAGGACAATGATGAGGACTGAACACAATAGCTGAAGGTGAGAGTGATTTGTTAAAACAATAAGAGCATGAGAGATGATCTCATTAAGTCCACTCATTGTTCTCCCCTCCCCCACGAAAGACCTGAACCATATAGAAGAGAGACACTGGAACCCTGAACTTCTCAAATTCAGGGTTTAAACTGCACATGATTCACCTGGGGGTCTGGTTAAAATGCAGAGTCTGATATAAATAGAAGATCTGGGGTGAAGCTGTGATTCTGTATTTCTAACAAGCTCCCAGGTGGTACCCAGGGTCAACCATTTGAGTTGTGCTGGTCCAGACTCTCTTTTCTCAAGTCTACGTGTGAGATCACTATTCCTGAAATCCAAGGGACAGCTGAGAGGCCACAGTGTGTGTGGGGAGGCTTGAGATCTACACAGGAGTCTAAATCCCAGGCTCACAAGTCCTGCGGCCTCTCCTATCTCAGCTTCCTTATCTAGAAATTAATAGCAGTATCCATGTCAAAGAAGATTTGAGAGGATTAGCAGTTGGTGAGCATCAAGTATTTAACAGTGCCTGGCCCTTAGTAGGTGCTATGTTAATGTAGCTATTACACTTACATATTTTTTCAATAAACTGCTTTTCTGAAAAGTAACATCCAGCAGAAATTTGGGATAGGGTAGAGACATTAACCAGGGAGAGCCTCATTTAATCTCAGATAGTGGAGAAGGCAATGGCACTCCACTCCAGTACTCTTGCCTGGAAAATCCAATGGACAGAGGAGCCTGGTAGGCTGCAGTCCATGGGGTCGCTAAGTGTTGGGCACGACTGAGAGACTTCACTTTCACTTTTCACTTTGATGGATTGGAGAAGGAAATGGCAACCCACTCCAGTGTTCTTGCCTGGAGAATCCCAGGGATAGAGGAGCCTAGAGGGCTGCTGTCTATGGAGTCGCATAGAGTCGGACACGACTGAAGCAACTTAGCAGCAGCAGCAGCAGTGGAGTCTTGAATTCACTCATTCTCGAAGTCTGTTGCTACCCCTCCTCCAAATTGACCTGATGTTCAGAGTTCAAAGTCTTCCTTCACAGCCTCCCTGGTGGTTACCTGACATATAGGGTCACAGTGGGCTTACTTCTGCACAAAATACATTGTTGCGTCTATAAATGTATGTGGGTGTGTGCTCAGTTGGTAAGTCGTATCCAGCTCTTTAGGACCTCATGGACTGTAGCCCTCCAAGCTCCCCTGTCCACGGAATTTTCCAGGCAAGAATACTAGAGTGGGTTGCCATTTCCTACTCCAGGGGATCTTCCTGACCCAGGGATTGAACCTGCGTCTCTTGCATATCCTGCATTGGTAGGTAGTTTCTTCACCAGTAAGAACTACCAGTGGTCCCCACTAAATCCACATTTCACCAAGCCTCTCTCCTGCAAGTCTGGGTCACAATTCTGGGCTAGAGCCCAGAGAGCTTTACTTCAGTCAAGTTTGATAAACACTGGTAACCTAAGGGTTTCTACTGGGAAGGGGTTAAGAACTGTACTCCAGGGTAGAGGAATAGCAGAGATCAGGGAGGAAAGGGCCCAAAGATTATATCTAGTTTTGCTTGTTAGAAGACAAAAAAAAACTTAAGATGGGAGAGGGCAGAAGAAAAGAAGTATTTTTCCCCTCTTTACCTCATGCTTTCCTTTTTATAAATTCATTTTACGGCAAAACTGGCGCTTTTTACCATTAGAGCAAAAATAACCATTGATGATAAATCAAGTAAAAAAAGTCACAAAGATGCTGAATTAGCCTGCAGATCCACCTTTTAAAGTTTCCCATAAACACTGCAAACTGCAAGCATTCGGCACATCTTTCATTTTGCACGAGTATCATTTGGATGGCAAGGGAAGCAGAGCGAAGGCAAGGGGCTAGCCTTGTGGGTGAGGGCTGAGGCCCAGAATCCTTTCTGCCCCTGGGGTGTGACCGTGTCCTAGGTGGTTGCCCACAGTGATGTCCCTGGTGTGGCAATCACGTGGGTCCCCATGTCAACCGATATTAACCACACTTGGAATCTCCAATTCAATTCATGCTCCTGAACTTTCTCTAGGAGGCTTCCTGTTGAAGGTAGTATGGCATCTGTCACCTGTGGACTGTCTTCTCTCTTTCTTTGAGAGACAGTGGAGCAGAACTGTGTAGCAGTGAGGAACACAGACTCTTGAGCTGAGATGACTGGGTTCCAATCTTACTCTATGACATTGGGCAAGTTGCTCCACCTGTCTGTGTCCCAATTTCCTTAGCTGCAGAACAGGGATGATAACACATTTATCTAGTAAGGTGAATGCTGCTACTGCTACTGCTACTGTTAAGTCGCTTCAGTCGTGTCCGACTCTGTGCGACCCCATAGACGGCAGCCCACCAGGCTCCCCCATCCCTGGGATTCTCCAGGCAAGAACACTGGAGTGGGTTGCCATTTCCTTCTCCAGTAAGGTGACTAGGTGAATCACATATGTCAACCTATGTTGGGCAGCTCATCCAGTGTCAAGTGCACAGTCAAGGCTATTCCAGTGCTCGCTCTGCAGTGGAGAATCCCAAGGGCATGCTCAGGCTCAGGCATCAGAAGGAACTCAGTTCAAATCCCAGCTTCACCTCATATAACCTGTGTGACCTGAGACTTGTTTCTTATCTTCTCTACTTCTAAAATGGGAGAAGTAACACAGCTGTCTAACAAGAGAATATTGGTAAAAATATTGTCATAGAACACACTGTGCGTGCTCAACAAATTCCAGTTATTACTAACATTATAATTTTATGATTATTAATTATTGGTGTCACCCTTCCCCTCCATCAGAGAAACTCAGTTCTCTCACAAGAGGGGTCAGGATACATGCCCCCTTTACTTCTAGTTATCCTCCTGGTATGAGTTCCAACTCAGATTTCAGGGTGTGATGACAGGTCTGGGAGGAGGTTTCTGATAACCAGAGGGATAAGAACTAGTATGAAGGAGAATCCAGCCCAAGCACACTCCCTGGCCATGATTCTGCAGTTATTCTGGGCCGTATGGCTTGGCCTTGATCTCTCCAAATGTGCCTGGTGCCTTCCTGCAGTACAAATATCTTAGAGTGTCAATCAGTTGTCTAGAAGTTGTAAACTGGACACACATTCTCCCCATTGTCTTTTGCCATGATTTAGCTTAATAGGGATTTTAGGATCTTTCTGCATCAAAACAGAGCATTATACGGAGTTTCTGTTGGTGTGCTTTGGGGTTGGGTGCTGCCGTCCTATAAAGTCATGAAGACAAAATGTACTACTTACTATGATGAATGCTGGTACCTGTCTGTGGGCAGCTGGCATCACTGAAAGGTTAACAGGGAAGTTTGGATGTAGGTTGAAAATCTATGTATGCCTCCATTAGGTCAGAGTCTGATGTATTTGCCTCAATTCATCTGGAGTCATTCATGAAGCAAAGGTATATTTGACCACAACACAGATGAAGTACAGTGCTCTCACAATCCTAGACCCTCTTCTATTACAGAGGGAGACATTGAATCAGAAGACTGATGGATTGCTTAAATTCACACCAACAGTCAGGGTCAGAGTTGGTTCAGAGTCTCCCGATTCCAATCTCCAACTGCTCCTCCTGTCCCCTTGCAAGAACCTCCTCCATTTAGGAGACTAGGTGCAAGGCACTGGGAAGACACCCTCTGTTCTGACGTTATTTTCTGGGACCTGCAAGCCGACGCACTTTGCTGAGCCTCGTTGTACCTATTGGACCTACTCCCATAGGTCTGATTCTTGAACCTGCCTCCAAGGTGAAGCCAACCTGAAGCTTCTGTTCCAGTTTGGTTGCTGGACTATCTCATAATCTGTTCCCACCTTTCCTTCAGCTCCTTGTCAAGTCTGGTCAGACAGCTTGGCCTTAAGAATTACACTTGCTCATTCAGTATGCCTATTCTCAGACACCCGCCTTGCCAATAACTGCTTTAGTAGCAGCCACCTGGTGGATCTCCTGGCTAAACCTCCTGTGGATCACCTGTGGATCTCCTTCCTTGGTCCACTGGCTTAACCATGTCTCAGGTCAGGTAATTCTGCACTGGCTTTCAGCAATTCCCCACATGCAGGAAGAGACCGGGGCTGAAACACATCTCATGTGCAGCTGCAGGTCAACAGAGATTTATCTTTGATGACATTTACACTTAGACTAATAGTGTCTTAGCCTTGCCTCTCCCTCTTTCTAATGCCCTCCCCCCTACAAACTGCCCATTTCTTATGTAAGGATCTTAATTTCATTTCCTTTTTAATTAATCTGGGTTTCTCTGGGTTTCAGCTTTTGCTTGACCCCTTAACTAGTGGTGTAACCTTGGGAAGTAACCTGACCCGCTGGGCATCCATCCTTCTTTCTGTAATACAGAAATGACCACCTGCTTGCCTCTCCAGGCTACCCTGAGGATCTAAGGGATGTGAAAACATTTTGAAAACCGTAAAGCACTATATAAATGTGGGTTATTGCAGTTGTTTGTTATTGCTTGGTTGAAAACTCATCTAATAATTTCAGAAAGCCAAGAATGCTGACCATACTCCCTGTAACATCAGCATGATACGCAGGGAAAACTTAGGATAAATTTTAGTAAATTTTAAAAATCATTTATACACACTTTCTAAGGACTTCTAAAATCTTACCATCTATCTTTCAGTGTCTCGGCTGAAGGCGAGGGAAGGGAGAGTTTGGAAGGGGAACAGAAAACACTAACAACAGCCCTCCCCACTCTGGCAATAAACTTCTAGCTCCAAAGCAGGTTTTATTTAGTGTGCCATAAAAACAGTCATTTCTCCCATCATAAAAGAAGCCTGACTACTCAGTCTCGTTTTTCTGCAGTAAGTCTGTGGGTTGAGTGGTCCTATTTCTGGACTAGGCTGCCCTTCCTCCTCAATCCTAAGCCCCCTCCCCCACAGTCCTGCATATATTGAGAAATAAAAGGCAATTTTAAAGTATTTTATTACGTGCGAATTTACAGGGGAAAAACATATATGTTTTTGGAGATGGAACTAAGATTTAATTGTCCCTCTATTTTATGGTTACTGCCTCATGGGTATGTTCCAGACATCTTGGGCACTGTGGTTTAAAAAAAAAAAAAAATTCAGGTGAAGACTGTTGCAACTTTTCTAGCCATTAAACAGACCTTGGAAATTTTAGGTCATTCTGGAAATAAAAAGCTCAACACAGGCTCAAGAAAGTAGGTTCCACTTATCTCTGCACCTACCAAGCTCTTCTGGGCTTAGGGAGCTAACTGTGCTCCTCTGATTACCTGGCAAAAGACTTGATGCCATACACGAGGTAATTTACTGACTATGTGCCTAAATGAATCACTTCTCCTCACAAGGAGTCAGCAATGTACTTTAGTCTGTTTTCACCAAACAAGCAGAGGAGTTAGCACTGAGATGTCTGGGACTAAGACTGTATTTCAAGGTTTCTTCTGAATGAACTCACGTCCTGTTAAGTGGGCAAAGTTGGCTCCTGGCATTCAAAGGGTGAAGCATCAGGGTGAGCATCAGGAAACTTGATTTCTAACGCATGCACTGCTCCTCTAGGCCTCAGTTTTCCCATTCGTAAAACAAAATGGCTCGTGTGACAGAGGATGTCCAAGGCTCTTTTGGCTCAACCATTGTACACTATGAAGTGCAACCATTCTTTATTTAGTATTAAACAGGTGAAAGGAAAAGTGTTAGTCACTCAGTCATGTCTGAGTGGCTCTTTGCGACCCCAGGGGCTGTAGCCCTCCAGGATCCTCCATCCACAGAATTCTCCAGATAAGAATACTGGAGTGGGTTGCCATTCCCTTCTCCAGGGGATCTTCCTGAACCAAGGATCGAACCTGTGTCTGTAGCATGGCAGGTGGATTCTTTACAATCTGAGCTACCATGGAAGCCCTGGAACCTCATTTTAAAAAGCCCTAAATACAGCTGAGGTAGTTTTCTCTCTTCAGTTATTTCTCATAGGGTTTGCCTGAGCTGATTCTACAAAAATTTCTAGGCTGTGGATGACACTTGATTGCCTGATCCCAAAGCCTATTTATCAGTGGGAAGGACAGAGTGACAGGAGCCTGGGGAACTGGAAGTTCAGAGGTGCCTAACCTCCAACCTGGCATCAAATATTAACTAGATGGCAGTCACCCTCTTAGTATAAGTTGAAAGAAGACCATAGTCTCGAGGGTCCCACATACACAACTGGGTCATCCAGAAGTTTTTCTGTTTGTGTCTGCTTCCCTCATAGTTCAGTTGGAAAAGAATCTGCCTACAATACAGGAGACCTGGGTTCGATTCCTGGGTCAGGAAGATCCCCTGGAGAAGGAAATGGCAACCCACTCCAGTATTCTTGCCTGGGAAATTCCACAGACAGAGGAGCCTGGCAGGCTATATAGTCCATGGGGTCGCAAAAGTTGGACGCGACTTAGCGACTAAAGATAGATAGATAGATAGATAGATAACCAAATAAAAAGCATTCCTGCAGAGATTCCTGAAAAGTAGAATACCTGGCAGGAGAAGGAAAAAAGGCTTGGAGAGTGGGTCTCCCTGGCAGATACAGAGCTTCTACAAAATCATCTCAACACCCTAGTTTCTTAACCTTCAAACCATTACTCTGCTGGCTTATCTCCTTAAGGATATCAAAGATATTTCATTGTATTAGTTCTTCCAAGCAAAATTAGAGCATGGTGGAGAGGTATTATGGGTTTTAACTGATTGGATATCTCACCTTCAATAATAAGTTCTCAAGTGAAAAAGTTCTCAAAGCTCTGGCTAATTGAGGAGACTAAGGATTCAATCATGTTCATAGATGGAAAAGTAGCAAGCATATCAACAAAACTAGTGTTTTGTGCTGAGGGCTCCATGCTCAGTGGTCTGTCAATCGGTTATCTCCACTCAATTCTACTTTCAGATGTAGTAACCCTGACTTGTTAGCTGGCTCAAAAATACACATAAGAATAATTAACTTAAAGGACATGATTGGCTCAGGACAAATTTATCCCAAGTAAATGACCAGATAACTGTGAGTCAATGCAAAGACTCAGTGGCATTAGGAGACCTGCCTGCAGATACACAATGCAATGCTAAATTCTTAATGATCTTGGGTATGCTCGCTAAGCCCAGTTTACTTACCGGTTAAACAGGAATATTGTCCCTGCCTATCCAGTGCCCAGCCATCTTGTGTTGGAGAAAAGGAGTTAATGCCATACAAATGGCATTGAGCTGAAATCTACGTTTTTTGTTTTGTTTTGTTTTGTTTCTGCAGAGGATGTTACATGTCTTTCAGATGCCCAGTGATTCACTTCACTTCCCTGTATGTTTCCTCCAATATAAAACCATGTGGTCAGATGAAATGATCTCTAAAGTTCTTCCCAGCACTGCCAACCTAGAAATCTGTAACATCATGAGACCATAGTTTTTACTACATACTAATCAACATGGCAGCTGGTCTATGGCAATTAGGCATATGGCTCTTCTCAAGGTTGGGTTTGAGGATCAACCTTTGGAATCTCTGAGCTCTGGGTCAATTACTTTCAAGAGGGGTCCCTGACACTCTTCTTCTCATCACTTGGAGGATACTGTCATCTCTGGGAAGTACCTATCTTAATGTTTCTGCTCTCAGATATTTTATAAGCAAGAGCATCTTAAAGATAGAACATGTGCCATGTAATTAGATTTCCTTGCCTTATGGATACTGTGCTCCTTCAGCTTGAAAGAAGAGGACACTTCACCTAAGGATGAGAGCTGAGCAATGCTGTGTGTCTGCTCACTAGGGTTCACTTCAGCTAGGCAAGAGAAACACTGTCATTAAAAAACAGGGTCTTTGTCCTTTCAACAGCTGCTCCAAAGAACTGGAGAAAAGAGATTTTTTAACCAGGCTACACAGAGCTAAGATTCTAACCCCAGTGACTTTAGGGAGAGGAGGAGGATATAATTACATTAGCTCTTTATAAAGGTAATTTGCAACATCAACACTTCACATTCCAATAACTGCTATAACTCACATGGTAACACTTGATTGGGCAGAAAATATTTCTCTTCCTAGGATCTCAGTGAGGTTCACAGACATGGCTAGCACATGCTTTATTAAAAAGACCATCATCAGTTTTGTGAATCTGCAGAGCCTTGTTCTGACTCTGTAATTAGTACAGAGGGATTTTGAGCAAGTCACTAAAGTCTCTATCTGCCCATAGGTATAAAGTGGGCATAAGAATGCCTTAATCAGGTTATAGTGAGGAAGAAATGAGATAGTTAGAGAGGGGCAGCTGATATTTTCTTTTCTCATCTCTCCAGGTGTATGTTCTCTTTACAAATCTATAAGCAGTTATAGAACAAGACCATTTTAAGCCTCTTTATCTTATTCCTACATAGCAAAATAACTGAAATAGAAACTAAAATAAAATGTCTGAGTTTTTCTTATGCTCGTAAGTCTTTCCTGGTTACCTTTTGTCTCAGAGAGTTCAAATTCCTCCGCCTGGCCAACCAGTCCTTCCAAACCCAAGTCCTGAAATGCAGGCCAGCTAGTAGACTTGAGTATCACAAAGGAGCCTCCACATGTGACACTGGTCGCACTGTCCCCTCTACCCTGAGAGCCATTCTCTGTCATCCTTGCAAACCTTTTTTCCATCTGGAAAAAGTAAAAATCTAACACCACCTCCTTCATAAATCCCCACCCTGCCATTTATCCCTCCATCCACTGGCCTCCCATAATATTGTTCTGTATATCCTAAAGGGCTTAGCCCAGTCAGTCTTATACTAGAGTTACTTGCTATTGTTCTCCCTCTTGAACTATAAATCTTTTGAGAGGATCCCTTATAACATTTAGCACCTAAACTATGATGATTTAAAAAAAAATGTATCAGCATCTCAGAAGTCTCAATGCACTACTGAAAGCAAAGTATTTTTGCTCCTTTGCCTGTTAGGGAGTACTCCATGCTTCCTTTCTGTTCTGCCTTTAGCCTTTCTAACACGGTGGCTGTAAGACCGGCTGCCACTGGAACCCCTGCCCAGTCCCATGAAGACAGAGTCTGGCCCCCTCCTGCTCAGGCTCACAAGGCTAGCCTCAGAGGATTTTAGTCCTTGACACCCACCAGTCGGGCATGCTGGAGACTTACTGCACTAGCAGTAAGAGTTCAACTACTTGCCTTTCAAATAGTGTGTGCAAGTTTTGCTAGCTATCCTGGAGACAGGATAGGCTACCCACTCCAGTATTCTGTCCTGGGGAATTCCATGGATTGTATAGTTCATGGGGTCGCAAACAGTAGGACACGACTGAGTGACTTTCATGGGCTTCCCTGACAGGTCAGTTGGTAAAGAATCCACCTGCAATGCAGGAGACCCTGGTTTGATTCCTGGGTCGAGAAGATCCTCTGGAGAAGGGATAGGCTACCCACTCCAGTAATCTTGGGCTCCCCTTATGGCTCTGCTGGTAAAGAATTCACTTGCAATGTGGGAGATCTGGGTTCGATCCCTGGGTTGGGAAGATCCTCGGAGAAGGGAAAGGCTACCCATTCCAGTATTCTGACCTGGAGAATTCCATAGACAGTCCATGGGGTCACAAAGACTCGGACATGACTGAGCGACTTTCACCAAGAACTTACCCAGTGCTTGTTACATTATGGGTAGGTTATTCACCACTGGTCTGCCAGTAGACTTTGGGAATTATCTCTATTTATAAATCAAGTGTTGACTTTACTATGAGAGAAAAAAAGACTGTAGAATTTGATGATTAATTTGAGAATTAAAATGTCTTCAAATTGACATAGCCCAATCACATCCTTTTATGAATAAGGAAACTGAAAACCAGAAAGGTCACCCAGCTAGATAATGACAGAGTGAGGACTGAAACCTAGACCTCAGACTTGTCAGTTCAGCTCAGTTTCTACACCATATCCTGGTTACTATCAGCGTTATTTTGGTAGATATACTTTAGTATATATGAGAACAAACGGGAACATTGGAAACCTATGGCCAGGCAAGCAAATCATCTGCAAAAAAGTTAAGGTGGCTATACCAATGTTGGAAACTAGTTGGTAACTAATCTGTGATTATATTCTTAAAACATAAATACCAGGGAAGCCTGAGTGGGGGAGTTTGCGACTCCCAGGAAGTGGCTGTTGTCCTTGAGGGCTCTAACACATGTGTCAGGGACCTTCATGGCTGCTACTGGCAGGAGCTGCAAACCGCAGTGGAAAACCACGGATGACGGCCAGCCTCTCAATGATGATAAATCAGCATACAAGCTACTCTAACTGTTGGGCTCTTGCTAAACTCCTTTTCACTAATCTGCTTTTGATTTTGCTGCCCCCTCATCTGCAGAATTCTCCCTCTCCTGTTGGACTTGGCCACATTTGAATCAGTCTGCAAGACCCAACTAACGTCCATCTTGTCTCATTCTTTTATTCATTCATTCAAGAGATATTTTGGGGAACTCTGGATTTTGGGCACCACTCTAGGATCTCAAGGAGATCAAACAAGTCAATCCTAAAGGAAATCAACCCTGAATACTCATTGGAAGAACCGGTGCTGAAACTGAAGCTCCAATACTTTGGTCACCTGATGTGAAGGGCCGACTCTTTGAAAAAGGCCCTGATGCTGGGAATGATTGAGGGCAAGAGGAGAAGTGGGTGACACAGGATGAGATGGTTGGATGGCATCACTGACTCAATAGATATGAGTTTGAGCAAACTCAGGGAGATAGTGAAGGACAGGGAAGCTGGCATGCTGCAGTTCATGGGGTCACAAAGAGTCGGACATGACATAGCAACTGAAGATCAATAACTAGGATCTCAAGACAAAGTTTACACTCTAGTGGGGTAAAACAGAAAAACAAAAGCCAAAAATGTATATTTATATCTATGTTTACATATACATACATATATCTGAAATATACAGATGCATATTTACATACATATAGTATACACAAGTTTATGCTAAGCTACTTCAGTCATGTCCAATTCTTTGCAACCCCATGGACTGTAGCCCACCAGGCTGTCCATGGGATTCTCCAAGCAAAAATACTGGAATGGGTTGCCATGCTCTCCTCCAGGGGATCTTCCTGATCCGAGGATCAAACCCACATCTCATGTCTCCTGGATTGGCAGGCGGGTTCTTTATCACCAGTGCCGCCTGGCAAGCCCAGTATATACACATACATGTATATTTATCAAATGATATTAACTACTAAGAAAAAATAAATAACTGCTAAGAAAAAATAAAATAGAACATAAAGACAAAGTTTAAAGATGAAAGATGGAGAGATCTGTCTGAGACATACTCCTTTTGAGAAAGTGACAAGCAAGCAAAGATATAATGGAAACGAACACTTGTCGAGTATATGTAGAATCAGAACTCTATAGTTAATCCCTTAATTCTCTTAGTGCATCATATTTTTATTCAACAAATAAATATCCATGTGAGACCCTGTGTACTAGATGATGGGCACCTAGTGGGGAATGAAGGGGACCTAGCACTGCCTTTTGGAGCGCGTGGTCTGCTGCAAGGGCAGGTGTAATTAAACACATGAACACACAAAGGCCCTCGGAGCTATGCTGCCTGTATCCCTTCTTTATCTCTGAGGGGATTCAAAGTGGGGCTGGCAGGTATTAGGCCCTAGGGAAGAGTTAGCTGATAACTGCCATAATCTCAGCTAATTGCTCCAGGAAAAGCAGATTTCCACCAAGATTATGCTGAGGCCATTTGGAAGTCTAGTCAACTCAGTGGCAGGTACCTCAGACATCATCTCAGGTTTAATGTTGTTAGCCAGAACACACACTCTCACATTTTCATGCCATATTGTAGTAGTCAAATATTTTTACATGCATCACTTTGTGATTAGGTAGATCTGAGCAAAATGGCCAGAACTGGAAACGTTCTGTCGGAAAGTGCTTTTGAGGCTATTTGATCCAACCATTTACCCACTGCTGGTTCCTTTCTTCAGCATTTCTGAGGAACAGCCAGCCATTCCTGCTTCAACATTTCTAATGATGAGGCACCCTTGCCTCTCAAAGCAATCCTTCCCATTTCCTGGAAGCCCAGTGGCTCGTTAGTGGTCAGGTGGGATACATTCCTTGTCTGTTGACTCCCAGTCAAGCGCTCTTTGCACTGGGGCCCTCTCTCAGAAGGACTCACCTCAAGCCATGGCTGAGGAAGCCCTTGACTAAGGAGGGCCGGTCCCCTCTTCCTCAGGCGGAGGCTCTCACTTCACCCTGATAAACATTGCCCACAAGTGCATATCCCCAGGAAGCCCAATCAGAGCACAATGAGCATATCCAAATGGAAACACATCTTATGCACAAGTACAGGCTGTCTGTGATCGAAATAGAATGTGTGTGAGTGTGTGTGTGTGTGTGTGTGTGTGTGTGTGTGTGTGTGTGTGGGGGGGGGTTCATTTAATCAAGTTCTCTGACAACTGTTTATTGAAAGGAAAGTATGAATGGCTCAGCAGCAAGGGGAAGGATCCTGGCTTTCAAAAACCTGATGTACTTTCCTGAGTCCTCCAAAAAACACAAGCGGAGGGCAGAATGCTCCAGACAGGCCATGGGTAAACAAGTCCATGTAAGGGCATGTGAGCATCCTGAGACTTTCTAGGAGAGAAGCAAGCCTGCTGCCATAGGACAGACATGTTCCGGCCAGCCTTTCCTCTTCTGCTCCTTCTCCAAACCTGGCTCCTGGGAGTCCTGGAAGTCAAACTGAAGGCTTCAATCATACCCTGAGAGCACAGTACCTCAGAACCCTCCTGTGCTCTGGCTTTGAGTGCAGAGGTAGAAATCAAGGAGCCCTACCCTACCTCACAGCCTCAGCTGCAGGAGGCAGACTCTGACAGCCGAGGAGGGGGCTAGAGAGGGTGCAAGACTCCCGATGGAGTGGGCAGGGAGGACTGGAACATTGAAGCCTTTGCACCTGCATGTGGATGGAGGATTGAGATGGAAGCTGACTCACTCCTTAACTGGATTACAGGACCAGAGAGTCAGACATTTAAATATCACCTGGCCCTGTGCTTTAAAAAAAATAAGTTTCATATTCCTTGATTTAAATGAAATCTCAGCTGGAACATAAACAAATAAAGATTTTAGGAGCTGAGCCACCCTGGGATCGGAGGGCTGGAGCTCTCCCAGTGACCTGTGCCAACCCACCTCACCCAGGTGGTGACCCCAACGCGGGCCCCATAAAACTCTTGGAGGGCGCCATTCCAAAACCAGCAAGTAAATCAATTATCCTTCATTTTACAAATAAGGAAACTGAGGCCTAGAAAGGGCTGGTGTAAAGTCACCCTTCTGGCTCAAGGCTTAGAGGTGTCCCAGTTCAAGCTCCTTCTACTCAACTCAGCTTCCTGGGGAAGATGTCCTTCCTTTGATGTCCACCCAGAGGGACATTCAGGAAGTTCCCTAGGGAATGGGGCTACCTCCAAGCCATTACATCTATTAATTTGTTTCCTGTGATGGGGTTCCTAGAGCAAATAATAGAGTGTAGTTCAGAGGTCCCCAACCCCAGAACCATGGAACGGTACTGGTCTGTGGCCAGCTAGGAGCCAGGTGCTCAACAGGAGATGAGCAGTGGGTGAGCGAGTGAGTGCAGCTTCATCTACATTTACAGCTGCTCCTCATCGCTCGCATTACCACCTGAGCTCTGCCTCCTGTCAGATCAGTAGTGGCATTAGATTCCCATAGGAACGTGAACCCTACTGTGAACTGTGCATGAAAGGCATCTAGGTTGTGCGCTCCTTATGCGAATCACCCCAAAACCACCCCCCACCCCACTCCACCCCAAGGTTCTCTGGAAAAATTGTCTTCCACAGAACTGATCCCTGGGCCAGAAAGGATGGGACTGCTGGTGGAGTCAGTGAGTTGCCAAGTTGGCCTGCAGTCAAGTGTCTCATCAGCCAGCAAGGCAGCTCATTCAGCAAGGAAGTGTCACAGGGCCCAGGTGGACTCCAGTTTCTGGAACAGTTTTCACACATACACTACCTCTCATGCCTCCTAACACCCTTGTAAAGTTCACTAGGGAGGAATTATCGGTCCCATTTTATACTTGAAAAACGTGTAGCATAAATGGTTCACACGACTTGTCTGAGGTTGAGAGAATTTAATAACAAAGTTGAGATTTAAATACTGATTTGTTGACATAGTTTATAACTCATTCAGCCTCTTACTGATTGCTCTGAAAACGCCCTCTCATGCCCGGGCTGTTTTGTGGATTCTGCACCCTAAATAGGGCAACACCAATTCATGCTTCACCTGCAGGTATGAGGTGGTGTCTCTATACCTGTTTCCACTGTGACCTGGACTGGAATTATATTTACACAAATTATGTTTAGGAAATTTGAGTGTTTGAAAATAAATTAATAAATATTTGTGGAAAGAAAGAAAGGAAGGGAGGGAAAATGGAGAGGGAGAAGGGAGGGGGAGCAGGAAGGAGGAGAAAGAAAGAAGCACTTAGGGAAGGCAGAAGTTGATTTTTTTCTCTATGAGAAACCTGCAAGGAATGTTTCATCATGGAATCCCTGGTCACACAAACTCCAGTCAGGCTGGAAACTGAAGATCAGAAAAGAACAAGTGTTTGTGGGGACTGAGAAAAACATCAATTAAATAACTGGAAAAGGAAACAGAGTGGTTGAGAGAAAAGTTCCCAGAGTCACCCGGTCGTAGTTGGGATCTTAACTCACATTTGCTAACTGGGTGATAAGGAATACCTGTTTATCCATTGACTCTGTTTCCTCCTCTGTAAAATGAGGATTATCATGGCTCTCTTGTGGGATATCAAAAAGATAGAAGGAGATCAAGGAGTGAAGTGCCTCCCCAGGGCATCTGATCAGTAATTGAGGGCAGGTGCCCACAGGTGACTTTCCCCAAGTTCCCCTTTTTCCTGCTTTAACCACATTCTGTTCAAGTCAAGCCCAGCTCTAGTGTCTGCCTGAAGCCCGCTCTGGATTCGTTATTGTTCAACCACCTTTTATCTTGTCTAACACCTGACTGCTACTATCAGTCAATACCGAACATTTGAGCCCTGTGATGGTTCATTTTATATGCCAACTTGACTGAGCTAAGAAGCGCTGCCTGGTAAATCATAATTTCTGGGTATATCTATGAGGGTCTTTCTGGAAGAGATCAGTATTTGAATCTATAGACTGAGTAAAGATCACCTTCATCCATGTAGGTGAGCATCATCCAATCTGCTGGGGACCTGAATATAACACAAAGACTGAGGGTCTGCTTTTTACTCGAGTGGGAGCATCCACCCTCTCCTGCCCTCAGGCATTAGCCCTCCTTGCTCTTGAGCCCTCCGACCTGGACTAAAAATAACACCATTGTCTCTCCTGGTTGTCAGGACCTCGGGTTTGGACAGGAACTATATCCACTGCTGTCTTTCCTGAGCCTCCAGCTTGCAGATGGCAGATCGTGGACGTTTCACTATTCACAGTCCTATGAGCCAATTCCTCGGAACAGATTCTTTCTGTATATGGGTACATATTCAGTTGCTTCTGTTTCTCTAGAGAACTCTAACACAAGCCCTTAATTATTTACTATTATTTTTATGTGTTTATATCTTTTCTCTTTTAAATAATGCTCTGAGCCCTTTGAGGCTTGGAGTCATGTTTGCTCTTAAGTTCCCGTGGACTTAAGCCTCGGGCTGGGCACACTGAGCCATGTCCTGTGTATATTTATTGAGCCAATGCTTAGCTGAGTGACTTGTACCCTCCACTTGCTACTAATGTCCTTCTGACTATGCAAAAAAAAAAAGTGTATGATGTTTTCCTGAGTCACCAAATGCAACACTCTCCATCCTTTGGGGATTGGTTCTTGACTATATTTCTGAAGTCAGGAGAACTGCTTGGAGAGGAATCATTCTAGAGCATAATGGAGTGAGGAGGGGAAATAAAGGGGGTGAATGTTTCCCATACTTTTCCCAAGAAGATCCCATTCTATCAGGGATCTTTGTTTGCCAAGTTGGAGATGCAGTTGACCATATTTCTTCATCATGAATTTTCACATAGTCATCAATGTAACACACATATTTATCAGACAGTAATGATGTTAGTTAAAACCTGAGCCATTTACTTAGTAAAATTTACTATTTTAAAGATGAATTCCTTTGTTTTCTATGATCCATGAAGGAATTAAAACAGGGCTTATCAGAAAATCAGCTCACTCCAAGCATCAAGTGCTTAGGCACCTTTTCTCAGAACACGTGCCTGGGTAAAGTCTTGGCATAACAGCACTCGGAGAAACAGTACTGTCAAGATTGCTGGTCTGGAATTTGAATCCTGGGTTCAAGTTCAGTTTCTGTTACCAAATTACTTTGCTTGTAACATGAAGGGATTGGTCAAGATAAACTTTTTGACTTCTTCTAGATCTTGATGTTATTAAACAAAACAAAACAAAACAAAAAATCACTTCACCTCAGTCCCAAACCTGTCCTAAACAATAACATTTGATGACATCCATTTTTATCTTTCCCTATTACTTCCTAGTATCATTTGATTATACAGACCCATGAAAGAACCGTCTCTTCTTCTGTCTGAAATCAGAAGGCAAGAGTCACTGAAAGAGGAAAGACAATGCCAAATCTATTCAATTATTGCCAGTCTCTGCCTGTCATGTAGAGAAACTGTGACCTTGATCCTGCCCAGAAAAAATAAATGAAAACTCAAACTTCAGACCTTGGTGTTGAAAAGGCAAAACAAAATGTGACACATGTTTTTCCCAGTCACACAAGTGTACTGCGTTTCCTAAGAGCAGAGTATTCCTTAGACAGCAGGGCCTTGCCTCATTAGTCAAACCTTGTCCTAGGCCAGTGTGTTCATAATCAACAATTAATAGCAATTATCAGGCTAAAGACAAATATCTTCATCTTAGGTAACTCACTATACTGCAATTCACTTTGACATTGACGTCTGTGCAAAGCGTATACAAGTAGCAGAAGGAAATCACATAGAAAGAACATGAAAGCATGTCTTGGGCTGGGGAAGGGAATGCAAGGGTGGCTTCTAAGCTCCAAACACTCTATACTGAGTCTAGCTCTGTCCCCGCACCTAAGAACAAGAGCTGGAGACACTGAAAAGCCAGGTCTGGGCATGTATCCTGGGCCCTATATTATTTTGTTACGCTCACAAGAATGGCCCGCAGGTTCTGTATTGTAAAAGGCTGAGAAAGGGGTGGAAGGAGGGTGCACACAGAAAATAAACTGATGAAACCAAGCCTCCTTAGTCACTAAAAATGGAAAGGGCCTAACCATAGTATGGTGTCACCCTGACCATTACACAGTCAGCTATGGTCACTGTGGGCCATGCAAAGATGAGAGCGAGTGCAGGAAAGCCAACACAGAGTGCCGAGCTGACCACAGCAGGGATGCACACACTCAAGCTGCTCCAGCAGCATGAAGAAAGAGGCTCCCTGGACTGGTGGGACAGCCAGGGCGGGCCTGTGATCCAGCTCTCGCCCTGGATGGAATGACAGGGAACTTCTTTCCTTCCCACTCTCGCCCTTTCCACAGAGTTTCCCAGGCCTGTTCTTCTCTACATGTCCCAGTCACATCCACCTTTCAGTCCTAACCCACTTCTATCCTCGATCTTCTGTGAAGATGACCCTGCATACTCTATCCATGTCCCTCTTTTCTCAGGACGCCCACAGCATCAGCAGTTTCAATAAGAGTTTATGCTTGAGTCTAACCATGAGCCCTGATGACAGTGGAGAGACAAAGTAGAATCAGGTCCTGGCGACAGGGTGAAGCAGCCTTACCAGCCCTGGCATTCTTACCTCTAGACTTCCTTAGTCACGAGAAAACTCAACTTCTATCTTGTCTGAGATTTGTTCTGTGAGTTTTCTGTTATTGGAAGCTGAACTTAACTTTCCTTGTTATGGAAACCCATCACATTGTATTTGTGGAGGAGTCACAAAGAGTTGGACATGACTTAGTGACTAAACAATACTCCCGGTGACCTGAATTCAGGCAATCCATACCTTAACCTGAATGAAAGTGGGCTTAGAGCAGGTTTCTTCAGAAAGTATATTCTTCCTCTTTAAAACACTTTAGTCCCCAGCTCCAGAATTCTTGACTCCTCTGGGTTAAAAGCTAAAGTTCAAGGGAGCTTCTTATTTTATGGTTGCTGACTCTGAAATGGAGCAAAGAGCACTGGGAATGCGCATACCACCAGGGCTCACTGCTTCATTGGTTATACCCAAGAGAAAAGGCTTAGGAACCAGGGAAGAAGAAAGAGGAAGGAAGGAAGGAAGCAAGCAGAAGAGAATGACTGTCTGAGATCTGTGTAAATGAGCATGACTAGAGGAAGAAGGTGAGAATCTTCTAATTAAAGAGAACAGTGTAGGAAAAGTTCTCTTAGAAATCTGTCTACAGATGTACTCATGAGCATCATGGAATAAAATTGCTTCTGGAAGGAAGGCAATCAGTAGCATCCATTTGATAACATATATGCTTCCCTACAGACTCAAGTCAATTAAAGTTCATCATTACTTGGGTAATATTACTACAAGTTCTAGGGAGAAAACTCAGCACTTCCACAACTATTTACTAAGCTATCACTATGTGTCATAAACATAGTTCCTGTCCTTGAAAAGTTTGAAATTTAGTAAGAAGTCAAGACTAACATTTATCAAGCAATAAGTACATTATCTAGAAAAAAAGTTTTGATGAGTAAACCTGACTTGTACAGCGGAAGTTTAATGCCACTTCCATCAGAAATAGACGCCTTCTTTGTACCCCCACTGCAAGTGTTTACACCCCTCCAAACCCTCAGCATGGTTTTTTTTTTTAATCTGCCATATATTACCTTGAAGTCTGTGTGTGTGTGTGTATGTGTGTGCTGTGTCTGTGTGCTTATGTTCTCTCCACCATTTCCTATGTTCTTTTTCTTATTGTTCCATCACTAAGTCATGTCCAGCTCTTTGAAATCCCATTCCAAACTCTTTTAGAATCACACAAAGCTTCCTTGTCCTTCACTCTCTCCCTGAGTTTGCTCAAACTCACGTCCACTGAGTCAGTGATGCCATCCAACCATCTCAACCTTGCCCCCTTCTCCACCTGACCTCAGTCCTTCCCAGCATCAGGGTCTTTTCCAACAAGCTGGCTCTTTGTATCAGATGGCCAAAATATTGGAGCCTCAGCTTCAGCCCTTTCAGTGAAAATTCAGCATTGATTTCCTTTACGATTGACTGGTTTGATCTCATTGCTGTCCAAGGAACTCTCAAAAGTCTTCTCTAGCACCACGGTTGTAAAAGCATCAATTCTTCAATGCTCAGCCTTCTTTATGGTCCAAATCTCACATCCATACATGACTACTGGAAAAACCATAGCTTTGACTTTGACTATACAGACCTTTGTTGGCAAACTGATGTCTCTACTTTTTAATAGACTGTCTAGATTTGTAATAGCTTTCCTACCAATGAGCAAGCGTCTTTTAATTTCATGGCTGAAGTCATCTGTCCACAGTGATTTTGGAGCCCAAGGAAAGAAAATTTGTCATTGTTTTCACTTTTCCCCCATCTATTTGCCAGAAAGTGATGGGACTAGATGCCATGATCTTACTGTTCTGAATGTTGAGTTTAACCCAGCTTTTTTCACTCTCATGAAGAGGCTCTTTTGTTCCTCTTCACTTTTGGCCAATAAAGTGGTATCTTGTGCAAATCTGAGCTTGTTGATGTTTCTTCCTGGAATCTTTAATTAAACTTGTAATTCATCCAGTCTGGAATTTCACACGATGTACTCTGCATATAAGTTAAATAAGCAGGGTGACAGTATACAACCTTGACATACTCCTTTCCCAATTTTGAACCAGTCCATTGTTCCACGTCTGGTTCTAACTTGACCTGCATACATGTTTCTCAGGAAACAGGTAAAGTGGTCTGGTATTTCCATCTCTTGAAGAATTTTCCACAGTTTGTTTATGATCCACACAATTAAAGACTTTAGCACAGTCAATGAAGCAGAAGTAGATGTTTTTTCTGGAATTCTCTTGCATTCTCTATGATCCAATGGATGTTGGTAATTTGATCTCTGGTTCCTCTGCCTTTTCTAAGTCCAGCTTGTACATCTGGAAATTATTGGTACATGTACTACTGAAGCCTAGCTGGAAGGATTTTGAGCATTACCTTGCAAGCATGTGAAATGAGTGTAATTGCACGAGAGTTTGAACATTCTTTGGCATTGCCCTTCTTTGGGACTGGAATGGAAACTGACCTTTTCCAGTCCTAAGGTGACTGCTGAGTTTTCCAGATTTGCTGACATATTGAGTAATATATTAGGCTCCTTAATGATAAGCATTAAGTCTTATACATTTGTGCCTCTTCCGTGATGTCTGTTCCGGTCCCTGGCACACAGTTAGGCATTAGTGACTCTTGGCTGGCTGTCTCTTAGAAAAGAGTTAAGGAATGCTGAACATGCTCTTTAAGATGAACAATCTCACTGGAGAGCTCAGAGAGGTTCCAAGTAAGGTCTGGCTGTGCTGGTAGAATTTAAACAGGTAGAGCAGAGTGGGAAGAGTATTATTATCTAATGATGGGAGACCCAGACGGTGGTATTGTTTCCTCGCCTTTGATTGTTTAACTCTCCAAGTTAAACAATGCAATTGTTTTGTTTTAGCATTGAGGAGATAAAACTCTTTGTTTATAAGCCTAATCATAGTAAGAAGAGGGGCAGGTAGGAAGTTCCCTTTGGGGCAGAAGCCACCTTTAGCCTAAATGAAGGTTTCCTCATTTGCCAAGAGTCCAAACAAAACTTACAGGTGCTCTGCACACAGTTGGCTCATGGGCAGTAGAAGCAGCTTTCAGATACTAACCTGGACTCTGTTGAGAGTCTTTGAAAGTTAATCTTTCTCATTGCAGAACATCATTTGTAGGAGGAAAGGGCAGAGTAATGGATCTCTAACGATTCTCTGCCAGCTGTATATTCTAAGACTTAAGAAGCTGGTGGTATTTCATAACCTAAATGAGTTAAAGATACACTGGAGAAAATGGGGGTGATCAAATTAGACAAAAATGCCTCATGTCACAGGTACAGGTTTCTGGATAAGGAATCCATGCCCATCCCCTATCATTTTAGATTCAGGGCCAGGTCCAATAGTCATTTAATTTTATGGAATCTCTCACTTTTCCTGTATTTCCAAAAGAAATATCCTAGGATGGACAGTCTTGTGTTGCAAAGCAAGTATTACAAGTGCACAGGCAGGGCATAGGGAATTGTAAGTGCTGTATTGATGCTCACGGTATTCCCAGAGTCCACTTTCCCTATAACTTCAAAGAGTGGCAAATAAAATAGTGGGGCTCAGTGGTAAAGAATTTCCCTGCCAATGCAGAAGATGTGGGTTCAATCCCTGGGTTGGGAAGATTCCCTGGAGAAGGAAATGGTAACCCACTCCAAAGGTGGAGTGAAGTCTGGAAGAAGTTGGAGAATATTCTGGCCTCAGCACTGCCCTCCAGATACTAAACTCTCAAGAGACAAACCTGTTTCTAGCTTAACTCTCTATGCTCTTTCTGCAGCCAAAGAAGTTCTCCATTTCCCCTTATTTTCCCTCCCTTCCAATTGATCCTCCCTTCTCTCTTTTCTGATAGTAACCTCATCACAACTTCATGGATGGGAGATCATTTTGCTTTATAGACTCAGAATTTTGTGTTTCTAACAGAAGTACACAGCATAATGATGGTCTCTGTGGAAGCGGTCCTTGTGGAAACTGGGTGACACCATGGTTCATCGAGTCGAGAAGCAGTACAGTGATAATGCTAGCCGAGACTTAGCGATGCTAGGTTAATGAAAAGAGCAAAGCGGATTTTTCCCAAAATGAAGATTTAGTATTTTTTAACACTATAGCAGGTTCAGGTTCTTTGGGGCCTCATAAGAACTCCATAGAAGGCAGATTATCAGTATTTTTAAATAGTTGAGAAAACGGAGGCCTAAATTTTTATGGGTCCAAAATCACTGCAGATGGTAATTGCAGCCATGAAATTAAAAGACGCTTACTCCTTGGAAAGAAAGTTATGACCAATCTAGGCAGCATATTGAAAAGCAGAGACATTACTTTGCCGACAAAGGTCCATCTAATCAAGGCTATGGTTTTTCCAGTGGTCATGTATGGATGTGAGAGTTGGACTATAAAGAAAGCTGAGTGCTGAAGAATTGATACTTTTGAACTATGGTGTTGGAGAAGACTCTTGAAAGTCCCTTGGACTGCAAGGAGAGCCAACCAGTCCATCCTAAAGGAGATCAGTCCTGGGTGTTCATTGGAAGGACTGATGTTGAAGCTGAAACTCCAATACTTGGGCCACCTGAGATGAAGAGCTGACTCACTGGAAAAGACCCTGATGCTGGGAAAGATTGAGGGCAGGAGGAGAAGGGGACCACAGAGGATGATATGCTTGGATGGACATGGGTTTGGGTGGACTCTGGGAGTTGGTGATGGACAGGGAGGTCTGGCGTGTTGCAGTTCATGGGGTCGCAAAGAGTCGGACACGACTGAGCGATTGAACTGAACTGAATTGAAAGGACCTATTGCAGAACCTTTTTTTGCAGAAATTGAAATGTCAGGGACAACAGCCAAAACAATCTTGAAAAAGAACAAATTGGGAGAACACACATTTCCTGATTTCAAAATGTACTATAAAGAGTGTGGCATTGGCATAAGAATACACATATAGCAATAGAATAAAATTGACTGCTCAAAACCAAACCCTTACATGTATTGTCCATTGAATTTTTATAGGTGCTAATATCATTGCTTCCCTCGTAGCTCAGTTGGTAAAGAATCTGCCTGCAATGCAGGAGACTCAGGTTTGATTCCTGGGTCATGAAGATCCGCTAGAGAAGGAAATGGCAACCCACTCCAGTATTCTTCCCTGGACAATCCCATGGACAGAAGACCCTGGTAGGCTACAGTCCATGGGGTCACAAGAGTCAGACACAACTTAACGGCTAAACCACCACCACTAAGATAATACAATGAGAGGAGAATACAAGCAGTATTCAATAAATACTGCTTGGACAACTGGATGCTGCTGCTAAGTCGCTTCAGTCGTGTCCGACTCTGTGTGACCCCACAGACAGCAGCCCACTAGGCTCCTCTGTCCTGGGATTCTCCAGGCAAGAATACTGGAGTGGGTTGCCATTTCCTTCTCCAATGCATGAAAGTGAAAAGTGAAAGTGAAGTCGCTCAGTCACGCCCAACTCTTAGCGACCCCATGGACTGGAGCCTACGTCCATGGCTACATCCCAGGCTCCTCTGTCCATGGGATTTTCCAGGCAAGAGTACTGGAGTGGGGTGCCATTGCCTTTTCCAGGACAACTGGATATACATATACAAAAGAAGGATAAAGAGAAGAATGAAGAGGGGAAAAAATGAAGACATTGTTTTTGGATGCCTATTTGACACCATGTACAAAACTTAACTCAAAATGGATCACAGGTTGAAATATAAGAGCTAAAGCTATAAACCTCTTAGAAGAAAACACAGAAGCAAATTTCTTGACCCTTTGGTTAGGCAAAGCCTTCTTAGGCAAAACACCAAAACAAAAACAAGAGAAAAATTTTAACTTCATCAAAATTAAAACCTGTGTGGTCACCATTAAGAAAATGAAAAGACAACCCACAGAATGGGAGAATATATTTGCAACTCATTTATTTGATAAGGGACTTGTATCATGAATGTATAAAGAATTCTTACAAAACAAAACAATAAAAGACAAGTAATTCAATTTTCAAATGGGCAAAGATGTGAACAGACATTTCTGCCCCATACCAAAAAAAAAAAAAAGCCTGTGGCCAAAGCAAATTAAAAGGTGCTCAGCATTACTAGTCATTCAGTTCAGTTCAGTTCAGTCACTCAGTTGTGTCCGACTCTTTGTGACCCCATGAATCGCAGCACACCAGGCCTCCCTGTCCATCACCAACTCCCAGAGTTCACTCAGACTCATGTCCATCGAGTCGGTGATGCCATCCAGCCATCTCACCCTCTCTTGTCCCCTTCTCCTCCTGCCCCCAATCCCTCCCAGCATCAGAGTCTTTCCAATGAGTCGGTTCTTCACATCAGGTGGCCAAAGTATTGGAGTTTCAGCTTCAGCATCAGTCCTTCCAGTAAATATTAAGGACTGATTTCCTTTAGGACTGACTGGTTGGATCTCCTTGCAGTCCAAGGGACCCACAAAAGTCTTCTCCAACACCACATTTCAAAGCCATCATTTCTTCAGCGCTCAGGTTTCTTTATAGTCCAACTCTCACATCCATACATCACTACCAGAAAAAAACATAGCCTGGACTGGAAGGACCTTTGTTGGCAAAGTAATGTCTCTGCTTTTTAGTATGCTATCTAGGTTTGTCATAACTTTTCTTCCAAGGAGCAAGTGTCTTTTAATTTCATGGCTGCAGTCACCATCTGCAGTGATTTTGGAGTTCCCCCAAAACAAAATCTCTCATTGTTTCCATTGTTTCCCCATCTATTTGCCATGAAGTGATGGAACCAGATGCCATGATCTTAGTTTTTGGAATGTTGAGTTTTAAGCTACCTTTTCATTCTCCTCTTTTGCTTTCATCAAGAGGCTCTTTAGCTCTTTGCTTTCTGCCACAAGGGTGGTGTCATCTGTATATCTGAGGTTATTGATATTTCTCCCAGCAATCTTGATTCCAGCTTGTGCTTCATCCAGCCTGGCATTTAGCATGATGTACTCTGAATATAAGTTAAATAAACAGGGTGACAATATACAGCTTTGATGTACTCTTTTCCCTATATGGAACCAGTCTGTTGTTCCATTGTCAGTTCTAACTGCTGCTTTCTGACCTGCATACAAATTTCTCAGGAGGCAGGTAAGGTGGTCTGGTATTCCCAACTCTTTTAGAATTTTCCACA
Source organism: Bos mutus (assembly GCF_027580195.1). Lineage (NCBI taxonomy): Eukaryota > Metazoa > Chordata > Mammalia > Artiodactyla > Bovidae > Bos > Bos mutus. The sequence goes on along the minus strand of NC_091640.1, from coordinate 44,634,189 downwards.
GTTTGTTGTGATCCACACAGTCAAAGGCTTTGGCATAGTCAATAAAGCAGAAATAGATGTTTTTCTGGAATTCTCTTTCTTTTTCGATGATCCAGCAAATGTTGGCAATTTGACCTCTGGGTCCTCTGTCTTTTCTAAATCCAGCTTGAATATCTGCAAATTCATGGTCCATGTACTGTTGAAGCCTGGCTTGGAGAATTTTGAGCATTACTTTGCTATCGTGTGAGATGAGTGCAATTGTGAGGTAGTTTGAACATTCTTTGGCATTGTCTTTCTTTGGTATTGGAATGAAAACTTACCTTTTCCAGTCCTGTGGCCACTGCTGAGTTTTCCAAATTTGCTGGCATATTGAGTGGAACACTTTCACAGCATCATCTTTTAGGATTTGAAATAGCTCAACTGGAATTCCATCACCTCCACTAGCTCTGTCCATAGTGATACTTCCTAGGGTCCACTTGACTTCACATTCCAGGATGTCTGGCTCTAGGTGAGTGATCACACCATCATGGTTATCTGGTTCATGGTCTTTTTTATATAATTCTTCTGTGTATTCTTGCCACCTCTTCTTAATATCTTCTGCTTCTGTCAGGTCCATACCATTTCTGCCCTTTTTTGTGCTCATCTTTGCATGAAACATTCTCTTGGTATCTCTAGTTATCTTTTTTTAATTTTTAAACTTTACATAATTGTATTAGTTTTGCCAAATATCAAAATGAATCCATCACAGGTATACATGTGCTCCCCATCCTGAACCCTCCTCCCTCCTCCCTCCCCATACCATCCCTCTGGGTCGTCCCAGTGTACTAGCCCCAAGCATCCAGTATCATGCATTGAACCTGGACTGGCATCTCGTTTCATACATGATATTTTACATGTTTCAATGCCATTCTCCCAAATCTTCCCACCCTCTCCCTCTCCCACAGAGTCCATAAGACTGTTCCATACATCAGTGTCTCTTTTGCTGTCTCGTACACAGGGTTATTGTTATCTTGAAGAGATCTAGTTATCTTGAAGAGATCTCTAGTCTTTCCCATTCTATTATTTTCCTCCATTTCCTTGCATTGATCACTGAGGAAGGCTTTCTTATCTCTCCCTGCTATTCTTTGGAACTCTGCATTCAAATGGGTATATCTTTTCTCCGTTGCCTTTAGCTTCTCTTTCTTTTCTCAGCTATTTTTAAGGCCTCCTTGGACAACCATTTTGCCTTTTTGCATTTCTTTTTCTTGGGGATGGTCTTGATCACTGCCTCCTGTACAATGTCATGAACCCCGTCCATAGTTCTTTAGGCACTCTGTCTATCAGATCTAATCCCTTGAATCTATTTGTCACTTCCACTGTATAAACATAAACAATTTGATTTAGGTCGTACCTGAATGGTTTAGTTGTTTTCCCTACTTTCTTCAATTTAAGTCTGAATTTAGCAATAAGAAGATCATGATCTGAGCCATAGTCAGCTCCTGGTCTTGTTTTTGCTGACTGTGTAGAGCTTCTCCATCTTTTGCTGCAAAGAATATAATCAATCTGATTTCGGTGTTGACCTTCTGGTGATGTCCATGCATGAGGAGTATGAAAAGGCAAAAAGGTATGGCACTGAAAGATGAACTCCCCAGGTTGGTAGATGCCCAATATGCTACTGGAGAAGAGCAGAGAAATAACTCCAGAAAGAACGAAGAGATGGAGACAAAGCAGAAATAACACACAGCTGTGGATGTGACGGGTGATGGAAGTAAAGTCCAATGCTATAAAGAGCAATATTGCAATAGGAACCTGAAATGTTAGGTCAATGAATCAAGGCAAATCGGAAGTGGTCAAACAGGAAATGGCAAGAGTGAACATTGACATTTTAGGAATCAGTGAACTAAAATGGACTGGAATGGGTGAATTTAACTCAGATGACCATTATATCTACTACTGTGGACAAGAATCCCTTAGAAGAAATGGTGTAGCCAGCATAGTCAACAAAAGAGTCCAAAGTACAGTACCTGGATACAATTTCAAAATTGACAGAATGATCTCTGTTCATTTACAAGGCAAACCATTCAATATACAATAATCCAAGTCTATGCCCCAACCAGTAAGGCTGAAAAAGCTGAAGTTGAACAGTTCTATGAAGACCTACAAGACCTTCTAGAACTAACACCCAAAAAAGATGTCCTCTTCTTTATAGAGGACTAGAATGCAAAAGTAGGAAGTCAAGAGCTTACCTAGAGTGACAGGCAAATTGGCCTTGGAGTACAAAACAAAGCAGGGCAAAGGCTAAAACTTTTGCCAAGAGAACACACTGGTTAAAGCAAACACCCTCTTGTAACAGCACAAAAGAAGACTCTACACATGGACATCACCAGATGGTCAATACCTAAATCAGATTGATTATATTCTTTTCAGCCAAAGATGGAGAAGCTCTATACAGTCAGCAAAAACAAGACCAGGAGCTGACTGTGTCTCAGATCATGAACTCCTTATTGCCAAATTCAGACTTTCTGTAAGAGAGAGGAGCATTTCCTTCTGTGCACTGGGCAGTTTTTCTATTGATGAAAGTGAGGTACAAAGAGTAGTTTGTCTAAAATTTTATCTTTGCCAAAGTATTTTCTGCCTTGAAGTCTCACTTGGTGAACTGACTACATAAAAAAGTCGCTGAGAACACACAGAACACTTAGAATAGATACAATGAGCGCTAGTATTTTACTTGTTGTCTAAGGCCATTTTTCGAAGCGGGAGGAGGTAACCCTTAGTCACTTCTGGGAGCCTTCTGGAGTACTCTGTAATGCTATGATTCTTGTGTTTCAAGCTCCTCTTAAACATATCAGCTCTAAGAATCACAACCAATTTCTAAACTCAAATGGACAATGAAGATTTCCAGCATTTCCTGGCATCTCAGTTTTAGTGACCCCATCTACACAAAGCCTGAATATCTTCTAAGTAGGATTCAGAGGTTTTGTCTCTCTGCAACTTTCTGGTCAGCAGGACTGCTGTTAAGACATTCAAAAAAGAAAAGGTATCCAATGGGTGGTTCTGACCACTGACTGTGAGTGCTCCTATGCAGAGGGGTGTGTGGCTAAAAGGTTGTAGAAATAAAATCTTAAATGCAAACCCACAGTAGCATCAGGAAAACTCTGGCAGGAGGCCAGGGACCAAGAAGATATTTCCAAGGGAATCTTTCAATTCTGAGGAAACAACTTTTCTGATGGATCACCATCAGAAAATTAATTTTTGTGTGATTTCTGGTGACGGTGGCTAGTGTGCTGAAACTTGCTATGACATGACTACTTTTGAAAGCTTGATCTGGGCTAATGAACCCTTGAATCAGAGGTGAAGAAAGCCACTGAGAAGGGGATACTGCATGGTGCAAATGCTGCCACTTGTTGCAACATTGATGTGGTATGGCTACAACATTCCTCGCACATTCAGCCAATTCTTCTGTACTCTTGGTATCAGAGCCCCCTCAGGATCCAGCAATACAGAAACATGGGGTCATGACAATTAGTTCTAAATTCTATTCATACATATTTACTGACTGAGATGTGTTAGGCAAAGTGCTAGGAGCTAGGGAATATGTATTTCTTACCCTCTTAAACTCTGTAAGAGTCAAAAGTCCAGGCTTCCAGAACCCTCCCCCACCAAAGGATTCCACTTCTTCCTCTAACAGACCTTTATCCATTAGTGAATGGTCCCATAATTCTCTTGCCCAGGACAAATCTCTCTATTTTTCTTCTTTCTTCCTAGACGCTTCCTGGGTCTGTCTTTACTACTCTCTAGGTCTGTCCTCCTCTGATTTAGCTCTGGTTTTTCAATGTTGCCTTTACCACGTGATATCCAGACACTGCTGAATCAGTGTACAATCCTAAAACTACTTCCTCTCTCACTGTGGATGCTCATATTTCTGTTCATGGGGCTTACATTTCTTTTTATCTTTTTCATTTTGAAGTCACCTAAAGCTCTATGTCAGAGTTTTCCTGTTTTTCCAACTTGATGCAAGAATACAAGACCCTGGCAGATAGCAGGGCCTCGAGATGGAAGGAGACTGGGTCCCTGAATCACATGGAGAAGTACTGCTCACTGAGCAGAAACATTTGGCCTGAACTGCTACCATACTTTGTCACATATTTGTGAAGTCAATTTAGCCTACTCTAATTAAAATAATTAACCTTGTCTTTCCCCCTCCCCAGATAAACTGTAATAAATTACTACCTGTATTGCACAGTTAGCTAATTTCAAATAATCATAGGATTTTGCATTGTTAAGTCTGTGTAAATCAGGTTCAAATTTTTGGAGGAGTTTTTTTCAGTAATACAAACCTCATTTATATTTCAATTCATTGTCTTTAAACATGAGAAAAACTCTACAAGGAAGGCATTTAAACCAGTAGTGTTATGTCTACTCACTCTGCAAGAGTAGAGTATGTATTCAAGGCAAAATGAACAGAGGCTCCATATACCTACAAAATAAGAAGAAGCAAGGACCAGTCCCCAGGAATAGGCTGATAAGTATCTTCATGTTGGTGCTGTGTCTTGTGTATGTGTGTTGTCCCAAGTCCAGATATCTTATGCATAAACAAACAAAAAGTAGTCACAAGGAGGCCATTCACATCATCCTTATCTTTTATAAAGAGGTATTGTCAGACTTTATAGCATGTATCCACACTAAACCTAGTTTCTAAATTATATTTTCTGTTCATTAAACTCAATTCTGCTTAATTCATTCATTTATTCACTCATCCATCCCTTTAACAAATAAGCCTGCTGTAGACTCAGCACTGAAGCAGGTTTATGTAGGATAACAAGAAGTAGAAGATACAGCTCCTGGCCCAGCAGACTTTATAATTTGTTTCCACATTTCTCGCCACCTAGCATGTGACAGATGCTGTTCTGATGACTGTTTTGAGATTTTAATTTCAATAAACATTTATTTTGTGCCTAGTCCATGCTAAGCACTGGGCTAAAGATGCTGCAAGAAGTTGCCTATAAAGATAGGAGATATGATAGGTGTTACAATGAAAATGGCAATGGTATTTACCCAATTCAAAAGCACTGACTGTCAGATAAAGTCTTTGAGATCAAGGGCTGCTCCCTACATTTCTTTGTTTCACCCTCTCATCACCTGAGTCATTCCCCTTAAGTCCTCTTAGGTTCCCTGTAGCTTAGGCTACAAACTCTCTCACAGGATGGCTGGTAAGTGAAAGAGATCCACCTTGCTGACAATATCAGACAGTGATCTATTTCTATACCTTCTCCTTGACATCTCAGGGCAACCAAGGGAAGACGAAATCCTCTGGCCTCCTTGAGTGGGACAACGGGTTTATACATATATGACAGGTACTGCCCAGAGTTGAAGGGAAACAAAATTCTCATTGTTCATCTAATATCTGTTTTTCATTTGGGAAAGAATGCGTACCATTGAAATATTTAGTGTGAGTAAATGCTTAACTGATGTGGAATTAGCATTCATGTTGTGTGTGTGATAACAATAAGGTGGAATGCCCTTGGTACTGGGAGATACATACTGACGTAGGGAGCAGTAAATAGCCATGCTGCCTGAAATCTAGTTTTCAAATGTGTCATCAAATTGGATAAACTTGACAAATGTCAGTGACTCTAGGTATAGTGTATGTGGATGTTCACGTATTATTATTCTTTCAAATTTTCTGTACACTTAAACCTTTTCATAATAAAAAGTTGGTTAAAAAATGCTTGTCTACCATGTATAGTTTTGAGCAACTCAAAGGTCTGGCTGACTGCTCCCCACTCACCCTCATACCCAACCCATTTCATCTCTGTCTTACTTTCTCTTTCAATAGTTGTGATCTGAAATTCTACCATCAAGAGCCTCAATCAATTTAGCTAAAAGGTTTTATTCATATTAAAATGTAGCTAGGCATTTACATGGTACATATACATGTATGCTTATATGTTAGCAATTAGTCAGATTATATTATACATAAATAAATACATAATACAGGTGCTGGTTAGAGGTGATGGGAAAAAAAAAAATAAAACACGTGAATTTACGTGGGACTCCTAAGAGGGATATACATAGAAAGAGAGGCAGAGAAAGATTTGGAGGGTGGGAACAGGGTACTACAGCAGTGTTTGTCCAGCAGAACTTCCTACAATGATGAAAATATTATGTATCTGCACTACCAATACGGCAGCCACCACCACATCTAACTATTGGGTACTTGAGATGTATCTAGTGTAATTAAAGAACTGAACTAATTTTATTTCATGTTAATTACTAATTAAAATTTATATTGCCACTTGTGGCTGGTGGCTATCATATTGAACTATGAAGCTCTAGAGAGATATGAGCCTGGAGAGGCAGAAAACTATAGTTTCTAGAAGTGAGTTGGTAACTGTAGAATGAAAATTTCCTAAGGGAATTAAAAAGATATTTTAATATGTATAATTTGTGGGGAAAAAATGAAAGAGAAAAAGTGGTCGTATATTCTACCAGGAATTCTTGTCCCTGGGTAATATTTCTAATTGGTCAAATCAAAAGTATTGCAGAGTAGATGTGCCCACTACCAAATCTCTCTACGTAGTTTATACATGCAGCATATTTATACATTCAGTATATAATGATGGGTTATTATGACAGGAGAAGTTATGGTTTTTCCAGTGGTCAGGTATGGATGTGAGAGCTGACCATAAAGAAAGCTGAGCACCAAAGAATTGATGCTTTTGAACTGTGGTATTGGAGAAGACTCTTGAGAGTCCCTTGGACTGCAAGGAGATGAAACCAGCCAATCCTAAAAGAAATCAATCCTGAATATTCATTGGAAGGACTGATAGTGAAGCTGAAACTCAATACTTTGGCCACCTGATGCAAACTGACTCATTGGAAAAGACCCTGATGCTGGAAAAGATTGAAGGCAGGAGGAGAAGGGGATGACAGAAGATGAGATGGTTAGATGGCATCACCAACTTGATGGATATGAGTCTGAGCAGGCTTTGGGAGCTGGTGATGGACAGGGAAGCCTGGCGTGCTGCAGTCCATGCGGTTGCAAAGAGTCAGACATGACTGAGCAACTGAACTGAACTGATTATGACAGGAAAGATAGTTCCTAAGAGGTGGGATACATAAAATCACCGGTGTCTTTTCAGATACCCACTGAGTTGATCAAATACCCATGTCATCTACTTCTCTACCCAAAACTTCAGCCAAGACATAAAGGATGCCTCCCTCATGACCAAGGGCTGAAATGCGTCTCCTCCAGTGGGAGGAAGTCATTGAGCTGCAAGGAAAGATGATGCTAAGAACACAATCAGGAAAATATTCAACTCATTAGATGGATATGCTTGGTCTCACAAGCTAGATTTTCAGAAGTCTGTCTCCTGTTGACTTTTTCTTTCAACTTTTCAGTATCATTGCTCCTTCCTGAACAAAGGACAAGGAAGTCAAAACTTATCCCAGTAGACAGAGTAGATACAGCCCAGGAATTTGCATTTCTAACAAATTCCCATGCTGATGCTGCTGGCCTGGGGACCATTCTTTGAAAACAAATGTCCATGGCATTCACTATAATAGTGCATTAATTTTTCTCCTGTGCATCTAGAACAGGGCTAGCTATGCATCATCTTCGGACAATGGGGAAAAAACCCTAACTCGTATCTTTTTCTGTAAGACTGTATTCTCTCATGGAACCTAGGCAAGATTTGAGGATCAGTGGGGAGAGAAGACTTGAGGTGTCCTCACATCCACAATGCAGCATGAAGATAAAATTTCTGTAATGTTCAACACCTGTTAATAGAATTTTAAGCCTACTCTTTGCTTTATATGTTGATTCTCAAATTTCTTTGCTTTAGGAGAAGTGGTTCTCAAACATGAGAGCTTATAAAGTTGTCTTCGAGGTTTTAAAACAGATTGATGAAAAGCTGAGCCCTACTCGCTCCCAGATACAGCATCTGGGGTAAGACCTGAGAACTGGCATTTCTAACAGGTGACAGTGATACTGCTTGTCCTGGGACCACACCTTGAAATGACAAGTCTATTTGTCTCACTTTTCCTTATCTTCTACGTCTCTAGCCTGTATTCCAAAGGCCAGCAAACTGTGATCAACTGTTTTCCCAAATTGTTTTAATGAAACGTATCTGCACCCATTCATTTATGTATTGTCTGTGCTACTTTCAAATTACAATCGCAGAGTTGAGTGGTTTCAACAGAGACTTAGTAGCCTATAAGTCTACAATATTTATTATTTGGCCCTTTATAGAAACATTTCCAGTCTTCTTTCTTCTCCTTAAACATGACATTTATTAAACAATTTCTATAAACAGGGCACTTAATAAATATCTTTGTATTTTACCTTCACAATAATATAAATGGAATTGGCTTCCCTGGTGACTCAGAGAGTAAAGCGTCTGCCTTCAATGCGGGAGACCCGGGTTTGATCCCTGGATCGGGAAGATCCCCTGGAGAAGGAAACGGCAACCCATTCCAGTACTCTTGCCTGGAAAATCCCATGGATGGAGGAGCCTGGTAGGCTACAGTCCATGGGGTTGCAAAGAGTAGGACACGACCGAGTGACTTTATTTTCACTTTTCTATATCACAAGGTCTAACAATTTACATAAAGTGAAAGTGAAAGACGCTCAGTCATGTCTGACTCTTTGCGACCCAATGAACTATACAGTTAATGGAATTCTCCAGGCCAGAATACTGGAGTGGGTAGCCTTTCCCTTCTCCAGGGGATCTTCCCAACCCAGGGTTTGAACCCAGGTCTCCAGCATTGCTGGTGGATTCTTTACCAGCTGAACCATAAGGGAAGCCCAATTTGCATAAAGAAATACCTAAATCAGGACCTCTGTATAGCCTGTGGTGCCCAATGCATAATGAAATTGTAAGTCTCCTTGTTCAAAAATTAAGAATTTCAAGATGATGAGAACAGAGCATTAACCAAGTATGGGGCCCAGTGTGACTGAATAGGTCACATGCTCATGATCTAAGCAGAGTGTCCAGTCCTGACCTGGCTGCCCCTGAGGTCTGAAACTCTCTCCTGCATGGCAGACCCAGGAGTCTCATATACCAAGACCAACAAGCATTGTTATGGTGAACTACTGCAGTTTTTCCTTGGAGGTAGGATTTTCTTTCCTGAGAAACCACTCCAAGTATATTCTCAACATCCTTGTATTATGTATGACTCCCCATCTCAAGCCCCAGGAACAGTCTCCTGGGGGAAAAAAACATCTCCAAATACTTAGCACCTAGAAGCCAGTCAATAAATATAACTTTTATATAAAAAATTGCTCCCCTTATACTACAGAGGATTTAAAATAATTTTTCAATGAATTATTGCTGAATTAGTAGATATCAACAAGGCTAACATGAAGAAAGACACTGCAGAGATTACTGTAACTCGACAAAAGAGAATATGGAGCAATAAAGACATTATACTTTAGTTTGCCATCACTCAAAATTTCATGGTGGGCACCACAATAAAACCTCAGTGTCTGCCCATATGACTCAGGGCTATTTTCCCAAACTTGTAGCAGAGAGTACTGTTGGACATCCTCTCAGTACTGAGGTGTAAGTGACAGCAATTCAACAACACATGCAAAGCCAAGTCAGTGATCATCTTAAAGAATGCAGCATCTCATGTTATTTGATCACTATATTCTCTGAGCATTTAATCCTCTCAAATATTTTGCAATCACTTCCTCTAATTACAGAGAAAACACATTGGAGTGATGTGCATGCTCGGGAGCATCCCCTCCTGTTTCCTTCTTTCTGTTTAATCAGGAATTTGAATCACCTTTCAGTTTCCTAATCCTATAATCCTAAAAAGAATTTACTCTGCTCCAAACTCTGCTTGGCGAGACCCTGTACAGCGGAACCTGGAGCCCTTTCACAAAGTCTGAGAAGGGAAAGAAAATCCTGGAAGCAGGCGTTTGGCTTCCTTCCAGGAAGCTCAGGAAATTGGGGCCCCTGGAGACAATCCTCTTCTAGCTAAGATTCTGAAGATATGATCTGGGAGGGCTGCATCAAATTTACCTAGAGGGCTTGTTAAAATTCTAACTTTCTGGGTCTCATTCTAGCTATACGAAATTGGAATTTGAAGACGGGAAATCTGTCTGTCTTATCTATCTGTCTATGTTTCTAAATTTAATTTTTTCCCGAATGATAGTGCATGCTAAGTCGCTTCAATCATGTACAACTCTTTGCGACCGTATGAACTACAGCCTGCCAGGCTCTTCTGTCCATAGGATTCTCTAGACAAGAATACTAGAGTGGGTTGCCATTTCCTACTCCAGGAGATCTTCCCAACCCAGAGATTCAATCTGTGTCTCTTATGTCCCCTGCATTGACAGGAGGGTTCTTTACCACAAGCGCCACCTGGGAAGCCCTCTCTATCTATATTTAATTTTTCCGCAAGTGATTATCATGTGGATAAAAAATTGAGAACCAAGTGGCTAGCTATCCACATCCTCAATGTATATTCACTGTATTTCTTTTTTTTTTAATTGAAGTATAGTTAATTTACTATGTTGTATTAGTTTCAGGTATACAGCAAAGTGATTCAGTTATACATCTACATACACACACACACACACACACACACATATATATGTATAATATATAAACATACATTCAGATTCTTTTCACTTATAGATTATTACAAAATATTGAGTAAGGTTCCCTGTGCTATATAGTAGGTCTTTGTTGGTTACCTATTTTATATATTGTAGTATGTATATGTTAATCCCAAACTCCTACCCTTTTTATCCCTTTTCCCTTTTGGTAACCATAAATTTGTTTTCTATTCACTCCATAGTTATTAATATTATAGCCCAGTTTTAAAATTCTGATTTATAAATATACAGGATCAATTAAATGATGTAGCTAAAAAGGCCTTTGTCACTATGGTCATTGCTCTGGGATCCAGAAAGAATGTGGAATTAGGTGAGGTGGGCTCATTTGGGTTCAGTCAGGGCACCCACTCCTCAGAGGTCTGGGCACTGTAACTATGACATACACCATGAAACTTTTCTGTAGCGGCCTGCAGTTCCAACATTCTGACCCTCTGTCTCCATTTAACCCTGCTGTATGCTAAAAAAAACTCAACATTTTAATATCCTAATTACACTAAAAAAATTCAACATACCCAGAAGTGTATTAAAATTTCTCAGTCCATGGGTCTGTATTTATTGTTCAGTGAATATGGCCACCATAACTCAGAGAATAAGCCCAAAGCTCAGGACTAGACTGTCTTCTCACATTACCTTCATCGAAAAAGATGACCTTGTTTTACCACCTGCACATCTGCTCTTGTTCATCTGCTGCCAATGACATGTCTGCTTTGCTCGCTCTTTTCTATTTACCACTTCTCTGAGAGCAAAAACAGTGTTTCCTACTTTTCTCCTCTCTCAGAGGCACCTGCAGTGTTTCTCACACAACTCAATTAATGCTATAAACTGGTAAGATATGATGGCCCCTGCTTGATTTGAGGAACTCATCAGTAAAATGAGCTGATGTGTCCCAGACCACATGCTGGGAGGAATACAGATTTGTAATACACCTTCTCATCAGCCCTGGGTCGCTAAATAGGGCAGACTCTTTTTCTCAGAGCCTCCATATGTTCAGCTCACATGGATCAATAGAAGCACCATATTGCCTTCACAAAAGCTTTAGTTGCTCACCCTTTCTAATATACAGAAAGTCCCAGATTGTTTTTATCAAACACAGTGATGCCCTGAAGCTTCAGCTTACTGTTTGGGGATAGGGAAGCTGTCCACAGTGAGTTTCATGGACACAAACTGGGATATAACTCAACATTTGGGGTTTTAAATAGCCCCAAACAGACCCTGTTAAACTTAAAAGCAGAGAAATGCTGTAACTCTGGAGCTCAAACAATCTCAACCTCTAAAGTGCTTTTCCACAACAAGGCAGAAAATAAAAAGTTAGGAGCGCACAGCTGCCCAGGCAGAAGCAAAGCGAAGTCCCAACAGGAGTGAGCCAACACGCTCTGGGCGACAGCTGGGTAAACATTTCTGATAAAGACTCACAGTTTTGATAGAACCCTGTGTGTGTGTGATAGTACAGTTCGGTGGATTGATGGCTGCTTAAATAGTCTGCAACCAAAGAGTACTGAGTAAGGACACTGACAAACTAGAACAGACGAGAGAAACACAAAGAAGGATGCAGATGAAAGCGGTACGGTGTAACAGGAGGAAGAACGTGGGTATTTAGACTGGAGAAGCAAAACCTGGATGCAGAGTGGGGAGAGTCAAGGATGACAGTTCTCTTCAAATCATGACATGGAAGACTAATACCGTACATATAGTTCAACTGGGTAGAAATAGGCTAATAGGTGAAAGTTACTAGGACATAGATTTTAGCTAAGCATAAAGTGCTTTTCTAAAAATCAGAATTGTTCAGAAATGGGAGGAAGTACTGGAAATTTTAGAAGAGGTAGAATGTCCGTTGGTAGAGTCTTCATTAGATGAGGGATCAGAACAGTGGCTCTCCCAGATACTTCTTAACTCCAATTCAAAGGTTCCATGTGCCGAGAGGACAGGGGGGCTGGATGGCATCGCTGACTCAATGGACATGAGTTTGAGCAGGCTCCGGGAGATGGTGAAGGCCAGGGAAGCCTGGCGTGCTGCAGTCCACCGGGTCCCAAAGAGTCAGACACGACTGAGCGAACAACCACAACAAATGAGCTGAGAGCCTGTCCCCATCTTCCCGACTCTACCTTCCTCATCCCACCTAGCAGGAGTAGTCAGTGATGTAAGCAACAATCAGCGACGTTAAGAGGATCAAGTGTTACAGGTATGTAACAGCCATAAAGCTCTGGGCAAGTCTATGCTCCTCTCCTTTCACTGATGGAGTGATTAATGCCTATATCAGGATCATAATGGTGGGTAGGAAGGAAAGGGGAATTGATTTTTACCCCACCATTATATAAAGTATTACACTAAATTTCCTTTAAAAAGGCCTTTGGATCTGGCACTTGATACTGACAAATAACTTATAATGCATTCAACATATTTTTTTCTCTTTGGCTGAAATAAATAAAACTAAATGTTGTAGCTTCCCTTGAGGGAATCATTTAATCTTCAAATTAGACACTAAACACTAAGTTGTTCAGTTTACAAGCCATCCTAAAATCCTTAGCCACTTGTCCACTGGGAGGAAAAGACAGTAATTTATGAAGAGATTACATCCTAACACCACTGCCACCTTCCACTTGGAGGCAGCGTGGAGTTGTGGAAACAGCAATCGCATGTGAGCCCAATGACCTCCTCCAACAACTTGCTGTGGTGCACCTTGGGCAGCTATTTCACTTCCTCTGTCAAAGGTCACTGCCATTTTGTAGCCCAACCATAATCACCCAACACAGAAGACTGAACACCACCTGATTTATCTATAAGGACCATGCAGAAAGAGAGAGAATAGTTTCAAAATTTATGGTACTTCCTGCTGATCTTAATTTTTCAAAATTCTCAATAACTTGGTTAAATACTTTTATCCATAGCATTTGATGTGAAAAAATAGTTTTTCAGTTATGTTTTCAACAGTGACTTGGGCCTAAACAGTCTTCTGTTCTCAATGGCTGAAAACCGTTTAGATTCTCTTGGTGGGCCTCTGTTGATCCCTGGAGATTGTTATGCTATACTTGCCTCATTCTTAGATATAATTTAAATGAATGAAATGGGAGAATGCATTTTTCCAAACGGCTAACATGACTCTGGAAATACTCATGGAGAGTTACTATTTTTCAGTCTACAATCTATATATCATTGTGGACATGACAGAAATCCTATATGTCTATAATTAATCAACATCATAATTTCATTTTTCTCCTTATATTATGATTTTTAATTGAGTACCATTCTTTCATGCAAATGAAACTTCATGACAATCCAACAAGCTCAACATTACGATCTCAATTAAGGACACTGATACACTGAGGTAGGTAAAAAGAAAAAAAAAGTGATCCAAGCAAGATCACAAAGAATGGAAGTCTAGGGATTCCCTTTACTAGGGAAGCAAACTGCATGTCTCCTCCAGGAGGCATATGTAAAACAAATTTATATTTACAATTGCTTCCTGCTTGGCTGGCTAAATTGAAGTCATTTTGCCAAGCTTCACAAAGAAAAAGAGAGTACCATTTCCTGAATTCTCTGGCTGGTTCTGGCAAACAGCTTGGGGAGAGGGGACGTGATTTGCTTGAGGTGATGAGTTAGGAATCTATCAGGCTGCTGAACAGAAACTCAACTGTAATTAGAACAGATTTTAATTTTTTTTTTTTTCACTTCAGTCCTCAACCACTTCTTTTCTCTCTGAAGTTCTTAGCTTAAACTTTGTTAGTTGTAAGGTATGTTCTCACTGTGTGCAGATCAAGAGTAGAGATCTAAAATCTAGGTGTGTCCTACAAGGCCTGTTCAACCTTAAAGAAATGAACAAAGTCTAACCTATAAAATTTACTAGGCAGCAATGCTCAAACTGCTTTGATCATAAGAAACAATAAATGCATTTTTCACTGTAACTGTATACACAGTGTATATTTGTGTGTGCGTGTGTTTCACACACAAGAGTTTAAGAAACAAAATTTACACTTACTAAGTAAGAGGCATTTTTATAGTCCTCCCCCCTCCTCCCTTCCTTCTCCCCTCTCTCCCTTCCCCTCTTATCCCTCCCTTTCCTTCCTCTCCCTTCCTCTCCTCTCCTCTCCTTTTGCGAGTAGGAATCCACTAAATTGAATTCAGTCTACTAATGGATTATGAGTCTCAACCCAGAAAACAAAACAAAACATCTTCTTCAGAGAACAAAAGTGAAAGCGAAGCCACAGTGGGATGAAGAAGGAACACTGATCTAGCAGCCAGGAGACTGAGGGTTTATTCTTCTTGGCCACCAACTGTATTTTCGAACTGAATATCACCTTTCCTGGTTATAAAGTGTGTGTTAGTTGCTCATTCACATACGACTCTTTGTGACCCATGGACTATAGCCCGCCAGGCTCCTCTGTCCACGGGATTCTCTGGGCAAGAATACTGGAGGGGGTTACCATTTCCTTCTCCAGGGGATCTTCCTGACCCAGGGATGGAACCCCCATGTCCCACATTGCACGTAGATTCTCGTCCCTCTAAACCAGAACCTGGGCAAATTACTAAACCTCTCCGTGCGTTAGTTTCCTTATCTTTCAAATGGAGCTTTCAGAGAACCTACCCTCAAGGGTTATGATGAGGATTTGATGAGTTAAATACACAAAAAGTGCTTAGAACAGTGCCAGTGTCCGGCTTTGAGGAGGCAGTCAGTAAATGTTATCTAATATTTTTGAAACTGAGGTATTGCCGTCTGTTCTAACTACCCAAACCTTTCGCTTAGGTTTTGTTTGTTTTAAAGAGATGAGAAAGAATGAAATGGGGAGAAATGACTCAAAGTTGTTCTGGGAAGAGGACTGGTGACGCCATTTGACCACAAGCTCTTTTTGAGCCAGCAGTGGTTTCTAAAATAGCTGTCATAATCCTAGACGGCAGAAGTTGAAGCAGCAAATTTCAAGGGACACTGCTGACTCTCACACCACACTGCTCAGGGCACATTTAGGGCTGTGTCAGAGTCTGAGGACTATGCTTAGAGTCTGGAGACACCAGAAAAGTATATTCTAGGGAAAGGTGAGCAGAAGTGAGGAGAGACTAGGGACTTAATCACTTAAGGGTTGGCTGTGAACATGAGATGTTTAGCATGAAGATGGGAAGATTTAGGAGAGCCCTGATAACTGCTTTTGAATGACTGAAAAATCATTGTGTAGGGCTTTAGGATAAAGCCAGCAAATAGAAGTCTCAATGAAATAGATTTGAATTCTACATAGAGATTAACTTCCAAACAGTAAAAGCTCTCTAGCCACAAAAATAAGTCTGGCCCAATAGAAGCTCTCTATCACAAGAAACATTCAAGCAGAGATGAGATAGCCTAGTAGGTATGTCTAATTGAATTATTGAATTAATAACAAAATCACATTGAATCGAGACTCTTTAGAGTTAAAATTTTACAGGTTGACACATATGAATGGGCTTTAAAAGGCCTAAAGCCAGGCACACATGCAGTGTCATTGTTTCAATGCTGGCTGCAACTGTCTGCACCACCCAGGAAGCTTTGCAAGGCCTCCAGAGGACATTCTGCTTCCCATCCTTAATTTCTATACAAGACCAGATCTAAAGTTCCCGGTTCAAGCAACATTTGGGCAGCCATGTAACTCTCCACTGACAAAACAGCTAAGTTTTTGTGCAACAGAACTTCTTCTTGTCCAACAGTGAAAAGCCAGGAGTTTTGTTTTGTTATGTTTTCTTTTATCCTTTAATAGGAAACAAACAATTTGGAGATAATTTGGGCTTCCTGTAAACGCCTCACTCCCTTTCATGCCTAAAAACTGTCAAAATGTTTGAATGTAAAAGGATTATTCAGGATTCATTGAATGAGACACTTGAGCTTAATTTCTATGCTTTCTTCTCACACTAGAGCACCCAGGTCTCTCCCTCCCCTCAGCTTTGAGTCTGAGTTTCTCATCTCGTAGGTGGGTTTGATTAATATGTCTGTCGATCATGTGCAAACTCCTTTGAGAAAATGAAAAGTAATGTTCAAAAATAATGTCTTTCACAGTTCCCATCTCAAGACATCTAAGACAAAAATCTCTGTGAAAAGACATGAAACCTAAAGAAGAAAAGAATAACCTCCATTATACAGAACCCAAATCTGGCATTTCTGAAGTGGGACTCAGAATTAGTCAAAGAGGGAAATGGAAAATGGAAGCCTAAGCGATGGTCTAAGAAACCTGAAAATATTCACCGCTCATTGGGATCACAAAGGCCTCAAACACATCATTTTTCTCAGGAAGAAGGCACCTGCAGTTGGCATTAACTGGGTTTACACCAACTCTGGCTCTTTGGTGGAACAAACCCACTCATGATGATTTTACACACCATGGCTAGAGCAGAGGCTGGGTTATAAAGAGCCCCAAACTACCCCACTGTTGCTTATGCTCACAGGTGTCTGGATGGGGAGGAGGAAGACAGGTTGGGAGGAAAGGATTAAGAGGAAAAAGGAGAATGATGTACATGGCAAGAATTAGTGAATTAAAATCCTATATGTGCTTACTAGTTTAGTGTCTGTCTCTGGCCCCACTATTGATGTCTATCTCTTCTCCAGGAGGCCCAGGATTGTACTGGAATATAAAAAGTCTGCCCAGAGTATATAATATATATTTGTTATAAATTCTCTCCTTCTCAGCTCATTCTCCCTTCTCCATCAGAATTGCTCCATCTTAAGATTCAACTCATTCTGCTCTGCGTCTATATACCTTGTGATCTGGCAGGTCCTTGGGTATTTCCTATAATGTAAGATTGTGCTCATGTATGTAAAGAAAATACAATGGAATCGAACATTTCTACTTGAGAACTAAGTCTAAAGAAAGAAAGTAAGTGAATCAAGATTCCATTCAACTCAAGGTCTGTTTTTCAAACCGGTTTCCTTGAATGCCTTACAAAGAGTAGGCACTTAATGAATATTTGCTGACAATATGTGTGATAAAATGTAGATCAAACACAGACGATCAAATATATAGGTTTACAGTGCTTTTGTTTTATTTCATTTGTGTTGATGTGCTTCATCTTGTCAAATGTTTAACATTTTTTTGCTGGCCCAAAACTGGAGACTTGGAATCAGAAGATCCATGTAAATTCCAAGTGAGTGTGGTTGCTTACTAACATAGGGAGCTCAGGCAAACCATTCAGTCTGTGGATTCTCAGTTCCTTAGCATTACAATTTGGATAAAAGTAATTGCCCTGGCTAGGCCACAGGTTTGATGTGAAAATTAACTGCAACAGTCATTTTGAAATTATGTTTTCAGCAACAAAGCACTATCAAATGTAAGATAAGGTAGATAAGTTAGAGTTTATAGGTCATCCCTTCACATTTTTTTCTGCCAGCTGCAGGCTCAGGCTACTTTGGGGGATCCCCTAAATCAAAGAATTAAAGAAAAATAGGCATATTTGTTCTAATAATAACTTGATAATATATAATTTTAATGGGACTTACACAAACATCGGGCTTCCCTGATAGCTCAGTTGGTAAAGAATCTGCCTGCAATGCAGGAGACCCTGGTTCCTGGGTTCGGAAGATCTGCTGGAGAAGGGATAGACTACCCACTCCAGTATTCTTGGGCTTCCCTTGTGGCTCAGCTGGTAAAGAATCTGCCTGCAATGCAGGAGACTTGGGTTCAATCCCTGGGTTGGTAGATCCCCTGGAGAAGTGAAAGACTACCCACTCCAGTATTCTGCCCTGGAGAAACCCATGGGCTGTATAGTCCATGGGTTGCAAAGAGTTGGGCACTACTAAGTGATTTTCACTTCACTTCACACGAATATTTTAGAATGTTCCACCTTTGGCCTCTAAGAAAATCTCTGTGGAAGTGACTTCTCCATCTTGATAAATTTCCCTCAATAGAAGGAAACAGAATGACCTCTTAGAGGGAGAAAAATCCAGAAAGCAGAAGACCTAGTAACATCTAGAATTAATAGCCCCTCTAAGTTTTATACAGCTGTTCTCATTCTGCTTTTTATATATAATGATTTATCACTACTGGAATAAGAACACATAAAACAACAAATCCTCCATTAGATGTTGGGGAATTTTATTTATCCAATAAAAAGAGAAAACATTTTCAGAGAAATCAGAATTTCCAATAGTCAGTTATTTTTTTTTGAAGACTGTGGAATGGGACTTCTCCACATAGATGGCAATGAATTATAAACATCTAATTTACCTTTGTCTGTCCCTTCTATGTGTATATAAGAATGAGGATATGACATCTATCCTGGGTTATTGCCTATCACAAGGCTCTATCTCAATAGCTTAATTTAGCAATCTGCTAAGATCCTTACAGCAGAATGTAACAAGTGAGGCTCTCATTTCAGCTCTTTTAAGTGGAGAGTCAACATATTCACATCTGGAGACACTGTTGCCACCCCTTAGATGTTTGGTGGATAGTGATTTTAGCATCTAGAAATGGTATTTCTTATGTATGCTCACCACGTGACTGGGTCCAAACTGAGCTCCAAAGGGAATCAAAACAGTCTAAGATAATTGATCACGTTGTCTTTACCTATTCTTAGGACAGGTTTGAGTAGGGACGACAGATAAGGCTCTGATGATAGCTCTTAAACTTTTAGAGGAAGAATGAACATCTCAGGACAAAGTTAACCTCCTCTTTTGATTCTTCCCCTCCTCATCTGGCAGAAAAACGGAACATTTTTAAAGCCACAGAAGCCTATTGTTGTCCCTGGTAATTAATCAAAGAATCTGAGAAATCCTAAAAGCATCAGCAAAATTGTTTATCTCTATTTTGAAATGCTGAAGGGAAAAAAAGGTGGGAAGAATATGACTTTACAATAAAAGAGAGAAAAAAGTTGATTAGGGACAATATTCAACTTTTGAGCACAGACAAATAAAATTAGTTTGCTGTTATTCTGGAATAAAAAAGTGTGAGAGATTAACTCATTGTGTTGTATAACAGGAACCAGCTTAGTACTGTAGGTCAATTATATTTCAAAACCAAAAAAACACGTAGAAAAAAAGAGACCAGATCTGTGGTTAACAAAGGTGAGGGATGTGAGGGGGTTTTGGATGAAGGTGGTCAAAAGGTACAAACTTCCAGTTATAATATAAGTAAGTACTAGGGATGTGATTACAACGTGATGAAGATAACTAACACTGCTCTATGTTATATATAAAAGTTGTTAAGAGAGTAATTCCTGAGTTATCATCACAAGAAAAAACCTATTTTTTTCTATTTCTTTAACTTTGTATTTATATGAGATGATGATTACTGTAATAATTACTTCATGATGTATGTAAGTCAAATCATTATGCTGTATACCTTAAACTTACACATGCTGTATGTCAATTATATCTCAATAAAACAGGAACAGAAGAAAAAAAGTATGGGAGAGAGAAACTTCCACTTGCTGGTGAGTGATCAGGCATGTTATTTATACCTTTGGGAGAAAATGGATGGTGCCACTGGGGACATTTCTACATCCTCAAGGAACAGGTCTTAAAACTAAAGCAGTTGACTCCCAGGAAGGACTGGTTGTCAACTTTTTCGAGACCCTCTTTCTTTGCACCTTTTTCATTGACCTCCAGTTTACTATCCATCAGTTTCTATGCTCCAAACCCCTGGATAAGCTGTCAGTGGCATCAGTGTTATTAATCTTCGGTGGCCATGTCAATGACAGTCACTGCTCATATAAGTCCACACAAGGGATGAACATAATAGAGGGGCATTAGGCCTTGAGTAGACAAGGTAAGTCTGAGGAAATGAACAGGCTGATTGCCACCATTTTAATAAAAGCACAAAGCTCCTTTATCTGCTATATAACTTTTATTTTGCACCAATGGGAAGCCTATTCCTTTTGGAGCCAATTCAATTCATAAGGTTTCAGGGAAGATAAATCTTGCCAAAGAATAGAGAGAACAGTATCAGCTTCAAAATGCTATTTCTTGAGTTCTTGTAAAAAGGCTTCTCCAAGCACTGACCTGAACACAGACCCTGAGTATGCTCTAAACATGGACTATTGGTGACATCTGATAAGCTGCTAAGACTGCACCGTCACACAGGCAGAAACTCAAAGGGAATGAAACCCTTGGTTTGAGTTTCCTTAGCTCTACTCACCACCTGAAGTGCATGGCTGCAGGATCAGCCTACATACTTGCCTCCCTGGGCGCTTGGTGTAGAAATGGATCATCTTCCCTTGCACAGAGCAGGACCAGCACTCTAAACGATTCCTCCAAGGACAGGGTTTGGGTTGCCTTTCATCAGGGACGGAGACTGGATGCTCTTCTGACGTGTAACTTCTTTGTTGAGCCCAGAATATGATTTGTTTGTTGGCCAAATGAGTTCTCGTTCGGCTCTCCTGTCTTACACCTCAGTATCCCACGTTCCTCCAACTGAGCCCTGGCATTTGGGGGCCTGACTGCCCGTTATCTGGGATCAGATGTCCTGCCACCACTCTTTCATGTAATCTTTGACCACGTCTGCTAAGGCTTGGATACCCTCCTGTCCCGCCCCTGCTTAGATAGGCCCTGGGCATCCTGGATATAGTTGGCCATGGCTCACTGTATTTTCTGCCTGCAGCTTCTTCTGTTGTCAGTGGCCCAAGAATCTGACCCAGTCTGAATGCTCACCTTAGAATAACTGATCCTGGCCAGTTCTCATTCCTGTCCCATCCTGAAGACCTGCTACAGACCTTGGCCTTGGCACATTCTGGCCTGCTTCTCTACTGCTTGAACCCTACTTGAGATCAGGGAAAGACCTCTGCTCTGTCATCTCATTATCAGAACTGCTTTTTCTGCCCTAAGAGCAGGAGTCTGTAGTCCTGACAAGAACGGAATCTCCAGGTAATTTTGCTCATTCTCAGAATAGCTAGAAAGAGCCACATGCGCGTGGTTGACTAGGCGAATGCGGCAACCAGGAGGCTGGGGACTTCCCCAGCTGAGAACAGCAGCTCAGTAGATGAAGGAGGTGTAACTTCCGTGTGTGGATGACTCGTGGCTTTAGATGAATGGTGCTAGGCTCTCTTCAGTCATCAAATATTTCCTAAATGCCCACGGGGTGCCAGCAGTGCATGAGGCAGGATAGTTAAAAAAAAAAAAAGCCTTCTTTTAATGGGCACCTACCATGTATCAGGCACCTACATGCATCATT
Organism: Bos mutus; assembly: GCF_027580195.1. Taxonomy (NCBI): domain Eukaryota; kingdom Metazoa; phylum Chordata; class Mammalia; order Artiodactyla; family Bovidae; genus Bos; species Bos mutus. The sequence continues at coordinate 44,612,493 of NC_091640.1, read as the reverse complement.
CTTAATCCTTCTAGTAACACTCAAAGGGAGTTCATGACCTTATTTGACAAATGAAAAATCAAAGTTTAGTAATTTTCTCAAGATCATGAACCTACTAAAAGGATGATCAAAATTCAGATCCAATTCTATATAACCCAAAACTCCAAGTTCTTCCCAAATACCAGATGGAAATACCACTCATTCAATCACCAATTCATTCATTCATCCAGCAAGTATTCCTGATGGTTCACTGCAAGCCAGAGCCTCTGCCAGTGTTCAGCATGAGAAGATACTTCAACTGGAATTAAAAGGTTACTTTGAAGGAGCTCAATGGGAAAATTTGGGGGGACTTTAGAAAGCTGTCATTTATGTGTGGCATCAAATAGGATAGTCAGCTTCCTTTTAATTAATAAAAAAAATAATAAAATGTATAGTCCAGTAATCTTTCAAAAGGAGAAGCTAGTGAAACCCCAAAATGAGGCTTTCTCCATATTTCTGATGGGTCCTGAAGTTTTTACAAGGAATTGGATACACTTCAAAGGTGACAGGGTGCTTCCTGTAGAAGGCATCTGGGTAGACCCGAGGGCTGCAGACTCCAAGTACTCTTTTTATTTTAAATTAAAACTACTTCTACATATGAATATGAAAGTACAGTATCCAACTTGGAAAAATATGCAAGTGTCAAAAAATGAAATGGGAAGGCTTTGATCCAAGTAGGTTGAGGAACATCTTGGATGGAGTAAATAAAGATTTAAGTAGTCTGTAGCCTAAGCAGTGAGCTCTGCAGAAGCTATGCCTATTCTTTAAAAACCTTCAATTTATATTCTTTACAGCCTCTAGAAGTCTGATGTCTACAGGAATGAGATGGGATGGAAAAGGATAAAATACTGGAGCTGGAAGACTTTTTAGGCATCATTCAAGCACAGCCCTCCATTTGGTACATAAAGAAACTGAGACACATGGCCTGACTGACAGCTGGAGTAGAAGCTCTATCTGGGACAGCTGGGGGTACAGATGAAGAGCTAAGGCTGACTTGATTCCACTTGAGCTCAGCTGTCATCTGAGGCCATAAAGAAGCTGAGACACACACCTAGGCACTGAGCTCATGACATACTGAGAGACTCGGATTACCCAGGGCATTTATTTTTGGAAAGGCCTCTTCAAGTTGCCAGCAGGCTCAAGCATAATGGACTGGAAGAAGTTTTATTTGAACGAGAGTGTCTTCAGTGACACATTTTCCATGTATCATTTTTTGGCAAACATAAAAACAATTCCCAAACAACATACTGGTGAATTACTCAGAGTTGCTGAGGATTCCAATTCCATTTTTCCAATGACCTTCTTCTGGTTTCTAAATCTAAAATGAGTTTAGTAAGATGCTGTGCCCAGACCTGCGAGTGAGGACCACTGCCCCTGGGCCCCAGTGCTGCCACTGGAATGACCTGCTGGGCCTACTTTCCTCACCTGGTACAAAGAGTGTTTGCTTGGACAGGGCTGCAGGCAAAGAGGAGACACATGGGATGCAATGGCTTAAAGAAATGCCAAACATTTCTTGAAAAAGTGCTTGGTTCCTTATGTATATACTTAATCAGTCCTACACCAGGTGAGGGGAGTGTTGCTCCCTCATTGTCTGCATGAGGGCTCCCCTGACAGCTCAGTTGGTAAAGAATCCACCTCCAATGCAGAAGACCCCAGTTCCATTCCTGGGTCAGGAGGATCTGCTGGACAAGGGATAGGGTACCCACTTCTGTTTTCTTGGGTTTCCCTTGTGGCTCAGCTGGTAAAGAAATCTGCCTGCAATGCAGGAGACCTGGCTTTGATCCCTGGGTTGGGAAGATCCCCTGGAGAAGGGAAAGGCTACCCACCACTCCAGTATTCTGGCCTGGAGAATTCCATGGACTGTATAATCCATGGGGTTGCAAAGCGTTGGACATGACTGAGCGACTTTCACACACTCACACTGCATGTACGAAACAAAACAAGATGCAGAGAGGTTATCTAACCTGAACAAGGTCCCAACGCTAGCAAACGTGGAAGCTGAGATTCAGGCTCAGGTCTTGTACCTGTACTGCACCTGCCAAAACCCTTCTAGTGTACAGCCTTTCCTTCTACTTCTAAGTGTCCAGAGATGGGGTGCTAACGAGGCACATAGGGCTAAGGGCCTTCCAGCGCTGGGAAAGTCTTTCTAAATACACTGGAAACATGCCTCTGTCAACTAACTCCCATAGGTTCAGTTTTCCTTTGGGGAACATTTAGCTGAAATTCTAAATATCTTCTATAGGTAAAACAGAAATATATAAAAATGCCATCAGTACACAACACCAGTTACCTTATTGTTTTACATCTGTGGACAAGACAGCAAAGAATCAAGAGGGGATGGGGTTTTAGAGTCTTGGTGGATTCCTTTTATCACTTTGAGCAAACCATTTAATCTGCCTCTGTCTCTACTTTCTCTTCTGTAAAATGGATTTACCTACTTCATGTGTTTTTGGTGCTCTCTAGGTATAAGAAGGTATATAAAACAGCTGCACAAATACAAGCTGATTTTATTGTTTCATATGCGGTATATGGGCTTAGAGCATGACCCTATTCATCCCACAGGTGAAAGGAATGAAATGCCTTTTAAAAAGTTTCCTCTGGCCTTTGGGTGGGTGCTCCTGCACCTAGGAGAGATGTGTTACTATGTCGGCAGACATCCTGACTAGTGAATCTAGACTGACGTATATTTAAGGAAAGTGGAATCACTGAGATTGGTGCAAGGGTCTAGTTTCTTAACACTGGATTGTTTATGGCATTAAAAAAAAAAAAAAGGATATTATAGAGAAAGATGGGAAAAGAGTATTTGCTGCAAGAGGATAGTTAATTTTCACAGCTGAGCTCCGTTAGCGCATCTGAGGCTGGCCCTGTCAGACACAGGATCACACCCCTCTGAGACTGACTTTGATGAATGCATCTTGATATACCCTGCTCATGGTGGAGGCTGTATCGCCAAGCCAGGGTTGCTCTGTGAGTCCACAAGTGAACAGACGACTCGCCCCACAAACAAGGAGATCCCTGAATACTTTCCAAGTCATGATGCTAAGGAGGCAGGATTGGCAGCTCCCTTGCCATTGGTTGTAGAGCTGCTGATGCTGAATACACATGGCATGATTTGATGGCCTCATCTCCACTTACAGCTTCATAAGCTATCTCATGATTTCTAAGGGTTGTTTCTGTCCCCAGGGATTTGCAGGAGACAAGTTCTGTCTCTTATCTCAGAGCCAGGAACGTTATCTGAACAGCTGCCACCTGCCGAAAAGCTGGTGTCAAACCAAATACACTAGCTAAAGTACCTCTTTTAGGGGAAACAAACACATGAACATGCTTACTTGTGTGTGCACAGACACACACTTCTGGAATGAACGATCTGTAAGGCATGAGCCCTGCCAGACTAAGTGATATCCTATGGACCTGTCCTCTGTCCCCCACCTGATCTTCTGCTGCTTCCCATCAACAGCAGAACCTGCCCGATGCTGGTCTTGTGGGCCAGGGGGCCCTGGGCAGCAGCTAGGCTGGGAGGAGGAGGACGTGGGGAGTAGATGAGCCACTTACTTGGAAGCAGTGGCAGCTGCCTTTGAAAAGGAGAATCCTTTCTTCCCTAGGCAAAGGGGCCTGTATCATAGGCATGAAGAAGGAAGAGGCAGGTTAAAACAATACAGTGACATATTGGTAGCTTGTCACAAAGCAGAGGGGAGAGAATCGGCTTCCCATTCTCCTCCAGGCTCTGGCCTCAGATGACAGCTCAGCACAAGTGGAATCAAATCAGCCTTTAGCTTTCGCCTGCACCCCCAGCAGCCACAGATACAGCTTCCACTCCAGCTGTCAGTCAGGCCGAAGCACTCAGTAAATGCCCATGATTAGCGCCTTCCTCAATTGGGAGTGTAAATGGAGAATCACAGCTCACTTCTCAAAGTAGCTGGAGCCACACACCCATTAATTTATACGGAGCCAAATGTAAACAGAAAATGAATGTTCCTGTAGACTCTCCAAGTTTTATTTCCCCTGCTAAAAATGTTGGGAGGAGGAGGGATATCTTCCTCTCTTACCATCTCTTCCCAAATTTGAATTGATCTGTTTGACATCCAACCAAATGATTCTCAAAGGGAGACAATAAAAGCCCTGCACCCTCATTTGTCAGTATTTAAGGCTTAATGAACTCTTGGCGCAGTCTCTCCTCCCAGAGCTTCTGTTTGTTATTACTGTTTAAGGTGATCTGTCCAACGCGCCGATGTGCCAAGAAGCTTTGCTCATAATCAGAAATATGTATTTATTTACTAGTTGGGTAATCTACAAAGAGATTTTCTGGAGATCGCCACATTCACAAGAACTGCCACACCCAGCTGTGCTCTTTGTATTTAAATCCCAGGCGTTCGCCAGTGATAGGGGCATTGGGTCCAGCCTGCCCAGGCAGCTCCCGCCTCCATCACATAGATAATCTCCCTCAGCTGTGGATAAGTCTGGACCAAGAAGATGCTCAGAGCTCTAAGCTTTTAGGTGCAAAAGATTCTCTACAAACGCACATTCAGAGTAAACAAAACCCATCAGTCCCCTGTAAGAGTCCTACGCCTGATTGCACGAAACACATCATGATGGAATCTGCAATTGGCAAAGTAATTGGCGTTATTACAGCTGATGGGGAATTTCTGATGCTGCCCGAGCTCCCCTTTGAAATAATACTCAGCCATTTAATTTGTCCAGCTCTCGTTGAGCTGATTGCTCTTTTCTGCTGGAGTTTATCAAGAATGAAACGCGCTGTCTCTCCAGACGCCTGCAGGCTGAGATTTCACAGACAGTTCTTTTTTTCAACACTCTCTCCACTTCTCTCATGACCCCATGCCTTAGTCACCTTTCACAGGATGCCAATAATGCAATAGATTGGAAATGGGTAAATCAAAACTGACTTAATTCAAAGCTGTGTATTTCCAGTCCCAATTCCAGAGGTATTCGAATGCTCTTGCTACACCATAAAAACAGTGAAAGGCTTGCAAACCTCCAAAGATATGGTTGTTCTAAAAAAGGCTCACAAAACTCATTAGCTCCAAAAATAAGTAATAGAAGACATCTTTATTATAACCACAAGGCCAGAAGCACTAAAGAAGTATCAGAATTTGGATACATGCACTTTTGTTTAGGGGATCTATTTTTACTGCTGATAGACATGTATCCCTAGAATGGGTTCTACAAATACTCATTGAGCATCTACTTTTTTGTAGAAGCACAGATTCTTCTTTTCTTTACACAATGGTCATCTGAAACCCCATTCTCCACTTTGGCATTTCTGTTCCTAACCAGATGAAGGGTAAGAAAGCCAAATTTAGCCAGCTGTGTTTTCTCACAGTATAGACAAGGCTAGCATCTGGGCACAGATCTCACATTCCCATCAGCAAGCTACTTGCCCTGTCAGCATGTTGACAATGAACTGCTTACTGGAGACAAGAGTCCTGCAGCCAGGAGGGCTCCCTTCTGCAGATGCCACTTCCATCTGATGGCCCACGGAATCCCGAACCCATATGTTCCTTGAATCAGCCCTAATCTCATTTTTAATACAGAAACAACTGAATTTATGGATATGAAAGTCATCATATAAAATCCCCCTGAAGTCCCCAGTTCCTAAAACAGCCTCTCTGAACAGCACTCACTCAAATGCCCTTTGGTACAATTTCTCACTGATTTTTTTTGGGAAATAAATCATTGTGCCTATGATTCTTTTACAGGGTTGGAGCTGAAGTAGATGTCCAGAACTATGCCGAGGATCACTGGACCCAAGGGAGTTGGTTCAGATGAGGCAATGCTCTGGTGATTGAAAAAGCTCTTGATACATTTCTTTAAAGTCATTTGAGCACTTTCTAGATAGTCTTCCTCCAGGGGAAAGTGCCACAGGTAGTAATAGAAGGAAGTAAGCAATGAACACGCTTCTTTCTGGGTATTCCCATGTCCCTGTCAAACAGTTCCTATCTATCTTTTATCTATCCCATCCATCCTGTCCTCCTTTCTCTTGTAGGGTCATTCTCACAGGGCAAGGCTGTCTGCCACTGCTCATTTTGATTGGCAAGTGTCATAAACTAGCAAAAATACCAGGCAAGATCTAGATTTTTTGTTTGTTTTTTTAGGTTGTTTTCTTCTTTGGTAATCCCAAAGAACTGTGGTGCTGGAAAAAACTCTTGAGAGTCCCTTGGACAGCAAGGAGATCCAACCAGTCTACCCTGAAGGAAATCAACTCTGAATATTCATTGGAAGGACTGGTGCTAAAGCTGAAGCCCCAATACTTTGGCCGCCTGATACAAAGAGCCGAACCACTGGAAAAGACCCTGACGCTAGGAAACATTGAGGGCAAGAGGAGAAGGGGGTGACAGAAGATGAGATGGTTGGATGGCATCACTGACTCAATGGTCATGAGGTTGAGCAAACTCAGAGAGATAGTGAAGGACAGGGAAGCCTGGCATGCTACAGTTCATGGAGTTGCAAAGAGTTGGACTCGACTTAGCAACTGAACAACAATCCCAAATTCTAGTAATATTGTCTTGGGAGGCTGCAATTTGTGCTCTAAAGTCAGTTTCAGTGGTCCAGGTTCAATTTCAATATGTAACTTATAAGAATAATAAAACAACAGTACACATGGTGTGTGTGCTGGGTGGAGTGCTTAGCAGATACCACTGTTATTTGGACTATCTATTCAATCCTCCTCAAAATCCCACAGAACAGGTATCCTTCTTTCATTAAAACAGAACCTGAGCCACATAAAAACAGGGGCCACACAGCTAATACCAGGCAGACCTGCAAGTTTAACTACTAAATGATAAAGTAATGGAAAATATTCTCCCTGCTAGTTACTGGAAACAGAAGGGTGAGAGATGCATGCCATATTTCTAAATATGCATCAGTTTTACTATTTATAGTAATAAAGACTACAACAACATCACTTAAAAGTTTTTCTGTCCCATGAATCATTGGACAGAATCAATCCGTTAGGACAACCTGTTGGCAACATGGGTCTGCTAGAAGCTCTGATAAACACACTTTTGGGAAAGTGGGTGATGCAAAAGGAAGATCATTTGCAGACCTGAAGAAGAAGGAGGGCGCGGTCATTATCAGGGAAATAGAAGAAAGCGGTGGCTGTCTGCAGACTTGACGCAGCCTTGAACACAAGGAGACAGGTGGCTGGAAGATGCCTATTGAGTCTGCAAGCTGTTCCACTATGAGAGGCCCCTCTCCTATGGGGGTGTCCTGATACCTCTCAATTGACCCCTTCTGTCTGGTACAAGACGGTCAGAAAGAGGTTGGGTTGATAGGTAGAAGGACAAGAGGGTTGAAATGTGAGCCCGACAGTAGTACTAGAAAGAACTTCAGTGAGTTTGCTTATCTGAGAGGTGGGGCTTCTGCCTCAGGTTTAGAACTATCCTGCTAAACAGATTTTGAAGAAAACATCTCCTTTCAAGTCCTAAAGGTGGTCTCTGAATGTACATTTTCTCCATGAGTCATTCCTAGCCCTAAAAATGTATAGAACAAAGTTACATATCACATTAAAATTTAGACAGAGAAATCTGTAACTCAATCCACTAATAAACACAGATATTTGAGATAGGTCAAAAAATTAATGACTTCATACCTCAAATGATCAGAATTTCAGGATTTTTAAGAAGCTCAAATTGAAGCCACTTTACCAAAAGAATTGAAGAGAAAAACAAAAATAGAAAACTAGAAACCTGAAGTCAGCGGAAGAAGCCAGTGTAATTAAATGTTTTGCGTCTCAAGGGATCATAGAAATCATCTAACTCTACATCCTTGCTGCTAAGCATTTTGGTTTGTTTTTGTTTTTCTTTCAGATGAAAATTATTGTTGAAAGAAAAGAGAATCATATTCAAAGTTAATCATCACTGATTGGCCTCATTTTTTTTATACTTCTATTCTGAAATTTGATTTTTTGATCATATCAGATTTGATCAAAATCAGATTTTGAGGCTAAAAATTTGATCAAAATCAGATTTTAAGGCTAAATCATATTTCAATATTTTGTGGGGATAACTTACATTGACTGCTTTGACAAATGTAGAAAAAAAATTTCTGCATATGAGGAAGCCCCTCTCCTCCCAACACCCACCTGCCAACCAGCAATTTTCCCAAGTGTGAACTTCTGCATATTAGGTCTGTTTTAAGCTGGACCCACCTGCACTTGGCCTTCAGGTGTTCAAAATATCTTGGGAGAAATAAAATATTCACAAACTCTAAAGATATTTAGAAATTATTAAGACTTCAGAATATTCCACTGAAATGCCAGACACTCTGGAAACACCTGGGGGACTTCTTTCATCAGGACTATATACCAATATTGTCTTTTTTTTTTCCTTAATCTACTATAAACACTCTCAAGGCAGACAGTGTAAAAAAGATATACCTGTACGAAGTGATTGATCTCATGAAAGAAAATAATAATGTCAGTTTGAGTTTTAGTACAAAGTGTGTGTATGCATGTGAACAAATGTTTTTGTTTAAAATGCTCTACTACTGTCATAGATGTGACAATACTGGTGTAAGGTAAGAAAAACAAAGTGGGTTGCCTTAGGAATTGTGGGAAAAGATTCATGTTCTATGTGGGTATCCAACAAGTAGCCAGAAAAAACACCTTTACACGTACAGCCATTTTTGGAGGGGGAACATTATTCACAATACAAAACAGTCACATGAGCCCACCAGTTCAGTTCAGTCACTCAGTCAAGTCCGACTCTTGGTGACCCCATGGACTGTAGCACACCAGGCTTCTCTGTCCATCACCAACTCCAGGAGCTTACTCAAACTCATGTCCATTGCATCAGTGATGACATGCAACCATCTCATCCTCTGTTGTCTCCTTCTCACCCACCTTCAATCTTTCCCAGTATCAGGGTCTTTTCAAATGAGTCAGTTCTTCACATCAGGTGACCAAAGTATTGGAGTTTCAGCATCAGTCCTTCCAATGAATATTCAGGACTGATTTCCTTTAGAATGGACTGGTTGGATATCCTTATTGTCCAAGGGACTCTCAAGAGTCTTCTCCAACGTCACAGTTCAAAACCATCAATTCTTTGGTGCTCAGCTTTCTTTTTAGTCCAACTCTCACATGCATACGTGACTACTGGAAAAAACCATAGCTTTGACTAAATGGACACTTGTTGGCAAAGTAATGTCTATGCTTTTTAATAAGCTGTCTAGGTTGGTCATTGCTTTTCCTACAAGGAGCAAGCGTCTTTTAATTTCATGGCTGCAGTCACCATCTGCAGTGGTTTTGAAGTCCAAAAAAATAAAGTCTGTCACTGTTTCCACTGTTTCCCCATCTATTTGCCATGAAGTAATGGGAATGGATGCCATGATCTTAGTTTTCTGAATGTTGAGTTTTAAGCCACCTTTTTCACTCTCCTCTTTCACTTTCATCAAGAGGCTCTTTAGTTCTTCTCTTACTGTCATAGAAGGTGGTGTCATTTGCATATCTGAGGTTATTGATATTTCTCCCGGCAATCTTGATTCCAGCATGTGCTTCATCCAGCCCAGCATTTCTTATGATGTACTTTGCATATAAGTTAAATAAGCAGGGTGACAATATACAGCCTTGATGTACTCCTTTCTCGATTTGGAACCAGTCTGTTGTTCCATGTCCAGTTCTAACTGTTGCTTCTTGACCTGCATACAGATTTCTCAGGACACAGGTCAGGTGGCCTGGTATTCCCATCTCTTTCAGAATTTTCCAGTTTGTTGTGATCCACACAGTCAAAGTCTTTGGCATTGTCAATAAATAAACAGAAGTAGATGTTTCTCTGGAACTCTCTGGCTTTTTCAATGATCCAACGGATGTTGGCAATTTGATCTCCGTAAGTAAGCTCATACCTTTTTCTCAAGGCCTTTCTTCAAGCTTGCCCTCTGCCACTTGCCATGAATCTTTGTTCTTTGATTCAGTATGATTCAGAGCATGGACTGCAGACTAGTGCTGGCCTGTCAAGTGTATTTTACCACCTGAATAGCCAGTGGTAGGCACAGGGGTAGCCTTTTCAGAATACCTGCTTAGCAATATATCCTCTGCCTGGACCCCAGTTTCCTCCTCAGTGAAAGTGGAAGTGTAAGCCATCTGATAAAAGGCTGTTGTGGGCTTAGATACCAGGGCCAAGTGAAGCACATTACACATTCCTAACACAAGGTAGAAACTATTTGAATATGGGGCCCTTTACTTTCTCTCCTCTTTAAGACTTCCTCCAAGACTCAGTCTTTATCTAGAAAATGAGGAGGCTGATTTAGATTCTGGGGAGCTTCTGAAAAGACTTGGTGCTTCTGAACTCCACCCAGATTAACTCAATGGGGTGAGACCTGGGCTTTGCTAGTTTTTATAAGCTCCCTCAGTAATCCCATCTATGGTCAAAGTTGAGAACCACTACTCTTAGTGTTCCGTCTTGACTTTTCAAGTCTGAAATGGAAGGAAGGAGAAGTTTGTAAGCACTGGTAGAAGAACTTCTTTATACCCGGTTTTGCTTCAGGTTGGTTCTTCCCAAAATGGCAAAGTAGATGCGATGTGGCGAATTCAAAACAAGCTGCTGCTTTTCCTCACTGCTGTGTGTCTTAGGTGGGAGACTCCACTGCCTACCTCTGTCTCACTGCGGTTTCCTCTGAAGAAGGGACAACAACTGCCATGACTCTCCATCTGGGAGCTGGGGAAGGGAAGGGATGAGAACAGCAGAAATGCTTTGCCAAGACGAAAGGATTCAAAATGCTCCACAACAATTCCCTGTCTTACTCTGAGATAGATGAATTATTTTTCCTTGAATAGGCTGAGATAAAAAGAACACAATATGGAATACAAAAGTGAAGCTGTGGCTGCTTGTCCTGATTTCATCAGTGATCAGTTTGGGTTTGAGTTATCTTAACAATGGTGATACGCACTAACTCAAGGTGTCACAGCGTAAGAGGTGAGGAATACAAGTGTCCGTGCCAGACCACCTGGGTTCAAATCCTAATTCTGCCACTTATGGGCTTTGTGACCTTAGCAATTGTGCGATTACTTTTGAAATGAAAATAGTATTATTACTGATTTCACAAAGGTTTGTAAGGATTAACTGATGAATAAATGTGAAGTTCAAAGAACACTTTCTGGCATATGGTTCACTTTTAGTAAGTCTTTGGCACAGGTACACTCAGCCAAAGGCCATGTGGACATGTAGCAACACCAGCTCCTTCTGAGGCCAACAGTGGCTGGGTACTCTGGAAAATCCCGAGCTTCCTTTTCCATCTTTACGACTGTTGACTCTCAGCCTGTAGGCAGCCGGTGTCCATGGGAGCAGAGTCTGACAATGGTGATTCTGTTCTGAAGGACACTATCCACCCTTGAAGAACAAGCAACCTGGGAACTCAGGGATTTCACATTCAAAAGAAAGGAGCCATCAGAAGCCTCTGACTCTCTAACCTGCTCTGCTGCTTTTCAGTGGAGGAGCAGCCACTTGAAATAATCAGAAACACAGACCATCACTGAGTCATAGGTTACTGTCAGGGCCCTTCTCCACATCACCATGCCTTTTCTGGTGGGACATGTGAACAGCTAGAATTCCTTTCTGTTCAGAAACTCCATGTTCACACCTTCCTAAAAACTAGCTTCTCCTCACAAAATGTTTGGAGTCCTTGCATTGAAAAATTCTGGGTTAGGACTCATAGAGCCCAAGATATTTTGCAGATGGTTATATCCCCTGATGTCTGTAAGTAGAACTGATTGTGGGGCCTGAGGAAAATGGAGTAAGGGTTTGTTTAGGGATGACAAAGTCCTCCTCCTTTGAACATTGGGAGATAATCACACTTAATCCAGGAGTGAACACTGAAACTTCTTAACCTGTACCTCCTTTGGGTTTCAGTTCAGTTCAGCTGCTCAGTTGTGTTCGACTCTTTGCGACCCCATGAATTGCAGCACGCCAGGCCTCCCTGTCCATCACCAACTCCTAGAGTTCACTCTGTAAACCTTTGGGTTTACAGTCCCCTTATTTGTCCAGTCAGCCAAGTAGCTACCAAGTCCATTGATTCTGCCCCTATACTTTATCTGGCATTTCTTCCCTCAGGAACATGTCCCACTGACCCCAGCCCAGCTTCATTCGCTACTACGTCTCATATGGACCAACGGCCCAGGCTTATTACTGGCTCAATCCCGTCTTCATTTCATCACATCTACTAACGATGGTACAACCTTCTTGCATCACAGTTGTGGTTCTTCCCCATACTCAAGCCTTCAGTGGCTCTACTGTCCTCAGACAGATGTCAAAATCTAAAATCTGGATTCTGATTCAAACAAATCAACTGTAAAATCCATGTTAAGATAATCAGAGAAAGCTGAACATGCACTGGGCATTAGAAAATACTATGGAATTATTGTTACTTTTATAGGTAAGAATATCATAATACTTTTATATTATATTAAAAATAATATTTTATAGGTAATAACATAAAACAATAACATCATGGCATTGTGATAATATATTTTAAAGGCCTTATTTGTTAGAAAAGCTTATTGAATTATTTATGAGTAAAATAACCTGATGACTGGGATTTTTAAAAAATGGTTTCCCCAGATTTAAAATTAAAAATACATATATATCTGGGAGTATAGCTGAAATAAGATTGGCAAATGGTAATGATTACAGAAGCTGGCCCAGGGGTGTGTGGGGAACTGATCACATCAACTCGGGAAAACTGACTGTCAAAGACTTTGCAAACAGGTTATTAAACCATTGACAGCTTAAAATTGTTCACTGGGGGGATATTTGCACCACAGAAATCAGCCCATGCTCCAAATCAAGGCTTTTGTAACAACATATTATTAAAGTTGAATAATAGATAATAAACATTAGATAATAAATGGAGGATTATTAAACTAGTGTGCCTATTTTTCTGGATTTTGGAGACCTTGTGCAATTTGGTCCCAACCTAATTTGCAGCTATATCCTCACCATATTCCGTCTAAACCAGAGCAGTTAAAGCACTCTGTCTCCATAACACACCCAAGAATCTCCACCCTTGGTTTGGTCTTCATCCAGGCTTCCCCTGCCCTGGACTAAGTTCACTGCCTCACTTCCTTCTCACCTATCTCGGCCCACGTACCTAGAAGACGTTTTTGCTTGCTCACATAGATACAATTTCTCCTTCATCTGAATTCTTAAATAATTTAACCTAAGGAGAAGGGGACGACAGAGGATGAGATGGTTGGATGGTGTCACCGACATGATAGACACGAATTTGAGTAGGCTCTGGGAGTTGGTGATGGACAGGGAAGCCTGGCGTGCTGCAGTCCATGGGGTCGCAAAGAGTCAGACATGACTGAGCGACTGAACTGAACTGAAACTTCTCTGCCTGGGGGAGGGCATGGCAACCCATTCCAGTATTTTTGCCTGGAGAATCCCCACGGACAGAGGAACCTGGTGGGCTACAGTTCATGTGGTTGTAAAGAGTTGGACACAATTGAGCGACTAAGCACACACTTCTCTAACGAAAGGAAAAGTTGAATTTGCTATATGTGGCAGCCACCATGCTAGGTTACTTTCACAATATTGTCTCATTTGATCCTCACAACAATCTGTGGGATAAGCAGCACAGCTTTTTTGCTCAATAAGGAAAATGAGGATTAAAGCTATTAGGCAACTTCCCCAGGTTCACAAAGCTAATAGTGGTAGAATATTCCAGAACTGCCAAATTCTGGGGGAGAGTCTGTGCAGCACATAGCTCTCCATGGGCACCTTTGAATGAAATGGCAGCTCAATGACTGAAAGTCCTGTTTTCTCTGAACTGAAAAATGTTTTCCCATGTGTTCGGAGTGACTCTTCTTACCTTTCACTGCAAATGTCCTCTTGGCCATAACAGCAATAGCCATTTTAAAAAATTTCTTTAAAATAGCTACCCTTATATAACAGCTATTACACTTGCCTCCCAAAATCCTGTCATTGAGGCATACTTGAAGTAAAATCCAATTTTTCCTATAAGAAGCCTCCTCTCTCCTCTGAGACAGTGGGGCGTTTATGAAGCAGGTGAGAACCAAGTCCTTTAGTCGGTGCTCTCTTTTGGGGTATGGATCTTCTCAAGGTTGCTTTCCAGCACGGCAGATGGACAGATGACACTTGCATCTGAGCTTGGGCCCCAGGCTATGGTTGTTTCTTCCTAACACCCCCACCAGGGCCCTTGTAAGCATGTGCTTAAATGCCCATGGGCATATACACAGACACTTTACTACAAAATTTAAACAACCGTCAGATGCCTGTAGGAGAGGCAAAGAACTAACTGCAAAGAAGCTGTGGCTGCTATTTGTATCCTAGATGAGAGCAGAGGATCTCGGATTTGCCTTGGATTGCTCCTGGAGAGCTCAGCCTGCAAAAGGAATGGAATGTCTAGCAAGAGGGGCGTGGTGAATAAATGATGGTACTAGCAAGAAGACAAAAATAGCTAGCTGCTAGAAGATTTTCCAGTGACATGAAAAGCAGGCAAACAAACAAAAAAGGTTAAAAGGCATATAAAATATGAGTGTCAATTTTTTAAAAAATCCCATAGATGTGTACATTTTTGCACAATAATTATGGTAAGACTATACCCCAGAATGTCATTATAAGTATTTCTGGGGTGGAAAGAGATTTTCAAAATTTTCGAAATATTTTCCAAATTTCTTCTTTTTAGTTACTTTTTACAGTTAGCATCCATCACCACACAGAATTACAAATTTTTTCTTGTGATGAGAGCTTTCAAGACTCACTCTTTTAATAACTTTCAAATATAACTATAGTCACCGTGGAGTACATTACATCCCCAGGACTTATTTATTTTATAATTAGAAGACTGTACTTTTTTTACCACCTTCACATATTCTGGAGTTTTTACAGTGAACAAACTTATAGCTCTTAACTCAGAGGAAAAAAAGAGTAAAAATAAAATGAAGAAGTCATATGACTGTGGGGCTTCTACTAAGCTTCTACTGCTTTTAATCCTTTCAAGAATGGAGAGAGATGGTCTGGGAAAGGTAGATGAGGGTCCTCATTTCTAGTCATCCAAGGATAAGAAGAGGGGGCTCAAATATGTTCATTCCTTCAAAGGCAGGAAGAACAAGGTGTTGGAAAATGAAAGATGTATTTGCAGGGGACCAAATATTAAGAGAAGAGTCTGGGTGACATAGGTGTGAATTTCAGGAGGCTTTCCATCTGTGTTTTTTTCAACCTACTGAGACTAGTAACCTCCGGTAAGGCAGTTCTTCCTGCTCACCCAGCACAGAAGCCAAGCTCACCGACCCAAGAAGAACTCTCAGCCCTAGTGCACAGGCTGTAAAATCTCAGCATCAGGCTCTACCTTCAAAGTAATGTGTTTATTTCCAGGAATGAACATGGTGCCTTTACAAGCCAATAATCACAGGGAGAAAGGCTGACAGTGACTTCCTGACCCTCCTCTTCTTTATCTGGATGAAGAAAAGAAGGAGAGAGACAGGAGACAGGAGAGGTCAGACTCGTACACTCATTGCTCTCCACACCTTCAAACTGGAGGGGCAGCAAGGATGAGAGAGAAAATCATGACTATTTTCCCTAAGAGGCTGCAGCAGGAAATGCCTCAAGGAAGGAAAAAAAAGACAAAAACTTTTCCATGCAAGTGGTGAATGTGGACCACGTGAACGCCAACAGGCCCACTGACAATGAGCCCAGGGAGGGGTCCTCAGTGAATTGCCTCCTGAAAGTCAGTGACAGTTCCTGGGAAGGAACACACCCATGAATGACTGGACATCAGGATGCCTGGGGATCAGTTTCACCTGAAACCCAGAGAGAAGGGAAAACAATAACAGAAGTCAATGAACTGGTGCACAGCCCCGAACGTGTGGGCAATGTCCTGTTTCTCTCTGGAAAAGCACCCAAGAAGGTGGTGTTGACGCGAGACACATCCGGGCCTTTTTGATTTAGGAACAACACTGAAGAACTGACTTTGATCTGGGCACTACACTCTGGCCACAAGATTCCCAGGGCCTCCTGGCCTCAGGAACATGCATCCTGAGGAGTGAAAAATACACATTTATATTCCAGCCGCGGGGGAATGACACACAAATGGAATAATGTGGAAAGGTCAGACGGAACCAAGGGAGTGAGCCATCTGCACCAGTCACCGCAGTGTAACCGGCAGGGAGCAGGGGAGCTGCGTTTCCAGGATCATGGCCTCAAGTGTTATGGGCAGACCCCCAATATATCTAACAATAGTTCATTTTAAATCAAATATCTTTAGAACTGTGGGCTCAACAAA
Organism: Bos mutus; assembly: GCF_027580195.1. NCBI lineage: Eukaryota > Metazoa > Chordata > Mammalia > Artiodactyla > Bovidae > Bos > Bos mutus. The sequence continues at coordinate 44,596,224 of NC_091640.1, read as the reverse complement.
CAGAGAATATGATCAACTCAGAAATAATGCCAAAACCACACACACACCCATACACACGCACACCTTCCATAAAGTCAGTCTCCACTATGTATCCTTTTCAAGCCACAAAGCAACACAGTACAAAGCCTCTATAAATTCCAAATAAAAACAAATTTTTGGCCGGGCTGCCACTGTGTGTGAGTATAGGTGTGGAGGTGGGTGGGACATGAATCCATTTTCTTTTATTTTTGTTTTACATTCTCTGAGCTCACCTGAAAGCTTGTGTGCATTATGTGAATAACTACTTGAATAAATTATCATTTTTCAATATTGTCAAAAGGCTTCCTGACTATTTTTAAAACCTCACTGCGTCCTGACAGAAGGATTAACAAGCTGTGATCAAAACACCCCAAACTGTACATGGATTTATCTTTGACTCTCAGAGAGCAGCAGGGCCCTGGAATTTGTTCACTGTCTCCCTCAAGCCTCTTACTCTACTTCTGATCTGGTCCCCAGTGCTCTCAGTGGTCTGAGGCCTCTTCTCCCCAGGTCTTGGGGTCTCAGTTTCCTCCAGCAGTAAAAGGGGACCCACAGGATACGCTCCACATGGGGGAAGTGTAGTAAGGGTACAGTGAGCTCTTGGCTATAAAACGTGTTTAAAGAAGAAAACATCCTCAAGTTTATGGAATTCTTGTATTAGAAAGTACCTGCTTTGCCTTTGGGAGTCCCTGCAGAGGTGCGGCAGGTGGGGTCTTGGGCAGCACTGAGTTGTGACAGGAAGTTTCCCATTCAAAGGGGAACAGAGGCAGGGGTGAGATATCTCATTTCTTGCTCTTGGATTTATCTGTCTTTGCACACACATTCTATCTACACTGGGATCCATGCGGAACACAAGGACTGTGTGTGTCTGGTATGCATTTGTGTGTGTGTGGCAGGGGTGGGGGGTGGGTTATGCATTTGTGTGGAGACAGTAAGCTTCCTTTCAAAGACAGGCAAGGTGATTTTCCATCTTCAAGGCTGCCAGGGAGGTCCCAAGAGAGACTTTGCCTGTGCCTCTTGTCGCTTGCTCATAGTGACCTCCAAAAAGCATTCTGGCCAGAGATAATAATGGCCCATTTTCTACCCAAGATCAGCAAAACTCAACCATCTGCCTCTGCGGAGTCTGAGATTACCTGGCCCCCAGACTGTGGCTACAAGGCATTCTCTCACAAAGATTTCACAAATGGGAGTACCCAGTACCAAAGAGGAGAAATGCAGGAGAAAATCCCACCTTCTACATTCTTGGTTTAACCCTTTCCTATGCTGAATCACCCACCACCACACATTCCAAGCAGCTTGGTCTACTCTCTTTCACACTATAAAATATTAAGGAAGCAGAAAGAGGTGGTTTTGTTTGTGATGAGTTGAGAGGAGCCAGTGGGAGATGACAAACTACCACGTCACTGTCAAGGCTGGTTCCCTGAGTCAGAGACACTGGAAATCCAAGGTGGGGGTTTGTGCCCTGGTGCCAACTTTGTTTTCTCACAACCAAAATTCATAAAAGGATCAGTGGAACTTACTTGTGGCTGAAATCCTTTGAGGTCGCTGGCTGCAAGGTCACTGGCTGTGAGGAGCTGGAAAAGAACAAAGAAGTCTTCCTTAGTGATACCTCTCAACAGTTTGCATACAGCGTCCCCAGGACAACTGATCAGCAATGGATCAGACCGAGCCCAGAGCCATGGCTAACTAGCAGAACCACAAAAGGCAAATGCAGTGCTTCTGGGCTAGTAGCCTGGAAGCAATGGCCTTTTCAGCTTCTGTCTACTCTATTTCTGACTGTCTCTGCTGCCTTCTATCTTCTTTCCAGGTGCGATCAATCCTTCAGTCTTAAGTTAGGCAGCATGAACTATGAATGGATTCCAACGGATCCACAGAGTCTCTGAGATTGTAAATACAAATTGCATGTGAGTTCACACACTTCTTTAGGGAGAGGGTCCCTGACTTCCTTCCTACTATCAAATTATCCTGTGATATCACAAGTAAAAGAGACAGTTAAAGGCCCATCTCCTCCAAGAGAGCTGTTGCTTCTTCCTCCTCTTTTTTAAAAATCAGACCAGTGAAAATGGCCCTATCCTCTCCCCAGCTGCACGTAACTCAGTTTCCCTTTACTGTATGTTGCCTTTCATTTTATATACTTTTGAAATATTCAGAGTTTATCAGTCCAACTATCATGAACAATGTTGATGGATAAGTAGGCTATGTACATTCTGTATCTGTGTGTTCAATCCATATTAAAGGGTAAAGTTAAGGTTTTAATACGTTCGCATGCTATCCAGAAAATACTCAGTGGAGTCCTAAGATGAATTAATAAAATACTCACATTCTTAATTGTTGCTCAAAAATGCTGGGAAAGCGGGATAAAGAGAAAAGAGGCAGATGCTTATTTTGATTCAAGGAGTGTGACTGCTTGCTAGCTTTGTTAGGCCTGGAGAGCGTTTGTGAAAAATAAGAGAGATTTCATGTTTGCTGTAACAATATTTTGTTTGGTTCAGGAAAGAGAGGAAGTCATGCTGGGCTGCAGTGCCTCCAGCCTTAGAAAAGCTCAACTGGGCTCTTTAGCTCAGAAAAGTTCAACTGAGCTCATTGCTCTTTAGGCAATGACTTTGCCTAAAATGATGCACAAAGTGGTGTAAACTCTGGGATAGAATAGGAAGGAGATGGAGATTGCAAAAGCTGTACCTCTCTCCCTACACCCAGGCCTGCAGGTAGCTTCCCGCCACACCCCCCAACCCCAGGGGACGTGGAATTTGCCTGGAAAGGTGGCACTATCCTGAGAGAGCGGCAGCTCAGCCCCTCTGACTGCAAACACAGCCACCAACAAGCCACAAGGGCACGTGATGAGACACTGGGGCCGGAACATAATTATAAGACATTTCTGCCTGCAAGGAACATACAATTTGGTCCAAGGGTAAGACACGCATGTGTCAGTTTGAGTAGAGTGTTAGTGTCAAACTGTGAACAACGTAGGGCAAGAAAGGTCAGGGTGGGGTTACTAAAAATAAGAGTTTGAACTGAGCCTTGAAAACGGCAAGGTGGCAATGCAGGGAGCCCCTTCAGGTGGGCAGTGGGAAGAAGACATGGGAAAGGGGTTTACCAACCCCAGCAGGCAGCTCGCTCTGCATTATCCCCTGCCAGCCATGGCGTGCTTTAAGGAAGAAGGGAGGGAATCAGTATCGTGGTTGCTACTTTTTTTTTTTTTACAGAATTTTTTTTAATCTTCAAAACTCCTTCATGAGATAGAAAGTATCTCCACTTTATGGATGGGAAAATTGAGACTTTGGGAGGTTAAATAGCCTTTTTTAGGTCACACAGGTACGGCAGGAACTCTTCTACTGCCTTTTTACAAGGTTTACGAGACAACAGAAGTGAAAGCCAAACATCCAGTTCTTCCTAGTCCTGAGATGCTGCAACAGAAATAAACCACAGGAGTGTTCAGAGCATCTTAGCATTCGCACTATTTTGGCAAATCAGAGGCTTGGGATTGAGTAATGATCATATCCAGGTTGAATGGAAATAGAGATAAGGCATTTTGGGTTATTATTCCTAATGTCCCAAGCTCAACAAAATTAGGATCTATCCCACCCTCGCTGGAAAACTTATATCCTTTTCCCTTCTCTTAGAAAAGCAAAAGATGCATAAAATTTAGTTCTTTTTTCTTTCTTGGCTGTGCCGCATAGCATGTAGAATCTTAGTTCTTTGACCAGGTATCAAACCTGTGCCCTCTGTGGTGGAAGCACAGAGTCCTAACCACTGGACCGCCAGGGAATTCCTACAATTTAGTTCTTAGTTATTTAAAGTTTTATCTTGTGCTGTTGTGTGTGTGTGTGTGTGTGTTTAAATTTTCCTTTTTTTAGCCTAAACAAGCCCATGCACAACAAGACAATGGTTTATATCTCACATAACTATTGCATTTCTCAAGAAAAGTCTTGACGTACAATTAGTCATCGAATGCCTGTTGGTCAAATAGTGGGGAATACTGTCAAACTAGAGGTGAGGACTAGAATGACTAAATTGCTGAGATGTCTGAGAGACAGCCTATGACATCCTTCAAGTTGACAAGAGGAAATGACACCTAGAATGCACAGCACCTAGAGCACTTCCTGCATGAAGTAAGCATTCAAATATCTGGATGAATTAATCAGCTCCAACATGGGAACAAATCCTTCTATATCCATGATAGATTTTACTAGAGAATATCAGCTTATGCTTCCATGCACGAGTCAAGGTTAAATTGAAGAAAGAACAGTATGGGCAAAATATAAACCACACTCCTTGAACACACCCCTTTCTATAGCTGATTGTTTCATAGGTGATTCCACATTCTGCACCCAGGAAACGAGAAAGAACTGGTCCTCAGGCACTGAAGTGTGGAGCTCAGGTGCAGATTAGAAATACACAACGGGAAGTTCAATATTTCAGAATTGAAGACCACCTAGATCTGGACCCCCAAAAAAGACTTCTAGTCTTACAAAAAAGACTTCCAGTCTTGTCAGAACTTGAAAGAGACAGCCAAAGTTCCCTGGATGGATGAGGAAATCACTGTGTCTCCAGGCAGCTCAGGAGCCACCTCTGCTGGGCAACTAGAGGAGCAGAGGTGGTATAGACAGAAGATCCCCACTCTGTCCATCTCTCCCTCCTTTCAACCAGCACAGCTCAGCTTTTCTTTTTCATGTAAATAGTTTCATTTGAGAACAAATGTTCTGCCACTAAAACAAATTTGAAACCTCTAGACTAAGTCCTTGTTTTGCACAAAGTTGAGAAGTGGCTTCTTCAAGCCCACTGCTAAGCTAACAACAAGCCTGTGTGGGTCCATGACCCCTGGCCCTCTGCAGAAATATCCACAAGTGACTGTCTTGGTCCGGTCCAAGCCTCACATCCAGGCATGCCTGGTTGCTGGCCTCTGTCCTGAAGGTAGGGAAGATGGGCTCAGCACTCAGGAGAGGCGGAGGCATGGCCAAGAAGAGATGAGAATGTTCTTCCATAAGGAGTGTCCTCAAAAGCACTGATACAGACCATCCAAACTGTCCCCCACAACCAGATCCTGTCCTCATCCCGTCCCATAGGACAACAGTTCACTACTCGGAGCATCCTAGCTGTGTGGGGAGGGATTCAGGACAGGGGAGGCAGAGAGGGAGGAAAATTCAATCCTCCCTAACTCTGGGGACTTCAATCAGGCTAGCAGTAATGAAAAGGATCCTGCCTTTTCCCAGGATGGCTGAATGTCTGCACTGCTCCCAGCAAGAGAGCTGGGCGGGTGTGGGGGAGAAGGGCAGACGGAATTACATTTAAAAGGCAAAGGAAGGAGAAAATTCTTTCATCTCCCTGGTGGAGCTGGGCAGTGATCCTGGGGCCCTGTCTCAGACCGTTCTCATTCCTGACACGTCTCCCTGCTCTCTGCAACAGTCCACATTCAGAACATTGGGACGATGACCCTGCTTTCCATTTTGGAGGAGCTGTACTTTCTCTGTTGGCGCAAGCTCAGTTTTTTTTCTGGGTCTCTCTAAGCCCAAAGGGCAGGCTGGGGAGCAGGGGGGTTAGAGGAAGATGAAGGCAGCTGTGGGCCCCTCGGGTGAGAGAAACAACTTTCGCTGCACAGGCATTCCGTTTGCACTCCTCTCGCACCCAGTTCACTGGATGGGATCCCTTTACTTCCGGTCCGGCATCAGAAGTCACCCCCAGCACAGCTGCAGCCAGCATCACCCTGGGACCTCCATGGGCCTCAGACTGCCTCTCAAACAGTTTCCTTTTCACCTGCTAAAGTCTACAGCTTCCAGAGCTTCCTTCAAAGGAGGGGAGGAGGCTGCTCCACTTTGCTCTGTGACCTCCAGCCCCATCACTTCCCCTCATCAAAAGGACACACCACATCTGGGTAGGGTGGGGCCTAGTATGTCTCCACCAGTGCCTCTGGCTGACCCAGGACACAGGCGTCTAGGAACGGAATTCCTGATACAACACGGGCGGGGGGTTCACACTCGACATGTGGCTGAAAGGATCTCAGCCTTGTAGACACGCAGCTGGACGCAACGAAGCCTGGTTGTGCTAGGGATGCTCTGGGTCATTTGCTCTTCTCCAATATCCACTTGACGTGGGCCAGAAAAGCAGATGACAACATGTGAGATGGACGGGTGGCAGGATGGATGGGTGGGTGGTAGATCCGGAGGTAGGCAGGTACACAGATAAAGGAACAGGGCAAAGACTGCTTTGGGAGAACAAATGACCCTAATTCAAATTTCCCTTAAAGACACCATCCTTTCATTAAGTATGCTTTTTATCTCATCTGTCCTCTTTTCAATCTATTCTCCTTTCCCTTTCCTATTTTTGTAGGAAACGGATGTTTTTTCCCCTCTTCATGTTGTGAAGCTTTCACTTGCTTCTTACTTTGGCTACAGGATGGACCATGAACTGCATCTCACCCCAATTTCTCAAACCACGGAACAGTTGGGGATAGCCTGTGTGTAAGGCTGTGTTCCAGGAAGCAACACAAACACCCAATTATGTGTGCGATTGGAGTTGTTAGGAATCAACTAGAAACTGGGGCCCAGAAAGAGTGACTTAACCAGCGGACAAATCAGAAGCAACAAAGCCAACCATATGTATGCAACTCAAAGAAAGATTTAGATGATCTAATACCCGGGGCTGGGAGACTCAAAAGTGGGAGGGAAGAGCAGCAAAGTAAGTCAGGGCTTAAGACAGAGTAAAGGAAAGAAAGCTAAGGAAGAAAGCTTGGTTTCTACCAAGCAAAAGGCTCTGGAACCAACCATGAGTAAGCCTGCAACAGAGTTCCAGGAACACAAAAGGAAATGTGGACACTGAATTAAGAAAGGTAAAACAGAACCACCGGGTTGCTATTCCTCACAGGATGATAGCTGGGACACTGCTGCACGAAAGTTTAGACTCAGAGGGTAAAAACTCACGTCCTGGCCCCGGGTCTGCCTCCACTCACTATGGGATCTGTTTTGGTGTCGCTTCACCTATTCAGGTCTCATTTTACCATGTATAATATGAATTCCACGTTTCTTCTGGCCCCACAGTTTCAGTACCCCAGTCTCTCTAACCTCAGGGATAAAAGAGGTGTGATGGACTTTATCTAGTCTCCTCTCTCTCTTTTCTTCCAGGAATTCTCCCCCACAAAACACTTCTAAGAGGCTGTCTACACTCTCTGGAAGGATTCCTAATCAGAAGGACAGACAGGAGGGCAAAGAGATAGTCCTGCACTGTGTCTCTATTACTGGTGTGCAAATAGGAATTTAGACAGATGGTCACTCAAGCTGCTACACGGGGTCACCATCCCAGAGAGGCTGTGGTCACATCCACATCCAAACCAAAGGTAAACAACCTTACAATTCGGAAAGCATCCATCCTAGCTGCCAAAGCATGCAGGGTGGGCGGTGCAGGGGCCAGGCAGCCAGCTTCTTCACAGCCTAAGTTACACACTTGAAGTGGCCATCCTAGCTGGGCTGAGTGTCCTTTTGCTAAATCCCTCAGCTAAATCCCTTTAGCCTCTAGGAATTTTAAAGGTTAAACCTGAAACCACTGATACCTCCAGTCTTAATTTCAGGCTCTGTTCCAAAGAGCAACGAGGATGACTAATAATAACTGAATATAACCCCAAGCAAGTCTGGTCTTGATGGCTTATACTTTTCTTTTATTATTTTTTAAATAATGGGATTCTAATATTTATAGATGAGATCTGTAACAAATTCCCCTAGACATGCAGCCAAAAGAGCTCTTACATTGCTTTTAAAGATTCTACGTGTGATCCTGTACATAGAACCTATGCTCTTAGAATGGTGTGCATATTTGGTTGCTGTCCAAGTCACAGTTATAATATTTCAACTTCTGGGTGAGCATGTATTTAATCCTTCTTGCAGATTAGAGCTACAAGTACCAAGCCTAACGACAGAAGAGGCCTCTGAATGCGCTAATCTGGAACTCACTGAGACAAAAGTCTTATTTCGTGTAATTTGAATCTGGTGAACCTATAGAAGCTCCTCCTGCCCTTTTTGAACTTCCCAGTAAAATTCTTTTTAAATGCCTTGTTCTGCCGACCAAAGAAACTGGATTTCATGGATGAAGGGCATCTTGTGTGGAGTTGGGTGGGAAGTTTACAGAGGTAAATTTGGTATAAACTAATGACATGAATGTCCATATCCTCATTTATTATCCATTTTGGTAAAAAGTAGCTCAGGAGGATTAAGTCATTTCTGGGGTTCCACCATTTGCAGGTGGGGGGAGGCATGGAAACCTGGTTTGGTGAACGCATGTTCCCTTCCACTACATCACAATACTTCATGATGCCCCCCACTACTTTTGTAGTGTCTATTAATAGAAGGTCTATCAGGTCCTCTATGATGCCTCTGATATTTCAAAATGAACCATGCAAAGGACAGATAGAGAACAGTGGTTTTCAGATTGTGCCCCAAGGAGCTTTGGATTCTAAACAAGGGATTGCAAAGTGGGTGAGAGAAGATGAGTTGGGGAGATCCAGGTCCCCATCCCACTTTAGCCAGAATGCCACACTTTCACTGGCATTTTATATGGAATTTCCATTTAAGATCTAGTTGATTGAAAACTATAAAAAAGAAAATTTGAAAGTGCATATCTTAAAAGACAAGGCCCCTACGTAGTGAACAAGCCACTCTGATGCTAACAGAATATACCTGGAGTAAGAGAATTAACCAGCTTACCTCTTTAAAGATGCTCAGAGAGAAATCTCTTACTAGGAGTGGAATGGATGTGTGACCAGACCTCATTGTAAGAAATCAGCCTTTTTAATACTGGCCATGAGTTACTCATCGGGAAAATGCTTTCTCTTTCCTTTCCACTTTGTGCAGGCAGTGATGTCTATTTTTTTTTTCCATCTGAAGTTCAGCAGACTACATACTTAAGAAAGCATAACTAGGTACTTCTCTGGTGGTCCAGTGGTTAAGACTCCATGCTCCCAAGGCACAGGACCCAGGTTCAATCCCTGGTCAGGGAAGTAGATTCCAAATGCCACAACTAAGAGTTTGCGTATAGCAACACAACTAAAGATCCTGCATGCCCCAACTAAGACCTGGTGCAGTCAAATAAATAATAAATAAAATAAATTTAAAAAAGAAATCATAACTAACATCAGAAAAGAAAGGAGCTAAGGACATGTTGCTTTCCAGGAGCATGATCTGGGCTGTTGGTTCTTTTCTTTGAACAAAATGCAAAATTCACATTGCATCAGAAGCGTCCATGAGCTATTCCCAAAGTCTATAAAGGCCAGGAAAGGAGGTTGCCCTCACTGAACATCACAAGTGAAGCTGGATACTAGGGGAGAACCCACCCTCATCTCTGCCTTTTCATCCGGTACCTCATTTCTGCTTCAAACTGACCAGATGATCTGCTCATTTGGCTCCAAGACTAGTATTAAAGATTTCTAATGCATCTCCTTGGCAAATCCAAGGGAACTGATTTACACCCCTAGGCTCAGTCAGCAGCAGAGAATGGAAAAGTCAGAAGGTGCTTGCTTCAGAGAGCATCCGAGCACTGGAGTCAAAAGCTTGGCTCCTCAGCTCAGTGTAGCCAATTTGGCTGAGACTCTGTGTCTCTCAGGCCAAGTCTAGAGCAATTAATCACAATTACAGGTGAATATCTAAAAGGGATAAAGTCCAGCTGGATCCAGTAGAGAGAGCTGAGCCTTGTAGCTGAAGGTAGCCACAGCTTTTGTAAGCCACAGGTAAAGTGGAAGAATCTCCTCCTTTGAAAGCCTACCCTGAACTCTTGGCAATTATGATAAAAAAAAATATTATTTTTTAGGATCTACTTTGGCCCTTTATTGTACCAGGTAGATGCTTTAACTTAGTATTCCTCTTAATCTTTACGTTATTAATGTAGGACAGTATCATTTTTCACCAGTTCACAGTTGAGTAAACTGAAGCTCAAATTGGTTAACTGATTTACCCAGAGTTATGAGAGCAAAAAGTAGCAGAACTGGAATTTGAACATAGCTCTGAAATCGTGGCAAGTCCATTCCTCTGTCTAAGGCATCCATGACCCCCTCTGGAACCACTAAATGGAACGGTGCTTTCTCCCTCCCTTTGGTGTCAGGGTCTCATCCCCGGCCCAGGGACATTGGAACCACAGCCAGTCAGACCCCAGATGACCCATCATGCATGGAACAGCCAGACTTCTCACTTCCCGTCAGCCCCACACAGGCTCACGGTACAGGCATCTAAGGTAACATCTTGATCTTCCCCTCACATTTCTCTGAATTCAAGTTGACTTTTCCCAAAGGAGCTTCCTTCCTGAACCCTGACTGACCAAGGACTCACAGGGTCTGCACTGATACATCATGTGGCTATTCTCTCCCTAACCAAGTTCAGGCCCTTTGCCTCCCTCCCTGCTTCCCTTCCTCCCTTCCTCCTTTCCTTTTTTTCTTCTAGCTAATAGAATGTTTGGAGATGGAAACGGCAACCCACTCCAGTATTCTTGCCTGGAAAACTCCATGGACAGAGGAACCTGGTGGGCTACAGTCTGTGGGGTAGCAAAGCATTGGCCACAAATGAGCACATCAGCAATACAGGGTTTGCAGTATAGTACAGGTACAAAAATAGAAATATAGATCAATGTAACAGGACAGAAAGCACAGAGATAAACCCACACCTCTATGGTCACCTAATCTATGACAAAGAGACAAAAATATACAATAGAGAAAAGACAGTCTCTTCAGTAAGTGGTGCTGGGAAAATTATATGTAACAGCTATATGTAAAAGAATGAAATGAAAACACTCTCTAACACCATACACAAAAATAAACTCAAAATGGATCAAAGACTTAAATGTAAGACCAGATATGATAAAACTCTTAGAGAAAAACATAGGCAGAACACTCTTTGACACAAATTGCAGCAAGATCTTTTTTAACCTACCTCCTAGAGTAATGAAAATAAAAACAAAAATAAACAATTGAGACTTAATTAAACTTAAAAGCTTTTGCACAACAAAGGAAACCATAAACAAAATGAGAAGACAACCCTCAGAATGGGAGCAAATATTTGCAAATGAAGCAACTGACAAGGGATTAATCTCCAAAATTTACAAATAACTCATGCAACTCAATATCAAGAAAGCAAACAACCCAATCTAAAAATGAGTGAAAGATTTCAGTAGGCATTTCTCCAAAGAAGACATACAGTTGGCCAATAAACACATGAAAAGATGCTCAATATCACTAATAATTAGAGAAATGCAAATAAAAATTATAAGTTATCACCTCATACTAGCAGAACGACCATCATCAAAAAATTCTACAAACAATAAATGCTGGAGAGGGTGTACAGAAGAGGGAACCCTCTTACACTGTTGGTGGGAATGTAAATTGATACAGCCACTATAGAGAACAGTATGGAGGTCCTTTACTAAAAATAGAACTACCATACGATCCAGCAATCCCACTCCTGGGCATATACCCAGAGAAAACCATACATGTATCAAAAATATACATGCACCCGGATACTCAGTGCATCACCACTTCCAAAAGCCAGCTCATGGAAGGAACCTAAATGTGCATCAACAGAGGACTGGATGAAGAAGATGTGGTACTTATATACAATGGAGTATTACTTAGCCATCTAAAGGAACAGAACTGTGCCATTTGCAGAGATGTGGATGGACCTAGAGACTGTCATACAGAGTGAAGTAAGTCAGAAAGAGAAAAACAAATATTGTAGAATATTGCTTATACATGGAAACTAGAAAAATGACACGGATGAACTTATCCGCAAAGTAGAAATAAAGACACTGACATAGAGAACATAAGTATCAATACCAAGGGACGGGGGGAAGGGGAAGTGGAATGAGTTGGGAGATTGGGATGGATATATATACACTACCATGTATAAAATAGATAACTAATGAGAACTTTCTGTATAACACAAGGAACTCTACTCAGTGCTCTCTGGGGACCTAAATGGGAAAGAATCCAAAAAAGAGGAGTTACATGTACACATAGAGCTGGTTCACTTTGCTTCACAGAAGAAACTAACACAACATTATAAAGCAACTATATCCCAATAAAGATTAATAAATCAAAATTAAATATTCTTGAACTATAGAAATTTAAAAAAAAAGACAGTCTTTGTTTACCAAATACATCTGCTTACAGTTTTTCATTAGAAAGATTACTAAGTCTTTTTAAGGATGTAAATCAGGTTATTTGCTTATTTATTTTAATTAACCAAGGGGAACTTGTTTGTTTATATTCCTTGCTAGTGGTTGAAATGAAAATGACTTTGAGACTCTATTTGAAAACTGTTTGCGAAATTACCATGCAATCTCTTTCACAAATGGTCCTGCTCTTGCACTCTAAGACTGTACAATGTTACAGCCATCGTATGTGCTGTGTACTTACTTGGCCTGCCATTTCCTAGGACAGGGTCTCCTTGAGGACTGAGTCATGTGGCTGCTTCCAGAATGATTCTTCACCATTAAAGATATTCTACAGCGTCTGCCACAGCTTTCTAATGATGTTCTCCAGTATATTAAGCCAACAGAACACCCTTGGAAAACAGGACTAGAGTCCTAGCATAACAACTTTGAAGAAGGCATGGTTCTCTTCAGAGAGAGAACCTCTGAATATCTATCCTGGGAGTTGGTTAAAACTCTGTTCCTCGTGTATTTTATATAGGACTTCTGGAAGTAGCTGGTTCACCAAAAATTCTTTTCTGCCTGGGTGTGTATGTATCTACTTCACATAGTCCTGCTTCAACTAACTGTTCGCTAAAAATGGTTTCTTATGATTTTACTCTCAAGAATAAGATCATCTATCTGGAAAACAGATATTTTCTTTTCATCAAAAGCCATCATATGTGGACTATATCTCCCTGCATCTCTTCCCCCAGTAAGGTATCCTTTAACTGGTTCTCCCTGAAATCACATGTGTGCCTGACTCACGGTCCACATGGTTTTGGACAAGCCTGCTCAGAATTTCTGGCTGGCTCAGTGGGGCAGGGTAATCTCTAGACACTGCTCAGTGAGGCTGCACAAAATGAATGCAACACACAGATGCTGTATCAGCAGGACTGGGAGTGGCTGCTAACTTAGTCTGAAACCCCCTTAGTAATCATATGGCCGAGGCCTTTATTTATAGCACAAAGGGCCCACAAGGGACTGACAACGTTCACTTTCAGGGCTACACTTGGCAATTCATCTGGTGACCTTGGGCAAGTCATGTCCCTGCCTGGCCCTCAGTATTTCATGCCTGACATGGGAAACTCTGTAAGATCACCTCATGATCTGACAAGCTGTGAATCTGGAAAAGGCTACGGATGGCCCTGCTCCTCACCCAAAGCACTATCAGGCATCGCATAAACTGTGGATTACTAAAGGTACTTGGGAGTGAGTTGTCATAGCAAAATGGTGGAGTGGCAGAGTGGAAGGAGAGGCAGGACCCTGGACAGAACTGAGAAGCTGGTGAGGCCTAAGTGTGTGTTTAGGAGAATCCAGGCTCTCCATCTCTTACTGAACTAAGACTTTTAAAGCCAAAAACATCCTTAGGCAAGTCACTGACCAATTTTTTTTTTTTTTTTTTTGCCTCATTTCCTCCATTCGTCAAACAAGCAGGATGGTTTCTGTCCCTTCATCGTTGGTTTCTATCTTTCATTGTTGTTGAGATGACTAAGTAAGATCATCATTTGAAACGCTTTTAGATCTAGGAGTAAACATATCTCATCAATATCATACTTCACCATTCTTTGGAGAAGTAAGCTGCCTCTTGTTTCTCTCCACATAAGCCTGGTTTTAGGAGAGTATCCATAATCAATCAGTTACTCCATAATCGCACTGTAACTGTTCCCACTACAGCTATTTGCTGTGCTTCATTTCTAACCGGATAAGAAGAATTGGAATCCCCAGGTCTTTTAATTAAAAGAAATTCTAGATCTAAGGAACTGCAGCTAAGAATAGAGGTAAGAGTAGCCCGTAATTTGGAGGGCAGAGGATCTTTTGCTACATCGTGAGTTCTATGGAGCAAGTCTTAACTCTGGGGCAAGAGGAACAAGAGGGTAGGAAGCTGTATCTATCCTCGTTGGATCTAAACACGAGGCACATGTCAGTAGTAGTGGCCTAATCTCCCCCGTTCACCCCAGGGCTTTCCTTGACCTCATGGGATACTAACACACATCCTAATTCTAAAACTCACAAGTTTATTTCCACATAATAACTTGACAATAGGGCTGTCTTTTAATTATTTTCCCTCTGTTATCTGTTGAGTGCAGTACTACAGGCGCTCTTCACAGTCATATCACAGGGAACGCTGCTTTTTTCCAAGGTGTAAGTGGCTTTATAAGAGAATGGTGCAGTATGATACTGATAAAATGTCTTTACTCCTAGATCTAAAAACGTTTCAGGTGATGATCTCACTTAATCATCTCAACAACAATGAAACGCTTGAGGGACAGAAACTATCCTGCTTGTTTGACAGATGGAGGAAATGAGGCAAAAAAAAATTGGTCAGTGACTTGCCTAAGGATGTTTTTGGCTTTAGAAGTCTTAGCGTAGAAGGGATCCAGGGGCTGATTATTCAGACCAGCCTCCCTCCAATGTAGGAATCCCCTTTTCTAACTTCTCTGACAGATGGACACCCAGCTTGAATCGTTCTGAGGAAGTGCCGCTCCCTATTTTAGTCTTCAGCAAATTCTACCTTTATTCACTTGAAATATGCCTCAGTAAAACTCACCCCCCTACTTCTGAGGAATAGGAGCTAACTGCCTCTTTTACTGTCAAGATCTCCCCGTTAAACAGGTAATATGAACCCATTTTACAGATGAGGAAAATACTCAGCCCACTCCAGGCCACAGATCTCAAGTTAAGAGCGAGACACTAAACCCAGAGGATTTCAGACACAGCCTCTCCCATAAATTATTCAGTCTTTCCCATGTGCCCACGCTGTAGTATACCTGGTCCTCCTGCCACTGGCCATTCCTAATACATTTGATGACCAGATATATTTATATCCATACAGCCTCAGGTAGAATATCCTAAGGGCTTTTAACTCATCTCCTCTTGGTTTCTGGTGTTGTCATCATCTAGGTTACAAATGCCTCCGCAAAATGTGGCTCTGTGTCAGTGGAAGGAGTAACTGCTACTAACAAGTCTTGTCCTGGAAAAATCTTTAATAACTGACAACTGACTTTCTGGGGGAGAAAAAAAGGCCTGATATAAGACACTTGCCTATTTCCACGTGTAAATATTCCCACCAGTTCAAGTCCAATAGATGTGCCCATGCCTCTTGCCACCATGACCTGGCTGCAGCACACCAGGGTGCCCACGGGACTATCTGCTACAGCCCACTGACCACTGGACTGGAACACAGACTGGTGACTTGAATGAAGCAATGTCCAGAAATTAACATGCTCTCTGTGCAAATCTGTGTAGAAGTAAGCCAAGCTTTTGAATGGAGTAAATGTGAAGGATGATGATATTCATGAAATAAATTCATTCAATAAATATATATTTTTCTAGGAACTGGGATATAAAAGTTAAAAAAAAATCTGTTTTCAACAAGAGAAAATAAAGTAAAACGATAACAATAAAAATAAAATAATGCTGCTGTTGCTGCTAAGTTGCTTCAGTCATATCCGACTCTGTGCAATCCCATAGACGGAAGCCCACAGACAGAAGCCCACCAGGCTACCGTCCCCAGGATTCTCCAGGCAAGAACACTGGAGTGGGTTGCCATTTCTCTCTCCAATGCACGAAAGAGAAAAGTGAAAGTGAAGTTGCTCAGTCGTGTCTGACTCTTAGCGACCCCATGGACTGCAGCCTATGAGGCTCCTCCGTCCATGGGATTTTCCAGGCAAGAGTACCGGAGTGGGGTGCCATTGCCTTCTCTGAAAATAATGCTATAAGCTCTCAAATGTAATAAAAGATGAGAAAAATAAAGCAGAAGCAAGGGGCAGAGTTTAGGATGTACTGCTTTAAAGTAAGCCAGTCAGAAAAGGTCTATCTAACAAGAGAATATCTCAGTAGACAGAAGTAGGGGAGTGAGCTGTGTGATATTTGGAGAACGATGCTAACAGAGGGAACACAGTGTGCATAGTTACTGACACGGACATGAGCTCAGTGTAGTGGTAAAACGGCAAGGAGACCAGTGTCACTGGGGCAGAGTAAGCAAGGGGATGGTGGTGGGAGACGGGCACAGAGCAAGGCCATGCCACACAGAGCCATCAGGCGTTAGTCCCAAGGTCTCGGTCATAGCATAGCACTCTAAAGGACATGGGGAGTCTTTGGAGGAGAGCAGGGCGTGGGCTTCCCAGGTAGGGCAGGGGTAAAGAATCCGCCTGCCAATGCAGGAGACGTAAGAGACCTGAGTTTGACCCCTGGGCTGGGAAGATCCCCTGGAGAAGAAAACGGCAACCCACTCCAGTATTCTTGCCTGGAAAATTCCATGGATAGAGGAGCCTGGTGGGCTATAATCCTTGGGGTTGCAAAGAGTTGGACACGACTGAACAACTAAATGGAGAAGGCAATGGCACCCCACTCCAGTACTCTTGCCTGGAAAATCCCATGGATGGAGGAGCCTGGTAGGCTGCAGTCCATGGGGTCGCTAAGAGTCGGACACGACTGAGCGACTTCCCTTTCACTTTTCACTTTCATGTACTGGAGAAGGAAATGGCAACCCTCTCCAGTGTTCTTGCCTGGAGAATCCCAGGGACGGCGGGGCCTGGTGGGTTGCCGTCTATGGGGTCGCACAGAGTCAGACACGACTGAAGGGACTTAGCAGCAGAACAACTAAACACAGCAGAGTTCAGACACAGCACACAATTTGAGTCACACTGTTAAAGGTTTCCCAGCTGCTGTGTCGAGAACAGCTCACAGTATTTGCTGAGGGACTGGCTGTGGAGTCAGAGGGAGAGACAGGCATGAAGGATGACACCCAGCATTTTGCCTTAGAAAGGATGGAGTTACTTCTAAAAATTGGGAAGTCTGGGGTGGGTGGTGGTGTAAGTATGTTAGCAACCCATGAGTATTAGGTGTGACTGACAAAGAGAACCTCAGTGCAGAACAGATGTGGACAGTAGGCCTGTGGATGCGCTGGGCAAGGAAACCTGAAAGGTATGTGGGATTTATCCAGCGTGTAGGCCATAGTGAGAAATCTGCATTATTAGGGATTCAAGATAAATCCAAGGAAATCTCAGATAAATGTGGTGAACCTGCTATAGTCTGAATGTTTGTTTGTCCCCAAAATCCATGTCAAATCTTGCCCCCAAAGTAATGGTATCTGGAGGCAAGGCCTTTCGGAGGGGATGATGTCATGAAGGTAGAACCCTCATGAATGGGACTAGTGCTCTTACCCCCAGGGAGCTGTCTAGCCCCTTCCTCCATGTGAGGACACAGTGAGAAGAACCGAAGCAGGTCCTCACCAGATAACAAGCCACTCAGCACCTTGATCTTGAATTTCCTAGCCTCTAGGACTGTGAGAGATACATTTTTATTTACAAGCCATCTAACTTATAATGGCTTCTCTAGTGGCTCAGTGGTAAAGAACCTGCCTGCCAATGCAGGAGACTGGAGTTCGATCTCTGGGTCAGGAAGATTCCCTGGAGAAGAAAATGGCAACCCCACTCCAATATTCTTGCCTGGGAAATCCCATGGGCAGAGGAGCCTGGAGGGCTACAATTCATGAGGTCTCAAAAGAGTCAGACACGACTTAGTGACTAAACAACAAGCTTATGATAGTTTGCTATAGAAGCTAAAAAGACTAAGAGATGAACCTGGCCCTATTTCATCTCCATCTTGGTTGAATTCTCTGGCTGTGAGTTTTTTCAGACCTGTGGACCCCATGCTCCTTCTTGTTTTCTGGCTCCATTTGGGTCTAAATTTCAACTTTGTCTTATGGAGCCCATGGGAGTACCAAGCCCATGCAGTGTCTACACTCTCCGGATACACCAGTGAACAAATACAATAGAAATACTGACCTCATGAAACTCAAGAGTCTAATCAGGGAGACAATTATTTTGAATAGCAGAAATAAGTGTAATTTAGAGTTGTGACAAGTTAAAAAAAAAAAAGTATGGCTAGGGTAGAGAGTTAAGAGCAACCTGATTAAGGGAAGCTTTCTTGAGGAAGCAACAATGCAGCTGAGCTCTGAGGAACAAGCAGACATGGCCAAGCAGAGAACCACGGGAAAGGTACCTCCGGACATGGAGCGCCATCCTCCAAAGGCCTCGAGCAGAAAAACGATGTGTGAATTGGAAGGGCCTTACAATCTCTGGGCTTCCCTGATAGTTCAGTTAGTAAAGAATCCGCCTGTAATGCAGGAGACCCTGGTTCGACCCCTGGGTTGGGAAGATCCGCTGGAGAAGGGATAGGCTACCCACTCCAGTATTCTTGGGCTTCCCTTGTGGCTCAGCTGGAAAAGAATATGCCTGCCATGCGGGAGACCTGGGTTCAATCCCTGGGTTGGGAAGACCCCCTGGAAGAAGGGAAAGGCTACCCACTGCAGTATTTTGGCCTGGAGAATTCCATGGACTATATAGTCCATGGGGTCGCAAAGAGTCAGACACAACTGAGTGACTTTCACTACAATCTCTATTGTGAAAAGTAGGCTAGACCGAGGTGAGGCTCCTGAATCCTAACCAAATCCTTGATGACCCAGCACTGTGCCCTCCTTCCATTCATTTACGGTCCCTGGAGCTCATTTTTTTCACCTGGGAAATGGGAACACCGATCAGGCCCATACTGGATTGTCATCAGTCAGGTTCATGTACCTCCTAGTAGCTTAATCTTGAGCTTCTGTTTTCTTATCCATAAAATGTGGGTAACACTAGCTACCTCATAGAGATGTTTAAACAATGAAATACATGCCTATAAGGAGGCTAGGCAGTCAGTGCTTCATAAAGGTCAGTTGCCCCCCTCTTCTCAGACCCTTAAGGGGTGCAGTGAGGCTCAACTTGCACCACTGAAATGGGATGGTGGGGAGGGCATGTTGTCTCCCACTAACAGGAGCGATGGATGGCGGTAAGCCTCACGCTCGTTCCTCTCCCTTGCCTGCCCCCACGCTCCTGGAGGGCTGTGGGCAAGGTGGAGAGGCTCTGGACATGGCTCTTTTGTGGCTGGGTTTTAAGTGGCCACCTTGGCAGAAGGCTGATACCTTGCCTTCCTGGGCTGAGGGTGAGGGTGGGCAGGAGGTGGTGGGAAAAGCTGGCTCTTCTGTGGAAGCTTTTATTAGAAGCAGGGGATTCCCCAGTGTTCTTTCAAAGTCTTTCGGCCACACAGTAAATGTCCCAAGGTCAAATTTATTAGTGTATCTAACAGCCCCGAGAACTCTTGGCTTCGGTGCTGAATCCCTCTTATCTCCTCTCCCCGCCTGGAGCCTTGCAATTTAGCCAAGGCAGCTGCTCATCCCCCTCCCCCAAATCTGTATACAAAAATAGATACATGCAGGCGGTCACTGCTTTCATGGGTCCATCATCAGAAACTAGATCTGCTCAGGACACTCTCCAATAAGGGGAAAGAGGAGCTGGTAGATGATTACATGGCAGAATGACAGAGCTTGGGCTGGTCCCCAGCAATCCAGAAAGGGTACACACAGCACCTGGGAAAAGCCTTTTTACTGTCTGAACTTCAGCTTTCTTATTTCTGAAAGAGATCCAAAAATTCTGCTGAGCTCACGGGGTTTGGGGAAAATATTTTGGGGATGGCGGTCATGAACATCCTTCACACCTGTTATATAAACAAAGACTATTATTGAGGATACTATGATTTCTACTGTTTCCAATAAGCCAAATGACCATGGTTAGGTGAGGAGAGGACCCACTAGATCCCTTGTGGAGCTGGCTGCTCCTGAGTTGGACCTGGGATTCATCTCAGAAGAGCAGCTGCTATTTAACCAGCAGCTTCACACCTTGCCTCCTGGGAACACTGAGCGAACAGGCTGCTTTTCCCGCAGCCATGGTGGAGAGCATGGATGAACAAATGGCCAAGGGCACAGCAGGCAGGGCAGCCAAGGGACACCTCGAAGAGGCTGAGGGCACCCCAGAGGCTAGCTTAGTGAAGGGTCTGTGTGAGTTGCCTTGGTTTCTTCTGCATCTCTGAGAAGTGCCCCCTGCCCTGAGGTGGGCTGGGGGCTGGGCAGAGCTCCTGGCTGCAGCCTCCCAGCCTGTGCCTGCGCATCTCATTACTGAGCAGGCCTGAATCAAAGCTGCCCTGCGCAGCTGCTGTCCCATTTAATCCATTCGTAATCAAAAGTCATTAGCATGGATGCCTTGGTGCTGAGGTTATTGTGTGTGTGATCAAAGCCACGGCTCCTGCCCACTCCCCAGGGCTGCCCACACCTGGGAGGGCATGGAGGCCTGTGAGCCAGGGGCATGAAGCAGGCATCCCTGGCTGTCCGACGGAATGTGGGCTCCTTGAGTAAAGGTTGGAGCAGCAAACGCTGCCTTGCCCACCTGAGGTTCAACAGCCTTGGGGAGGCCCCTGACCCAGGTCCTTTTTCCCTTTGGAGGCTGACATTTCCAACTCAGAGACTTGAGGGAGCAGGTGGAGGCAAGGGAAGGCTGAGGGCAAGCAGGGGACACATGATATTAGACTCAGGAAGAAGAAAGAAAGTGTTAGTAGCTCAGTCATGTCCGACTCTACAACCCCATGGTCTGTCCATGGAATTCTCCAGGCAAGATACTGCAGTGGGTTACCATTCTCTTCTCCAGGGGATCTTCCCGACATGGGGATTGAGCCTGGGTCTCCTGAATTGCAGGCAGATTCTTTACCATCTGAGCTACCAGGGAAACCCCCTAGACTCAGGAAGGATTTGTAAACTCTCACTTATAGGAGAGGACACTAAGACCCAAACAAAGCACAGTACCTGGCTGGCAGGCACCTGTGGGTATATGGCAGGAAAGAAAGAAAGAGGGGAAGAGAGAAGAGAGGACAAGACAAGAGTTTCCCCCAAGTGCTGCACAGCAGAGAAAGGAAACACAAGCCTAAAGAAGTAGAGCAGGAGAAGCTAAGAATCAAGATGTTCTGGGCCATTAATAGTTTATACAGTCCTTCCAACACACCAGCTCTGATAACTCCCTGAGCCGTCTCCCTAAAAGCAGTGAAATCCCAGCCCAGATATCACTCTCTATTTATAAATTCTGCCTGAGTAAAGCTTGATATTTCACTTCTCTCTGGCCATCCAGATTATGAGCATCACTAAGGTCCAAAGAAAGACTCAAGTCTTTCAAGAAGTTTCTCGAACCTCCCTTCTCTGAACTGTTCTACCATGTTCTACCTGAAACACTCATTTGGTACTTAGCATGCCTTGTCCTTATAGCTCCTGGGTTGACAGAAGAAATAATTACTCTGACTCATGGATGATGGCGATGATGACATTGATAATGATGTAGGGTGTATGAACTTTGCTCATCAGCCAGACCAAAGCCCCTACAGGCAGCTGTCATGTAATGCCCTCCAGGACACCCCTCCAGAGATGCTCTGAAGTTGACCAGGTCCTGAGTCTATGACCAGAAATTGTGAGCTTCTTGAGGGCAGCTCTGACCTTGGATGACTGCATCTGTTTCTGGGCCATGCACAGTCCTCAGATACGGCAGACCCATAACGAGAGTCTACAGAAGAGTGAATGAAAGACACAAAGAGTTTTGCATGAACGTGTCTGTGTTAGGATTTTGACATGGTCAGTGTCAAAAAGCACTAAGGCTTTTTTGGGCTGTTTGTTTTCTCTGCCTGAAATTCTCTTTCCAGGCTGCCTAAAGGTACTCTATTTCCACCAAAACTTCTGAACCATTCTCAAGAGGCCACAGAAAGAAGAACAGAGTGTGTGGTTTGTACACAAGACCTGGGTGCATGGAAAAACTGCATGGGATCGGCTCTCTGAGTTAGGGGGGATTCTAATCTCCCCACATGGGGAACAGTCCCTTGGGAGTTGCATGTATTCTTTTAGATCCCAGTGGATGACTGGGATGCAAATACCATGATATACCATGAGTTAATACATGATATTAACTGTTTACATGACTATAGCTTTCATGATGGATTTGGGATAAAGGAACATCCTAGATCCAGCTTGTGCATGACACTGTGCAATCCTTCACACCAAGAATGATCAAGTTTGGGAGCTGAAAGCTAAATGGGAAGACTTGGGGGCAATTTAGAAACATTTACAATAGGACCCAATACTAAGAGAACGAATCTTTCCCTTGCTGAGTTCTATGTCATGTTGGAAGATAACCAGGTACTCCAAAGGTATAAATAATCATCCATTATGGAGTGGGCGACTGATGGTAATAACTAGTCTTTACATAATAAGCTCTCATATGTGTCCATGTGTCAGACAAATCTCATTTGTTTCTCACAAGTTTTCTGAATAGGCATCAGTAATTCCATTCTGAAGATCCATTGACATTAAGTCATTTGCCCGCGGCCACGTGGTGAGAAAATGACTGAGCTGAAACCTGAACTCCTGACTCTGATCCCTCTGCTGAGTGCTGTTCCCCGTCGCCTTCCCCATCTCTGGCTCAGCCCCACCTTGAGGAGGGTGTAACTGATGCAGTGCATTCACACATCATGGACAGAGCCCAGGTACCTCAGGACTCGCCTCCCCTCTCTGCTCATACACACTTCAGGCAAAGCATCCCAGACTCACACTGCTGGAAATAAACATTTGAATGTATTCAGATAAGTGAGTTAAAGCTCTGAAAGGTTAATCACCTGCTCAACACCACGAGGTTAGTATGCGATAGGCTTAAAACCCAAGTCTTGCACTCTCAGTTCAGTGATATTTTTATTGAATGGCTGTATCTGAGAATGGAACAGTGGCTGGGAAGAGGGGACATGTGGGCATCTGTCTTTTGCACACTGGCATTTCAAGGACAACACTCTACTTAAAATGTCTGCGGTAATTTACTAATATGTTGCCACTGCGGGCACACAGGGCCAGTGCCAACCTCATCCTCCTAGGAGTAGATCAGGCTGGCTCTGGCATGGGCATCCATTCAGCATACAGTGTGTGGTATCCACCCGCCTTTACCACTAGGGATTCAATATGAACACAGGACACTGGGGAGAGCAGGTGAGATTTTCTCCCCTGATTTTTGAGAATCCACAATTTCAGCTTAATTTGTAATAGATAGTGAGCGTAAAGAAACTGACAACAGGGCCATCAGCTATTCTGTTAGTAACACTTGAGGCCATGGCACTTCAATATGACTCGAGCCAGCTGTCCAATGCACAGAAAGACCTTTGACCCCACCCTTGGAGAAATGTAATTCTCTTCATGCCTCTTTCTGTCCACAGGGAGTTAGAAACCAGAGCTGCCAGAATAATCAGAAGGCTTCCTAATGGCCATGCTCAAACAAGCGGAGATTACGTATTGTCAGAAATGTAATCTGCAACTCTTCTCATCTGTTTCATTTTGTTTGCATTTTTAAAACCACTCCTAGAGGGAAAAAAAAAAAAATGATTCAGTTGGGGTCCTCCCTGTTCTTGCACCTAAGTGATACATTTATCTTCATCTGGCATATCTTCATCTTCCCCTGGCATGCCAGGGAGGGGAATTAGAATGTGTTAAGCTCACAGGCTCTCTAGTATTGCAGTTTCTAGCCCATAAAGTAGGTATGCATGTCTTTTCTAGACATGTAACCAAACACGAATTAACTATATATACACTGACATGACCAAAGACAGCTTCTCTGAATGCTGCTTCCCAATCTTTGTCAATACCCCTATGGATCAGACACACACATACTGACCTGCCACGGAGTACGATGCTCATTGCGACCCCTGCTCCCATACTCTCTGGGGGCTTTCCATCATTTCTAATAACAGCTGAGATCCTTACGATGGCCTTCAAGGCCTTCTACACTTACCCTCTCATTCTCTGGAACTCTGGCCCACTCAGCTCCACCCAGCATGGCTCCACATTCCTTTAACACAGTTAGTTTGCAGTCTTTGTCAGACATACTACAGAATTGCCTAGTGTTTTACACACACACACACCCACGCTCCAGGGTGAAATCTGACCCTAGAAAGTTTTTGTAGAGTTGCCAAGGTAATTACTACATTTAGCCAGGATTGAGGACCAAGGCTTTTGTGCTGGCTGCTTTCTCTGTCTGGAATTCTCTTTCTTGGGATGCCTACTGGCTCTCTCCCTGACTCTACGCACATCATAATACGTATCAGACAGGCCTTCGCCAGCTAGCTCTCCACATCAGCACCTCTTCCTCTTCTCCATTGTTTTCTATCCTCTGCCTTACATTATTTCTTACATTATCTCTCTTGGTACATTGAGGCTCTCTGACATTTTATTGTGTATTTCTTAATTCATTTCTTATGTCTCTCTTCTAACCCCTGTCCCATCCGACTTCAGTGTAAACTCCCAAAGTACAGAGATCTGTTTCATTCACTGCTACGTCTCAACAGGGCCTGACACATTATAGGGGTTCAATAAGGACTTGTTGACAAGTAAGGCATGAATGTCTCTCTGCTCTGCAATCAGGAGGGCTCTGCTTTGTGTCCTGAGCACTGGAGATGGGTTTGCATCAAGCCATTTCTACTTTGTCACACAACGGCAGGCCAGGTTTGGATTTTCAGCCAATGGGCCTGTGTACTCACTGTGGTAGCTGTGGATGACTGAGATTCTCATCTAGGAAGGCACAGAGTGAAGGATGGAGATGCTAGTGTTACAAATGACTGGGCAGGCATCATGGCAGAACTGTGCAAGGCACTAGGCCAACAGGTGTGGCCTCTGGCTAGGGCTGGATCCTTTGGGAAACAGGAGGCCTTAGAAGTGGAAAAGCAGGACTTGGACTACTGAGCAGATCCTACAGCCATCAAATAAAGTGGGACTCTAACCTGTGCCCTTCCAACCACTGCAGTGATATGCCTATTCTTAAACTCCCCTTTCTCCCAACTCTATTATCTGCTAAGGATATGTTTTTATCCCCTTTTTCAATGTCAGTCTAGCTTAGGTTCTAATACAGGCATGAGACCCCAGGGTGGCCATTTCAGTTTAGTTCCTTTGATTGACTATCCCTGTCATTATAGAGTTCTCTGAGCACATTTCAAGAGCACCCAGCCACAGCTCCATGTAAAAAAGTTCTATGTAAGTTAAGGAGATGGTAACAGTCAATGAGACTCAATCAATTTATTGATGTAGGAAAGTAGAGACTACAGTGGATTTTTATTTATTTCCATATGAAAAAAAGTGAAAGTGTTAGTTGCATCCAACCCACTGTGACCCTTTGGACTGTAGCCCACCGGAATCCTCTGTCCATGCAATTCTCCAGGCAAGAATGCTGGAGTGGGTTGCCATGCCCTCTTCCAGGGGATCTTCCTGACCCAGGAGTCAAACCAGTGACTCCTAAGTCTCCTGCATTGCAGGCAGATTCTTTATCTGCTGAGCCATCAGAGAAGCCCTTATTTCCATATACTACTGATGAAACAGCTAATTGGAGAAATTAGGACTAATCAATCATTTGGGAGGCAAACATCCTGATCACACTAGGCTATGAGAGACTCCTCTAAAATGTGGACTTACTCATTCAACAAACATTTCCTGAATACTTACATACTTACTGTGTGCTGGGGCAAATGGGGCCCCCAGGCAGAGTGCTTTACCACTCCATGCCTAGGGCACCCAAAACCTGGCTGTGCCTAATCACCTGAGACCGTTAAAAAAAAAAAAATGTTTAACACACAAGGCTCTGATGTTTCA
Organism: Bos mutus; assembly: GCF_027580195.1. Taxonomy (NCBI): domain Eukaryota; kingdom Metazoa; phylum Chordata; class Mammalia; order Artiodactyla; family Bovidae; genus Bos; species Bos mutus. The sequence continues at coordinate 44,570,525 of NC_091640.1, read as the reverse complement.
ATTTACAAGGTTCAGAATGGGGCCAAGCACATATTATGTGATTCTGTTTATAGGAAATGTCCTCAGTAGGCAAGTCTGGAGAGACGGAGAGTAAATTAAACATGTCTTAGAGCTGGGGAGGGGAAGGGAAATGGGAAATAACTGAATGAGTATGGGTTCTTTCTTGGGGTGATGAAAATGTTCTGATAGATGGTGGTGATTGCACAACTACTCAATACACGAAAAACCAATGAACTGTACACTTTAAAAGACGCATGCAACAAAGGACAGAAACGCAAGGACCTAACAGAAGGAGAAGAGATTAAGAAGAGGTGGCAAGAATATACAGAAGAACTATACAAAAAAGATCTTCCTGACCTGGATAACCATGATGGTGTGGTCACTCACCTAGAACCAGACATACTGGAGTGTGACGTCAAGTGGGCTTTAAAGAAGCATCACTATGAACAAAGCTAGTGGCAGTGATGGAATTCCTGCTGAGCTATTTCTAATCCCAAAAGATGATGGATGCTGTTAAAGTGCTGCACTCAATACGCCAGCCAATTTGGAAAACTCAGCAGTGGCCACACCACTGGAAAAGGTCAGTTTTCACTCCAAAGAAAGATAACGCCAAAGATGTTCAAACTACCCTACAATTGCGCTCCTTTCACATGCTAGCAAAGTAATGTTCAAAATCTATCAAACTAGGCTTCAACAGTAATGAACTGAAAACTTCCAGATGTACAAGCTGGATTTAGAAAAGGCAGAGAAACCACAAATCAAATTGCCAACATCCACTGGATCAAAGAAAAAGCAAGGGAATTCCAAAAAAAAAATCTACTTCTGCTTCATTGACTGTGCTAAAGCCTTTGACTGTGTGAATCACAACAACTGTGGAAAATTCTTAGAGAGATGGGAATATCAGACCACCTTACTTGTCTCCTGAGAAACCTGAATGCAGGACAAGAAGCAACAGTTAGAACCAGACATGGAACAATGGACCAGTTCAAAATTGGGAAAGGAGTATGTCAAGGCTGTATATTGTCACTCCGCTTATTTAACTTATATGCAGAGTACACCATGTGAAATGCTGGGCTAGATGAAGCACAAGCTGGAATCAAGACTGCTGGGAGAAATATCAACAACCTCAGATATGCAAATGATATCACTCTAATGGCAGAAAGCAAAGAGGAACTAAAGAGCCTCTTGATGAGGGTGAAAGAGGAGAGTGAAAAAGCTGACTTAAAATTCAACATTCAAAAAACTAAGATCATGGCATCCAGTCACATCACTTCATGGCAAACAGATGGAGAAAAAGTGTAAATAGTGACAGATTTCATTTTCTTGGGCTCCAAAATCACTGTGGATGGTGACTGCACCCACAAAATTAAAAGATACTTGCTCACTGAAAGAAAAGCTATGACAAACCTAGACAATGTATTAAAAAGCAGAGACATTGATTTGCCGACAAAGGTCCATACAGCCAAAGCTATGGTTTTTCCAGTAGTCATGTTTGGATGTGACAGTTGAACCATAAAGAAGGCTGAGCATTGAAGAACTGATGCTTTCAAATTGTGGTGCTGGAGAGGACTCTTAACAGTCCCTTGGACAGCAACAAGATCAAACCAGTTAACCCTAAAGGAAATCAACCCTGAATATTCACTGAAAGGATTGATATTGAAGCTGAAGCTCCAACACTTTGGCCACCTGATGTGAAGAGCCAATTCATTGGAAAAGACCCTGATGCTGGAAAAGACCTCGATGCTGGAAATGATGGAGGGCAGGAGGAGAAGGGGGTGACAGAGAATGAGATGGTTGGATGGCATCACCGACTCAATGGACAAGAATTTGAGAAAACTCCAGAAGACAGTGAAAGTCAGGGAAGCCTGGCTTGCTGCAGTTCATGGAGTTGCAAAGAGTCGAACACAACTTAGCGACTAAACAAAAACAACAAACAGAATGTGAATTATATCTCCGTTTTTTAAAAAAAACAGATACTTTGGGAGCATTAAATTTTTAAAAACTGGAGGAACAGGACTGAGCTTCTGAATTTTTTAAAAAGTTCTACAAGTACTCAGGAAGCATAGCCGGGGTTGAAAGCCACTGCGCTCACAGCCTGAATCATCTCAAGAGACTGCAGCAGATTAAAGGCTAAGATCCCCCAGTGCAACAGGCAGGAATGTGTTTCCGTAAATCCTGAACCTGAGGAGCTCTGAGTTTCCAGGTTGAGGCTGAGGGAGGCTCATGTTCTCAGGCACTTCCAGGCATTCCCTCTGCTAGGCACTAGGGACACAGGAAAGCCAAATGTAGGCGCAGCTTTGCACAAAGTGGATGCTCTGTTCTCGTTTACCCCAGGAGGAAGAGTTGCTGCCAGCAGCAGGCCATGCAACCTGAAGATCTTGATTGAATTTCTAAGTGTAGCCCCCTCCAACATTCCCCCAAGCAGATTTTCCCCTTGAGTATAGAGTGTAGATGGTAATTAATTAGAACCGGGCTCCCCTGTGAATACAGATAAATGAGAAAGCAGCAGTTGAGGGGCCATCCTTGCCTGGAACAAGCCTTAGAGGAAGCAGTGAAGCAGCTGCCCAAGGGGAACATCCCCAGAGCAGGGGGCAGAGCATGTCGTGCCCTGGCAGCACTGAGTGTATGAAACGGGCCATCCCTATGGTGGCCCATGGCTCTGCGGAACCGCAGCTGCGGTCTTCCTGCAAATTCAGTGCACGGTACAAACCAACAGAGGAATTAACCACCCAGAGACAAGAGACTGACCGATGAAGAACATCAGGCAGAATATCTCGGTGCCTTGAGTGGGAATTCTGCATACAGGTGCCCATGTAGGTTAATGCGATGAAGTGTGAAGCCTCCTGCTTCCTGGAAAGTTCCATGTGTGTAAATGGCCACAGTCGGGCAATTCTGAAGGAGCCAAGGGCAATGAAGAGAGTAACAATAAAGGGGCTGGATGACTGCCCTAGACTCCTGGAAACATCCCAGGGCCCTGCAGAACCACGGTCCGAGGAAGCTATTTAACTATAGGTGGGAAAACCAACACAGAAAACAACCTTGCTCTAAGTTTAAAAGAAAATGGAATATCTGTGGATATTTGTCTCTTCTCTAATCACTATCTGGCAACTGCCCAATAGTAAAAGAAAATAGCCAGGTATAACTCTTTTTTACCATTCAGAAAAAAACTCTCCCTCGTATGATCAAACTTGATCAGTCACTGATTCATATCAATACCCTTCTCTCCAGAACACTAAGCTCTTTCCTGGCTCCAGGCACGAAGACGAATGCCATATCATGTTGGAAAGCAAACTTGGCCTACAGCTACTTTTCCACCAGCCCCCATGACTACCTCAATCCTCCACACAGCCACTCCTGATTGCCTTATTCAGGAAACGCCCATGTATCTTGCACTGCTTCCATAGCCATCAAGACCCTCCAGCATCCTCCTCTTCTAAACGTCTATACTTGAAATACTAGGCATCCTTAAGAGGACCCCCAGCATACGCTGCCTTGTACAGGTCAACTGAGTGAGGTTTTCACCTGCCCCTGCCGGTGAGTTGTATGAGCCTACAGGACAAAGCCCATGATTTCTCTTCCCTCACAGTATGATGCATAGAGGGTTTTGGGGGCAGTTCTACCTGGCTTCAAATCCCAGCTCTGGCCATACCAACTGTCCACACTTGAGCAAACTGTAAAACTCTCAGCTTACCCTCTCTTACACAGACTCAGGCTCCATACATCTCCATGCAGGGCCTCCAGGAGCACAACCCTCTGGATAAGAAAGGAGGAAGCAGAGAGTGTCTCTCTAATTGAGGCCAAAACAATGCAGCAGTGACCTGATACTTTCATGCGTGTAAACGAGAGAGAGAGGCAGACAGACAGAGACAGAGATGGCAGGGTGGGGAGAATACGAGAGAATGGAAGAAGAGAAGGAGAGAGAACGGAAGAAGAGGAGAGAGAACGGAAGAAGAGAAGGGGAGAGGAGAATGGAGGAAGAAAAGACCCAGCAAAGAGGAGGGGCTATATTTGCAGATGAAGGCTGATAATCCTAACGGAATTTAGACAAACTAGAAATTGAAAAGCACACAGCTGCTGATATCAAATACGCCCTCTTTTTGCACTATATCAAAAAGCTTTAATTAACAACTAATTTATTTGCGTGAGAAAATAAATTTCCTTATCACACGTAAGTGTATTATAAGTCAAAGAATAGAACCCCCAGCCCCGATCTCCCATGCACACATCGGAAAAAAAACAAAACAGGAGTGCAAATTAAACCTTTGGAAATAGGATAAAGAAGAATCTGGATCAAAGACAAAAAGAGTTTAGGGACTTGAGAGGTCAGCAGGACGAAAATAGAGACTTAAATCATGGAAAATCATCCTCTCTCTGCTGTGGGGACTATGATAATAGTACTTGCCAAAAGAAACTGTCATTGCAGATATGGACAGCAGTCAGGATGCCTGGGTTCTCTCCATGAGCAAACTGGGGTTTGTTTCCCAGTCCTGTGCACCAAGGTGAATGGTCATGAGATTGGGGTGGGCGGGGGGAGGAGGGGACGCAGAGCGGCAGCTGAGGTGGTGGGTGTGGGATGGGTCAAGGGTGAATCTGCCCTCTCCCCACAAGGCCTCTGTCCACCACCTCCACGTGTCCACCGTTGGAGAGCTCTCCTTCCGCTGGGGCCTCTGTGATCTACACAGAACCACATGGGAGAAGCCCAAGGCCCAGAAGTGTGCAGATACAGAGGCTGCCGGATACCAAGTGGCAGGATTTTCAAGCAGGACCTTGAACAACAGGTATCAGGAGAACTGCATTCCGGGCCCTGCACTGCCACTAACCTCCTGTATGCTTCCTTGAATGCTCCATGTCCCCCTCTGAGACTCAGTTTTCCCATCTGTCAAATGGAAGAGCTGCAAACTCAAACAAGAAATGTGGGCGTGGAGGGTCACTTGGGGGGCTGTGGTGACTGAAGGATCGAAAGTGTCCAGCTCCACACCAGCCAGTTGTTTCCAGAAGCCAAAACTCTAAAACCTGGTGTGGACGCGATTGCATGTGCACATGAAGAATCTTTTTTACTTTCAAATGTTGGCAAATTTTAGTAAAAACACTGTGTGGGTCAAAAAAGAGACATCTGTGCAATGAATTTGGCCCCGGGCCGTCCGTGTTGTCGGAAGACCCTTCATTCCTCATATTATGTGGCTGCCGAATAGGAGCTGCTCTATCACCACTCTCATTTCCAAATCCCTGATATGCAGACACCACTTCTGAACAAAAGAAATGAGCCAGTTTAGGAAAGGAGAGCTCACCAGAGCCTCCTGCAGCTGTGAAAGCAGCTCTGGGCTGAGGGAACTTGCTGATCAGTCTCCTGGTCCACAGAGCGTAGACCCTCATTTTCTCACTGCAGAACAAAGGGGCTGCACTAGGAGGTCTCCAGGGTCTCCACACCCCAGCTCCAAGGCCATGGCTGATGACGTCAGCATCTTCAAATGGTTTCGCCAAACAGCTAACGGGAAACCGAGAGATGAGGGTCTTCCCTCTCACAGTTCCCTCATGCAGATGGGAAATGAAGGCAATAACTAAGCAGGGTAGTCAGATCAAAGCCCACTCACAAAATTGGGCGAATGCTTATTTTGTGATCTCTCCTTTCAACTTCTCCCCATCATCCTGTCTCTATCACTTGGTGGGCATCTCCACAATTGGGGGCCTAATGGAAATCAGTCCTGAATATTCATTGGAAGGACTGATGCTGAAGCTGAAACTCCAATACTCTGGCCACCTGATATGAAGAACCGACTCACTGGAAAAGACCCTGATGCTGGGAAAGATTGAAGGTGGGAGGAGAAGGGGAAGACAGAGGATGAGATGGTTGGATGGCATCACCGACTCGATGGACATGAGTTTGAGTAGCCTCTGGGAGTTGGTGGTGGGCAGGGAAGCCTGGCGTGCTGCAGTCCATGGGGTTGCAAAGAGTTGGGCATGGTGTTGGAGAAGACTCTTGAGAGTCTCTTGGACTGCAAGGAGAGCCAACCAGCCCATTCTAAAGGAGATCAGTCCTGGGTATTCTTTGGAAGGAATGATGCTAAAGCTGAAACTCCAGTACTTTGGCCACTTCATGCGAAGAGTTGACTCATTGGAAAAGACTCTGATGCTGGGAGGGATTGAGGGCAGGAGGAAAAGGGGATGACAGAGGATGAGATGGCTGGATGGCATCACTGACTCGATGGTCATGAGTTTGAATGAACTCCAGGAGATGGTGATGGACAGGGAGGCCTGGCGTGCTGCAATTCATGGGGTCGCAAAGAGTCAGACACGACTGAGCAACTGAACTGAACTGACCTGAGCAACTGAAGTGAACTGAACTGAACTGAATCCCCATGATGCACGTGTTAATTGATAATCTGAAGACCATTTCTTTTTAGGAATCTGTAGCCTGTGCAGGCCTCTAAACAAACAAGTTGGCTCTTAAATGTTGGAATTTCAGGTACCCTGGGTTTCACTGGGAGACACTGTTTGGGGAGAGCCCCAGCTGGTGCCCTTCAGATCCTACAACCAGGTAGTCACCTGTCCTACCTGGTAATCAAACTGTCCCCAGAGAGCAGTGTGTCAAGGAGTGAAGCTATAGGGCTTTCTTGTTCCAATAAAAATCGACAATTTACTGTAATTTGGTTGTGATTTAACAATGCTTTTAAAAGAGGAAGTAAATGGCTCATAAAGTCTAGTGACCTATTCACTCCTGCGTGCTTCATCAGCCCTCCCCATGAGCTGGTGCCCTTCACACCCCCCAGGCCACCCAGGGACAGGCTGGAGTGGAGCCTAGAAACAGTGGGGAGCCCAACTCCACAGTCCCGGGCGTCAGCACGTCCTCACCTCTCTCGGTCTCTCTCCTTCCCTGACTCTTTCCCTCCCTTTTGCTCACTCCCTGGCTCTTTTCTTTTTCTGAACAATGGAAGTTTGAATGGCAATGCAAATCTCAGTCTCTCCTTAAAAATCTAGGCCAGGGAGGCAGCACGTCACCCATATTTATGAGCTTTAAATGGCTTTTATCAAAGTGAGGTCGCGCTAAATCACGCCCGAGCTGTCATAAATACAAATGACTCGACATAGGCTGCAACAAGCCTTCGGGGAAAATTATATGATGTGCTGTTGTAGTTATGGTATATCACACAGGGAGCTCATATTTTTCCACTGGCAAAGTAATCCGATCCTTCAGAGGACTCTAATGGGTGAAAAGAGGCAGTAAGTCCAAGTGGATCACGCAAGGGATGGGATGGTCACAGGCATGCCTGACAGGTGAGGGACCTTTCTCTAGATGCTGATATTTTAGAGAACCAATCTGTTCACTGGAAGGAGCCAAATGATGGAACCTTTAATATTTTATGGGGATTTCCTTATTTAAGAATCAGTTGATGAGACTAGCTGATGGGGCACTGGACTTGTAGTTCTGACACTAACTGTAGTTACATGACCTTGGCCAGGGGTGATTCTAAAACACAAATTCCTTGATATTCTTCCTTGCAAAAGATGATGCCTGAATCCCCTTGCCACAAATATGGAATGGTTTTAGTGACTCATTTCAAATTAAAAGCTTGGGGCAGAGGTGAGTGAGGTGTGTGCTTTCCAAGGCTAGGTCATAAAGGTATTGTGGATCACTCAGTCTTTGGATCACTCACTCGAAGAAAAGCCAGCTGCCATATTGTGAGGATACTCAAGCAGCCCCATGGAGAGGTCCACGCAGTTAAGAACTGAGGTGTCCTGCCAAGAGGCAGCACTAACTTGCCAAGTGTGCAAATGATCCACCTTGGATGAGGATCCAGCAACGCCATTAAGCCCTTAGATGCAGATAGGCTATACCTAGAACCCTGACCCATAGAAGATCTGAGAGGTAACAAATTGTTTATTATTTTAAGCTACTAAATTGATGTAATTTTTATGCAGAAATAGAGAGCTAATATAAGGCAATAAGCTTAAACTCTCTCAGTATTAGTTTCCTTATTTTTATATAAAGGATGGACTAAATCCAAGGTTCCAAATCCTGACTATACATTAGAATCACTTGTGAGCTGTTCAAAAGCATTTAATACTCAGGACCTATAGCAGTTGAAATTGAGTCCCTAGGCATGGTGAGGCCCCAGCCCTGGCATTTTCTAAAGCTCCCCAGGTGATTCTAAATGTACAGCAGAATTGAGTGCCACTGAATTAGATGCACTTTATGATCTAAAATACATTTTACAATTTTACGAAACCCTTGGCAGGTTTGGAAACTGGGAACGTGAGACTTGGGCTATTTCTTCATTCCCAACTCCCTCTCCTTACTCCAGATGCCTGGACATGGTCCAGCAGAGCCAAAGACAATTCCTTTACTCCAGCTAGTGAAACCTGGCCCAAGACAAAGAAGCATATTTTAAGATGTAAGATGTCATTACAATAAGGATGAGTCAGTGCTAGGGAACAGGAAAACAGTCCAGATCTGAGGAGAGCTGACATTGATCAGTTGTCTTACCCCACTGCATAAAAAGAGCCAAACATGATGAGCCATCTTTTAAGCAGGCTCCTTTTGCAAAAGATGAGTGATGTCAAGCATGGGCCCTTTGTGAGGGAGCATCGTGCCACTGCTGGTCTAGCAAGGGCAGGCGTGGTGCTGGCCACAGTCACACACTGGGATTTGAGCCAAAAGACTTGCTGCTCACGGGCTGTGACACCCTGGACAAGTCAGTTCATGTCTCTGACTCAGGGTCTGCACTGGTAAAAATGGAAATTATATATCTCCCACACTGACCTTGTTATATGGAGTAATGATACAACAGAGGCGAAAAGCCTCACAAACATGCTACACATACATGGTAGTGCTGTGACCCCGAACCTCGAAAACCCATAGAGGGAATTCCCCTACCAGCACAGGTCTCTTTCTCTGAGGAAAAGCAAACAGTACATGCATAAATAGAGCAATATACATCAAGAAGACAACTTGCCCCCAAAAGGTCAGAGAGACCTTCTCCAGGTCTCCACTCCTGCCACGATCAATAGCCACAAGTTATTATGCATGTTCTCCACCTGCCCTTCCTAAGGAGGTTTAAACACAGTCCTCTCTGTCATTCCTAAACATCTAGCAAGCACCAAGTCTGGGTCCCTCCTTTATCCCTCCACCTGTTCGTTCACTAAGTGTTTACAGAGTGCTTACTACACAAATACCCTTCAAAACCACATGAAGGAGGAAGGAACGCTTATTCAGGTCTACCTCAGATCTCCACTTAACTGGATGCTACACCCTTGCTACAATCATGCAGTCCTCAATCCCTTGTTACAACCTCATGCAGTCTGAACATCCCATGATTCTGTACATTTGCCTCAGCCTGGGTGTCATCCCCAACACTGGCAACTCATTTTGCACAGTATAGGACCAGGCTTCCAAAAAAAATGAAGATCCATAAATGTAGAGCCATGTCTCCCATTCTCTGCATCACCTGTTACAGTAGCTGGGAGTCCAGCAGATGTTCAAGCAGCTAGTGTGGGCTGCTAAGTCGTCCTGTACCAGCAGCACCAGCTTTTGTCTGGACATCCTGAATCAACCTCCTTCCTTCTACATCTGCACATCAGCCTGCCCAACCCCAGGGATGAGGGAAGTAGACAGAAGAGATTTGACTTTTTGTTTGAGTGGGATGTCTGCTGCCTCCCCGGTAGCCTCCTTACTCTGATTTCCACTTTAGGGAGCACAATTTCTGTGATTCATCCACATGCCTAAACTGTTTATGATGCTGTCCCCAGGAGGAATCCTTCCCGTGTCCCTCCACTGTCTATCCTGTAATACTTAATTCTTTGGAAAGAAGTAACAAGAAGCCTGGGTGGTTTTTTTTTTAAGATATTAAGAAAACCATTTATTGCTGAGAAGTCACATCAGGGTCTCATCCTTCAAAGCGACAGTTGAGTGTGTATCAGCCTGAGAGAGAGCCTGATTATTAGTTTTAAAGAGCTTATTTTATTCTCTTAAAAATGGGATCAGTTCATCTTCGTCACATCCGTCTGTGTGTGGCTCCTGCATGCCACAACAACTGTCAGCTCCAGGCATTGGGTTATTAAGGTGTAGCAGGTGTATGCGTGGATCTGCCTGGGTGTGTGTGTTTTCCAAAGGAGCAGACAATGAGATTTAGCACATGAGTAATTACTGGGGTTGATTTGCTCATCTGCATTCAGTAAGGGACTGGGAAGACAGTTCCCATCCAGTCCATCCCACACTCGTTGGCTAGGGAGGAGGGAGGAGCCATGGCCAGAGCACACGTACCTAAACAGCGACAGTAAGGCCTGGGAGTAAATCACCTTACTCAGGGATGCTCTAAAAGGAATATGACTATCACAAGCATGTGTCTCCCTCACACCCCAAGGGTCATGTAGCTTTGCCCAGGTGATCCAGCACACCTGCAGCAGAGCTTCCAGCTGTGGCCAATACCTGTTTCAAGAGCTATTAAATAGGGCCCAGACTCTGTTATGGATAAAGGCAAGCTAAGCTAAAGTTTCAGATAAAGAAAAGGATAGAATCTTCCACTGTTTTGCTCTATATACCCATTCATATCAATGGAAAGACACTGCACAATGTCTGAAGTATGAAGTGTTAGTTGCTCAGTGAACTAAGGTGAAGAAAGTGAAAGGTGTTGGTCACTCAGCCATGTCTAACTCTTTGAAATCGCACGAACTGCAGCCCACCACGCTCCTCTGTCCCTGAAATTCTCCAGGCAAGAATACTTCAGTGGGTAGCCATTCCCTTCTTCAAGGGATCTTCTTGACCCAGGGATCGAACCTGGGTCTCCTGCACTGCAGGCAGATTCTTTACCATCTGAGCCACTAGGGAAGCCCATAGCATTGTACTAAACATCAACACAAAAGTAGATATGCAGGGAGAGGCCTGTACATAGAAATACGTGACAAATAATATGGAATAGATAATAAAATGCTTAAGTTGAATGCAGCTGGATGTTAAACATGGCTCACAAAGTATGTTTTTTTGATGAATGAAAAAGCCAGAGGACACAGCCAGCCATGGGATGCTTCTGAAAGAGGGGGACTTGGGAGCATCTTTATTACAGAAAAGTGGAGGAAGGGCCCATCAGGCATGTGCCAACAAGAGGAAACAAACAAAAGTGGGAAAGAGACTTGAGAATTACAGAAACATGGTACATACAACCTGTAACAGGGAATAGTGGGCAATTCAGCTGAACAGATACTAGGCATGCCTAGAAACAAAAGCGTGTCTGCATATGTCTCTGTATACACCAATGACTCTGGGCACATAATATGAAATGACAGATAATCAAAACATCATTTAGCATGTATCTATGTCTTAGAATTGATATGCATGGGTGAGGAGACATAGGGCTTGCAATACTTTCCATGAAATAATGAAATGCCTCGAAAGATCTGAGTCAGGAGGAGCTGGGCAGCCATCATGCTGGTCTTATGAATGCACCTGTCCCTCCCAGTCCTGCCTGCAACAAATGCACCTCTTGGGCTGGGTCAAAACATTCACCTTCCCTAAGGACAGGCTTGCATCCACCCACCCCACCCACCCCACCCTCCTGAGGCAAGGAAGGCAGTTAAGTGATGACTGTATACACAAGGCACATTCTCTTAGTTTCTACAGGACTAGAACATATAATAACTCCATATTCATTATCAAATAAAAGATAAGTCATAGGAATACATTATTTCAAATGAAAGAGACTTGCTATGGATCACAATACTGATAATTTGCCAGCAGAGAATTGAGTTCCCATGCAGAGGAAAGAAGCCTCCCCGGGAAGCCTGGTTGACACTCTTCCATCCAGAAGGAAGCATTCTTGCTCTGTACTCGCATCACACTTTCTCATTTCCTCCCACAGTCAGTGTCAGCTGAAGGAGGGAGCGCATATCAAAGACCACTCAGGGAGGACAGGGACCTATATTCAGGGCACTTGCATCCTGACCCACCAGCACTGCTGTTTCCAAGACATCAAAAAAGGTGCTAGCCTGTGGAGCGAAGTCTGTCCTGCCCTCTGGAAATCCTTTGTGGGGGCCGGAGAGCACACACAACTCAAAAAAATAACGTGGAAAAATTCTAAAAAAGAAATGGAAATGAACGGTGACAAAATCATGGCACATATAGTTGCAGGAAAATAGGTGTAGAGGTGTCAGGCCTAACAACTGGCTTGCTGTATAACAGAAGATAACAATACCAACACCACGATCTTCCCAAGCCAAGTGTGAGGAGAGAAGCTGCTAAGGACAGATCACAGCAAAACCCACATGAGCAGGAACCGAAGAACTGAGGACAGCCTGGCCAGTCACATACTGCCCAAGCTGGGACATTCCTAAACCTGGTCTTCCTTTTACTCATCTGCCAAATAGACTGTTACAAACCTGGATCAAGCCTAGAATTTACTAGGCTAATACTGTGAAGCAACAAACAGCTTGACAAAGAAAGAGTGGACAAGCCACGGTTCTCAAGAGTCTTCAGAGAAGTGTCCCAAGTCAGAGAAGAGGCAGGACAAAGGACCCTAAGGCAAGAGTGGAGTAGGGGACGGCGGGCGGGGGGGAGCCCACAGACCCCACAGCGGTGAGCACCAGCCTCTACCGGGCTGCACCCAAGGACGCTCTCAGCTCTTCCGGTCTTTGGATTTGACAACCCACCTCCTCTCTTGCACAGCAGAAATGCTGCAGAAGCAGATGTGAGTGGTGCTGTGAGCTTAGCTGCTCAGTTGTGTCCACGCTAGACAAGGGCACTTAAAAAAAAAATGAAGGGGGTCGAGGAGTAAACAGAAAAGAATGAAAATTTGACTACAGAGTGTTTATAAAGAGCTGGTGTGTAATTCAGTGTTTGTGGAAACTTTTCTAGTTTGTTTGGTGGCAGAAACAAAATTGGAAACATGTAAAGTATGTAAACATAATTTACAATCTAAAGAACTTAAATTGTAAGATTAAGTAAAATGATGTCTGAGAATGTGCTCCAAAAGGTGCGGGGTATTGTCCCCTTGGAAGAGTTTGCTGTCCATGGCCAAATTCTTCATATGTTTACTTGATGGATCAGAGGTCATGAGGGCTCTGCTGGCCACCAAAGCAGACAGTGAGAGGCATTTGCTGAATTCCAAAAAGTCTCCAGGACCAGACCGCCTCCCTCACACCTTCCGCAGGACCAGAATTTACATTCCTAGAGATTCATACTCTTGGAGTTTCTGCCCTCAGGCTTTCTTTCAAAAATGCAAATACCTCTGGGAAGGCTGACACTTTTAACTAATTCATTCTAAGATGTGGAGAACAGGTTGTCAAGTAGACATGGAGAGGGTCTGGAAGTCACAGCGCTGTTCTACCCTGACTATGTGAACTTGGCAAATAAGCCACTTGACCTTTCAGGGCCTCAGCATCTCCATATGGGAAAGAGACACTGCACAGGCAGATAAGACAGACCTTTCAACTCTGAAATGAGATTACCTGATGTATCAGAGGTAGGGCTGCAGATAAAGGAGCAGCCAGTTAAATTTGCATTTCATAATAAATACATGCTTATTTCATGTATACTTAAAAAAAAGTGGGGGAGTCCTGTATTTTTAATTTTCTAAATCTGGCAGCCCTAATCAGATGGGCTTTTCTCTTTAGAGGAAAGATTTTAGGGGAACAATGGGCAGCAAATAGGGAGTGAGGAGAAAAGGGAGTAGGAAGGCAGTTGCAAGCACAATTCTGCCTCCTTCACAATTCTCTGAAGGCTGATCTAGTGTGATGACATTCATAAAATGCACCTCACCTGAGGGTTTCAGAAAAAATGCACAGGCTGCCAGAGCCCCTCCCTGGAAAATGGGCTCCTGGGAGAGCTACTTCCTAAGCAGAAAGCACCACTTCTCTACCTGTAATCTGACTCTCCACTGCTTCCCAGCTTCCCTGACTTCCCTCCCTGGTAAGACTCTTTAAAGGCTCCCTCCTGATGCTTTGGGAAATCCAAGCTCCCTAGAAGCTCAGAGAAAGCCCACTTGGTCTGCTATACTCCCCAACCCCCAACCCCAGACCGGTTTCTTGCCCTTCCCACCTCATACCTCTAAGTCAGCTTTCCTCCCCCACCTGCCTAGAAGAATGCCAAAGACCACACCCTTTCCAGAGAACGGCCCTGGCTCCTCCATCTCCCGTTCTGATTTAGCTCGTCTCCCTTCTGGTCTCCAGTGTGTCCCAGGTGGGCCTCTGCTGAACAGGGCTGCTGCTGCTGCTAAGTCGCTTCAGTCGTGTCCGACTCTGTGCGACCCCATAGACGGCAGCTCACCAGGCTCTCCCGTCCCTGGGATTCTCCAGGCAAGAACACTGGAGTGGGTTGCCATTTCCTTCTCCAATGCATGAAAGTGAAAAGTGAAAGTGAAGTCGCTCAGTCCTGCCTGACTCTTAGCGACCCCATAGGCTGCAGCCCACCAGGCTCCTCCGTCCATGGGATTTTCCAGGCAAGAGTACTGGAGTGGGGTGCCATTGCCGCACCATCCTGTATTTGAGTTCATGCATTCTCAGTGTCAATCACTTCCTACTTGAGGGCGAGTATGCATTTCTGTCTTGCTTCATCTCTGAATCTCTAGTTTCTGCTACAGCACTTGGCTTTTGATGAATACAGTAATTATTTGATTGATTGATTGATTATTACATTTTCTGGTCCCTGTTGACTGAGGACATTTGTTGAAGAACTGATTAGCCTCTTTCTCCCCAGTTTTGTGCCTCTTCTATAACTCCTGGGGATCACAAATCATCTCTTTTAGCCATTTTCTACCCATCTCCATGGAATTAGCCATTTTCTACTCATCCCCATGTACCCCTCCTGTACTCCCCAAAGCACTGAGCAAGCCGTCCTTTGAACTCACAGCTTTGAGCCGTTTTATAAGTTGGTTGAGTTTGCATTTATCCACAATAACCCTATGCTTCCTTGTGCGTGCACTTCACACATACACATGCACGAGGAAGTATATGGCTAATTGCTAGATAAATGCAAATTCAATCAATGCCACTCCTTAAATTATGTTCTGTATTGTCATTCCCATCAACAGTATTCCATTAGAGCTTTCTAAAGACAAGGGCTAGTATCATGTTCTTGGTGAGGAATGAAGCCAGGAAATGAGACCTCAGTCCTTTGGGAGCTTGTACTTGGAAAAAAAAAAAAGGTAAACCAGAAGGTATCCCACATTACAGCTGAACCATCCTTGGAGACTTGTATACAGTGGATTTACACACATTGTTTGTTGCTATTTAGTCGCTAAGTGATGTCCGACTCTTTTGTGACCCCCTGGACTGTAGCGCACCAGGCTCCTTCTGTCCATGGGATTTCACAGGCAAGAATAATGGAATGGATTGCCATTTCCTTCTCCAGAGGGTCTTCCTAACCCACAGATCAAACCTGTGTCTCCTGCATTGGCAGGTGGATTCTTTACCACTGAGCCACCAGGGAGCCACACATTACCTCATGTTAAACGAGGGTGGATTCCTGTTTTTTTGTTTTGTTTTGTTTTTTTTACCTTCTATTCTCATAAAAATTAAGATCTCCCCTCCTTCCACATCCCTGCCTTTCAGTTTTCTACCAGCTCTCAGCTACAGCAAAAATGTCATTCTTTTTCTTAATGCAGAACAATTGGTTTCCTTTCATGCCAAGCCTTGGAGGCCTTACCTTTCATACCCAAACCAGGCATTTGTTAAACAAAAACCCACTCACTCCTGTAGGGGAAGACTGTAGGGGAAGAATCAGAGGCAAATATTTTAATTTGAAAGATCCTTTATCTTCTCCCCTTTGTAACTGAGGTAACTATTACAGGGAGTGATAGTTACATGCCAAGGGAGCCTGAAGTAAAAAATGACCATTTTTGACACAGGAAATACAGCATCGGTAGGCTGTGTTCACCAGATTGAGTGTGACTAATCCATCTTTGCACGTCTGCCACCCGAGTAGGAACTTAGGGTCCACTTCTCCACCTCCCGGCTCGGAAGCTGCCCTCTGACCTGAGGACCGCCACCTGTGACTCTGAAGAAGATTCTCTATTTCCGTGTCATCCTCCATCCGATTCCAAGGCCCAAGTGTTACAAACATGGGCTCTGGGACCAACAACTGTTCCTCCCCATCTTCCAGATTCTAACAGCCTCAGCACCCTCCTAGGAAAACTCTTTCTCTCCCAGCCCTCGGCCACAGCAAACTGCCAAGCTCCCATTTCTTGGAACACTGGAGAAAACCAACCTTTCCTAGGCCCTCAGAGGCTTTTCTTTCTCCAAGAAAGTGTTTCTAGCCTAAACCCAATTGTTGGATTAACTACAAATATTCTAGAAGCAAAGATTCTCAAAGTGAAAGTGAAAGTGTTAGTTACTCCATCTGGCCCAACTCTTTGTGACCCCATGGACTGTATAACCCACCAGCCCCTCTCTCCATGGGATTTCCCAGGCAAGAATACTGGAGTGGGTTGCCATTTCCCTCTCCAGAGGATCTTCCTGACCCAGGAATTGAACCCACATTTCCTGCATTGCAGGCAGATTTTTTACCAGCTGAGCCGCCAGGGAGGACATAACAGAAACACCTGGAGGGCTAGACCCAAGATCTGAGGTGAGGTCCGGAATTTTATATTTCTAACAAGATCCTTGGTGATGAGGGTGCCTGAATACTGGCTTACACCTCTGGCTTCCATGTGTCCACTTGGGGCTTTTCGACACACTGCTCAGCACTGTGGGCCCTTGACTGCAGCAGACACTGCTCAGCACTGTGGGCCCTTGACTGCAGCAGACACTCCCCATTCACTCCACTGTCCCCAGGACACACAATCTGGCTCTGAATCCAAAAGTGATGGCCTGGAAGCAAGAGTGCCCAAAGGGGTGGCCTTGGCCTACAGCAGCTGTTTGTCCAATGTGATTAAAACCCAATTATGACGTACTTCACAGGCCAGAAAACTGGGAGGGCTGGGACCTGGCTTGCAGAATAGCATGAATTTTGTGTAACCAGTGTAAACAGAGTGGATAAGGGGGTAGGTGCAGACAGCTGTTTCCCATTCAGGGGCCACCAGGGCCCAGGGAGTAGGAAATCAAGCACATCGCTGCCCTGCCAGGCCCCTGCAATCAGAACCCCAAGGGCACATCAGCCATTCCTCAGAGAGGCAGGGCAAGAGGAATGAGGTTACGGAGTGGGGGTTCAGAAGACAGGGAGACAGGGAACAGAGGATATACCCAGCAATGCTTTAATGAGGGGTAACTATTGATGTAAAGTTTTATCATGACTAATTTGCATCCTGGGATGCTGAGGAAACTCAGCCTTACCACAGAAAGGGCGGGAAGGGGAGCCTTCCAAGGGGGTGTTCCACTGATGAGAATGGTCTGAAAACCAGAGTCGTTAGAATCCCCTTGGCACCTGTGGAATGTGCAGATTCCCAGGCCCCATCAAGTCTACAGAACCAGAACCTCTGGGGGTAACCCCAGACCCTGCCTGGAATCTGCATGCGATAAAATATCTCCAACTGATTGTTATGCTCACTGATGTTTGACCAAAGCAAGAGTGGCTTGGGTTTCACATGCTGCCTTCTTTTCAAATCTATAAACGGTGTCTAGCCTCATCTGACAAGTCTGGCAAGAATCAAGAACCCCATGGACCATTATGGATGGTTCCCTCCTGTACACTGTACCACAAAGACCACGTGTTCTCCAGAGCCCAGGGAAGCACGTGGCTCCTCATTATTGTTGCTTTCTAAGTCAATCTATGTAGTGATCAACAATGATTTGTTGAATACCAATTTTGTGCTTATCACTTCACCAGGCGGCTACACAGAAGTATGAAGCATGGTCCCCGACAGCAGGAGAGGAAGTAAGTGAGACAAACACAACCCAGGCACAACGGACACACCGAGGCAAAGGGCACGGAGAGGGAATGAACGGAATACAGGGAGTGTTGTTTTAAACTCTGTTACAGTCAGTGTCACAGTCACATTAACTGTTATTCGTTTAATTCAGAAAATCAATATGCCTTTCATAATCTAAAACCAATGATAGCAATACACTCTGTTTATGGAATATTTACATAGTGGCAGGTGTGGTACAAATGAATTTGCCTTACTTAATCCTCTCCAAAACCTGATGAGAAGGGTACAATTATTTTTCAATTATAAATGAAGATACTGAGCTTAACGCATATTAGCTACATGCCCAAGTTCACACGGCTAGTAAGAACTGGAGTCAGATAGTAGGCTTAGTTGTGCCTGATCCCAATAACCTGCGTCAGTCTTGTGTGTGACAACCAGGAATAATCTAGTCGTAATGCGGTAAAATCTCAGAAATGAGCAAGATAATTAAAAGGCATAATGGCACCTCAAAGGAAAGAATTAGGAGTAAACTTCATGGAAGAAATGAACCTTTGGAAGGGAGATTCTGAAACTCCCTGAACTAACAGGGCCCCCTTGACCACATGTCTTTCTACATATAAAACAGAGGCTGAAAAGCCCTGGGGATCCCTGAGGGAAAGACTGAGTTTAAGATGATCCATGAAAACAAGTCAAACCGAGCTTGCTCTTCACTCCATACTACTCTGCATCAGTTGAGACCACGATACGAATAGTTCATCACCGGCAATGTTCACAAACAGGCCACTACGGGATTCACAAAATGTACAACGAGGCTTGTTCTTCATTTTTTAAAGGAGGATTGGGAATAAAAACAAAAAAGAAAAGACAACTCTACACAAGGCCTTACTGAATAAGCACTCTGGAAAGTCACTGAGCAGAAAATTGAATTTAAGTTTCTCCAAACGATACATATTCCCCATTCTCCCAGTGCTTTGTTGGAATGATCCACTCCCTCTATAAGGAAGTCATGAAACCAAGGAAACACTTCAAACTAGAGAAAACACTATGTACTATTTTGTGAATCCAGACTTTTGGATTCAATTCAAATGCTCAATGTATAGAGTTTCTTTACCCACCCCACCCCACCCCCACCCCTCTCTCCCTGCAACAGTGCGCAGTACTTTCAGTCCTTACAAGGGTGTTTTAAAACATGTGTGTGGTTTTTCTATAGCTGCTATTTACAGAGGATGAGAATAAACTTGTTTTCTGACCAGGGAAGCAGAGTAGCATCCCCAGTTGCTCTGAGTTCTGAAGGCTGTCCCACCCAGCTTTCATGCGAGCAAGTCCCAAAAGTTTCCAATACATACTGCTGCTGCTGCTGCTGCTAAGTCGCTTCAGTCGTGTCCGACTCTGTGCGACCCCATAGACGGCAGCCCACCAGGCCCCGCTGTCCCTGGGATTCTCCAGGCAAGAACACTGGAGTGTGTTGCCATTTCCTCCTCAATGCATGAAAGTGAAAAGTGAAAGTGAAGTCGCTCAGTCGTGTCCAACTCTTAGCGACCCCATGGACTGCAGCCTACCAGGCTCCTCCATCCATGGGATTTTCCAGGCAAGAGTACTGGAGTGGGGTGCCATTAGGATAAACAGAAATGTCCTTTGTATAGGCTAAATAGGCTAAAAACAGATGGGAAATATGATTTGAGAAGCTGCGAACATGTCTATACCTCTTCCCTTAGTCTGAAATTCTGTTCTTAGTGATGCCTCTAAGGATTTTATAGCAAAAATAATTTGGAAAGAGCCTTTGAGATCACCTAGGCCAGTACTCAAATTTTATGTTTGGGTAAATTGTAGCTATGAAAGTTTACCATCTTGCAAAAGGACTCAGGTTTTCAATTGAAGCAGCCTTTCTCAATGCTAATTTGTTCCATATGATGTTGACCTCTTCTGACCCTGGGTCAAAATAAGTGTCCCATGGTCAAATCACTTTGGGAAATGATGCACATATTATATCATCTCCTTTCTTTTGTAGATTCACAACACAGATTAATAGATTCCCAGAAGTTCCACCATCAAGAACAATTTTTTTTCCAAACAGTTTAGCTACATAAAATGTTTACAGTATGACTCCTATTAACATGCAAAGGAATGAGTATCCTTGTGTAAGCCATTTGGGGAAATACTGCGTGATATCATAGTGTGTTCTCTTCTGCACCAGGAAAATAATTCAAAGGTAATACTTTATACTAATTCACATTCAGTTACTTAGGACATAAGTCTCAATTTCCCCTTGGCAAGAAGGGTTAAGCAGCAGTAAGGAATCTGAATACAAAGAATAAGGATCTGAGACATGCTCAACGAACTTTGACAACAATTTGGCATTGGTCACAGCCAAATTTCACAGGTGGGAAACTGTGCCAGGCCAAAGGGATTAAACTCAAGGACCAAAGCAATGGACCACTTTGCTCCTCTGTTGTAGAAATCTTCCTTGTTTTCATCTTTAGAACTCTTTTTGCTCCAGTAGTACTTCCTACTACAAGGCTACTTTCTCACATTTTTGGTATTCTCTAAGTATATCCAGTACTTTGGCCACCTCATGTGAAGAGTTGACTCATTGGAAAAGACTCTGATGCTGGGAGGGATTGGGGGCAGGAGGAGAAGGGGACGACATAGGATGAGATGGCTGGATGGCATCACTGACTCGATGGACGTGAGTCTGGGTGAACTCCGGGAGCTGGTGATGGACAGGGAGGCCTGGCGTGCTGCGATTCATGGGGTCGCAAAGAGTCGGACACAACTGAGCGACTGAACTGAACTGAACTGAAGTATAACCATGGTGGTAAACATGCAGTGGGTGTCCAATGATTATAAAAGTAACGAATTATCAAAACAGAAACCTGATCATGGTTTTTATTCTTCTGCCAGAATGGAATTTGGAATGTGACCAGCCTCAGGATTTTACTAATTCTTATTCCTCCTAAGCGATTTTTAAAAAAAGTTGAAGTATTTTCAGTTGTTCAATGACTTAATATGTTTAAATAAATTCACTTTAGATCTATCTTATCAGCAGAATTCAGTCTAATCAATAGAATTATACTTGATCAAAAGGAAAAAAATTCCTTTAAAGTCACCAATGCAATAGAGTGTATCAGTAACATTTATAAGATGTGCTGCACTTGCAAACATGAGAAATGAGAAGGTGCACTGGCAACCAAATTTGTTACATGTTAAAGTCTTAAGAACGGATCTACAGGTCTTATAGTGGGACCTATTTGTCTCTATTCACCAAGTTTCTACTCTGTCATGAAATGTAGAATCAATCTTTTGGAAGGAGTTGGGAAAGAGACATTCCCTACTGTTCATTCTTTTCCACTTATCTGATAGAAGTAACTGGAAAAAGGTTTATCTTAATCTGCTCCAGCTGCCATACAAGATACCATATACTGGGTGGCTTAAGCAAGAGATATTTATTTTCTCCCAGTTTTGGAGGCTCAAAAGTCCATGATCAAGGTTCTCACAGGGTATGGGTTCTTGTAAAAGTTGCCTTCTTGGCTTACAGATGACCACCTTCTCGCTGGACCTCACATAATAGAGAGAGAGCAAACCAGGTCTTGGTGTTTCTTCTTGTAAGGGCACTAATCCTATAGGCTCAGGGCTTCACCCTTAAGATCTTATTTAACTTTACTTCCTTACTCCAAATATAGTTACATCAGAAGAAAGAGCTTAAATATATAAATTCTGTGACACCATTCAATTCATAGCAGGTCTGAAGATGTGAAGCCGAGGTCAGTGGAGACTCCTTCTCTTTGTTACTCTCCCCTCTCCTCCTTTCATCTATCCTCTTTCAGTCCAACCCTTCATATTATATAGAATAGGAAAAGTAGCCAATACTCAAGAAAAATTTTTGAAATAACTAAAACCAAATCAGAATGGATCAAAAACACCTCATTTCTTCAGCTGCCCCCAACATCCCCATATTCAAAGAGACACTTGGTTTAGTGGCATCTGAACTTTCATCCACTACATCAATGATGACTTATGGTTAAGGAAGCATTGCCAGATTTGACAAGTTAGGACTTGCAGCTGCTCACAGACACTGAGTCCCATTGTTTCTATTGCACGGGACAAGGCCACGGGGAATCTGCATAACGGCACTTCCTAACTGTAGCTCCCCTGGGCCCTGTTGGAAAAAGTCAGCTATGTAAGTTAGAAACTACTAGAATGATATCTCTTTTTAAAAAAAAAAACCCAGTGACTTAGAAACACCAAAAAGAGTATTTCAAAACATAGTTTCAACAACAGCAAGATTTAGTACATAGCCTTTTTAGAAGAACATTTTGAGATGTGACTACTTGGAAATGTAATACAACCCATTTAGTGTTTTGAAAAATTACTTTTACTCTTCCGTGCTTTGCATGGAAACATGCCTATCCTTCTTCATTTAAGGCCATTAATAAAAGGTCCCAAGGGTTTAATTTGCAATGCTTTTATAAATGTCCACTGTCCTTCCCTCTCTCCAGTTTTTATTTGCTAAACTGGAGAAAAAGGTGCATACTCATGGAGAAGTTACTTGGAGGCCTAGCGGGTAAACAAATACAACACAAATACAAGCTAAGCTTGCTCAGCTCAAGGAGCTGCTGGGTTTACTACATTGCAACTATAACATTTGATTCCCCCATGGTCTCTATAAACCATGCATTTACCTTTTGTGGCAGGAAACTACTCACCCAAGAAGAGAAAAGTTTAAGTTCTGCTGAAAATACTGATCATCTAGGCTTTCACTCACCAGCCTAAGGGCTCAATATATCTGTTATCTCTCTAGGCCTTCACATAAGGTCAGGCCACAAAGGGCCTTTAATGAATACCCACTGGATAGCTGAGAGATACATGTTGCAACAACAACCAAAAAATGAGTAAATGAGCTATCATGGGCTCTTTGGCTGCTTGATGCTCACCAACTGTCCTGTTCTGAAGTCTGGTCTAATCAGTCTGGAGGCAGCGAACAACATAATTTCTATTAGGGAATTTCATTACAAAGACAATAAATAGGAAACACAAGTACATCTCTATTGACCTTTCTATAGGTAGTTTCAGTCCAGTGATGGGGGGATGTAGTTAGTTAGAATCTAGTTGTCCCACCACAAACACAAGATCTTTCCTTGTTTTTCTCATTTTGGAAACTATACTGAGCGTTCTTTAATTAGGAAGTCCTTGATTTCCTACTATAGGCTCCAAAAGAGCTTTTTATAAGTTTCTTCTCTCTAAAAAGAAAAAGACATTTGTTACTAAATAGAATATACCATGAGTGCTGAGCCCATGCTCACATCACCACTATTTCTGCATTGTGAGCTGTGTGCTCACCAGGAAGCACCTCTGAGGCCAATGGAGTGGAGAAGAAATGTCCCCCAGAGCATTCTCAGCCTGCACTGGATATAAAGAGTAAGCTCAAGAAATTGTAGTTTCTTTCCTTGGCCCCTTTGTGGGTCCAAAGCAGCTATTAGGGAGCATTGGTGCTCCTGGATTATGTGCTAAACAAACCAATATTTGAACCACAGAAAGGCCGGCCTGGGGCTGGGCTGATCTGCAGGGGCCTCCTTTGTCTGGGGGTTGGAATCATTCCCTGATTCCTTTTCACTACTCCTCCCCACCCCCAGCTCCTTCCCTTCTCCCAATTCATTCTTTAAGAATTTATCCTGCTGCTTCTTTAACTCAGCATGTGTCTGGGCAGATGTCCAAGAACGCTCCCTTCAACGACACACAACAACAGGAACAGGAAAAAAAAAAACCCTCCACTTCAATTCAGTCCTCCCTGCTCTGGCTGGCTCGCCCTCTCCCTCCTGGCTTTTCACAGCTCATGATTGATAATGTCCTCCTCTCTCTCACCCTGGGACTCCACATGCCTTTCTATTGGACAACACAGCCTCTGTGAGGCAACCTGGGAGCCCAGCCACTGGGCCCTGGGACCCCCTTGGGGTCTTTTGAGAGAGAAAAAAAGAAAGGCCAAAAGGGGCCCTGGGTAGGGGCAGGCCCTACAGGTACAAAGCAACCAGAGAGCTGAATGGGGTGAGCCTTTGTGCCAGCGCCAGGGCCCGGCAGCAGGGAGAGGATGGGGAGCCCTGTGAGGAAGTCTTTCTGGAGCGACTCCCTACCTTTTTTTTTTTTCTGCCTTAGTAAGAAAGGCAACTACACTGAGACTCCGAAGGACCAAGTATATTTTGAAACAGTGAAAAGTATGCTACCTGAACTCTCCTTTTTAATATTATGGCTTCCCTTAAAATTCCTCGAGAGGACATCACATTTTCAATTGCATTCTGTTACAAAAAGATTCAACTAACATTTTGCTGAGCACCTACTAAATCTCAAATACTATGCTACTCGTTTGCTCATTCATAATGACACTTAATCCTTGGAACAGCAAGGTGGTAGATACTCCTTGTTACCAGACGGGAAACTGAGGCCCATAGTGAAGAATTTCCTCACCCTGGATCACACAGCTAACACACAGCAGTGCTGTGGGCTAAGACCCATATACCCATACTTCCTCTGCTCTACGCTGCTGCTCCAGTAAACTTTGAGAAATCAAAGAATAATTGAATGAAGAGCAAAGGAAGGGGCATTATTATTATTTCCTAGTGTTATGATTTGTGCCATTCAGTAAATTTGCATCAAGAAAACTGCATCACCCAGAAGATTAGTTTTTTCCCTTTCTCCTCATAACTGTCTTGGGATAAGTGGGTCAGATGAGGATTGCCCTAAAGCTGATGAACTACATTATCTCATTCTACCTCAGAAATGTTTTCTTGAATTTCTAATTCAATCATATATCCTGTACATTTTTAAGTGGTCAGTTTGAAAGTGATCTGCTTGATTAGGATTTCTGTCATTTCTAAAACTGCTCTTGAAAATATTGTCTATTTTATAAGGGACAACTTTGTTTAAAGATAATTTCAGAAACATTCTGCAGGTAAATCTGTGCCATCTATTAATGAAAATGATTATACAAAAGTTTCCTTTTTCCTTGCAGCTTCCAACAAACTTACAGACCCAGTTAGTCCTCAACGTAGACAATTAGAGCCTTGAAGGAACCTGGTAGCTCCCACTCCTTTTAGGCACTTCTGCTTTTCCCATAACTGTTGAATTTTGTATTGTGCGTATAAACCTCTGAAATTCCTTTAGAAATAGGTATGATAGAACTTCCTGATAAGGAAACAATCAGGATATATGTCTATCTCAGGCTGTCATCATAATCTAACATGCCTTATTTAATGTCCACACCCGGGACAGAGCAGAGTAAGACAGAGCAAATTACTGAATAGAAGTGAAAAAAACTTCTGACTTAGTGACGTGCTTGCCAGAGTCTGCACCCCTCTCTTGGTGGGGGTAGTGCGGTTTCCACAGCTGCACCAAGACCAAGCCGCTTTTGGCTCCTCTACCTTCCTGTGCTGTAAGCCCAGGTTCTCAGCTCCCGTTACAGTTTTTACCTCCTTTGTCCATCTGCTTCCCTAGCCACTCCCTCCCCTTGTTTCTCCTCCTTCTTTTCTCCCCCTGCTTCTGCTTCTTCTCTCCTCCTCGCCTTTTTTCCAGCTGCCTCAGAAAAGCAATACTTGGGGAAAGGAAAAAGGAGGGAGGAGGAGACAAGTCAAAAGTTACAATTTGTCATTTAGAAAAATAGTCTGCTGGTGTTAAACACTTAATGGGTCCTTCAGAAGCAAAAATAAGAACAAATCCATCGAAACAGTATGTTAGACTCTCAGAAATAAAGAAGAACAATCAAGAAATGCACCAACAAATACCTGTTGAGCATCTAGTCTATGGAGGTCCTGGGCTAGTGGTGCAATAGTATTCAAACTAGAAACAAATGTTATTGGAGACCCTTAAGTTAAGGAGGATAGAGTCTAGTAAACCATATGGGCCACCGTAAGTAGCCACATAAGTGAATCATACAAAATTCCACACGTGATGTTCCACGAAGCAAATGAGCAGGTACTGGAGCAGTGTTCTAGGGACGACGTGTGCCAGATTCTCGAAGGCAGGATGCGCTCTGACGGGGGCTCAAGGGAGGGAAGGCTTGGGATGGGCGCTGAAGGATGAGTGAACTCTGGTGAGGAACCAAGAAGTAGAAGGGAGCTGCAGCCTTAAAATTCATCCTCTTGCCACCAATAACTGGTCTTAAGATTTAGACAGGAATGAAAGGCGGAACCTGGATGGAATTTGAAGAGAGAATGAGTAATGCCTCTTACCAGGTCCCTGGGGAGTCACCTTCTCAGCCATCTGGGATTATTGCTATGGTTGCTATTAAGCCAAAGTACTTATTTACTAGGATTCACCATGTATTATTTTTTCTCCTAGATTCAACTCATCCATACCCAAATGGTCTTCATCACATTGCTCACCTCAAGAACTTATAATAACCAAGCAGTGTGATGAAAAGAAAGTCAAATCATTTATTTGTGAATCAAGAGGATTAGTCTCCAATATCTTTTTGGTTCTAACATTCATGTTATCTTCCCTTCTATTTCTTTGGCACTCTGGCTAAGAAAGATTACTCTTGTTTCTCCCTTGCACAAATGCTCAAAAGCAAAGAGTCTGCTTTGCAGTACAATTTGAATTTCCTTGACCCAAGAATGATTCCTCAGGTAGTACTGTCCTGCTGCTGCAGGATATAGAATGCCTTTCCATCAATATGTGGTACTAATGTCACCAACGGATGTGAGTTCTCATCACAGAGCAATTGTTTTCAGTACCAAAGGATGGAGCCAGGCATAAACAAAGAAATGCCATCTGTGTCTTGCTCAGTTAAAGGTATGTTCTTCATCTACTTAATTATTTTCTTAAAATATAATTGTTATTGCCAGAAAAAGGAGGGAAAAGTTACCGTTGGTTTTTATTTTGTTAGGTATTTTCCCTCTGATAGATAGAAGCATGTATCTTTTTTATGAATATCACCTGCAAGAAATCTAACCTAGGGATATTTATTTCTTCTTAGCCTATTAAATGGTCTAAGATTTATAGTCTGCTTGATATTTTCGGTAGGCAACAATCTATCTAATGAATAACACATAAGGAGCAAGGCAAAGGTAAATTCTCATTTCTTTCTATAGCCAAACTGAAAACAATCGTTGGTGACTTTGAGCCACATGCATACATGTCTCTTGAGGGGAGGAAGCGCTGAGGATGGCTCAATCAGAGACCTGGGCGTTCAAAAGGGGGAGGAGCCTCTGCCATGCATTGTGCCTGAAGGCCACAGTTTTGGGATCTAGCTACTGTAGGGGCAAGTTGAGGTTCAGTTCTTCAGGCTGATACCTATGACCTCTTCGGAAGGACCAGCAGGAGAGGGTGGCCAGATGCAGAGCAGGGGTGGAGACGTGGGTTGCAAAGACAGGGCTGCACTCTAGTGTCCCAACCTTAACACCAAGCCCTTGTCCATGGCAGCTGGTGAATTCTGAAAGGAATTTCGGGATGAATAGCTAATTTAAACACCTTTACTCTTTCACATTTTGACTGGAACTTTTTTGCTAGTCAGTGGTTAAATATACACTGACAATGATTTTAGAAGACAAATTTAAATTGATGAATATTTAAGTGCATGGCTGTTGGATGCTATGAAGAGAGTGAAAAGGGAAGCAACATGATTATTATGCTCAGAAAGTTCTGATTCCCCTGATGCTACCCAGAACTGCTTGGTGATGACAGAGTCAAGACTAGATAGCCTGAGCTTAAGTAACTCTCTTTTCACAGTCCCTAAGAGAAGGATGGCGCTGCTGAATTAAATGAAAGGGCCACAAATGGAGGGTGCAAACTTCTTCTCCGAATCAGTCATCCTCCAACCTGGACAATTCCATTCTGCAAAGCAGAAGTCACTGTTGTACTGATAAATGTAGTAACTCAATCAACACACAGTGATTGAACACTTAAGAGAAAATCAAAGGGAAAAAAGGGAGAGCTAAGTGGGAATTTAATCAGAAGAGTAGGATATCCTTTGGACAGTGGCTCCAGGGAACGACAGTCTCTTCTGCCTTTCTGCTCTACACAGAGCCACTCCAGAAGAAGCTGTGCTGCTACAGATGTGGGTATGGATCCCCAAGGGAGGTGTTCATAGCTGTGGACAGCGCACACATCCCCAAATACACCAAGGAGATCCATGCCCTGGCTAACCTGCTTTAATACTAAACAGACTGAACACTGACATCTGCTTCACCATCTCCACCCATGGTTCTCCTCTGCCATGGGTGGAGAGAGAAACCAAGGAGCCAGTCTATTTCAGTACATTCAACAATGCTACAAGCACTTATTTAACACCAAGCCATATGTCAGGAACAGGGGAAGAGGAGGGAGCAATCCAAAGCTTCTCAGAAGCCAGCGAGAAGAGAGACAAGTGCATAAACAAGAAACGTGAAATGAAGCAAATCCTCCGTTAGAAGGCTGCCTAGAGGAGCACGGGGCCAGCCACAGGTGAGGAGACAACTCTTCTACTCCAAAAAAAAGGAGACATTGAGCTTGGGAAGCCTCTGGAGAGGCCAATTTTGAAAGGTTACTCTAGGCAGAAGGAACACTGCATAGGGGCCCATAGGGGCACAGCAGGACAAAGAAAGTTTATGGAAATTCAGGAGACCCCTGTGACCAGAATACCAGGTGCAATGGAAAGAGAGATGACTCAGATTATGGAGAGCTTGGTTTCTGCCTTGCAGAGTTTGGATTTTATTCTGTGAGCGCTGGGGAGCCAGTAGAGGCTTTTAAGAAGGCCTTGCAGGGAAGGAGCTAATGTTCTGATTTTGTACAGGAAAACAATTGTAGCGCAAAGAGGTTTTGCCTGAGGCCATTCAGCTGGTGAGGTCTGGAACATAGGTCTTCCTACCTGCAACCCAGACTGCTTTCCACCAACGCATGCTGATTCCAGAGTCAATATATCATTGTGGGAAGCAATATATCTTTTTGGACATCCTGTGGGAAGCAGAATCCTTACCTGCCAATAAGAAATTGTAATCCTTACTTTAGTGAAAGAAATGGTACTTTGATGGCTTCCGAGTTATCAAGTATATATTTCTATTGAGTCACTTACCATAATGTCACTGTGACTAGTAACCCACCAGCCTTTCTGCACTAAATTGTGAGTTCCTTGCAGTCAGGGACTACAGCTTCAGTCAGTCCTTCAGATAAGTGTTAACTGAATAACGTCCATGTGCCAGGCACTGTGCTGGCCCCAAGGTACGCCACCCCAGGGGACCTGGACACGGACGACTATGGACTCTAGAGTCATCCCGTCTGTGTATTCCCCCTGCCTGCACTCAGGGCTGACCTCCAACGTGGTGTGTGAATGTCAGAGTGAGCAGAGCTGCTAGTGCTGCACAACTTTCCCCCATACATCATGGAAGTTTTTCTGAAGTTGTGCCTGGTGTGTGCACAGGTTGTCAAGGGAAAAAGCTTCCATTGCATCCTTCCATTCAGAAATGCCAGACTTAGGGCAGATGCACACACACCAGGCTGGACTGGTGTTTCAGGCCAATAGAGAAAGAATGAGGTTCACAGTTTCAGGCCAAATAGAGAAAAAATGAGCAGGTGCGAGAGCTCTCAGAGTTGGTGGCCGGGAAAGCATCTCATCAGAAGCCACGGAAGTTAGGAAACTAAGGGGGCCATGACTTCCACTGCCTTCTAGGGTCCTCCCCGAACATTTATAATTCTCAACTATCTTGTAAGCCCTGAAACATAGAGACCACTAGGCTGTAGGTTCAGCTTTGGACTCCAGAACCCAAATTCCAACATGTTACTGCCCGCCTGCCACGTGTCGTTTAGCTGGGTGGCTTCAAGCCCAGACTGGACCAGCCTAGTGGGAATGTCCTCCTGCTGGACAGGCCAGAAAGGGCCACCAGTGGCCAGAGCCACACCCTGGTGACTCAGCCAGCCTCCTTAAGCCCCTGGACTGGCAGGCCTGGTCCAGCTTCCAGGTGCCTGCTCAATTCATCCCCAGCAGTGAGCAACATGGACACCAAATACAACAGCTTTTGTCCAAGAATGATCCTGTGCCCTAGCCTGACTCTGGACCCTTACCTTTTCATTATAATTTATCTTGTTCCCAAGGGAACCAGCAGGTTGCAAGCAGTCCTACTCCATTCTGGAAGAATCATTCTCAACGGAAATTCTTAGTATCCACTTGCTACCTGCTGGCTTTACTTTAATGCTAGAACAGCCTTATCACCTGAGCCAAAGTTGAACAAGACGGTTGCCCCATGTGTGGCCTCGATATGAACATGAAAACATGCTTCAGTATGGTGCTGTGAGAAACCACTGGATTCCGAGTACAAGGTTCTGGGTGGAAGTCTCACTTCTGCTCCCACCATGGGCCCTTGAGTGGGTGATTGACCTCTGGGGGCCTACTTCCTGCCGTAACCCAGGGGTGCCCTCTGCCCCCATTTGGGATGTTGTACAGATGAAATGAGAGACAGGGCTTCCTTTCTGTTTGCCCCTCCATCTACTTCCAAAAACGTGTGATGGTCTGCGATGAAGGAAACATACACAGTAAGCCTTACTATAAAAAGAAAAGATCCAACTCTTTGTGGAAGAAGGATGAGACGGAAAGAAGCATATCCATACTCTCAGCTGACTGAGTAACAGGGAAGTGTTTAGAAGTTCTGATGAGAGAGGGGAAGCGCAGTGGGTACGTCTGGTGTTTGGTATTGCTGCCCAAGGGAAACCACGTGATCAGCCACCCCCACCTAAAGATGGCATTTTGATTTGTCTTTTGAAAACCAACAAGACACATGTACCAAGTGAAAACGGGAGGACTACTCCCACTCTCAAGTATCTGTCCTAATGAAACAATCCCAGAAATAAAAAGCTACATAAGAATTGCTCAACTGCTTTCAAAAATCCAATAATAGCAGACTATTAAAATATATATTTTTATCTATATTCACTCAGTGAAATATTATCTGCTCATTAAAATCGAGAAAATATGGGAAAGTAATCATGACAATGTTAAGTAAAAGCAAATGCAAATAGATACAAACAATGATTAGAGCTCCACAGGATTTTTTTCACAGAGATAGATGGTAGAGAGGAGTATTCTAACAACCGAACCTAATCCTTTAGGCTGGTGAGACTGTGTGTATGAGTGTGTGTGTTTCTTTTCATGAAAAGAAATCTCAAAATATTTTTACAAATGTTTTTGTGAAGACAGCTAATATCAAAGAAGTAATAGGTCATGCCTCTGAGCTCTCTGCAGGCCACCTTTAACTGTGTAAAAGGCAGGCAGGGGTGATTTCAATCCTCTTAAAAGTGCCTATTATCATTGGGGGATGGGAGTAGTGGTTAAGAAACTAAAAACCCACTACGGACACATGTGGCCTTGGCAACCTTTGGTTACTATCCCAAGGGCCACTAGTTTAAAATCCAAGGAGTCTGTGCATCAGAGTTGAGAGCTCACTCCTCTGGGAGTCTTGGTTCAGTGTGGCCTGACATGGCCAAAGTCACTTCCCAGATCCTGCCTCACTTCCTAGTTTGCAAAGCAAGGGGATTGAGATCAACAAGCTGAAGTCCTTCTTTTTTAAGGGTTCAGTGACTTTATGATCCTCTGAATCTCTACCAGAATAAATTCATTTTTATAAGGGAAGCCCTTTATAACAAAATATCTCTACAGTAATAAGAAATCTACTTCTCAAAAGGCAACCACAGACTAACAAGAATGTGAATGTGGAGTTAGATGAAGGTTTGAATCCAATTTGCCACTTTCCAGATGTTTATACTATTTTAGGAAATCAATCAATCTTGCTGTAAAAGAGAATTAAATGTGATAATTTATGAAATTCCACATGGATGGTGAGTGGCCAAAAACACTTAACTACATTGAAGCCAAATGGCAAATAAATAACAAAATACATGTCATATACAATAATCTTTCTATTCTTGGAAGATGTCAATATATTCTGTATACATAGACTATAATTTCCAAGAATCGTTAAGAGCCAGATTTCTCAGGTTTGCTTGGTACATGTGTCTTATTGGTTTTCAAAAGGTCACATTATCTTATTGCCCATTATCCTCAGGAAGACACGTGTTCTGACTTCTGTTTGGAAAGTGTGGCCACTCATAGTTCATCTCCTGGTTTGACTGAGACCCATGTTCAACCCAGACCAAGATGACTCTCTGATTTTAAAGAAAGTTCATGGTCACTGAACCCCAATCCTAACCAAGCCTAACCTAAGCCTAAGATGCAACACTCAGTGCAGTGCTGAGTTCTGCACTTGGAAGGTCCAACGGACAAGGACACAGACTGGATATTATATTTCTAAGACCCCAGTATTTAACCATATGACCCTAGGGGAGTCGTTTGCCCAGTCTGGGCTCCGGTTATCTGGTGAGGGGGCTGGTCTGGAACGTAATTAAGGCTTCAGCTTTCAAACGCAGTGTGTCTCTGTGAGCAGCTGGCACTCTTAGCAAATTCTCTTAATAAATGCTTTGGTTCTAACTTCATCCCTATATGAAGTCATTTGGATCCAGGGCCTCTTGCTTCCACCCTCAACGATGCAGTTGGGCTGGTGCTGTTGTGTAGATCTGTTTCCTGTCAACTGAGGGAATGCACAAGATAAACCTGGAGGTCCCTGCGCGCTGTCTGGATCTAACCCAGGGGCAACATTATCATCTGACCCCAAACAGAACAAGCCCCAGAAGATCATCCATTTTCTTAAATCACTGGCTGGATCCATGTTTAATGCATTCTTGTCAACCAAGAGCAAGACACACAGTCTTGCTCATTCTGGATCAGAAAGAGGCAAAAAGACCCATGGAGGAGGAACGGAGGTGGGGAAAGTGACAAATCTGAAAGGCATTTTTAAAAAATTTGAGAATGTGCTTCTTTGTTAAGACTAGGACACTCTGAGATGATGCACTAAGCTGTTCTATTCCACTGAACACAGACTGTGGCAGGTTATAAAAGCAGCTAGCTAAGGATTCATTCGTGGTGAATCTGAACCTCTTCTTTTTTCAGATGTTCAGAGAAGGCCTTGATATCGGGATATCAATGGGAAATGTCCCTTCTAGTAAAGGTAGGCATAGAGGTACCTCTAAGATACAAAACTTACCAGTGCCTGTATCCAGAGTCTGGTCATCCCCCGCCACCCACCATACCCCTCCCTGTGGGTTCCCTCCCTCTCCTCTCAATCACCTTCGCCCTTCAGCCAGCTGCTGACTTGTCCCTGTATTTTCCCTGGATAAGCTTCACCACTGCCCCTCCAGCCAGTCCCTAAATCCTTCCTGAGTATTTGCATTGTAGCTTTGCTTGCACCTGCTCCAGAGACCCTGCCTTTCTCTCCCTGCAAAAGCGTCTGCCCTAAGCCCCCTCCCACCCATTAGCAGATTCCCAGGCAGATGACGCCACAGAATGAAAATGACACCACAGAATGAAAAAGGCCAGTGGAGGCTGCAATTCCCCTGGCTGCTTGCTCGGCCTGCCCTGCTCTGGCTCTTGTAGAAAGCTCCCTGGGAGCCTCCCTCCTCTCCCTTTCCTCCTCGCAGGCCTCTTCTCTCATCTGCTGTCCCTTGTTTCCCAGGCTCTCTCTCCACTGTTTCTCTAATTTGTTTATGGACTTGGGGAATCAAATCACCTTTGTTCAGACAAAGAAACAGCCTGGCGTAATGGAAGATGCACTTATTTGGAATCAGGAAAGCTGTATTTAGGTGCAGACTCAGGATGGAGAGCTGGGAGGGTCCTCCATCATCTCTTTCAAGCTTGTCACTTCACAGGTGAAGAAACAGAAGGCCCAGAGAGGCTGCAGTTTCCTTGTCACTGGGCATCTGTGCCTCCTTAGACTGTCATTTTGCCTATCTCAGTTTCAGTTTCCTCATCTGCCTGGCAACAGAAACAATATGTTTCAACTTCAAAGACCATCTTAAAGATGGAAATTGTGCTGATTGACCAGAGCAGTAAATGTGTAATCCTGACTCCATTTTTATCCTTAACAGAGGAGTATGTCTGATTAGGGGACACATATGGCAAGTCCTTTAAAGTCACAGACCTGTGTGAGCAGCAGTACTTAAGGTTTCAGGGAATGGACGCAAGCTTGTTGCACTCTGAACTGTGGCCTCTTGTGTCAGGTAATCATGCGGCTGTACATGGTATCCAGGAGGTCAGAAACTGAACAGATTTTAAAAAAAAACAAAAAAAACTGGATTGTATTTCATAATCAGATTTGGAGAAGAGTGTATCTTGCTGACTCCATGGACCTTCTGGGACAATGAAGCAAGAAAGAAGTATAAACTAGAAAGCACCACAGGCCCAAATCACACAAAGATATTAAACACTGGTATTAGTAGTACCCAAAAGTTGCTGCTTCTAAGTCGCTTCAGTCGTGTCTGACTCTGTGCAACCCCATAGACGGCAGCCTACAAGGCTCCTCCATCCCTGGGATTCTCCAAGCAAGAACATGGGAGTGGGTTAACATTTCCCTCTCCGATGCATCAAAGTGAAAAGTGAAAGTGAAGTCACTCAGTCGTGTCCAACTCTTCGTGACCCCATGGACTGCAGCCTATGAGGCTCCTCCGTCCATGGAATTTTCCAGGCAAGAGCACTGGAGTGGGGTGCTATTGCCTTCTCCAAGTACCCAAAAGTAGTGTCAACCATAACAACAACAACCAAAATATGATAATTATGGGAGGTGAAAGATGTGTTAACTAACCATATTGTGTTAAACATTTCACAATATATACATGTATTGCATTATATACAATGAATATATACATTGTACACCTTAAACTGAATGTTATACGTCAATTATATCTTGATACAACAGAAAAAAAAAGAAGTAGTGTCAAAAAGGCTTCAGATATCTGGAACCCAGTCCCAAGAAAATGACCAAGTTAAATAGCAGCAACAGAGGGGATTGGTAAAATGAATCTTATTGGACATCCTGAATAACTTTTGCCCATTTTTTCCTTCCTTTCCCCCTAGGAAGTAGACGCAGAATCCTCCTTATGGCACTCCATCTTCACACCCAACTCATAAAGTTCAATTGAAAAGCCTTGCTAATAGCTCCCGTCGTTAAGTTCTGAGGTCCTGATGAATTTTGCCATACAGTTTAATGTTAGATTGTATACAGTCTTGGAGAAGGCAATGGCACCCCACTCCAGTACTTTTGCCTAGAAAATCCCATGGATGGAGGAGCCTGGTAGGCTGCAGTCCATGGGGTTGCGAAGAGTTGGACACGACCGAGCAACCTCACTTTCACTTTTCACTTTCATGCATTGGAGAAGGAAATGGCAACCCACTCCAGGGTTCTTGCCTGGAGAATCCCAGGGACAGGGGGAGCCTGGTGGGCTGCCGTCTATGGGGTTGCACAGAGTCGGACACGACTGAAGCGACTTAGCAGTAGCAGCAGCAGTATATAATCTAATTCTGTTTCCTCACCAAGAGAGAATCTTTTCTTTGGGGAAGGGGGAGGAGCGCAGAGTGGGGAGGTCACACAGCTTGTTGCCCAACCAGGGATCTTATTTGAACTTAAGAGATTGAACCCAGGCCCCATAGCAGTGCAAGTACAGAGTCCTAACCACTGGACTGCCAGGGAATTCCCAAGATGAATTCTTACGGGTGGGAACTATATTTTCTTTTATTATCCTTTGTTGCCCAACATGCACCGGGCATATAGTAAGAGCTTAGTAAATATCGGTGAGTAGCTTGATTTCTGAACTGAAGAGAGAATAAGAATCCAAGTCTATACCGAGCTCCTGGCACCGTATGTGTCAGGCCCAACAGTTCCACAACTTCCCACCAAGTTCTCCCTGCCCAGCAGTGTATTTATGATACTAGAGGCAGTAACATGGCCCAATGTATGAGATTTCAACAGACACAGTACAGCTAAAGAGAATTCAAAGACCCTGAATTCCACATACTTCAAGTTCACAGCCCCCTCCACACACCTGTGCTCATGCTATATCACCTACCAGGAAAGCCTCCTCTCCAAATCTGATTACCAAATACAATTCAGTTTTTTAAAAAACCTATTCAGATTCTGACCTCCTAGAATAGCATGTACAGCTGCGTGAGTTGCCACAGTTCAGAGTTCAAGCTTGCATCCATCCCTGAAGCCTTCAGTACTTCTCCTCACTTAGAGCTCTGACTTTAAAGGACTTACCATGTGGCCCCCCTAATCAAACATGCAGTCATTAGGAAGGGAATTTTCTTTAGCCTTTGCTTACTGTTAGAAGCATCTACTTCCTAGGTCACATAAAATTTGGCATAATTTAAACCAACAGATAATACTTCTGCTTTGCCAATCTGGATGTTTGAGAAACCATAGATAACCTTCACTCTGTTTATTGTAACAAATTCCATTTTAAGGAACCAGAGGCATTTGACTGGGCTCTTGGCCTATTCAGTTTACTTCTGATTCCCTTGGGCCAGAGCTCTTTCCAACCTCACAGAGCAACCTCCACTTCTTAAACCTGCAGAGAAAATAAATCTATCCTCTTCCTCCATCACTCTGCCTCTTCCTCTCTACTTCAACCCAGAAGAACAAATGCAAGCTTTATGGCTGAATCAAAAACAGAAGCCTTACAGCTCATGTCTCAGTGCACCTTCTTCTTCCAGAACCCAGACACATAAGGAGTGTTGAACCCAAGGTCTACACTAAAGAGAGAGAGCAGAGTGGGATTAAGGAATGAAGGAGAAGAAATCGAGGGCACACAAAGCCTGGGGGACTTCACGACTGGGGAAAGACTCTAGTTTCAGAGAAGGGGCATACTCTCTTCAGTTCAGCACCACTTTCAGGAAAATTTTCCCTGTATTCTGGGGACGAAGAAATGACTCACAATCTACCCATCTAATCTAAATATAAGAACTGTTCCTATAAGCCCCTCCATCTCCACATTGCAAGAACTCCAATTCACAGCAGCTCTAAGAGACAAGGTTGCCCTTCCTCACTCTACATATAATGAACCGAAGTCAAGGCTTTCTGTTCTCAGCCAAAGACTGTGAACTGGAGCTGAAAACTCAAGTCTGAGTGGCTCTGAAGTAATTTCCTTTTTACTCCAGTCTA
The DNA here is from genome assembly GCF_027580195.1 of Bos mutus. NCBI lineage: Eukaryota > Metazoa > Chordata > Mammalia > Artiodactyla > Bovidae > Bos > Bos mutus. The sequence continues at coordinate 44,533,738 of NC_091640.1, read as the reverse complement.
TAGGCAAATGCTTATTTTCCTGACCATCCAGGGAATTTATTGTCAAAGCCATCATTTTTTAATTCTTGAACATGATTTGAATGTTTACTAGTTCGGATAAAGAACTTGTCTCCCCAAGCAAAGGGCAAAACTGCTAAGGGCAGGAAACAGGTCACACCTGGCATATCGTCTGAGGCACGCAGTCAGGCCCTCTGTGAACTCTGCCATCTGATTTCACGGGGCCAGAGCTCTTCCCCTCACACTGCAACCTCCCTTTCCACCACAACTACCTCGCATTAGGCACAGGTTTTGCACAAAGCAGGTTTTGGGTATATTTTTGTAGAACTTTGCCCAAATAAAACAAGCAAGAAGTAGCTTCTGGAAGATTCTATACTCTGCTTTTCAAGTGAGATTCTCTGACCCCCTGCTCTGTTTTCTAACTTACCAGTCTTTCCCTATACTCCCACTGGATTCAGAGCCCCTTCTCCATTACTTTGGCCCTTGCGTCAACTATAGACCACATCAGGTCATATTTTGCCTCCATCTCCCATTAGGCTGGGAGTTCCTAGAGGGCAAGAGCCCTTGCCCTTACTCATCACTATATTTTCAGCCTATAGGACTTGCTAAATTTAGTACTTGATCAATGGTATTTGTGAACTCAAAACAGGAATTGGACCAAAGAACTTATAAATCTGGCCTGGCAGACAGGGCCACCAGCACTGTTCTAACACCCCAGCAGACGTGTGGTCTCAGTCCAGAAACAGATGTGGTCTATTAGGGTATCAGCTCTCAGAGGACTCTGAGTTTATGACTCAAGACTTGCATCTGCAGAGCCTTGCACAGTGTCTGGCACACTCTACAGAATGACTATGTGTATGTGGAATAAATTAATTACTGACTTCAAACTGGACCAGTTCCCACATACTCTCTCTTTCCTCAGAAGGCAAAGTTGTGTAAGTTTCCCTTTTTAATGATTGGCAAAGTCATAGAAATTCAGAGTCTGATGGAGATGGAGAGCTGATTCCAATTTCTCATTTACAGATGGGAACACTGAAGTCCAAGATCTCACAGAAGGCCTCCTACTCTCAGTCTAGCACGCATTCAACTCTGCCACTGTCACATTTTGCAGGAAATCCAAGAGCCTGGGAGGCCTATGGCTGAGCCACAAGACTCTTGGCTCCTTTCTTCCCATCTCTGTCCAGCACTTGTCTCTTGATAGTGAAGAGAGTTTTCGCCAGGAAAAAGGTTGGGAAAAGAGCCTTTTTTCTTCCCAAGCAGACGCCAGAAGGTTTTTCTGTACTCTGACATTCTAGGAGAGGATCCACCTTCACATAGTATCTTCCAATGGTAACGCCTCAAAGACATTCTTCATGAAAGGACAGAGTCATAGAATGGACTGCTGAACTTGAGTTTTGTTTGACTGTAGAAAACTCAATGGAAAAGGATTCTGAGAAACAATTTAGTGCCTTCCTCCCCAGTGACCCAGCAGTAAAGGATTTGCCTGCAATGCAGGAGACCCAGGTTTTGTCCCTGGGTCGGGATGATCCCCTGGAGGAGGGCATAGCAACCCTCTCCAGTATCCTTGCCTGGAGAATCCCATGGACAGAGGAGCCTTGGGGGCTACAGTCCATGGGGTCGCAAAGAGTCAGACACGACTGAAGAGACTTAGCATACACACACGCATACACATCCCCTTTTATAGCCTGTTTCTTCTCTGCTCTATGGATAACTGGCATTCAAAATCAATATATCATTGGTATGAGCCCAAAGAAACCCCTTAGAGTCACTTATTGTTAATGCCACGGAAGCAACAATATTGGCACCACCCCTGACCTGTGGAGCTTTCACATTAAAGAAAACAATCCTGAAACTAGAGAAAGCCTAGACCTGCTGGAGTATGGCATTCCCTGCACTCTAAGGCTCTCATCCGATCAGAAATGCTTAGAAACATTGCCCATGACTTGTCATTTTCCAGCTCACATGTTGGAATCATCCCAGCTCACAACTAGAAACTTGATTTTCAGGGTGTTAGTAGGAGGTGATTCAATGTACAGCTGGAGAACAGCCATCAGTGTTGACACAGAAGAAGCAACCGCCCACAGTCCAAGAAAAGGTGCTCTGCCAGGACACCATTCAAGTGGATGGCACACTATGCCAAGATGATGTACAAAAATATCTCAAATACAATGATGAGGAGAACAAAATGAAGTGTTCATTTAAGAAAATAATTCACCCACAATAGCTTGAGAGACTATTTCCTCTTGCTCAGCTATTTTCTATAGAAATTAGGGAGCACTACGAATCAAATAGGATTCTAATCAAATCACACATATTCAAAGAGCCTTTGTGTATCAATAAAAGTTATAGAATTTGAAAAAAAAATGAATTCATTCAAGCATTTTTAGGAATGAGACCACTATCGATGTGGCATACGGCATAACCTCTGCAAATGTGTATTGTGTATGCCATGAGAAAAGAGACGCTGAAGGACAGAGGCAAAGAGGGATGTCTATAGAGGCTTATGCAGAGGTTTGCTCCCATGAGCCACAGGGCAACACTGCACCGCACTCTCTGTGCCTCGCATAGTTCTAAACTCCACGAGCCCTGAGACTGGTGATGGGGCAGCGGCTCAGGCCACCAGCCCAATACACCTGGGCCTCCTGGAGCTCATTTCTGTAGGGAACAAGATCACATGGTTATTCTCCAGTGAAACAGTGGGTCGTCCTGCTCAAAACAGCTGTCTGTAGGAACACGCAAAGGACGACAGGTTCAATGACTATGCCAGCGCTTAGGCCAGTTGCCCTAAGAATCCCCATCCTTGTTGGGAACCCCACTGACAGACAGTGGTTGGAGGCCTCTTGTAGACACTACTCACAATACGTTGGTACCCCCACATGGCGGCATGTGCTGAGGTATAGTTTTAATCTTCCCAATGCGAGATGAAAGGAAAACAAAGGCAGACACTCATTTGTCAACACAAAGGTTTAACGGCACCTTTAAATAAAATTACCTTTTGCCCTCATATTTCCTCAGACCTGTGGGTATCTTCAACAGTCACGGTAAACACTGTATTTCAAAATTGCAAGTTCTACCTGGTAAGAAGTCCTCCATACTCAGGTGGGCACAGTTCAGTCAGTCCACATGATTGTACTAAGAAAGACGGAAGATAATGGTCAGCCCTTCAGGAAACCCATAACTGTTTTTTTCAGCCAGGACAAATGTTTCACCATTTTTACTGGTGTCTCCTTCCTTTTATAGAGCATGTGAGGTCGTGCCACAAGGACATCGGTGAATTATATAGTGCGTGTGCATACAGACACGTGTGTGTGTGAACACAGATGTAAGCAAGCAGGTGTGTATTTATTGAAACATCTCAGCCTGGTGGAATGTTCAAAGCGGGATGGAGCTAGACAGGTGCGTGAGGCAGGGTTGCAGCCTGAAAAATCTCTTGCTAGAATGGTTTTGTCTCTTTACAACTAAGTGTAAAGAGACAAAAGAAATATAAAGAAACATAAAGAACTGTATTTTCAAAGAATTGCAAATTTAAGATCTGGTCTAAAGTCGTCTACAAAATACTCAAAAGGAACAAGCAATAGAATTTTTTTAAAAATCTGGGTTCAACTCCTGGATCTAAGCTCTCTGGCACTTTCCCTCTTGGGGTTTCAGCTTTCTAATGCATCTCTCTAATTCAAAATGAGGAAGGTGGGCCTTTGCTGAGTCCTGGATCCCTCTCAGAATCTTTTGAAATTTACATAGCTCTCCCTAGAAAATGTACATATTCACAGCTCAATACAATTCTGCAGGACATTCCAAGGCACTGACCACCTGAAGCCTCTCCCTAGATTAGGCTGCTATTCAGCATCCCTTCAGGCTTTAAAAATTCTTCTTTATATTTCTGAGCAAGAAAATCTGGACCTGTGGGCTTCCATTTCAACTTCTCTTTTCCTCATTCCCTCAATACAGTGATCTACCTGCAAAATTACATCAAGTACTAAAGCTTGAAAGTTCTATAAAACTGTTTCACAAACCCAATGGGCATGATATGTTAGGAAGCAAAAGATATTACAATTAAGGTTTCCAATCCAGAAATCAAATGTCATTCACTCAGCTGTGAAAGCGATTGTCAGGAAAGCTTTGGGAATTAATATCTCACATGTGACTCAGTTTCTTTAGGGGTTTTTCTACTTGAAATGTGCTTAAATCTAATTGTGAATGGATGCCAGGAAACCATGAAGACGGGCACATTTCTTTCAACCCAATATTATAAAGTTATCCTCTTTCCATCTTTATAAAGACGTTGGAATACACTTTCTATTTCCTTCCCTGAAAACTGTGTAATTTTCAAACTTATAAGGTGCCTCAGACATTGTTTAGGTCATGATCTTCACTTCAGATGAAGGCTCACAGAGGTGAATGCTCACCAGGTAGAAAGGGACTCAGACTCAGTTCTATTGACTCTCAAATATTGATTTTTTCCCCTTATCCTTTGCTGCCTATTTCAGAGGCCTCACACAGGAAAATAAAGCAGATTGAATATATGTTGGGAGGAGAGGGAAGGTGGGGATATTTTGTAAAATGAAGAAAAGGGTACCATGGATAAGAACTCTCCTGCTGCTTTTCTTTTCAGCAAACGTAGTGAGATAACATCCATTAAAGCCATGGGACCTGTTCAGTGGGGAAGAAAATAACTCATGCAGGGAGGCTCTAAAGACAATTTCCCCTTCGCAGGGCAGATGGGAGCCCAGAGGAGTGGGTCAGTCTCAGCAATGGCTCTTCTAAGAAGGTATAGAGGCTCCCACTTTCTGCATTAAGATTCTTTCCTGAAAAGGATTATTCTGGGTGTTTCTATTTTATAATCTGCTTATAATTCACTGACCACCCCCAGGCTCCAGAGACTCACTCTCCTGTCCACTTTAGACAGATCGTCCATGAATCACACTTCCTAACACTTGGGCTGGAATTTTCTCCACTCAACACACCCCCGACTTTTAGACATGTGGGTAATGAGAGATGAAGCTTTTGTTTAAAGCAACAATATTATCTGTATATGAGACTTCATCAAGAAAAGCTGTTTGACAGAGAGTCATCCATAGATCCAGCAAGATGCTAAAGGCCACGAATAACCCCTAGACCTAGTCTGTATGGGCCAGATCCCCTTATATCCATTTCCTAAGACAGGTCCAAAGAGTCTTTCTAGATGGCATATTAATTTTCTTTTAAAGTCTGAGATCAGGAATCTCACACACACACACACAAACACACACACACCATACTTCCCTGGAACATGTAAGTCCAGACTAAGAGATCAGAGATTATACATACTCACAGAATTAATTTTTTGAATTTTCAAGTTTTCATGGAGTTGCCCTTATATGAGAATGAAGAGAAATTTGTTTTTAGGATTATTTAATTGCAGTTTAATTAAATTAATTGAGAAACCTATATGCAGGTCAGGAAGCAACAGTTAGAACTGGACATGGAACAACAGACTGGTTCCAAATAGGAAAAGGAGTACGTCAAGGCTATATATTGTCACCCTGCTTATTTAACTTATATGCAGAGCACATCATGAGAAATGCTGGGCTGGAAGAAGCACAAGCTGGAATCAAGATTGCCGGGAGAAATATCAATAACCTCAGATATGCAGATGACACCACCCTTATGGCAGAAAGGGAAGAGGAACTAAAGAGCCTCTTGATGAAAGTGAAAGAGGAGAGTGAAAAAGTTGGCTTAAAACTCAACATTCAGAAAATGAAGATCATGGCATCTGGTCCCATCACTTCATGGGAAATAGATGGGGAAACAGTGGAAACAGTGTCAGACTTTATTTTTGGGGGCTCCACAATCACTGCAGATGGTGAATGCAACCATGAAATTAAAAGACGCTTACTCCTTGGAAGGAAAGTTATGACCAACCTAGATAGCATATTCAAAAGCAGAGACATTACTTTGCCAACAAAGGTCTGTCTAGTCAAGGCTATGGTTTTTCCAGTGGTCATGTATGGATGTGAGAGTTGGACTGTGAAGAAAGCTGAGCACCGAAGAATTGATGCTTTTGAACTGTGGTGTTGGAGAAGACTCTTGAGTCCCTTGGACTGCAAGGAGATCCAACCAGTCCATTCTAAAGGAGATCAGTCCTGGGTGTTCTTTGGAAGAACTGATGCTAAAGCTGAAACTCCAGTACTTTGGCCACCTCATGCGAAGAGTTGACTCATTGGAAAAGACTCTGATGCTGGGAGGGATTGGGGGCAGGAGGAGAAGGGGACGACAGAGGATGAGATGGCTGGATGGCATCACTGACTCGATGGACGTGAGTTTGAGTGAACTCCAGGAGTTGGTGATGGGCAGGGAGGCCTGGAGTGCTTCAATTCATGGGGTCACAAAGAGTCAGACATGACTGAGTGACTGAACTGAACTGAACTGAATTGCAGTTTTGAAAGTCATATTACCCATATTTATCCAACTGTTTCTTATATACTCCTTCAAAAAATCTAGTTCCTCACACACCTACTACTGCTGCTGCTAAGTCGCTTCAGTCGTGTCCAACTCTGTGAGACTCCATAGACAGCAGCCCATCAGGCTCCATCATTGCTGGGATTTTCCAGGAAAGAACACTGGAGCAGGTTGCCATTTCCTTCTCCAATGCATGAAAGTGAAAAGTGAAAGTGAAGTCGCTCAGTTGTGTCTGACTCTTAGCGACACCATGGACTGCAGCCTACTAGGCTCCTCCGTCCATGGGATTTTCCAGGCAAGAGTACTGGAGTGGGGTGCCATTGCCTTCTCCACACACACCTGCTACATCCTCCCTATTGGGCCCATCTGAACCTTCTAGTATCTCAATAGAAAAGCACAATGTTTTCACTGGGGGAAGTGGAAATATTCATGCCAAAAAATTGTCTTTTATGATTCTGCTTCCAAAAGTTAAAACAGAGAAGCAATCAGCACCATTAGCTGTTATATCCCACTGCAGGTCACCTAATCCTACTTAGCAGAGACTGCACATCCTGCTGGTGATTACAATGGGGAAACAAAAGATTTGTAATAACCCATGATTACTCAAAAAAGTTGGTTGATGGCAATTTTTTGTGTGTTTGTTTTGAAAATGTTTCTTCTTAGGTTAGTTTCTGAAACTTCTTTCCTTACCTTACTACAGTGAATGCTCAAGGGTCAGCAAAATCATGCTAAGATTAGCTAGAGTCAAATGTAATAAGAAAGTGAAACAATTCTAGACCGGAAGTAGGTTTCCATAAATGTACTTCCCGCTGCTTCTCCACATAACCCACCTTGTGTCCCACAAGAGATGAGCTCTGTGGCCCCTGCAAGTGTCTCCTGCTTTCCTATCAACCCACGGTCTTCCATTCTTCCTAGAATGACGCTCAGTTTCTCTTCATAGATCCCAACCAGCACATGCTTGTCAGTCTCCCCTCTGAAGTCCTCCTGAGCTACCCTGGTTAACGCTGACCTTTCTCGACTTGAAATCACCGCCTCAAATAAAACTTAATTGGCAAATGGCAAATTTCAGTTGCACTAGTAAAGAGTTGAAAATGGGTGACATAAGAACAATAAATAACAAGTGTTGGTGAGGATGTGGAGAAAAGGGAAACTTCATGCTGTTCGTGGGAATGAATATAGGTGCAGCCATTATAGAAAAAGGAATGGCGAATCCTCAAAAAACCAAGACTAGAATATCACACAAACTAGCAATTTTACTTCTGGGTATTTACTCCAGATATGCAGATGATACCACTCTAAGGGCAGAAAATGAAGAGGAACTAAACAGCCTCTTGATGAGGGTGAAAGAGGAGAGTGAAAAAAACTGGCTTAAAACTCAACATTCAAAAAACAAAGATCATGGCATCCAGTCCCATCACTTCATGTCAAATAGAAGGGGATAAAGTGAAAGCAGTGACAGATGTCATTTTCTTGGGCTCCAAAATCATTGTGGATGGTGACTGTAGCCATGGAATTAAAGCTATGACAAACCTAGACAGCATATCAAAAACCAGAGACATCATTTTGCCAACAAAGGACCATATAGTCCAAACTATATGGACCTTTTACTGATATTACCAGTGAAAGTGAAAGTGAAGTCGCTCAATCGTGTCCGACTCCTTGTGACCCCGTGGACTGTAACCCACCAGGTTCCTCCGTCCATGGGATTCTCCAGGCAAGATTTTACCAGTAGTCATGTACAAATGTGAGAGTTGGACCATAAAGAAGGCTGAGCACTAAGGAATCGATTCTTTTGAATTGTGGTGCTGGAGAGGACTCTTGAGAGTCCCTTGGACTGCAAGGAGTTCAAACCAATCTTAAAGGAAATCAACCATGAATATTCACTGGAAGGACTGCTATGAAGCTGAGGCTCCATTACTTTGGCCACCTGATGAGTGAAGAGTCAACTCATTGGAAAAGACCCTGACGCTGAGAAAGACTGAAGGCAAAAGGAGAAGAGGGTGACAGAGGATGAGATGGTTAGACAGTATCACTGACTCAATGGACATGAGTTTGAACAAACTCTGGGAGATAGTGAAGGACAGGTAAGCCTGGAGTGCTACAGTCCATAGGTTCACAAAGAGTTGGACATGACTTAGCAACTGAACAACAACAACAAATATGCCTCCTTGTTCATTGCAGCATTATTCACAATAGCCAAGATATGGAAGCAACCCATCAATAGATGAATGGATAGAGAAGATGTGATATATAAATATACAAACAATGAAACACTACTCAGCCATTAAAAAGGAAAGAAATCTTGCCATTTGCAATAGCATGGATGGATCTAGAGTGTATTATCCTAAGTAAAATAAGTCAGACAGAGAAAGACAAATACCATATGATCTCAATCATATGTGAAACCTAAAAAACAACCAACCAAACAAAATACAACAAAACAGACTCATAGATACAGAGGGAAGCAGGGTGGACAATGGGTGAGATACATGAATGAAATTAAGAGGTATAAACTTCCAGTTCTAAAATAAGTCACAGGATGATGTAATGTACAGCATACGGGATATGGTCAATAATACTGTAATAACTTCATATGGAGATAGATGGTTATTAGACAATGTGGAGATCATTTGTAATTTATTTAAATGTTGAATCACTATGCTGCATCCCTGAAACTAACATAGTATTTATTGTATGACAACTATATTTCAATAAAAAAGAAAGAAAAGTGAATGGAAAATGGACACACCCTGCATTTTGAATGCTCACAGGCTAATGGGGAGACAAGCATAGAAACAAATAATTATAAGGAAGTGTGAAGGAGGGCGTATCAGCCAAGGTCTTGAAACAGCTGACCACACTAAAATCAAGATAGTTAAGGAGAGTTAATTTACAATGGTATGAATGGATGTATGGGAAGCATGAGGAGTGGTTCGTAGAGAAGACATTAGTATCTCTAGACTCCAAGTATAGAGAGGGAGCAGTGGCTGGAACCACAAGAGCCTCCAGAGGATTGGTAGGTTTTCAATACCTTCTAGTCTCCATTCTGTCACTGGAAACAGCTTGGTAAGGGGCACATATGAAGATGTCACTGCCTTATTTCTAAGCTCTCATGGCTTCTATTTGTTCTGAGGATGAAGACCAAATTTCTTGGCTTGCTCTTTTCACTCTTCAACATCAGGACCCAACCATCATTGTTTAGCTTGTCACTTCCCTCCAGAGCGGCCATTCTCTATAGCATCATACCCTAACTGGAATACCCTTTTAAACTAGCCAAATCCTATTTGTCCTTCAAGATTCAACCCAAATGTCTAATCCCCTTGGGCCTTGCCTCAACCTCCTGAGTAAACTTCTTTCCTTCAGCCTCCAAGTGTGTATCTCCTGTATCTCTGATGAGTGCCAAAAAAAAAAAAAAAAAAAAAGGTGAATGCTGAAGAGGGTCTGAGTTTAAGCAGAGACAGAGAGACAGAGGCCAAAAAGATATGTAGTCTATGTCTTACTCTTGGACTTCTTCCACATACATCCCAAAGGACTCATTTCTTCTTCTTGTAATCAGAAGGTCAAGATAATTCAGGGAAGAGTCAAAAATAACATTTGTTGCTGCCAAAACTGGTTATATCCATACATACAAAAAATATGGAAAACAACCTAATATTGTGAAGATAACTCAATGAGAAGAAATAATAATAACAATAATAGTTATTTAGTGTCCTCTTCTGAGGGGCTGGCCTGACCTCATGCCTTCTGGTACAAAGGGCCCTTGAGGTCCCAGAGAGTATTGGGTTCCAGCAGAAGTACTATGCAGGACAGTCTAAATTAGCAGTATAAATCTGTTACAAATGAATGATTCTATTAGTTCCCCAGTATGAGGAATAATTGAAAAATTAAGCAAAGAGGCATAAAGGGCCTTCAGCAAATAAATTCACAATGATAAAATGTTGACTGGCCCAGGGGATCCTATGTTACTATCATTTAGGGGTTTCTTTGGCTTTCAAAGTTAAAGCAAAACTGCCAAGTACTCTTGGCTTGAAACATTTGAAAACAAAAACAAAATGAAACAAAATAAAGTCACCAAATATGAATGGAAATGTCTCTATGATGGTGCATGGATAATTTAAGATAAGATAGAAAAGATTCCATGGTTCTAAATTGGGTAAAACAAATTTAAATGCTTCTTGGTGGAGTAGCTACTAACATCGTAACAGAAAACAACAAAAAATAAACTCTTAAGATGGAAAAATAGAACTGGTGGACATAAAATTTAATTCTACAGCGTAAGTGTACAATCAAGGAAGAACTACATGTAAAATCTATAAAATGTGCTTTTAATATATACAGTCCCCTGTACCCTGAGTCTTGAACAGCCTCAGCTTGCATTATATTGCCAAGATCATTATGCAAAACTGTTGTCACAAAAAAATATAAGATTCCTACCCTTGCCTTACAGAGCTCACGGTATAGTTAGAAAGTGAAAACTGACACACTTAGAACAGTTGTGCGCCCAGTGGCACACTGGTTGCCCAGGGCTTACTGTGAGTGGTAATGGAATTCCCAGATGGAAGCTGTCAGTTTGAGCTGAGTAAAGTGCAAATAGGAGTTAGACATCAAAAGATGGGAAGACATGGCTGAGGTGGCAAAGAGGAAGGAAACTGAGTCTTCCTACCATAAGGTACTGCATTACGGCACCACAATCAGAAGAGAAGCTTCCTGTCATGAGCACAAATGTATGGTGGAAAACTAAAACTCAGTCCGATGACATAAACTTGTTTTAAGCATGTTTAGAGTTTAAGTGTTACTAGTAGTCACATAGGTGAGAAATTTCCAACACACTGAGATATAAATACCTTTAGATAGATGATGGTACTAGTAGTAGGAAAAACAAAAACAAAAACAAAAACAAAAACTGCCTGCCAAAGCAGGAGATGTAAGAGACAAGGGTTCTTACTCTAGTATTCTTGCCTTGAGAATCCCATGAACAGAGGAGGCTGCCTGGCTACAGTCCATAGTTCACAAAGAGCTGGACAGGACCAAAATGACCCAGCATGAGTGCATGCAGACAGATACACAGAAATCGCTGTGTTATCAGTGATAACAGAGAGAAAGGGAGAGAGAGAACTTAGAATTAACCTTTCCCCAAAAGAAAGCAGGAGACAGTGTTACATGGAAGACTCAGACATGATGCATTAGCAAGGGACAAGCTTTTGTGATCATTCTTGCTAGAGAATGCCAATGGCAGAAGACAGATTCACAGGCTTTAACAAAAAAAAAAAAAAAAAAAAGGCAGTATTTGAAAGGTATCCATAAGGGAAAATAATTTAAAACAATGAATGAGGATCTCGCTTTTCTCCCAGGTGATCAGTTTTCCTTTCACGTTTTAATTTTTCTTCTTATTCCCTAATGTGGCATTTCCCTCACTTCACCTTCTGCCTTTATGGATATGTGCACACATATGATACTTTAGAATAATGGCAATGTCAAGAAGTGTGTAATGGGGCAAAGAGGAATGGAAGGTCTGAAGCATGACTTCGAGACTCCCCAGCAATCTCAGGCAGACCATGGAGGACCTTCCAGCCTTTTGTTCTGACATCCAGCTCAGACACTTAAAATTTAGTATAGAGGAATGAGGCTGGAGGAATTGCTTCCCCTCCATGACAGGCTGCCTTAGCTGATTGACCTTAGTAAGTGGAATAAGTGTTCCATTATCTCACTTGTTGAATGAACTAGCTGAGACAGTCAGTCTCTTTTGGACTTCCAAACCCTAGATGTTCTAATCCTACAGTATCAGAGCTGAACTCAGGGCCTTGCTGAGGCCATAGGGAAACCCAAAAGAAGACAGTTCATACCTTTAGTCTGGCTCAGATGAAAAAGGAAATGCCTAAAATTAAGAAGAGTTCAACAGACCTTGTAAATACATACCAAGTGGTAAGAACAACAGGATATAACAAAAGTTATAAAAAGCGTATGTCCAGGTTGTAGCACCTCTCAAAAAGTCCAAAATGACTTTCTGAAGGGGAGGAGGGTGGATTTGACTAAGGAACTGAGGAACTGGTAGGTTGTGAGACGGGAAAGAGGAGGAGTAAGAACACATGCAAGCTTGCACCCCACATACACACACCCACACCCTGCCTCTATACGCATGCACACACATAGGTTCACAGTCATTCCCACAGTGCCTAGCAGCCATTAGACATACAAAACAAGTCAATCCCTCAACCACGAACAGGTTCCTCGTCCCGAGTTTCCAACGTCAACTTGTAGTATGCTGAAAATACTCCTATTAGTGCGTTATTTCATTCCTTGAGGTCTTGGGGGATTTTTAGCTTCAAAGTCTTCCTATACTTTAAAATCCCTGCTGCTAAGTCGCTTCAGTTGTGTCCGACTCTGTGCGACCCCATAGACGGCAGCCCACCAGGCTCCTCCATCCATGGGATTTTCCAGGCAAGAACACTGGAGTGGGGTGCCATTGCCTTCTACCTGGAGAGGGGTAATTTCTTGTGTTAGTTGTCCTCAAATCTCAGTTCTGTGGACAGAATGTGGAGACAGCAATCAGCTGAGGTCTACCATACAACTGTACTCATTTCACCTGCTACCAAGGTTATGCTCAAAATCCTTCAAACTAGGCTTCAACAGTAGGTGAACTGAGAACTTCCAGATGTACAAGCTGGATTTAGAAAAGGTAGAGAAACCAGAAACCAGAAATCAAATTGCCAACATCCATTGGATCAAAGAAAAAGCAAGAGAATTTAAAAAGAAAAATCTACTTCTGCTTCATTTACTATACTAAAGCCTTTGACAGTAAGGATCACAACAAACCACAGGAAATTCTTAAAGAGATGGAAATACCAAACCACCTTACCTGTCTCCTGAGAAACCAATATGCAGGACAAGAAGCAACAGTTAGAACTAGACATGAAACAAAGAACAGGTTCAAAATTGGGAAAGGTGTACATTGTCACCCTGCTTATTTAACTTCTATGCAGAGTATCTCATGCAAAATGCAGGGCTGGATGGATCACAAACTGGAATCAAGACTGCTGGGAGAAAGATTAACACCTTCAGATATGTAGATGAAACCACTCTAATGGCAGAAAGTGAAGAGGAACTAAAGAGCCACTTAATGAGGGTGCAAGTTTTAAGCCACCCTCAACATTTAAAAAACTAAGATCACTTTTCGCGGCAAGTAGAAGGGGATAAAGTGGAAGCAGTGACAGATTTTATTTTCTTGGGCTCCAAAATAACAGCAGACAGTGAGTGCAGCCACGAAATTAAAAGATACTTGCTCCTCGGAAGAAAAGCTATAACAAACCAAAACAACACATTAAAAAGCAGAGACATCACTTTGCCGACAAAGGTCCATATAGTCAAAGCTGTGGTTTTCAAGTCATGTACAAATGTGAGCGCTGGATCATAAAGAAGGCTGGGTGCCAAAGAATTGATGCTTTCAAACTGTGGTGCTGGAGAAGACTCTTGAGAGTCCCTTGGACTGCAAGGAGATCAAACCAGTCAACCCTAAAGGAAATCAACCCTGAATATTCATTGGAAGGATAGATGCTGAAGCTGAAGTTCCAATACTTTGCTGACCTAATATGAAGAGCTGACTCATGGGAAAAGATCCTGATGCTGGGAAAAACTGGAGATTGAAAGCAAAAAGAGAAGAGAGTGGCAGAGAATGAGATGGTTAGATAGCATCACTGACTCAATGGACATGAATTTGAGTAAACTCCAGGATATCATGAAGGACGGGGGGCCTGACGTACTGCAGTCCATGGGGTCACAGAGTTGGACTGGACCAGGACTTAGAGAATGAACAACAAAGAAAAAAATAAAAGAAGATAGAGAACGAGAAAAAGATCAGGCAAAGAGGCGAGGAGGAAAGACCGAGAAAAAGCAAACATCAGGAAAATTTTTCAATGTTAACTAAAAAGTTAACTCCTTGTCTTCACTATCAAGAAAAGTATGTGGGGATGGTGGGGGTGGGATTGGAGTGTCAGAGAGGAAAGAGGAAAAGACAGAGTAATCGGAAAGAAGAGAACAGAGGGGAAGGAGGGAAAGCCAGAGTCTGGAAGTGGCATCTGTTGAGACACAGTCTAAGAAGTCAGTGCCCTGAGGAGCACCCCTACCCGGGCTCAGATGCAGTCCTATGAACAGGAGCACCAGCTATATTTAGCTCCAATGTAACATCAGCCACTAGTATTCATTCCACTTGGGCAGCTGCTGTCCAGTCCTGAGGAGATATTTTACTACCTACTCTTAAACATCTATGCCAAGGTCCCGGGCCTTGATAGCTACAGAATCCACTGCATTTATATACAAGAGGGCAGCATTTTGAACATAACTGACAAGACTGCAACAGGAAAGCATTTTCAGAAGCCTAAAGTCATGACTCCTGGCTGCATCGGATGTCTTTTACCCCAACCCCTGCAGGCAAACACCAGCCCTTACCTTTTATGGTGTGTTCTCTCCTGAGAACTTCCTGATCTTCTGGCCCTCACTCCACAGAGGGCTTTGTGTTTTGGAAGAATACTCTCTGGTATCTACTCAAGCGTCCCCAGACCCAGCTGACCCATAGAAATACCTACAGGTTTCCTCTGATGCCAGGTGAACATGACGGACTTCTACTGAAAAAGTGGTTTGGCTATTAAAGGGTTGGCAGGTTACCAACCTCAACACCCTATGCAAGAAACCCAAACCCTGGCACCACACAGGAGAAGTGCTAGGACTGGGAACAGTTCAGAAAATCAACAGTGCTTGACCTGAATATTAAGTAATTCTGAGTCACTGTTCTAGGTAAGGTGTCGTAGTTACATTCTATGGACAAAATCCCACATAAACATTCCCTCCACTCTCAAGAAGATTCAGTTACGATTCATGTCTAACAACAATCACACAGGTGCCCCAGGGAGTAGATGAATGGGCTCTAGATGAAATTCTGAGAGGAGAAAAAGCAGTGTAACTTTGGAAGGCTGAGAAGGTTTTTCAGAAGAGACTCCTTTCTCAAAAAAAATGAACTATTAATAAGCAGAGGGGAAGGAGGAGAGCATTTCAGTTGGGAGAGATAAAAGAGGCAAATATGTCCCTCATTCTTTGGTTGAGTATAGATGGACACTTCTGCAAAATTAAAGTTCCCAATCTTGTGCCTTGACAAATACCAGTAGATTCTCCATAATTAACTCTTGGGAAAAAAGCCATCTGCACAAAGGTTTTTGCCAAGAAGCAACCTCCTTATCTACAAACTAGAAGCCAAAAGTCCCTCTTCCATGAAACAAGACTAGGAAAGGTAACTAGCATGGAAACTAACACAGAAAAAGTCTGGGTCCTTATAAGAAGGATTGTCTGTGCTGCAGAAAACAACAACAAAAATACAGGACTAGTGACACAGATGGGGAAGATTGATGGCCGTGCCTGCCCTGGTCTGAACTTGAAAAGGAGAATCCCCAGAGGATGGTGTATGCCAATCCTTCCTTCCTGGTGAAGTAGAGAACTGAGGAGGCAAGGACCAGGTGGAATAAGGAGCTTACTTTAGCCAGAGATCACCTACAAGCTGTCTAATCACTTTAACCCAGACTGAACTGAAGGAAGGGCTAAGAGAAAAACATTCTCTTTAGGGTATAAAATGGGTTATTTCCTGTCCACATGGTTCCTCATAAATACATTAATGACTTTATAGGCATGTCTGCCTGGAAAGGCAACAGTTTAACAACCACACAGTGGTAAACAGTCCTTTTGGATTCTGTGTAAATTGAGCAAAAGACCAAAGAACTATTAAAAAGTATGTGTTAAATTACTCTTTTTCCCACACCTCATTCTTTTTAGATGGGAAGATCAATAAACGAGCCTAATATTTGATTTAAAAGAAAAAATACCCAAACCTTCAGGAGTATTTGAACATGAATGGTCCCAGTGCTGAGAAATGCAGGCACATGTGCCCACACACACACACACACACACACACTCCTCATTGGTGACAAAGTCAAGACTTCTGTACAGAGCATGGCTATGCAGTGACAGAACTGTGTCATAGTTCACCTGGACAAATAGTTCACCTGTGACAAATGTAGTCACATACCTGTCAAGAAATCCTGTTCTTCTGCCTCCAAAACATTTCTCAAACCTGATCCTTTCTACCTAGTCCCCCATCCCCTTTACCCAAACCACCACCATGACTTCATAATTCATTTCTGGCTCCCTTCCATCCCTCCTTCATAGAAATTCCAGAAAAATCCCTTTACAAGCAAATCTAATTTTGTCATATCCCTACTCAGCCCTTTAATGGCCCCCATTGTTCCTAAGCTAGAGACCCTGAGAATCTTTCTCCTGTCAGCAGAGGCAGGTGCAACTTCCCTCTCCCTTTCCAGCCTCATCTCCTCACACCATCCGTGGTCATTCCACCTGCTCTGCATATCCCACTGCACTGACCTCCTTCCAGATTCTCAGCACTGCCTACACCACCCTACTCGCTCTCAGCGCCTTCACACAGAACCTTCTCTTTGCCTTCCAGAACTGACCTCCTTCCAGATTCTCAGCACTGCCTTCACCACCCTACTCGCTCTCAGCGCCTTCACACAGAACCTTCTCTTTGCCTTCCAGAACTGACCTCCTTCCAGATTCTCAGCACTGCCTACACCACCCTCCTCGCTCTCAGCGCCTTCACACAGAACCTTCTCTTTGCCTTCCAGAACTGACCTCCTTCCAGATTCTCAGCACTGCCTTCACCACCCTACTCGCTCTCAGCGCCTTCACACAGAACCTTCTCTTTGCCTTCCAGAACTGACCTCCTTCCAGATTCTCAGCACTGCCTTCACCACCCTACTCGCTCTCAGCGCCTTCACACAGAACCTTCTCTTTGCCTTCCAGAACTGACCTCCTTCCAGATTCTCAGCACTGCCTTCACCACCCTACTCGCTCTCAGCGCCTTCACACAGAACCTTCTCTTTGCCTTCCAGAACTGACCTCCTTCCAGATTCTCAGCACTGCCTACACCACCCTCCTCGCTCTCAGCGCCTTCACACAGAACCTTCTCTTTGCCTTCCAGATTTTCACAGCACTCTTGCTCCTCAGAGCCCTTATCATGTTTGAAATTATTTATGTACGTTTTGATTGTTTGATGGATGCCTATCATCACTAGGATTATGGTGAAGGTCAAATCATAGAATAAGCATGAAAATCTTTAAAGACCTGTAAACAGGATCCCAGTGGAAATCACAGCTTTCCCATTGCTACTTTTAAAGAACTCCCTCAAACAAAACAAAATGTAAATGAAACAGCAGTAGCATCATTTTCCCCAAACATCAAAAGTAAATGACTTCCAGAAGCAAGCTCCTTTTTATGTTAGGCTAAGATAGCAGCAGGCACAACCTGGTGAATGATTAGCCTTGGGATCTCCTGGCATCAGACAAAAATCCACTTCCCTAGGGCCAGTGGAGGCACGAACATCAGCCTGAGTCTTGACAACCTCCCTGGTGCGGGAACGCGTCCCCTGGGCCCAGCACGCCTGGTTCCAAAGGTGCCAATGGCCGAAGGAGAGTAAACATTAACTCTGGTAGGGAATAATTAGTCAGTTGTGGACGACTTTCCATCCACAGTTTGTGAAGTACTGACCTGAAAATGAGCTGAAAGGAATGAAGATTGGGGAAACGCCCACTGGACTGGCCACCCCTCAAGCACCTCTCCAGGTTCACGCCCCCATCTCTTCTAACCCCAGTCTACCGGCAACCCTGACCTCTATGAGATGCAAATCAAGTCTTTTTAGTCTCTGCCTTCAGCCACGGTAGGGCACCAACAGGAAATTACAGGAAGGGAGGTGAGTGAGGTCAGGAGTACCGCTCTCCCAGCCTCCTCCCTGCTGGGTCCCCCAGACTGTGTTAACTAAAGGCCTCGGCTCCTACTCCACCAATACAACTTCCTTGCGCTCTCCAGCTTGCTCCCCAAGCCCAACACACCCATACATTCAGGGAACTGATCCTTCCCATTTCGAGTCAAGGGTGGTCATAGTTCTCCGGGGGCTATTACTATTCCTGGGATACTCCAGCTTCCTTTGTGGTTTCCCTACACCCGGCTCAGTTCTGGAGGTAGAGAGACTTCACTGCCAGAAGCATACCTAGGAACAAATGAGATGAGTATGAGGAAATAAGGAACGTGTTCCATGGGTGCCTGCACTCCTGTGATCTGGGGTGGCCGTGGGGCCAGAAGTCAGGAAAGGTCTCCCTAAGAAGCAGATGCTTGGGCTGACATCAGAACTGGGCAAGTCTGGGTGGGACACGGGTAGAGGTTAGTGGAGGGAGCGGGAGAGTCCCGGGCAGAGGGAACAGCCTGTTCCAAGGTCTTGTCACACCCTCTTTCCCTCACACTTGTTGTGTGTGGGTGTTAAATTGCTTCAGTTGTGTAGGACTCTTTGCGACCCCATGGACTGTAGTCCACCCACAGGGCTCCTCTGTCCATCGGGTTCTCCAGGCAAGAATACTGGAGTGGGTTGCCATGCCTTTCTCCAAAGGATCTTCCCAACCCAGGGATCAAACCTGCATCTCTTCTATCTCCTGCATTGACAAGTGGGTTCTTTACCACTAGCGCCACCCACACAAAGGATCTTAGCCCTTTATTTCACATTTGGTTATTTAAGCTTTTGTGGGGAATGCACTTTGCCATTTTAAATGACTGCAC
Source organism: Bos mutus (assembly GCF_027580195.1). NCBI lineage: Eukaryota > Metazoa > Chordata > Mammalia > Artiodactyla > Bovidae > Bos > Bos mutus. The sequence goes on along the minus strand of NC_091640.1, from coordinate 44,514,649 downwards.
AAATATGAGATGATGATAATCATGTTAATAAAAATCCTCAAGTACACATAAACACTTCAAGGCAGCCCAGACTTTGTCCACAGCACCTAGCATAATGGCAAACGTACATACAGTTGAAGAACAACAAACATATTGCAATGGACTGAATGTTTGTGCCCTCTCAAAATTCATACATTGAAATCTCTAACCTCCAATGTGATGACATTAGGAGGCAGGGCCTTTGAAAGGTGATTAGGTCATGAGGGTGGGTCTTCATGAATGGGATTAGTGCTGTTATAAAAGGGACCCCAGAGAGCTCTCTTGCTTCCTTCCACTGTGAGAGAATATAGGAAGAAGACACAGTCTGCAACCTTGGAGAGGGCCCTCCCAGAACTCGATCTTGCTAGCATCCTGACGTCAGACTTCCAGCCTTCAGACCTATCAGAAATAAATTTCTGTTTATAAGCCACCCAGCCTACAGTGTTTTCCTATGAAAGCCCAAACTAAGACCCATTTGCAACTGACTTGGTTGACTGACTGAAGGGGAAAATCCAGAGAAGACCTAGCACTACCTGTCAGTGAAGATGGGTGCATAAAATGCAGGATGGGTGCTAAGCAGCAGGTTGACCTTGGGCGAATTACACTTATCTTCAGATACTATTTGGTCAGGTCTCAGGCCCTAGGATGGGAGATAAGCAAGAGTTACTTTTGGTCTCTGATATGCCTCAGAGAAGAGCTGGGACACAACGGGTGACCTCCATCCTGAGGGGGATATGAAATTCAGCCTCAGTTGTGGGGTTTCATGCTGACCAGTCCCCACAAATATGTAGCTCTTCAGAGAAGAACTGGAGGATTCCCTGTAACCCACAAGTACCATTATCGAAAGCCCCAATGCCTGAAAAATGATGCCTTTTCTCCTAAAGGAAAAGTAATATTTTACATTCAGCTATTTATTATTATTATTATTATTTTCATCTCACAGTAAGTACGATGCATGGCTATCTTCCTAGACCTCAATGTGATTAAAAAAAAAAAAAAGTCCAAGAAGGAGCCAGAAAAGTCAATCTTCATTTTACTGAAAGGCATTTTACTCTTATTGTTGTTGTTTGGTCACTAAATCGTGTCTGACTCTTTGCAAATCCATGAACTCAGCATGCCAGGCTTCTCTGTCCTTCGCTATCTCCCAGAGTTTGCTTAAACTCGTGTCCATTGAGTTGGTGATGCCATTCAACCATCTCATCCTTTTGCTTCTCCTCCCGCCTTCAATCTTTCCCACCATCAGGGTCTTTTTCAATGAGTTGGCTCTTCGCATCAGGTGGCCAAAGTATTGGAGCTTCAGTTTCAGCATCACCAGTGAATGATTCAGTCCTTCACTGAATATTCAGTCCTTCCAGTGAATATCCCTAGACCTCAAAATGATAAAAAAAAAAAAAAAAATCCAAGAAAGAGCCAGAAAAGTCAACCTTCATTTTACTGAAAGGTATTTTTTTGTACCAGATAGAAAAAGTGCAGGACAGAGACCCCAATTCAGACCCATTACTGTAATTAACCTCAATATGGCCTCCAAAAACACTGGTCTCCTCTGGGGCTCAATTTTCTCATCTGTAATATGAATGGCTTGTATCACATGATCTATGAGATCCTTGGATGCTATAATTTTGAGCATCATTCTTTTTTATTTTTAATTTCAGCAAATACGTCTTAAAAGTCAATATATTCTCACCATTGTTATCTTAGGGATAATACATCAGCCATGCCCCCCCAAGGATCCTTATCTGATACTTAATGGGCCTCCTGGGAGGGTCCTTGAATCTCTTGATAATGAACACATTTTATTTCTACATGTACTTTTCCTGGAAAAAAGGTCTACAGCTTTTAGCTCTATATATAAGGCCTATGTGCTTTTAGCAGAAAAGCATAGGTGTGAACGTGCAGATGACAAATCTCAGATGAGATGTGAATGTCTCAGATGTGTTCCCCAGAGACCAGCCCCAGAAGCAGATACACCCATCCAGTCCCTATGTGCTGTGGGTTCAAAGGAAGACAAAACCCTGGGACCTCATTGTTAGGAAGATTTCAGGAGCAGGCTGGCTCCTGATTTTAGATGGAATCAAGGTAGGTAGAATGCCAAAGAGAAAGAGAGCTTGGAAACACCATGCAAAAGTATACTTCTGGGTAAAATGCGCTATGTTCTCAAATAAAACAAACAAACAAAAACACCTGGCTGCTATACTAACTTAGCCCCCCTCCCAGTGCACCTGAGGGTCACACACTCTTTTCCTACCTGTCTTCTATTAGCACCAGCATCAGAGTTCTGGGTTCGAGAGAAGAAGAGAGCTTGGTTTTGTGCCTGGGAATCTGCCCCAGATAGAGCGGCATTTTTGCCTGGAGAAGGCTGGGAGATACTAAGTCTATATCTATTACTCAGCTTGAATGGGGAAGTACCACACCAGATCTTAAGGTGAATTTGAAACATACAGTGACAGGGTGAAAGTTAACACCATATACAGTTATACACACATGTGAGAAAACATAAACATAACCATGCAAAAACCGAGGCATAGGAATTACAACTTATAGGGTAAATGCTATTATCCAAAAGTTTAAACATATGTGAGACAACTCATAGCAAATATGCTGACATATGGCTTTGAAACCAATATGTCAACACATATAAGTAAGAAATCATCTATAAAAGTAAAGTCAACCACATTTCTCTCTTTACATTTAGGCCACAAATGAGACCACCACTGAGCATCTCTGGTTAAGCATTAACACACACCAGGATCTGCCTGTAATTTGTTCGCTAAGGTGCAGTACCCTGGCTAATTACTACATCACCAGCAGATGAAGTTCAGCAAACGGTATTGAGCAAGTGCATTCCTAAGGCCTTATTTACTCCTTTTCAGGTGGGAGGAAGTCCAGAAGGAAGGGACAGGGGAGGAGAAGAAAGAGGGGGCAATGGGAGGAATTATCATTTTGCCACTGTAAAGCGTGTGTGTTAGTCACTTAGTTATGTACGACTCTTGGTGACCCCATGGACTATAATCTACCAGGCTCATTGGTCCATGGGATTCTCCGGGCAAGAATACTGGAATGGGTTGCCATTTCCTTCTCCAGAGGATCTTCCTGACACAGGGATCGAACCTGGGTCTTCCACACTGCAGGCAGATTCTTCTGAGCCAGATCTTCTGAGCCACCAGGGAAGCCCAAGCATCTCACAGTTTATAAAAGTGGTGTGTGTGTGTTGGTCAAACTTTAAAATCATGTCACTTGAGAAAAGGCTGAAGGATTAAGAGCTGTTCAGACAAGTGAAGACCACATGTAAGGAAGGCTATCATCACAGCATTTGTAGGACTGGAGACTGACTGTGGCAGAGACGCCACTGTCCTGCCTGTCAGTCATACTCCCTGTGCCTTGAATTCTTCATCTGTAATATGAGCAAAGTGTGTGAGATTCCTGTTTCTCAACTGCTGATGCAATGAGACCCACATGAAGAACTGTTGACAAATACAGATACTGGCACCCTACCCCACTTCACTGTTTCAGCTAGGAAACAAGCACTGGCGTTTTAATAGCTTTCCCAGGCACCCTAATGCACATTCAGGCACACTGGTCTAGATCACACTCAGGTCCCCTCCACGGTGACATTCCTGAGCACTTCTGGCTCAAAGGAATTAGTCATATATAATGCTTTCCCCACTTCCTCTGTGGCCCTGAGAGGAACCACAATCCTGAGGGAAACTCAATACATAAAATGTTGATACTCAGTAAGAGAGTTCTCTCAAGCCAGCTGGACAGGAAGATCCGTGGAAGAAGAGCTCCATCACAGAAGAGCCGCTCTGGTCTTGGCTCAGGACCTGTTTACCCTGACTTTCACTCGATTTTCACCAGCAGGGTGGTTTGGTGAAAGAACGGCTTATGTTTATTAACGAAGAACCAGCATCCTGACAGTGACAGAGAAAGCTAAAACAGTGTAAGAACAGAGCACAGGAGCCAATGGAAAACACAGTCTGGGTGCATTTGTTGTAGGAGCAAACCACCCCACTCATCTTCAAAGACCCATGTGATCTCTCTGCGCTACTAATACTTCCGGGAGAAGAGTTTATGTTCTCTGTTCACGGAATTCTGTTACCAAAGCAAGGACAAGAGTATATGTGTGTATGCTGGTATATGGATTTGGTGACTTTTCTAAGCAATGATTTCAATTATTCAAACCATTGGGGGTCAGCATATTTGCCGCTGTATTCTTCTCAGGCTTTTTAAAACAGACCTGCTATCTGTAGCCTTTTCCACCTCAAAATCACTCTCTAGGTTCTCATCAGACAATGTCACCCCTGGATGGAGCCAATAAAAACTACAGAAACCCCAGAATCTGCAGGTGGGCAGCCTGAGACATACAGAGAGACAGCAATTTCCCCTGCCTCGCTGAGTCAGTAACCTCCTCTAAAATTATTTCACTACCCCCTACCCTACTTCTAATAAAATCTGTAGTGAATAAAAAGAACTCAGGTCAGGCTGTGAGGAAGAAGATGTGGTTTCAAGTGCAGCAAGCAGCCGAGCGTGAAAAGTAGAGTTCTAGGGGCCGCTGACATAGTGGGGACCCTCGAAGAACCCGGGACTGACCGACCGAGAGACCACGCATCCTTTTTTAGCAATGATGACAATTATTTGAGGCACTTTAATAAGTCATGATTTATTCCAAGAAAAGAAAAAGAAATGAGTGGGAAAGCAGCAACGGAACTGTTAGAACATTCATTAACATATCAGCAAAATGCTGTGGGAAGCAGTGGAGCTATTCGCAGTAACACTTCCTGACAAGACACCACGATTTTGTACTCTAGACCCACGGCCCTTGAATAAGAGCAGCCCTCTACAGCTTGCTTTTCTGCCACACGGGAATTAGATGTTTTCTGAAACTAGAGGGCAAGGCCTCCACCAACTCTGAGAAGGCCACGATCCTCTACTGGACCTGGGCTCTTACCTGTGAAGTGATTAGAAAATCCCCTGTCCATCAACCGTTACCTTGTTTTATAGCTCAAAGACCTATGACACATAAATCTTGGATCTTAAGAAACCATCATTTCTCCTAAGGCCTCATTTACCGCCCTTTCAGGTGGGAGGAAGTCCAAAAGAAAGGGCCAGGGGAGGAGAAAGAGGGGGAGATGGGAGAAATCCCTAAAAATCTGAGGAGGAATTCCAAGTCACACCTCTCCTCAGTATCATCTCCTTAAGAGCTGTGTCTGAGGCTGGCATTAAAGAAGGTTAAGAGGACCAGCAAACCTTCCCGGCCTTAACTTTGGTGCCTTTGGAAAGTGCTGTGGAGAGCCGGAGAGAACGCTAGGGAGCGACATCCAAAGGCCTAAGAACTCTTTCAGCACTTGTGGCCTCCAGCATGTCACTTTCCTATCTGAGCTTCAATATTCCTCTCTGTGAAATGAGAGATGTACCAGAAAAGCTCTAGGATTCCCTCCACCTGCCCTGTTAGCCTATGGCTCCCAATCTCGTTGCTTCCAGGAACCCCCCGATTGTGTGTGGGTTCAGCTCTCCTTGGAGGTCCCCGCTGTTCGTCCTCACTCCAGGTGCCTCAGCCTGGGGTTCAGAGGCCAAGGTCCTCTAGTCCCAGTCCTGCCTACTGGGTGCTGAGGACTGCAAGCAAGGCCTTCATTAATCTCCAGGACAAGCAGATGAAATTATTTCTTAAGACAACTCAAATTCCACCCTATAACTTACTCCAGACTCTGCCTAAGAACATCTTTTTAAAACTGCTGCAACCGCTACAGACAGTGAATTTTATAAAACTCAGTACAGTGACTGCAATTCTAGATGTTTTTGAAGAAGAGCTAAAAGAATTACAATTGGACCCTAAAAGAAAGGCGTTGTGCCTCGCCACTCCCTGTCTTGTTTGCCTCGGCCCTCTTCTGGATCAGCAGACTGTGCTTTTATCAGCATATTTACCTGCCAATCAATTTCAACAAAACTGCTCAGCCACATTTAGTTACAGAACCAATAAAGTGACCAAGAATTCACAAATAACTCACTCTTTGCTGTGATTTCTCTTTATAATGAACATATCCTGCACTGCAAGTATGGTGGTGGTGGTGGTTTAGTTGCTAAGTTGTATCTGACTCTTTGCAACCCCAAGGACTGTAGCCAGCCAGGCTCCTCTGTCCATGGAATTTCCCAGAATGGGTTGCCATTTCCTTCTCTTGGGGATATTCCCAACCCAAGGATTGAATTCAAGTCTCCTGCATTGGCAGGCAGATTCTTTACCACTGAGCCACCTGGGAAACCTACACAGAGGGTATACTACGAGCTAAAAATAATATTTTCTCCACAATCCTGTGGCCCACTAGAAGCTAAACCCAGAGAGAGGCAGACAGAGACAGAAGAGACAGAGAGACCAAGAGAGAAAGACATGCCATGAATCCTAAACATCCTCTTAGTTGGATGAACTCCGGGAGTTGGTGATGGACAGGGAGGCCTGGCGTGCTGTGATTCATGGGGTTGCAAAGAGTCGGACACAATTGAGCGACTGATCTGATCTGATCTGATCTGAAGGGCAGTTCAAGGACCTTGATTCTAGTAAGGTCAGCTGTGTGGCCTTGACTTGATCTGGAACCCTATCTAGGCTATTTACAGGATGATAAGTTTTGAAACCTAGTAGGAACCCTTAAAAAAGTATCCTATCTACTGCTCTTTCAAATGTTTTCACACATAAGAACTACCTGGAGAGCTTGACAGAACCTACTGATGGTCCCAAAGATCAGTCTCTAATTTAGTAGGTTTGTGGGGCCTTCTGAGAATCTGCATTGCTAACAAGTTCCCTGGTGGTACCGCTGCTGCTGCTGGTCCTGGGGCCATGCTTGAGAACCACTGATCTGGCCCCATGATTGGCAACAGTGGCTGGAAATCAGAATCACCTGAGGAGCACTGAGAAAACGCATATGTCCAGTGTGCCCCAGACTTTGTAAATCAGAAACTCTAGTCAGGCAGTCACTACCTCTGTTTTCTTAACAAACTCCCCACACGATCTCAGTGCATAGTCAAGGTTCAGCAGCATTGAGCAAGTTCAGTCTCCTCATTTTAGAGATGACAAAACTGAAGTTCAGAGGGTCAAACCATGCCCAGTTCACCACATTCAATGGCAAAAGGAGGAGGTTTGGACATTCGATGATTTGAAAGTCCCAGCCTTTAATTCCATGTGTATAATATTCTATAGCTTCATTTTTCCTTCATCTCCCATCTATCAAACCCAAATAATAAGTCAGGTAAACACCCCAAGGCTAAGGGACACTCTTTGTTCATCTGGCCACCCCAAGTAACCAGAAGGAATCAAAGAGGACCACGCGGTGTTGGCAGGCTCTGAGCATTCTTAAAGCTCGCCTCTGTTGTTTCTAAATATAACAGGCAGTCAGACACTGAATAACTCTTGGCTGATTTGGCTTCCCTGGGATAAACTTTTTTCTCCTTAGATTATGCTACACCAGGAATAGAGCCCTAAGGGGAGAAATTCCTCTTCAAAGTCAAAGCAAGATAACACTGTGTGTGGTATTCAGGTTGTTCTCCTTTGGGAGGAGAAAAAAGTAGGAGGCAAACTTCTAACATCAGCCAACATCAAAAAGGATATTCATACTCTGTATGTGTGGTGAGTCAGGGGTGGGGGGGAAGGGGGCAGGCGGAGTGTGAGGGGGAAGTGGTCAGGCAAATGACAATTAATGCAGCCCAGTACCCAGTGGGCAGAGGGAAGGAGCGTGGGCAACTGGCTCAGGGCAGTGGGCAAGGGGAAGGCCACATGCCAGCAGCCCTGGAAGCCTTCCCACGCTGGCTCTGCTGCGTGGGCTGCTGGCTCCCTGGGAGGTAGGCGCAGGTAGAGCTCCAACTTCATTTCCCAGCCAGGCCGCAGTTTACCTTGCCCTTGGGCTCCTTCTGCTCCTTCCATGATGGGGGAATTTGATGCAACCTAAAATCGGACTGGAACACGTGCAGACATTCATTATCTTTTCTTTTGCACAAATACTATATCCTTCCTCTTTATTTTAGAACGAGCCGAGCCTCTTCATTTCCCAACATGACAATATATTTGTCGTGTTGGGGTCGCCCAGATCTATCCTCTCCATTCATAGAGAACACCATAAAAGCTACCATTTGTTAAGCCCTACTATATGTCGGTAAACCCATTAAATCGAATGTCACTGCAGTGAGCAGTACATTTCCAGATTACAGAAGATGATGCACGGGCAAATAGAGACTATGATTTGCCCAAAATGGAATGGTTAAGAGTCAGAGAGAGGACTCAAATGCAGGTTTTTCTCCTCCAAACCAGTGCTCAGTCTGCATCGTGAGAAGACAAAGTGCTGGTGAACGGTCTGCTGTCTCCCCCCACCCACCACCTTAGGCCTGCCTCAGCTGAAGACCTGGCCCCAAACTTTATTTAGAACCTCTAAATGTCCACGGATGAGTTTGCTAGCTCTTTCTGGTCCCCAGAGTGGGGGACCAAAAAAAAAAAAAAAATCAACGTTTCAATTTCAGGCTTACACTGGGACAAGCCCAACTGCTACTAAAACAGAGCAAGAAATTGCAAGGGCAAGCCAGGGCCAACTCTCCCTCTCTATGGGAATTTCTCCAAAGTACTGAAAGCTCAGGGAAAGACTGTGAGTTGGGGGAGCTGTGGAGATCCTGAAAATGTCCCCCATCCCTGGAAGATGCATCCCTGGGACTGGGCGGGGGGGGGCAGGGGGAGAACTCAAAACAACACTGATTTGCACGTTTTATCTGTGAGGGTAAGCACAGGGGTGTGTGTGATGGGGTAACAGGCATTGCAGTAAGAGGAATACCCCACACGAAGCCTTTCTCCAATGTCTTCTATCTCTAGAATATGGTTCCCCAACTGCTGCACTTCTGACATTTGGGACTGGATCCTTCTTTGCTGGGAATGCTGATCTGTGCCTTGTAGAATGTTGAGCAGTATCCCTGGCCTCTACCTCTCTGGATGCCATAGCGTTTCCACCCAGTTGTGACAAGCAAAAATGTCTCCATGGAATTTCCCCGGTGGTCCATTTTCTGGGACTCCATGCTCCCAGTGCAGGGGGCTTGGGTTCAATCCCTAGCTAGAACTCACTCACCTAGCTAGTGAAGTAAGCTGCCACTGAGAGCTGGCATGCCACAATTAAAGGTCTTGCATGCCACAACAAAGATTGAAGATCCCACAATTAAGACCAAGCACACTCAAATAAATATTTTTAAATGTCTCTAGACATTGCTAAATATCTCCTGGTAGAAGAGGCAAAATTGAACCCTGATTGAGAACCACTGTTCTAGAATGTCTTACCCTACCACAATACATTAATAGGAAAAAAGTTCAAAGGTGTGTATCTGACATCCTCTTTAAAGGTGCTAAAGATTTGTAATCTGCATATTTTCATCAAAACCCATGTGTTTTCCACTGTAAAACTTACAGAAGAGCAAAGCCATGTACCAGACACCTTAATCACAAGCTCCCAATTGGTCTAATGTCTTGTGGCTAAATTTCCTGTCTTCTTTCTAGCTTCAGGAAAGAGCCCCTATTCCATTCTTCTCCATCAAACCTTCCAGGCCTGCCTCCAGAGTAGCTTGTCCGCTAAAGTCTCCCTAGCCCACAGGCAACTCAACTGTCCTTGAACGTCTAAGAACTCCATGAAAGCACATTCCTTACCAGCTTTGTCCCTCTGTACCCTAGAGTGGGCAACTGTGTTTGGCACGCTTTAGGTGTTCAATCAATATTTCTGAATAAATACATTATTAAATAATAAATAGGTTTGAAGAAACAAATGTTCTAACAACAGTTTATCTAGGTTACATATTTCTACAGAGTGTTCTCTTTTAAGGGATGTACATTTTACCTCACCAAACAAACATAAAATTCTCTGAGGCGAGAAGTTCTGACCAAGTTATTCTGGAGCCTCTGGGACAGCAGTTCTCAACATGGGTCACACATCTCTTAAAAACCTCAGTGTCCAGATAACAGGCACATACCAAGTAAACAGACTCTTGCGGGGGTGGGGAGCAGTCAGATTCAGGAATCCTAGTTCTTAAAGGGTTCCCAAGTGATCTCCTATACAGACAATGCTAAGAGCTATGTTCTGCAGTTCTGTGAATGGACTGTGGGAATCAAGCTCAAAAGAGTTAAAAAAGCGCAGGGAAGTCTGACGTGTACTGGAATGCGGCTGCCATGTTAGCTGGAACAGCAGTTCTCAGGCTCTGTGTGGGTTTATGGCATCTTAGTGGGACTACATGGGCTATCATGGATCAGAAGTTCTAGTTGCTTTGAATAATCAAAAAAAGAACATTAATGAGTGATTATCTAATAAATACCTTCAGCTTAGGAAACAAGATCTTTGTAAACTTGAGTCCATGTGGGACTAATAAGTTGCATGCAGTACCTCAGACTTGCCTTTTGTCTTTCAGAGCGCCCCATAGGGCAGAGAACTGAGTAATACATGTTGCCAACTATGGGTTTGGCTGAGGATTTTTTTTTAATTAATATTACTGTTGTGTTATTCTTTGCTGCTGCTGCTAAGTCACTTCAGTAGTGTCCGACTCTGTGTGACCCCATAGACGGCAGCCCACCAGGCTCCCCTGTCCCTGGGATTCTCCAGGCAAGAACACTGGAGTGGGTTGCCATTTCCTTCTCCAACACATGAAAGTAAAGTCACTCAGTAGTGTCCGACTCTTCGCAACCCCATGGACTGCAGCCTACCAGGCTCCTCTGTCCATGGGATTTTCTAGGCAAGAGTACTGGAGTGGGGTGCCATTGCCTTCTCTTTGTTCTTTAAGCTGAGCCAAAAGTACTCCAATTCTCCCTTTCCAGAGCAAAAGTGATTACCAGAGAAACTGACAGTGGGTATGTAGCTATTTCTTCCACATAAAACTCAGACTTCTTCCTGTAGAGATCACAGAACAGTCATCTGGGCAGCAGCCACCAGGATTCAAAAGAGAAAGAAGAAAAATCTCATAATGGGTGGAGATTTGGTTTAAAGAATAGATCTGGGTAAATTACATCATTCCTGGGTTTGTCCAGTGAATTGGATCACACAGTTTGTCGCACAATGACTTCTGACTCTCCCAGGGCCAGCAAAGCAGCCCCAGGCAAGCCTTATCAGGAGGAATCAGTGTGGAAAAGTACTTTCAGAAATAAAACTAACATAAACCAGGCGTGTCAGAGTTAGCTTTGCTAAATTTCAGGAATGTGGGCGGAGTTAGTCTACTATGCTTACAGGTTGGGACAGACTTGGTTTGCTGAAAGCAGTGTCCATCTTCTCTTCTCCTCTATTGATAGAGATTCACTAGAAAATAAAATCTCCTGTTTGCTTTTTAAGACAAGAAGAATAAAACTGGAGCAGGAGAGCAAGAGAGAGGTGATAAATGCCACCCACACAGGATTATCAGTACTGAAGGTGTTGAATGAAATGGAAGCAGCCCAAGGATAAACTCTGCTGAAGGACCCTCCTCCCCCTCAACCCTACCCCGCCAACTACTATCTGGAAGAAAACTTAGATCTTGTCTTCTTTTTCCTACATTCTCCATAAATTGAATCAAGTCAGATTCAAGAGCACATATTTGTACTTGTGGAAACACACAGAAAGGAAAGATTATTCAGATAAATAGATTTTGTGCAGCTTTAAATTTTAGAACCTTAGAAACACTGAGCTGGAAAGTCACTAACAACCATTTTATCCTTCATTTTCAGAGAGAAAAGTGGAGGAATGGGAAAGTTAAGTGATTCCTCTAAGGTCACAGAGCTATTTTTAGTAAAGCAGCAACAAACTCCACGTTTCCTTCCACACAATCATTTTTCTCCTCTTATCCACTGTTACTGAACAAAATCTACCACTGATCACATGTGATCCAAGGGACAGAAGACTTTCTTAGCTATTTGTTTTGAAATATGGGGGGAGACCAGCTCCTTTGACTGGGGAGTTGTTTGTGTGTTTATATGATCATTTTTATGGCTGAAAATTTCACTAGTTAAATTAGGGCTGAGTGTTTGCCTTTTCCATAAACAATTCTGCTTCCTTCTTACCAGTGTTTCTCACAGAACAAATAACAACATAAGCAGATTAAAATATTGCAAAGATGAGGTCTTGGAGCTCCACAGAATACTATGAGAGCAAGGGGACCAGCGGATGGAGGAGAGGCTCGCTTCCAGGCTCTTTACCATTCACTCTGTTAACATCGCCTGCCACCTAAAATCCCATGAGGCCTTCCACAGGGTCCTCATCAAGAGAAAACAGAAGCATGGATGGAGGAGGTTTGTACACACAGAGAGTTCTACAAGGGAACAAGGCAGCTGCCCTGCAGTAACATCATAATTTGAATCAGAAATTATAAACTATTTCCTAAAATCACTGGATCAATTCCTCCCCCATCTCTACCTCTAGTTATTCTGGACAGTGGTTCTGGATGGAGGCAGCCTCTCCTCACATCTGCTCAAGAGAAGGGACCACCTTCTCTCCATCATCACAACCAGCTTTTCTGGGAGCTAGATGGAAACTAAGATCCTATGCTCCTGAAGGTGAACTTCCTTCAACAGCTTGAGGGTTTTTTCCCACCTAACATTATCTGGGAAATTACCCTCTGGGGCTGCAGTTTATCTTTGATCTTTAAAACATAGTTCTGTTCCTGTCTTGGAAAAAAAAGAAAAATGAATGTATACAAGTCCAAAAGAGGAAGAGAGACAAACCAGAGGTCTTTATTCACATTACAAGAAGCTCTTTATTTCTTCTTTCCCTTCTTTTTTTAAAGAATTTCCCCACATTTTCTTTAAATGGCCCACCTCTAAGACATTGTGTTTTTTTGGGTCTTTTTTAAAGAATTGACTTCCAAAAAACTGTTCAACTTCCTACATATCTTTTCAGTAATCACCTGTCTCACAAAGTAATGGGTGCCTGCCCCCATCTGGCTACCCCATAGTTCACTCAGCTGTGGATCGGGCGGCTTCCAGGCCTTGGCTCAGTTCCGTCTTTGACTCAGCAGCATTTTTCCAAGAAGGAAAGTGGTACCTGTTTGTGGGTACTCAGTACCTTAGGCTGACAGATGCTATATAAATGAATAGCCTTCCAATTACTGCCATGTACTCTACTGAATTAGGCTCTATCACCATCACTAAGGAGACGAGTCTGCCTAGACAGTGACACCTTCCCTCATCTTGGTGCTCTTCATGCTCATCTCCTCATAAATAAAGTCATTCCTAAAGAGAGAAGTCTAAATTATCTTGTACATTACTACATACCATCAGGACTTGACTGACAGGGCTTTGAAGTCTGTAAAAGTCTTGATTCCCAGGGAACAACTCAAAATGCCCTCCCTTCCTGGGACCCAAACCATCTTTTGTAAGCTTCCCTCGTAGACGGCAAACTTGAGAGAAGGGTCAGAACCTGAAAGCTACAGACAGCATGACAGGAGCATTTCAGCATGACAGCTGACAGATACAAACACATTTCCTTGACAAACTCAGTTGCCTGAGTAAATCAAGTGGGGCTCAATATAAACCCCCACCTCCTCTGGTCCCATATGCTTCTCCAACCCTGTGCAACTGAACAACTTCTTGGTGGAAGGAGGAAAGAAGAAAGCCCCGAATCTTGAGAGAATATATGACTGATGTAAAAAAAAAGTTTTATTACCACCATGGATAGCTTTGCTTTGCCAAGTGGAGTTAATGTTGTCTTGGAACTCAAAACACATTAAATGCTCCCCATAGATCCTACATGGGGTCTTGACCTTGCCTGCTTTCATTGGTCTTTACTATGAAGGTTATTTTTCCAAACGTAAAATTTTCTAGTTCCATACAGCATCTCTACCCATCTGTTTTGGCCAATAACTTCTGCTTGTGACTGTGTAACAGTGCACAGTGATATCATAAACAGGTGGTATGGGAAATTACGTAATTCCAGGAAAAAAAAAATCAAAGAGCCCTAAAATTCTGTGTTTGTATTTTTATGTGTGTTAGAACTTAGGTCTAAACTTGGACTGATAAAAATATTAACAAAAGACAGTCTGGGGTGCCTTGTTCTTTATGTGAGTCAGTAAATCTGTATATACAGGGGAAACCCAGGATATCAGCTCTGTACCTTTCAAATAATTATTAAATATTGCATTTCCAGTGCAAATCAAAACAGTAATAAGATATCACCTCACACCAGTCAAAATGGCTATCATTAAAAAATCCACAAACAATAAATGCTGGAGAGGGCATAGAGAGCAGGGAACCCTCCTACACTGTTGTGGGAATGTAAACTGGTACAGCCACTGTGGAGAACAGTATGGAGGTTCCTTAAAAAATTGAAAATAGAATTACCATATGACCTTGCAATCCCATTCCTGGGCATATATCTGGAGAAAAACATAATCCGAAAGGCTACATGCACCCCAGTATTCACTGCAGCACTGTTTACAATGATCAAGACATGGAAGCAACCTAGATGTCCATCGACAGAGGGATGGAAAAAGATGTGGTACATATGTATAGTGGAATGGTACTCAGCCCTTAAAAAGAATAAAATGATATCATTTGCAGCAACATGGATGGACCTAGAGAGTGTCATACTGAGTCAAGTAAGTCAGACAGAGAAGGAGAAAGATCGGATGGCATCCCTTATATGTGGAATCTAAAAAGAAATGATCTAAATGAACTTACAAAACAGAAAGAGACTCGAAGACTTAGAGAATGAACTTATGGTTGCTGGGGTACAGGCAGAGGGCCAGGGATGGGGGAAAGGGATAGTTAGGGAGTTTGGGATGGACAGGTACACACTGCTATATTTAAGATGGATAACCAACAAGGACCTACTGTAAAGGACATGGAACTTGGCTCAGTGTTATATAGCAGCCTGGACTGGAAGGCAGTTTGGGGGAGAATGGATGCATGTGTATGTATGGCCGAGTCCCTTCACTGTTCACCTGAAACTCCACAACAGTGATAATGGCTATAACCCAATACAAAACAAAAAGTTTACAAACATATTGCATTTCCAGGGAATAAAGGAGATGCTCTGTCACAGACAGGAAGTTGGCTTAAAGACCAGAGTGGGACAAATGGATATATCTCTTCAAGTCTCAATGGCCTCACTAAAAAATCAATCGTGAAATGGATAGATAGAAATGACATTGAGGACGAAGGACCCCATGAAACATAGAACTACAGAAGTTTATATATAAAAAGAGGGGAAGTAACAAGAAACTCTTGGGAGAATAGGTGAGGAAAAAGGCCTAGAAAAGTGTTCGATTTGAACAAACATAAGTAATTCTTTGATTCAGGGTGGAGCACTACGGAAGTACATTTGTAGAACAATGACACCATCCTTTCAGTTTGAGTAGGTCACACTGACAAAATCCTAAGTAGCTAAACTCTTGTTGTCTGGTCACAAAGTTGTGTCTGACTCTTTGTGACCCTATGAGCTGCAGCACACCAGGCTTCCCTGTCCCTCAGCATCTCCCAGAGTTGCTCAAACTCATGTCCATTGAGTCGGCGATACCATCCAAACATCTCATCCTCTGTTGCCCCCTTCTCCTCTTGCTCTCAATCTTTTCCCAGCATCAGGGTCTTTTCCAATGAGTTGACTCTTCGCATCAGGTGTCCAAAGTACTGGAACTTCAGCTTCAGCATCAGTCCTTCCAATGAATATTCAGGGTTGATTTCGCTTAGGATTGACTGATTTAATCTGCTTGCAGCTCAAGGGACTCTCAAGAGTCTTCTCATGCACCACAATTCGAAAGCTAACCTCTGATATATCCCTAAAGACATGAAAGAAGTCAATGCCGACCTGTCCTTTGATGAAATCATATTTATGCCTAACCTGAAATGTCACATGCTATTGAGGATCTTACATCTCAAGAAAAAGATAACACAGGGGAGGAACACAACTAAAATCAACAAGTATATGGATGATGGTCTTGAAATAATTGATTAATAATACCCGGGATCTAACGGAAAGAGAAAGGCTGAGTGAAGATGCAGGAAAGTCCAGAGACTGTGAAATTAATAAACATTGCCTTGCTCAAAAATTTTTACCCAGAGGAAATGTCCTTAATGCTGAAAAGAGAAAACGCAAGGCAAATGAAGGCAATTAGCTTCACACAGCACTAAATAAAATAAATAATTAAGAGGTACTCTAGGTGACATTCAAGATGTCATCCTAATGCCCAAAACAAATTCTAGTAAGCTGATAGAGTCATAATGGGTGACTGAGGGAAACTGGGCCATTAAGGAAATACTGCAAATGTAACCTCTGAGGCAGATTTTCGAGGAAATAGCCATGCCTTAGCAATGCCTTTTGTGTAATAGTCTCACACATGAAGCCCTTTGAGCTTCTGTCGGAGAGAAAATCTCTGCAGCTTGACCAGGAATCTAACCCATATGTCATTGTTTATGTTCTTTTGTAAGTGTGTGTGCATGACAGTGTGTTTATATATGTGAAAATCCAAACATCGTCAATAAAAAATATTGAAAGTGCTCCTAAAATAAGCTTCCTTTAAAAACGAGTTAAACAAATATGAGATGATTGATGTTGAATATACAAAGTACATAGATTGTAAAGTTCTATCATAAGCTGAATGGTGTAAGCCTCAGGGATTTCCTCATTTCCCTTAACAAATGCATTTCCGTTTCACACAAATGTCTCAAGATCATTTCAATTTTATCAGTAGTCATCAGGAATTCCCAGGTATAAATATGCACACATTTTGGCAGCATAATATCAAATGGAAAGAGCAGTTAACTAGGAGAACCAGAAGTGGAATTCTGGTGCTATGTCAGCTACTACTCATTGACCATGTAATCTTGAGCAAGTCACTAAATTTCTCATAAGATATACATTTCAGCCAACAGATTTTAAGCCCCTACTATGTGCTATAATATTAAGCACTGCTCTAGGTTCTTTGTTATACAATGGGAGCAGGGGAAACAGCTCTGCTGGAGCTTAAATTCCAGAATGGAGAGACAGTGGTAATATAAATAGATATTCATAATTCAGGTGATAATAATACTCTGAAAGAATTAAAACAGGTCAATGTGATGAGTGATGGCAAGGGGGACCTCAGCTGAGGGGGGCCTCTGAGTAAACCAACACAGGACCAAACCAAGTGACAAGAAGAAGCAGGTTCCGTGATGGCAGAGAACCGTGCTCCAGACAAGGCAAGTGCAAGATCCCTGAGGAGGGTCTGGGCTAGGACTGGTTAAGGTATTGAAAGTTTAGAACAGCCTTAAAAGAAGACGACATAAAAATCATTCATGGTCAACCTCTCTAAAGAATGTGGTAAGAAAAAACGAAACAAGACGGGCAAATTCTCAAAAATGCAAAACACTCTACAAAATAAAAGGGGTTATAAGAACCAGCATACTATGAAGGAAAATTCCTATTCTCCATATTGTATCTTTAAGGAAAGTCAAGAATAATAGTATATTTGATCCATGTATCTCAAAACACAACCTTTAGAGGTAGAAAGAACAGTCCAACCCTTTGATCTTCCAGATCAGAATCAAAGGCACTAAATTACCCAAGATCATGTCAGTGGCCTTTCAGGATCAAGCCTCTCAAACTGCTTCCTGCCCCCCTCCCCACCATCCCCTGCCCCCCGTGCCTGCTTGGAAATGGGGTTTCCCACTTATTTTCTAAGCTAACTCATTATACTACAAGAAATCTGCACTATAGGTGAAACAAATCAAGGACCAAAAGCCTCCTGATGAAAGTGAAAGTGGAAAGTGAAAAAGTTGGCTTAAAGCTCAACATTCAGAAAACAAAGATCATGGCATCTGGTCCCATCACTTCATGGGAAATAGATGGGGAAACAGTGGAAACAGTGTCAGACTTTATTTTTCTGGGCTCCAAAATCACTGCAGATGGTGACCACAGCCATGAAATTAAAAGACACTTACTCCTTGGAAGGAAAGTTATGACCAACCTAGATAGCACATTCAAAAGCAGAGACATTACTTTGCCAACAAAGGTCTGTCTAGTCAAAGCTATGGTTTTTCCAGTGGTCATGTATGGATGTGAGAGTTGGACTGTGAAGAAAGCTGAGTGCCGAAGAATTGATGCTTTTGAACTGTGGTGTTGGAGAAGACTCTTGAGAGTCCCTTGGACTGCAAGGAGATCCAACCAGTCCATTCTAAAGGAGATCAGCCCTGGGATTTCTTTGGAAGGAATGATGCTAAGGCTGAAACTCCAGTACTTTGGCCACCTCATGTGAAGAGTTGACTCATTGGAAAAGACTCTGATGCTGGGAGGGATTGGGGGCAGGCGGAGAAGGGGACGACAGAGGATGAGATGGCTGGATTGCATCACTGACTCGATGGACGTGAGTCTGAGTGAAATCCGGGAGTTGGACAGGGAGGCCTGGCGTGCTGTGATTCATGGGGTCACAAAGAGTTGGACACGACTGAGCAACTGAACTGAACTGAACTGAAGGCTTAAAGTAAACAACTGGTGGCATTAGCACAAAGGAGATAAAAATTTAAAGTCTCAACACCCAGACCTGATGCATCACTTGCAAGTTTCATGACCTTGAACAAGTTATTTAAACTCTCCAAGGCCTCAGATGAGGCATTTAAAATTGGAAGATAATAAAAATGCCTTTTCTCCCTGTATTACAGAATTCTGAAAGGATCAAATATTATAATATACATAAAAGTCTGAATAAACTATAAAACACAGGAGAATATCATTATCTTTGTCTTTTTTTGGTACGTGGTCTCTTCTTAGATCACTGACCATGTACTGCTGCTAATATCTAACCACTATTTTATGTTGCACCATCACTATTACCCTGGATAGACCCTGGGAGTATCTTTCTATGCTGAGAGTTAAAAAAACACATGCATCAAGGAGTTCCATGAACACTTGATGACCTATGAAATTTCTCTCATGGAGATAGTTCCCACTGATTTCCTTTTCATCTGAATTCCCACAATGGGCTAAGAAACCACAGATTACACTAGAAATACCCCTTCCTGGATGAAGACCCGAGATTCTGCTAAAGACAAGCCATGGGACCCTGAGCAATCTCTGAACTTGAGGCTATCGTTTGTGCTGTGTGTTTTCATTCCCAGAATGTGCAGAACACTTAGAGTCTGCCCCCTCCCCACAAGGTACAAGATATATTTTTTGAGTCTCCCAGAGTTTCTGAAGCAATTTCAAATCCATTATTTTATTTGATCCTTTTAATAACCCTGGATAAAGTGAGAATAGGAATAAAGAAAGCAAATTAATAGAGGAGAAAACAGGCTTTTGGTGGTTTCACCACATCTCAAAGTCTAGGTATTCTGACTCCAGTGCTGTTCTAAGTTCACTGAACTTCTTACACATAAGAATCAAGTGAAGATCAAATGTGGTCATGGATATGAAAACTGTTAGGGGCTACAGACGTGAGACATGCTACCTTCCTTTGTCCTCATTCTCTGACCAGTCAGTGGTGGCTGCCCATCTAGAACATAAGCTGGCAGAAGGGGAGGACTGGTTCAGGGTATTCTGCCTTCCCTAGACCATTTGGAAAAGCACATGGTAGACCTTTATCAATCCTTTTTAATTGATTATCTGAGTTGAGTGTGAAGGAATATCCAGCTCTGCCCACAGCCCTTTAAGGAAACCTCCCCCTCGCCCCCAGGAGAGAGTGAAGAACTGGGAGGCCGGACCTGCTGCAGTCCGTGGAATTGCAAAGAGTCGGACACAACTTAGCAACTGAACAACAACAACCCCTTCACCCATCCCAACATGGACCTCCAGCAGGAAGAAAGTGAACACACCCAGTCTAGGCAATTTCCAGACAGCTATGAAATGCCATTCGGGTTAGCACCCTTGACCGGGCTTCCTTTCTCCCTCCTTCTGACTTTTCTTTCCTTCAAGGTAAATAAATATTTTAAAAAGAAAGAAAGTTGTGTACTCTTTTGTTCTGTTTGACCCACATATTGGAACCAAATGACTCTATCTTTCCCCCAAAGCGGTCATGTTAGCCAAGTAGCAAAAATGTGTTTCTTAAAAAAATAAATAAAAGTTTATTTTACATGTTGTAAATAGCAGGAAATTCTTATCAAGATATGAAAGTTCAAGTCTTGTTTTTCTCTTATCCCCTCTCTTTCTGTTCAAGGGAGAGTAAAAAGAAAACAAATCTCTCTCTTCATAATGGAATCCCTTCTTTTTGTCTATGCCCTGCTGGAAGCAGCTTGCCTCTAAGTGTCTGCTAACATTCTGATTGAGGTAGCCCTGCACTCCTAATGGCTGTTTCATTTTCTCTAATCCCTAGACTGGAAGGTATGATCCAGCACCCTATGATAAAATAGCCCTGGTTGTCCAACATCCTTCCAGCAAAGGATATTTTATGACAAACTCAAAATACTGAGAGGGTTGTCAACAGTAAGGGCTGTGCTGGATTTAAACATATTATAGTGCCTTAAGTCATAGGATCACAAAAACTGGGTGATTAATAGGCTTTCTCTAGCCAAATCCCTTCATTTACAATAGAAGGAACAGGATGTCAAGAAGCTACAGGTCGGTCCCATTTGCTCAGCTTCTCAGAGGCAGAGGTGGAATGGAAACCCAGGCTCCTGGTTCATTCTTTGTATTGCTCCCTCCTCCCCTGCATATCACTTGAACTTCAAGGGAAAGCTTAACAGGGAAATTATTTCAAAAAAGAGTCTAATGAGGAATTATGCATTTCTTCATTCATCAACTTGGCAAACGTACACTGGGCAGCTTTTATGCCAGCAACTATGCTAAGCAATAGGGGGAGGGGTGTACATAAATGAACATGATGAAGATCCCTCTCAGTGTGTGAGTCTGTGTGTTTGTGTGTCTGTGCGTATGTGTGTGAAGCACACTTAACACTGTAGCTTTAGTGATAAAAAGAGGATATGTCAAAAAAAAAAAAAAACTCACAGTGGGAGCAGAGCTAAGCAGCCCCTTGGGCCAATTCTTCCCCATCTCTTAAGAATTTTCAGTTAGGTGAGCACATCCTGCATATCCATCCTCATTATCCTACAACCCTACAATCCTTTCTCCACAGAGCAGCCAGAACAATCCTTGAAAGAAGTGACTATGGTCATGTCATCCCCCTGCTTAAATTCTTTGATGAGTTTGCATTGTCCATAGGATGAAGTCCAGAATTCCACAGAGGGCTGGGAAAATACCTTCCAGGCAACCCCTGAATTTCTCCTCACTGGCCCTTCAGGCTGCTCTCTCCCCTTGCTTGCCTCAGGCTTGCCATACTGGCCCCTGTCAGTTCCTCCAAAGCTCTAGACTTAATCTTACCTTGGCACCATTTGAACAAGCTGTCCCTGTTCTTTGGAACTCTTTCTCTTGACCTAGCCAGACTTGTCACCACCTCATCCAATCTGCCATTCACCTGGTGGACTTCCTATTTTTCAGCTCACAGTGTGGACACCACTTCTTTAGGGAGACTTTCGTGACTTACAGTACTAAGGTGAGTGCCTGCTGTGGGCTGCCATAACACCCTACTTCCTTAGCCTTACAACAATTTAATTGTATTTCCTTAATAAAGTCTCTCTTCCCCAGGAGACTAGAACCCAATGAGGGCAAGTATTATGCTTGTTTCATTCAACGTAAGGCCAAGGTCTGGAGCAATGCGTGTTGCAGAGCCAATTTTCTATAAACATTCATTGTTTGACTGGATAAATGAATAAACATGAAGGTGTGCATATGGACATTTCAAATGAAGAATACCACAAAACCAAGACTGGGATGAAAAGTTCCAGCATGAATTTGTTCAGTGGAACTCAAGAGCAAGTGGATATATTCTAAAGTATGAAAAAAAGACCTTTGGAAGAAAACAAATATTTAAGGTTCATTATCCTAAAAAATGATGAGGGTAATTTAAAACTTCATGTACCAAAGGATGAAAAGAATACAGAAATGACAGTTCCAAAACAGGAAAGGCACGACTTGGGAGACAAGGAGTCAGGGGTCTGGGCTCCTCGCTGCCCAGCTATACGTTTTCTTCCTCTGTAAGATACCAAGAAGGTACCTGAGGAAAGGCAAGGAGCTTTTTGAGGATTATTATCATGGAGCACAATGGTGTCCTGCAACATGTGCCTCCCTGGGAGAGTTGGAGGAGACTGGTTTGCATGAGAGTTTCTTGTTTCTGAATAACTTGATGGCACAGGTCATGCTGGGAGCAGAGAAGCTGTGAGTATCCCACACTCAAGTAAGAAGGGAGCTCTATTCTGTAGCCCCAAAGTGTTAGGAAAGTACAGTATGTGCACGTGTGAGTGTGTATACGCGGGGAGGGCAGTGTGAGATTCTGGTGGTTTGTAGAATCTTTGAGGCTGTAATTTACATTTTATTCCATTAGACTATAAAGACAAGGTGAGAGAAAAAAACAACCACAGAGAAAAATAAAAGGCAGCAGGACGGAAATGCAGTGACTTAGGAGTCTGACGCAGATGTGCAGAGGCAAGAAGAGGACAGTAAAGGAAGGTAATGAGGTGACGACCTTTGGAGAGGCTCCTAGAATGCCTTCAGACTTTTCCCCAAAGCCACCTCCTCACAGAGTTTTCCCGCAGTATGCAATGGGCAGCTTGGATAAAAGAGCTTTCTCTCTTTTTCTCTCTCTCCTTCCCTTTCTCCCTCTCCTAGTCCTCGAACTCTCCTGCCAACTGTTTGTCACCAAAGTAATGGCCCACAGACAGGCCCTTACTGTTTAAAAAAAAAAGATAATTTAAGACTCCATCCGGTCACAAAAGGAAACTAGCACAAGCCCAGGCAGTTACGTATCTGGACGTCCTCAGCAAATGGCGTGTTCCTTGCACTCCTGGAACATCCATTTCTGGTTTGGGGGGAGTGCCGGGCTCTATGTGAGCAAAGTCTCCCCCGGCACTAAGCACTTTGTGGGGGCCTGGTGCGTGCCCTCCTGCCTCCCAGCATCCCCATCAAGTGTGATGCTCTGCTGGCAGTGACGTGGTGCATATTACACGGGAACTGAAGCATCACCCACCCCCTGACTCTCTGACAGGGGTTGTGATTTTCTCCTGGTAGAATTCTGGAAACCTGGCCTCCTCTAACGTTCTAGTGACTCTCTGAAGTCACAAAAGCAACATTGTCCAGCTCTGCCTTAAGGAAGATTAAACCGCATTTAACAACCCAGGCAAGGTAATGATCTCACTACAAAATCAACACGCAGCGGTGGCTCGGAGGCTGCTCCAGCCAATGCTCAGCGGCCACCCAACACCTCGGCCTCAACCAGCCATTCATCCTTCAGCTTCCACTCAGCTGCCCAGCTCCAAGGCCTGACCCACCGACATCACCCCATGCTGAACAGGATTAAATGTTCTGGGGCTAAGTAAATAGACCTCAGCAGGCAGCCCAGACTCTGCAGGGGCTCCAGGGTTGAGATCCCAGGTCTGCTTCAGGCTTTGGGCAGGAATTACAAATTCCACAGTTCCAACCTCCACAGGCTCCTCAGCCTTCCTTTTGTGACACCCGGATAGCTTGAAAAGAGGGTGAAGGAAGGGCCAAAAGCTAGAGTAAGAACTTTGGAGAATAAAAGAAAATGACTCACTTATTGGAAAAGTATAGTATCTCACCCCTGGATTTGCCAACATAAGAAAATTCCACATCTGATCCCAGAAAAGATAAACCACTGATGTCTTAAAAAATCGTGTTCTTAGTAAAATTCACAAGATCCAGTAAAGAAAATCAAGTGATACAAGTAAAGAATACTTAGGATTCCGTGCTTGAGCATTCTTTATGGATATGCCAAACAAGTGATCCCAACTTCTCACTAGCAAACTTCTGAGGAAACTTTCAACACTGAGTCCAAGTTTACAAAGTACTCAGAACAAAACTCGAGGGAAAATGATGAATGATTAGGAGTTTCTCCCAGGTCTAGCAGTCTGCTGAGTGGACCTCCAGGTCTTGGGGCACTAGCCGCTTGTCACCTGAAAATGTAAAGAGGGACAGGAGGAGAGCTGGCTCTGTTTCCCAGAGGCTATTACACTTTGAGACAAGCAATCAGCAAGTGGGTTTCCTCCAGGCCAGCCCAGTATCCATGCTCCCAAACTCAAGCCAAACTAAACAACTCAAGTCTTGGCCCTGTGTCCTTCAGGGAGACGGGAAGGAGGGGGCCTGGAAGATAAGGGTGCCTTAGAGCACACACTAGCCTGCCCCCAGCCCATCCACACACAAGGAACTTGATTACTGTGCCCCAGGGAATCTGCTGGTGACATTCCAAAAGTCTGCTCAGATTGTAAATATAATAATCAAGCTCAGAATTGGGAGGGCTTTTCCCCAGCTTTTGCTTTTCCATGGAAAGTACTAATCAGTGCCGTTCTGCCCCAACTGACAAAGTGTTTGAGAAATCAGACTTTTATCGTTGGCCCCAAAATGGGCCTATTTCAGCTTATCACAAGTCACTGCCTTCCTCCTAACCAGTGTCCAGGAGCCTCCTGTGTACTCAGTTTACCAGCTCAGGAAGCCCGAGGCAAAGGATGCCTAGTCTGAGGGACAGGGCAGAACAGCAGGAGGCACACTGGTGTGGCTCTCTCCACCTGACAAGGACACGCAGGCTGGACGGTGCTGGGCCAGGAAGCAACATGAGGGCCACGCAGAAACAGGGCGCAACCACAGGGGTGACCACAAGGACCACAACATATCGTCCCTGCTGAGGGGATGATTATCAACTGCCAGACACGGAGTCCGCCTTTCAGTGAGAGTCTGAGCTGAGTGTGTCCCCAGTTCTGCGCTTTTAAGTGGGGACATACTAGGCAAGCCACTTCACACTTTAACCTTCAGTTTCTCCTGTATTTGGGAGGAGAGAGAAGGCAGAACTCCATGCTGAAAAAGCACCAACATCAGGATGATGTTGGCCTGAGGAGACCACAGTTATACCAGGTTTCCACTGCCCACATTTTGACTTCTAAAGCATTCTATACTCCTTGTCTCCTCCTGGTCTCCTGGGATGTAGTCTAAGAAAAAAATCTCCCTACTTTACCAGGATGGAAATGGAGGTACAAACAGAAAAAGTGTAAGGAGAACACCCAGGACCAGTCCCAATTTCTCCTGATCCGGTACCAAGTATCCCCTCTACTAAACTGATTAGCATCAGAACTGGGCCTCTTTGAATACACTTGTTCAGGTTAGGGACATCTGAGTATTGAATGTCCTCCCAGAATTTTATCTCTCACTGCCATTATTTAGGATGTTTTAGATTTCTTTACATTTTTTCCGCTTAGCTAACAGATTAAAAGACAGGACTTCTTTCAGCATAAAGAATAAGCCCAAATGGCACAGCTCAGTGATAAATACAGGGAATTAGAGGGAGAGAGGAAAGCTTCTTAACACGTACTTTCCAATTGCCCTGGAGCCCAGGAGCTTAAATATTTACCATGAAATGTCCTGTCCCTCGGGCTTAGGGAGTTTCTAACTTTCTAGATAGAGTCTTATCCTAACAGTCCCTACCTCACAGCGCTGCTAAATAAAATAAGAGTAGATTCTGTCTAGTTCGGAAATCATATTCTCTTTGGCCTTTTAGGAAAAAAATCAATCAAGGCTAGGTCTGAATGGCCATCCATTGAAAGCATGGGCTGTGCTATGGAGCAAAGAGCTAGGGCCCTGAAGTCCTGACATGAACCAGGAGCAACTGAATGTGAACACTTGGGGCTGGGTGCCTACTTACCATGGACAGGGGAAGAAGGAGAAAAGACCAGTGGTGACAGGGCTCTAAAAAAGAGCTTCTTGACATAACGTCCAGGCCTCACTGCCTATCCACACACTGCTAGTACGAGTGGGTGACTATTCATACTATCCCTCCTAATTTACAGGGAAGCAGCACATAGATGATCATACCTCACAACTTCATAAGAGATAAAAGAGGGGTATAAGTAAATAGCTATTCACTTAAAATGGACTTAGTCATTGAAAATTGAAGGGCACTTAATCATCATCATTCTAGAGGTGACCACAATCCAAACAGTTTAGGTAGAGATCAAACTGATGGGGATCAAAAAGAAAGTGGTCTGAGCAGAGATCCACCCAAGCCTAACTAGCTGAGTGACTGAGCTAGGCTCACCTAGGTGAGAGCTGCATCATGTATAATACACAAGCACTCAGTAAGATGGCCTCTAATGACCCTTCGAAACCTGGTAGTCTCCAATTCCATCATTTTAAATTCAATATCTATAACTCATTATTTTTCAGGGTAAGATAAGGAAGGAATGATCAAAAGTTAATGTGTTCCCAAAAAAAAAAAAGCTTTCCAAGCTTGGGAATTCCTCAACTGATCTAAATTTGAAAATTAAGCTCCATCCTAATTACTTGGATTGAGTAAGGGAATTAAGAGGTAAAATAAAACTACTATAGAAAAGAGGTGAGACACTAAGGTAGACAAAAGTTGTGCTTAGTTCATTTGTTGAAAACATGGCTATAGAGGAAGCTATGTCAGAAAAAAGTAACCAAAAATTTGAGCACTGAATTCTTATAGGCACACAAGTGAGAAAGAGAGAGGAGTCTAGACATCATAACCTTATATTACCTCCTCTGGAAACCTTCCTGGCTTCCCAGGCTCTGTTCCCATAGCACCTCGTGTATCCTGCTAACTACATTTGTCACACAGAAATATCCATGTTGTCTCTCCCAGAAGATGGTGAATCCTTTGAGGAGAGGAAGAGTATTTTATTCAAATTTATATGTGGAGGACCTTTTACAGAGCCTGTATAAAGTAACTGGTCAAAAATATTTTGAATGAATAAGTACTGGAATCACTTTCCAATAGCAATTAAAAGAAAAATGATCCAGGTCACAGGCCAAGGGTTTTAATTTCTGGCGAGAATTTCGGTAGAAAGGCAAGGTGCACTGATTGGAAGTATTGGCATTCTCAGAGTTTCTCATTAGCATTTTCAGGAAAAAAAAATTCTAAATTTACCTCCAGAGACCTTGTCATTATCCTCTCTGCAAAGCACTGTGCCAACTTTGAAGTGATTTGATTTAAAATAAAATCCAAGTAAAAATGTAGAATCCCATGAATTCATTTTAAGTACCTAGGGATATGTGATTAACCCAGATTGAGAGGTTACTATCATTTGTCTGGATGCCTAAGTGTCAGGAGTGTGAATTCTGGGATCAGAAGACCCAGGGTCAGTTCCTGGCTTGGACTCTCTTGGATTGCTTAACATTTTTCAAGCCGAGGTTGAAAAGTATCTTCCAGAATGCCTGTAGAGGAATGTGATTAGATAACCCTCAAGTTACCTCCAGCTTCAAGTTTCCATAGTCCCAGGCAGTCCCTCCACATCCACAAATCATCTATTCGCAAGTCACATTCTGCATGACAAGTCTTGCTAATCTCCTGCATATGTCATACCTAGTGAACATCATAAATACCAGTGGTTCCCTGAATGCTCACGTTGGCAAGGGGTAAAGATCAGAGGCAGGTCATCAGAATGTCTTTGTAGATCTTTTACATGATGCACATATTCAGGTCACACACACACACACACACACTAACACGCTCTTCTAGAGGGTACTTCCAATGACAGAAGTCATAACATATGTTTCACTGAAGCTCCCTGGATAGGAGTTTCCATACTCTCACCCCTCATTCCAACTGAAATTCCCCTAACTGCTGAGACTCATGCCTACATCTAAGGAGGCAATAAAGACTATCCTCCTTTTAATAAGAACATCTTCAAAGTCACAGCCACTGCCTATAGCAAACCAAGCACATTTTCAACCCAAGTTAGTACATAAATCTCAGGCCCTCCCTCTTCCTTCTTACCTTACCCCTCAATAACTATGATCTACCACTGGCTCAGAGTTTTGTTTTCAACCTGATTCAATGACCATGTTATCTTATGAGAAGTGGTCGTGGAGGGATAGGAAAGTATGTTACCATGTCATCCAAGAGCTCTGCCTTTTTGCCTCATCAGGCCATGCCAAGAAAGAAACAAATACATATACATCCAGAAAGAGCAGGGGGAAATGGAGAGACAGAAATAGTATTATTTACTTAGATTCTGAAGTATGAACCTAGCTTAAGACCACACATTCTCTTCAGCTAGCCTGAGATATTCTGCAGGCCCCTAGCAGCTGGACTGACATTTGTTTACTTATTTGTTGGTTTTGGTTCCCATCAGTCAGGGATAAGCGCTTAAAGAGTGAGGTTCCAAGACATCCCAACTATCACTACTCTACATTCTGAGAGCAAGAAGAAAAGAACTTTCTGCTGATGTAGCACAGATGTATTAAAACAAAACCTCAGCACACTGTCCACAGTGGGCAACTGCCTGGCAACCTGTACAATCCTCCCCAGTTGGCAGCTCTGCTCGGGCCTCCTTCTTACCCTTTCCTTTGTGCCTGGCCTGAGCCAGCCTTTCCATGAGGCATATCTTTGAGGGCATATCTGCAATTAAGACCCACAGGTTAGGGGTGAAGCCACCAAGGTCTCCCTCCACGGATGTGTTCTCTCTAAGGAGCACAGGAACCACCAGCAGGGAGAGCTGGGTGAGTCTCTTCTGTAGGCCGCAAACCTAGGAGCCCTTGGTGAGCAGGCTTCCTCTACAGTCTACAACTTTTTAAAAAATTGCTGTAGGCCACAGATGGATAATTATGAACCCTTATTCAATAGGGGGGCTTCCCTATTGGTAAGGAATCCGCCTGCAATGCAGGAGACCTTGGTTCGATTCCTGGGTTGGGAAGATCCACTGGAGAATGGAACAGCTACCCACTCCAGGATTCTCAGGCTTCCCTTGTGGCTCAGCTGGTAAAGAACCAACCTGCAATGTGGGAGACTTGGGTTCAGTCCCTGGGTTGGGAAGATCCCCTGGAGAAGGCAACGGCTACCCACTCCAGTATTCTGGCCAGGAGAATTCCATGGACTGCATAGTCCATGGAGTCACAAAGTGTCGGACACAACTGAGCAACTTTCACTATTCAATAGTAGCAGTAGATGAGTGGATGAGGGAGGAAGAGGAGAGATAGCAACACATCTGGATCTGCAGGAAGAAAGCACCTCTTGACTTCAACAGACATGATTGAAAGTAAAAGGAATTTAAAGAACACGTGAACCCCTCCTAGATATTTCTACACGGAAATCCATATTTTCAAAAGTTCAAATGCATCCTAAAAATACAAATAGAATCAAAGATTCTTTTAAGTAAGAGATACTTAAGGACGAATCATAATATTGGGGTCTAACACGCTTTCAGTGCCTATTCTATGCCAGCTATTATTCCATGCATTTATACATATATCATGATATTTAATTCTCAAGATAACCCCATGAATCCCACTGAACAGATGAGAAAATCAAGGTGGAGAAACCCTACATAACCTATCTAAGGTTCGTCAGTAGAGCTGAATTCAAACTCTATCAGTCCCAGTGCAAAGCCTGAGAGTTAAAAGCACGACACACAGCAACTTGAGAAGATGACCAAGAACAGAGGTATCATACTTCCCAAGAGTGGAATTTTCCTTTAGCCCTGGGGTTACACCCTTATGAAAATACCCCCAGGTCCTGAAGATGCCTTGGAGCCAAGAATGTTCCTTCCCTGACAAGCACCAGGCTCCCCTGAGATGCAGCTCCCCATCCCTGCTGGGTTGGGGCTGGGGTCCAAGGAGCAGCGGGCCTTCTTGCAGCCAAGGCGGGAAGCCCAGCCCTGCACAGCCCACAGCAGATGTGGATTCTGGAGGTGTTTTCTTTTCCTTTTCTTATTTAAAGAATAAACAAGCTCTCCACACTCCCCACATGAGAAATGCTGCTTGTGCTGCCACCAGACAATAATTTTACAGTCCTACGACGACCTTTGTGCAGAGAAAAGAGGAAAAGCCTGCACCCCACCCCATCCAAGCCTGGGAGAGTCAACCTGTGGAAAAGCCCAGGTCACAGAAGATCAAACTCACTTGCTGAGGAACAACAGGAGGCGGGGAGGTGGGTCGGGGAGAGGACGGGGAAGGAGGAAGCAGAGAGTTTAAAGGTCAAAGCAAATGTCAACCTAACACCAGTACTGTATGAACAGCACACAGCCACACTGCTAGACAAATAAATGCTGCCATGGAGGCAAGGTATCAAGAGGTTTTATTAACTCTCTTCCTGGAATCATACACATAGGAAGTCTGTTCCATCATATAAGCTGCAAAGCACAATATTTATCCCTTGGGGGGAAACCACAGAACTGATACTGAATCCACAATACAGAGCTTCTCCTCCATTCCCTTCCCAGCAGGCTTCTGTTTCTGTTGCCCCTCGGGAGCCCTGTCAGCAGGAAGTACCCACAGATTCTGATAAGAACCGGAAGGGTCACATGCTGATGAGAAAGCAGGGCACAACGCTGCCTCCGCCCTCAGCTGACTTTCCCAGGCAAGGCTTGGTCCCAAGGAGCCCAAGGGAGGCTGGAGATTAATGGGCTCCTCTGCATGTGGGTCCTTCTCACTGGGGGGCTCTGTCCCCACCACCCTCATGTCCAGATGCATGGAGATCCCATCTCTGCCTGAGGCCCCAGATGAATAATGCCCATTTGCAGAGCCCCACACATTTAAGGGGAACCTACTAGATTGGACAGCTGCTCTTGGCCCACTGGCAAGGGTAAGCTCTCTGTCCACTCCCTCTGTTTCCCATGCTGCTGCTCACCTGCCTACCCGGGGAATGTAAAAATGTGTGCACGTGTGCATGTTTGTGTGCGAGCATGTGTTTCCCCCAGTCACACCCTCAGAAATTCTGATTCAGTTCGTCTGGAGTATATCCTGAGACTCTGTACTTTTTTTTTCAAAAGCTCCCAGGCAATTCTGATGCAGTCTGCAATGTGAAAAGCAGTCTCTACAGTAGGTGTTAGAGGAAATTAGAGATCACAGTATTGACCTCCTTGCATGTACTACAGGACAGGCAGCCCAGTTTGCAGCAGGCCACTGTGATAGCTACCAACCATGAGCCACAGCTGTCTCAGAAGCCCCATTCAGAGTGCCGTGCAGTTCTCTTCACTGTGTTCAAATGACAATCTTGGGTCTTGGAGGCACGCCTCCATCCCTGCACCTTCTCCAAACCATCTTTTCCTATTACCACCCTCAGTTCAGTCACTCAGTTGTATCCGACTCTTTGCGATCCCATGGACTGTAGCACGCCAGGCCTCCCTGTCCATCACCAACTCCTGGAGCTTGCTCAAACTCATATTCGTCGAGTCGGTGATGCCATCCAACCATCTCATCCTCCATCGTCCCCTTCTCCTCCTGCCCTCAATCTTTCCCAGCATCAGGGTGTTTTCCAATGAGTCAGTTCTTCCCATCAGGTGACCAAAGTATTGGAGTTTCAGCTTCAGCCTCGGTCCTTCCAATGAATATTCAGGACTAATTTCCTTTAGGATGGACTGGTTGGATCTCCTTGCTGTCCAGGGGACTCTTGAGAGTCTTCTCCCAACACCACAGTTCAAAAGCGTCAATTCTTCGGCACTCAGCTTTCTATATGGTTCAACTCTCACATCCATAAATGATTACTGGAAAAACCATAGCCTTGACTAGACGGACCTTTGTCAGCAAAGTAATGTCTCTGCTTTATAATATGCTGTCTAGGTCGGTCATAGCTTTTCTTCCAAGGAGCACTTTTATAAAATATGTGGCCGACTACTTTCTGTCTATAATGTCTCTCCTACTTTCTGATAATAATAGAATTTGGTTTACCTGACATCTGTATTAAGTTATTGAAAACTTTTGAAGAAATGACTCAAAAAAATTGTTGTAAACTGTTTCTGAACAGTTGAGACTGGGGAATATTTTGTTCCAGCAAGTACTAAAAAAAAAAAAAAGAGTGAGGCATTTCATTTGTACCACTGAGGTACAAAAGATAAAAGGAATAATCCATTGGCAATCTCAAAGACACTACAAAAAATACCAAAATTGTAGAATGAAAGGACAACCTAAAGCAAGCAACAGATGAAAAATAAAAACTCAATTAAACAAAGTAGAACGTGCATGATGGGAAACTGAACTAGAGTTAGGTAGGGTACGGCTGTTACTCCACCATCTCAGGGCAATTCCAGGAAATGCTATATTTTCCAGGCTCCCAGCTTCCACTCAGTCTTTATTCCTGGTTCTGTGCCTGCCCTCTCCTGAATATGCTGGATACAAGGCTATCCTGTCTTCTTTCTTAATTACTTCTACAGAAACTCTTCTTAGGGACAAATCCGTTACCAGTCGTTGACACTGTAGTTTAAAAAAAAAGCAACACAAAAACAAAAACCAGAGGTGTCTCTCCCAAAGAATATATATCTTTTGTGTTTTATTTCTCAACTGGGGTGAGAGGAGGGGAAGAAGAGTTGGAGAGAATATTTTCCTTTTACTTTTGAAAAACTTTCAGGATCTGCTAGCAGTGAGGAACAGTCTTGGGTTTTCTCTGATGGCAGCGTTGAGAGTAAAAAATCTGTAATTTCTGTGATTAAATGTCTGTAGTGAGCCCACAAAGAAACTGGGGTGTCTTTGTTTGCATGGTCTAGATGGCATACAGGTACACAGGTGGTGCCAGGTGCCAATGAGGAAAGAGGATCCTCATGGCAATTGCATACATATGCATGCATACAAGACTGCCAGTCAGCCATCAGTCGTTTCCATTCCATGACAGCACAAGGGTGGCCCTAAGTGAATTTCTGTATGACATATGGTGAAAAGGAAAGGGAGTTCTACATGTGATTTCTTTTTCTCTTTGTTTTTACCAGATTTCTTTATAAGAATAATCATGCTGCTGCTGCTAAGTCACTTCAGTCGTGTCCGACTCTGTGCGACCCCATAGACGGCAGCTGACCAGGCTCCCCCGTCCCTGGGATTCTCCAGGCAAGAACACTGGAGTGGGTTGCCATTTCCTTCTCCAACGCATGAAAGTGAAAAGTGAAAGTGAAGTCGCGCAGTCATGTCCGACTCTTAGCGACCCCATGGACTGCAGTCTACCAGGCTCCTCTGCCCATGGGATTTTCCAGGCAAGAGTGCTGGAGTGGGGTGCCATTGCCTTCTCCGAAGAATAATCATAGGAAAGAATAAAATTTTTAATTTTTTACTCCCCATTCTCACTTTCATCTCAATACATACTTTCAGACACTGAATTCCACGTAAAATAGAAGCAAAGGAGAAAGCAGAATCAGAATCTTCAGGAGAACTTGATCTGAGTCAAGATCATCTAGGTGGGTCTCTTATTTATTATTTATCCGGTAGAACTAAAGAGCATATTTTGACAAGACCATATTGCAGTGTGAATAAAGTATCAGGACTTCTTTCCCCCACCCCTTTTTTTGCTCCCAAGGGATTTGAGGATTTTAGAACCAGTAGTAAGCAGTAAATATCAGTTTCAGGCTAGGTGAAATTTCTGAGTTTGAGCTACCATGGAAAGAAAGACAGAAAAAGTTTTTTTAAAAAGGGGGGTGGTGGAATGTGTTAAGTAGAAGGGATCTATCCTGGTTCCCATGGGAAGCATCCAACTGTGGGCCCTTTGAACTCTTCACAGGTGAGAATTCCTCTTCTGGATCAGCTACCTTACCAAAGCCCAGAGTCAGACACTTGGGAGCGCAGGTTCAGCTCTGACCACTGAGCTAACCCTCCAGCTTATTTCTTCTCTTTCCCCCACTCCTAGAGCACCTTCTTCCTCTGTCGCTTAAAGAAAGCCACAAACTGGTGTAGTATAGCCACAAGTCACACTGCCCATCTCTCTTCACACAGCCCTTTGCAGAGAGATAGGAGTCCATCAGTACATCACTCCATCACCTCCCTGTAGGTACGGTGGATGACTACAGAGCCAGAAGTCTTTGTCTTATTCCTAAGGATTTCCACAGGATTTTCTTGAGCCACCAGGGGCAACTGTCAAAGTAACAAAGTCCTTGGTGAAATACATCTCTCTATACATTGTATGGGGTTTGCAAACAATTTAGAAACTGTAGGTTTATTACTGAATGGTAATTCATTGTCTGATATGGTTAAGCACTGATGACTATAAATCCACTAATGGGAAATTCAAATCTCCTTAGAAGGAAAAGAACAAAACACCTGGTAATCACCCAAAACTTGGTAAACATGAATAAAATTCTTAGCTAGTCTTGACAGATCTCTAATGAAGCAGTTTGTATTGTAGCCAGCCCACTTCCAGACTAGGCAAAAAAAAAAAAACACTTAATAGAGAGTTAAACCAAGTGAAGAAACTTGCAAACATTGTCTCTTACCCCAAGCTCTGTAATAGCCAACACACCAGATATGCACATACACACAAATACCTCCTGAAAGCAGTTCCGATGTTTTGAGTATTTGTGTGTATGTGTTTTTCAGAATACTTTTACAGAAAACTTTACATGGGATCCTAATACGTAAAAGAGATAAAAGCAGAGCTCTGTGGTTAGAAAGGGGTCCTATCCATTTAGCAATCTCTTGGTACCCAACATTGGGCTCGGAGGCATTCAGGACCTCCCAAATCACATTTTAAAGACCACCAGCCACCCTGACACCAGCTGTGGGTTCACAGACTTTCGCCTTCATTATTCATTCTCTAATTTGCTGAACATCCACTCTGCTGGTATACAGAGACATTGAGGCCAAAGTAACAGGAATCCTCATCACAAGAAGCTCACACTCTGTTATGGGAAAGGCAATGCACTGGAATATTCCAAAACTTTAGTGAGTAATGTGATAAAGGTAGTTAGCAGATGCTTTGAGATTCCAGTTTTCATCTCACCAAAAGTTTAGGGACACCAAGTCTGTTCCAGAGTGGACTGTGCCTTGAATTTATCGCTTCGTTAACTTTGGGGGAGAAGACTGATGAGCCCAAGAAAATAATATATTAAAGGCCCTCTGAGACAGACCCTATAAAATAAAGTTATTTCATTTTATTCCCAAGAATTACACAAAAAGCACTTGATATTCACCTTGGAAATGTGATAATGTCAAATTTTTGAGGAATAACAGGACTTTCACACTGTATCAAACAGTATACATCTAGCCCAGAATTATGATTCCTATGGCCTATATTGGCACTAATCACTAAGTTATAAGCATATATATAATACTTAATGCAATTTAATTACCCATGAAGTCTTTTGTAAGTCTTTTAATCACAAGCATTTAATATAACCAACTTAAGGAGGTAAAGATTTCCTAAGCTTGATACCAATTTGGTTGAGCAGAGTTGCTGATTTCCTTCCCTATGCTGACCTAGAAACCCCTGAGGTCCAAGTTACAGTTTGTGACTTGCCTGAGAATAAAATG
Source organism: Bos mutus (assembly GCF_027580195.1). Lineage (NCBI taxonomy): Eukaryota > Metazoa > Chordata > Mammalia > Artiodactyla > Bovidae > Bos > Bos mutus. The sequence goes on along the minus strand of NC_091640.1, from coordinate 44,479,472 downwards.
GATTTAATCTGTCCCTAGACAATTCAATTCACTACCATATAACCTGTGGAGTCCTTAATAACTTCAGAGCGGTGTTTTTCTTTGTAGTAATAGATGCTGTTATTCGGGGGAATGAAAAAAAGCATTCAAGCCATGACCGGGAAGGAACAGAGGACCACAGAACCTTAGGCAGACAATTTAGTGGTACGTCATCCAGCATTCCACGGGAGTGGAAAGGAGCCTGCTCATGACCACATGTGCTCGACACCTCTGCTAGAGGGAGGGGACTTCTTCCTGGGGAAGCTCATTCATCTTGGACAGCCTTTTTACTTATTTTAAAAAGAAAGCTATTCTTAATACAAAGTTCTGCCTTCTTATCACTCCTACCTATTGGTTCTAAATCTGCTCTGTGAGAGCACCAGACCTAAAATCCTCCCTTTCATGAAGCAGACCTTCAAAGACATATGCTAGTTGAAGTATGATGCTTACTTCCAAATATATTAGGACCCTATAGATTGGCCTCCACTGCTTTCTTCACTTAATGACTCTCCAGCACCTGAGGGACTACAAAAAATTTTAGACTCTAAGATATAATTCTTAGAGTTTATTACTATTCCTTTTTTAATTGAAAACTTTTAGCTATGGTAAAATACACATAATATAAAACCTACCATTTTAAGTGTACATTTCAGTGGCATTAAGTACCTTCACATCGATGTCCTCACATCACCAACATCCATCCTCTTTTCATCTTGTAAAACTGAAACTGTATCCACTGAACACAAATTCCCAATTCCCTACCCCTGTCTCCACTTCCCATCAACCACCACTCTACTCTGTCTCTGTGAATCTGCCTACTCTAGGTACTTCATAAGCGAAATCATATAGTGTCTGTTCTGTGACCGACGTGTTTCATTTAGCTTAATGTCCTCAAGGTTCATCCACATTGTAGCATGTCTCAGAAAGTCCTTCCTTTTTAAGGCTAAATAATATTCCATGTGACCATTCCACGTTACCGATGTGAAAAACGAGGATCCAAGAAGTAAAGAGTTTTCCTAAAATCTCACAACCGTAATGGAGGCTGGGTACCCTGATTCCCTGTTTTCTGCCTGCCTATCACGTCCTTCTCTATTTTCCAAATGTTCTACATTTCAAATTGGACTGAAGCTGAAGAGGAGGCTCCTTTATCAACTTTTTCCAGGCTTCCCTTGTTCTGGGAAGCCATTTCACACACACTTTGGATTGGGAGATATCTTAACATAGTGAGGGGTGTGGAGATATGGAGACCGCTGTCCCCAAAATCCAAGTATGGGCAGGGGAACCAGGGTAGCGAGCATGCGGATTTAGTCCTCCTGTAGTAAACACCACACCATAAGGATTGTTCTAATTGCTACTACAATTATTTATGTTCTTCCTTTTGAGAAGGAAGCACATTTCTTTTCGCCTTTTCCTTCCTTTTCTTTACTTTTTAATACTGGAAGTTGAATTCCTGTGGTAGGCAGCAGTAGCAGAAAGAGAGAGCACCTCATGGGTGGCTTTGTTTTGGATTTTAACCTGGTTATGTGCTTTTATCTCTCTTGACAAGATATGGGGAAAGCCACCGTACAATGTAACCAGAGTGGGGCTCAGCCATTCCTCACAGCTATTATCTCTTAATAAAAGAGGAGCACTTCTGCAAGGGATGAGGTTACTGTCAGTGAAGGCATGACTAATAATGATTAATTTGATCTGCACCAACATAAACTGGATCCGAGATTCACTAAATAATTATTCTGTAGCCTGGATACCATTTCCACAGGGTTCAGGGAAGTCGCTAGCCATTTATCACATTAAAACAGAACCCAAAAAATACCTACATAAACAAGAAAGGATAAAATAAGAAACCATCCCTCCAAAAGCCAAATGCCTTAACATCCACCCACAAAATCTCTGCTTAAAGCTAGAAACAACAACAGCAACAAAACCCCCATGTTACTATCTTATGCCAAAGAAAGACAAACAAAATGTACTGGACACATACCCTTCTCCTAGCAGGAAAGAGCCAACCTAGTTCCTTTTACAGAGAGGGGAAAGGATCAGCCATCTACTTGGCAGAAGTGTATCTATCTCCTCAACTGATCTTTACTTCTGTCTTGTAGGTAAGACATTAGCATCCATGCAACACAAATGGATTTACTCCCAAATTTCTCCAAACCACAGAGCACATTTGCAGAAAAACCTGGTCTCAATTCAAGGCTTCTACATTGTAGACTATCTTTTGCTGTGACCGTTGACAAAATTCATCCTTGGCTAGATCCTAACCCAGACTGCCTGAGTTCTGTTTTCAGAGAAGCTCATTTCATGAATCATTTTATAAATACTTATTGAGCCATTGATCAGTGACCACTATGTGCCAGGCACTGTTCTAATACAAAGACACAGAGTGAGCAGGGCCACGCCCTTGTTCTCAGAGCTTTCATTCGAACAGAGAAAGGCGGTAATAAGTAAAGAAGCAAGTGAAATGCATGGTACATCAGACAGAGATAAGTACTAGATATAAAACTAAGGCAAGAGGAACAGAGAAAGTCAGAAGTGATGGTGCTCAGAGTATTCTGTAAGGTGGGGCAGAATGAGATAAAGCCAGATGGGTAACAAGGCCAACTCACTTAGGACTCTGTAGGTCACTCCCAAGAGCTGATTTTTACATGAAAGAAATGTGGAGCCATTGGTGAGTTTGGAGCAGAAGAATATCCTAATTTGACTGATGTTTTAAAGGATCACTCTAGTTACACTGAAAAACAGAATAGACATATGAATTTAGAGTTCAGTGGGTAGATCCAGGGTGGAGATAAACATTTGAGTGTTTTTGTGTGTAGATGACACTCAATGCATGAGAAAGCATAACAGAAGGAAGAGAGGTTGGAGAACTAAGTCCTAGGGTACTCCAAGGTTTAGAGGTCAGGGAGATGGAGAGAGACCAGCAGGAGATTCAGAAAAAGAGCGGGCAGTGAGCTAGGAGAACGAAGAGAGTGCCATTCCGGAAGCCAAGGGAAGAATGTTTCAAGGAGGGAAAGACCACATATATCAAATGTGACTAAGAGGTCAGATAGTAATTAATGGTATCAGAAGCTTAAGAATATTTCTCAAGATTATTTAAATTCTGGCTTTCAGCACACATTGGAAGAGCACTGGAGAAAGGGCTTCACAGCTTTAATGATTATTGTCATTTTATCATCCCTCCAGAATTTCCAAATCGTTCATATATAGTAACCATCAACCTTGAATAACCCAGATTCATGCTGGATGTTGGCTTCCCTGATAGTTCAGTTGGTTAAGAATCTGCCTGCAATGCAGGTGACCCCGGTTCAATTCCTGGGTTGGGAAGATCCGCTAAAGAAGGAATAGGCTACCCACTCCAGTATTCTTAGAATTCCCTCATGGCTCAGCTGGTAAAGAATCTGCCTGCAATGCAGGAGGCCTGGGTTCGATCCCTGGGTTGGGAAGATCCCCTGGAGAAGGGAATGGCTACTCCAGTATTCTGGCCTGGAGAATTCCACAGACTGTATAGTCCATGGGGTCACAAAGAATCAGACACGACCGATCCACATACATGCTGTATGTAGCTGGGATGCTTGCTTCCACCTCAGGGATACAGATGCCTCAATGTCAGTCACCTCCCTGTTCCTCACCACATACCAGGGGGCTAAGAAGGAGCAGTCACTTAACTCTTTTCATTTTAGACATGAAGGTCCTGGGATGCTATACCCCATTGATCTGTCTTATTAATACATCCCCTCTACCCATCAAAATTTGACTTCCATGACCTGGCATTCAATGTCCACTATAACTACTATTTCAGAATCTCAAGATTTATTTCAACCCGTGTGGTCACTCACTGTTCCCCCGGTGCCTGGAACACTTCCTTACTTTTGGACTAGGATGCCTCCCTCCCTAACGCCACTTATTTAATACATCTTTTAGACCCAGTTAAATTCATCAATGAAAATTTTCTGTAAATGAGGCTCCACCCAGTACAGAATAATTTCTCCCTCCTCATTATCCTGCCTATTGAGCACTTCCTGTATGTATTTTATTGTTTGTATCCTGTTAACTTATCTTTTTGACAGACCCCATATCTTCACCATCCTATTCTATATGTCACAACAATGTGTCTTGCCCCAAATAAGTAGTTAGTGATTATTCAGAAGATGAATGAATGGTTCTTAACAAAAAATGACGGTCTGAAGAGCTAAAAGCAACTCAATAGTTGAGTTCGGTTCAGGACCTTTAAGTTCTGACACCCAGATTCACTCTTCAGAACTGTCTGCTCTATTTTTCTGCCAAAGCCGATTGTTGATGGTGATAGAACTGTTAAATACACTCTTCAAGAGCCTTGATTCAGCTCCCCCAAGAACAAGCTTGCATAGTCTTTACTTTTCTGGGCTGCACTCCCACAGTCCAGCCTCAATGGGAAACTCTTGACCCATCCCTGGTTTTAAAATAATAATTTCTTTTTCTTTCACAGCATTCCCTGGTAACCACTGAGATACTATACTATGTAGTAAACCAGAGAAACGCAAATGGCCTGTGCATACCTGGTAGGGCCAACTACGTACTCATAGCCACGCCAATCACTCCCACCTCCACCTCCCGCCCTCTACTTGGCACTCTCCAGCTGCACATATAGTTAAGAGCTGAACAAACCTCAAACCTCTATGTGGGAAGTGCTAAACGAGTTGTACTGTCCGGATAAAAACCTGTTAGGAACTAAGGGATGTACCAACTAGGAGGCTCTAATCAAGGTGGAGTTCCTGAGGAGGTGGGTTCTGAAATGGGCAGGATTTGCTAGAGTGGTAACAGGCCAGGAGAACATGCCAGGAAGGGAAATAGGAAAAAAAAAAAAATGTTCAGCAGCTTGGTAGGACTGTGGATTGGCCAAGGTGAGAGATAAAGCCCAGAAAACCGGTCTGACCAGCTAGTCCAGTTCTTTACTTCTGTGTCTTTGATGATTTGGGTCAGCCAGGGTACAACTGTGAGGCCAGGCTGTGCATAAAGATTGACCATTAGTCACAAGTGATGGAAAGAGCACTGGACCAGGAGTCAGAAGGCCTGGCTGGGTCCCAGCCCTCTGCCACAGAAAACACTTAAAATATAAACAAGGCAACCGCTTTTCCTTTGCTCTGGTTTTCTCCCTTTAGGGAAAAAGGAGGGAGTGGGCTGGGGAGGACAACGGCTCCACCACCCACTTGTACACTCAGAAACTCATATGCAGTTATGATTGTCAAAGCTCAGTTCAAAAGCAGTATGGATATGAAATAAATTTCCAGCAAAAATAGAGTAGGTTGTTCTTAAGACCTCATGAGACCTAATATCCAGAAGACCTAATGAGAGCACTGTAACCCCTCTCTGCCTTCCCCTCAAAGAGCACATTCTCTGGATGGGGGACTAGTCAACCCTTCAGAATGTGGGTGCTGGCGAGAATATGGAGATCAGACTGACTTGGACTGACTCCTAGCTCTGTTCTTTGCTATCTTGTGTGACCTTGGACAAGTTTTATAAACTTGCTTAGCTTCGGTTTTAGTTTTGCTTCATTTATCAGTAAAATTAAAACAACACTGTGTACTCTGTGGTAAAGATTAAAGACAATTTCATGTAAAGTTTCTAAGTTGGTTCCTGGCACACAGTAGATAGTCACAAATGTTGTGGACATTTTTATAATTAGCCTCAATATGAAAGACCTCATGTACAACAGATATCAAATCAAATTTATCAGCCATTTGCAAAGAATTGAAATGTTTTGATATCCACAAACATAATTTAAATCCGATTTGAGGCTCCTTGCTTCTTTTTCCATGTCCTTCATTTCTGAAACTGGTGCCGTGGAAACTTCTGAAAAATGGCATAGGAGAAGTCAGCATTCAATGTTACATTGCACGTTAGAAAATATTCTGAATACCTCTAGCTATCTCCCCACACACCTTCAAAAAAAAAAAAAAAAAAAAAAAAAGTCCGGGTCTGCTAATTGTGGAATAACTAAAAAGTATATTGTTATCCCACACCACACTTATAGTTTGGGTTACATTCTGTGCTTCGATCATGTTTGGGTTGACAGGGCTGCAGACAAGAGCAGGGAAAGAGGAGATGTATAAACCTCAGATTGGCTCAGATTAACCATCTGAACATTTAAAATTAATGAAATCCACTGGGTTCTACTCCTTTCTTAGAAATGAGGTCAGTTGGCTGAGATGCAGAATTTGGTTTCATGGGCCATTGCTGCAACAAGAGCTTGGGCTTACAGACAGGCTCCAGGTGATCATTCAGAGGCTAGGCTGAGCTAACATCCTTGAGCACAGACACATGCCCAGCTCTCTGCATCGCTCTCCATGGGCCAGCTTCCCACTCCTCCCTTCAAGGAGAGAGAGCTCTGCAAGGAAGTGGTGAGAAGTTTAAGGTGAAAATAATCCCAATGATCAGCTGTAAAACAAAGACTATTTCAGAAACATTATTTACCCACCCAAGGGAGACAATTTGACAGGAGATGTAACCATCACTCCAACAGACACAATACCCTAGTTCTTCCTGCTGCTGTGACAAAGGTACCACCGGCACAATAATCTGATGGTCAGAAGAGAGTCCTCAGCAAGCAAGCCATAGGTCCCACCCTGGCTACACATAAAAAAATCACCTGAGAAACAATCAAAAGAAAGTACGAAGCATAGCATCCATTTCTAGATTTTCTAGTTAACTGGTCTGAGTAAGACAGAGGTATCAGTTTTCTTGTTTTTTTTTTTTTTTTTAAGTTCCTAGTAATTCCAACATGTAGCCTGAACTGAGAACTATGATCTATTTCAATATCATTACGTATAGAGGAAGAAGATGAGGGGCAAAAGATCCCTACTGAAAGATTTGTTCTTAAATTGCTTTCTTCCCCTTATTGTCCAATATTTTGGTCCTATTTCAGGAAATCTCCTAATTGCAGACTTAGTTATGAAGCCCCCCACCTTGCCCCAGGCACACTGTGGATGGGGAAATGAAACTCTATTAGGCTAAGGTGGAAGAAGGGAACTGAAAGGCGAAACCGACCTGAAATAGGAACGAAACTCAGAAGAATCAGCTCAAAGGCCAAAACTGGAGAAATGAAGCAAACAAACACAAACCAACTCACTGAGAAAAACCAGTTAGACCCAGAAAGTTCTTTCAGTTTGGATAATTTAAGGTTTCAGCGAGGGATTATGTTTTACATGTTGAAAGTATCACCCACGCAGTCAAGTTCAGCCGACCCAGCATTTTCTTGAGGGCAACTGCAGAACTGTAACAGTCTGCTGACTGCAAACACACCTTCTGAAATTAAAAAAAAAAGGAGGGCAGTGATCGCTCTTGGGGATCACCACAGATAAAATCAAGAGGCCACCTTTCCAAGTCCTACGAGCAGCAGCACCACGCCAACCCCTAACATATTCCTTTTGATCATTGAAATAAATATGGTCCCTCTTCCACATCACAAAGGACTTAACTCACCAATTACAAACTAAATAGAAGAAAGATAACTTTCTCGACTTTGGAAAGGCCCCAACCTATGTTTTCTTTTTTTTTTTTTTTAAATTAATTTTATTCTATTCTCAAATTTTACATAATTGTATTAGTTCTGCCAAACATCAAAATGAATCCACCACGGGTATACATGTGTTCCCCATCCTGAACCCCCTCCCTCCTCCCTCCCCACACCATCCCTCTGGGTCGTCCCAGTGCACCAGCCCCAAGCATCCAGTATCGTGCATTGAACCTGGACTGGCATCTCGTTTCATACATGATATTTTACATGTTTCAATGCCATTCTCCCAAATCTTCCCACCCTCTCCCTCTCCCACAGAGTCCATAAGACTGTTCTATACGTCAGTGTCTCTTTTGCTGTCTCGTATGGAGAAAGTTACTTTAAGAAACTGGTTATGAAGAGAGGTTGAATTTAGAGCACAAACCAACATCACATGAACACCACATCTAGGGTGGTCCCTGTAGGCATCTCAGGAACCCAGAAGGTGCCTTTTCATCAGTGGACAATGGAAGAAATGCCCCTAAACCAGGTCTATATTTTTTATACAGAAACAGAGATGGGAAAGCATGTCCATAGTTTCCCATAAGACTAATAATCATCAAACAAGAAAGAGGACAGAGGCACTCAAAAAGGCTGGATTGTCCAGAATATGCAATAGTTCACAGATGCAAGTTATTAAATAGCAAGATCTTTAAAAAAAAAAAAATCTATTTAGCCATGCAACTTTTGGAGTCTCAAGATTTAGTTCCTGAGATCTATTATCAGCCACTGCTTGCTTTTATGCCCAAAGGAAAGTGCTGGTAATTCAAGGGAATTAGCTGAGGACTGATTTATTGCTTATCTCCTTAATCTGGTTACAGCTCAGAAGTGTATCCTGTTGGTTCCTGTGCTCTGGTGTCCGATGTCATCCTCTACCTCAGTAGTTTTAGCCTCCTGGCTCAGAGACAAATTAGAACAGGACTCAAAGGGGGACTCTTGATGGAGAGTTACACTGAGGTCTGTCTACTCCCACCTCCTCAACCTCAGACCCCTCAGACATACGCATAACAGATCTATCTCCAACCAGAAATGGAGTGTGGCTGGGGTACCAGGGGACTTCAATCCCCCTCATTATCCTTTGGTATGCTTTGAATTGAGGGTTAGCAGCCACAGCAATGGTCCCTGATCTGCAGAGCACTTCATGACTTATAGATTGCTTCCCTATACTTTATAACTGAGCGACTGAGAGCCTGGACTCTGGAGTCAGGGTTCCAATCCCAGTGGCATGACCTCAGACAAGCTGCTTAACCTCTCTAAGTCTCCATTTCATCATCCGTTAAATTCTTTCCACAGAATTGTTGGGAAGATTAAAAGAGACAGTAAAGGTGAAGCACATATCAGAGAAGCAAAACGTATCTAAGTGCTGAATAGATGTTAGTTAGCTATTATTATTAGCATGATAAAGTGAAAGTCGCTCAGTCATGTCTGACTCTTTGTGACCCCATGAAACTATACAGTCCATGGAATTCTCCAGGCCAGAATAATACTGGAGTGGCAATGGCACCCCACTCCAGTACTTTTGCCTGGAGAATCCCATGGATGGAGGAGCCTGGTGGGCTGCAGTCCATGGGGTCGCTAAGAGTCGGACACGACTGAGCGACTTCACTTTCACTTTTTCACTTTCATGCATTGGTGAAGGAAATGGCAACCCACTCCAGTGTTCTTGCCTGGAGAATCCCAGGGACGGGGGAGCCTGGTGGGCTGCCATCTATGGGGTCGCACAGAGTCGCACAGTGCGCACTAAGTCGCACTGAAGTGACTTAGTAGTAGTAGTAGCTGTTCCCTTCTCCAGGGATCTCCCCAACCCAGGGATCAAACCCAGGTCTCCCGCATTGCAGGCAAATTCATTACCATTTGAGCCACCAGGGTGGCCCCAATAATGTGATTTAAACCTCATAGTAACAATTCCATTAACCACAGTGGAGACTGGCAGGAGGTACAGGGCACACGGGCTCATGCACACCCGTGTTTATGTGTGTGCCACGCCGGTTGGTGGGCGGTGTGGATGTGTGGAAGAACTGGCATTAGCTGTGAGGCTGGCTTCATATAATGCTGTGCTTGCTATGTCCCAGCAGGTGTGTAGCTATACTGTGGACCACAGATGGCTGGGAATCCACTAAACAAAAACCATGAGTATTTAATTCAGATCATACTTCACTGACAAAAAAAAAGATCAGAGAGCTCGAGTGACTTGTCCAGGATCACCCATTTGTTAATAAGTGGCAGAACTGAGATGTCAATCCAATTTGTCAAGCCCTACAGCCAAATTCAGGGCAGAGGGGAGGAGGCTGTGGAGTTCTGGCTACTGGAGGGATTTCAGAAATGAACTCAAATCTCTTCCCCACTGCTCTGTATCACCTGGCACTGCTAAACAAAATCAAAGGGTCTCATCCTAATAAATGCTTCTTATCATGGATAGCTAAGGAGTCAGATGTGTGAACTACATTATGTGCCTCATTTCCTCCCCAAAAAGAACAAAAAAATGCCAACTCTGCCTTTTGTCAGATTTAGCATTGCATTAATATGTACAGCACCAAAATGTCACATTTGTGAATCAGTAAAGTCATTCTGAAAATTCAAGAAATCCATAAAACTGTCCCCTGGTTCTCCTCTAAGCATGTCCCACACCAGAGTTAGAGTGCACAGCATTCTCCCACAAAGAGGAGCGAGTTCCAATTCATAGAACAGCCCACGTGTGAAACCTCTCTTCCTAGGAAGTACGGAGAGTGGCAAATTTGCAGAACAGACGTTTATATTATTAAAAAAAAAAAACAACAACAACGATATTGCATCATTACAAAGGTTAATGAGCTTCACGAGGCAGGTGCCCTGAACGGCAGGAAGGGGACAGCAGAGGGGACAGGTGGTGGGAGAGATACATATAGGGAACTGCTTCCATTCTTCAGTGTCAGATGTGGTCAGGAGGCGCCCTGCTCATGGTAATAACTGCAGGAGAAGGACAAGTTTTTCTGGTGGGCACTGGAGCCTGGCTGATGGCTGGGCAGCAACTTGCCCTCACATCCAGCCCCTGGTTCTCTGAGTGAGGAATCTACTTGTCAGCACAGAGATCCCTAAAGATTCAGCCAAAATCAGCTGGTTCAGTGTTTCTCAAAAGGGGTGCCACAGAATATTTGCCCCAACTGAAAGTGCTCCAAGATCAAGTAAAGTTGGAGGAAAACTGCAAACTATTTCTCAGTCATGGAGATTCATAAGGCACATTAGCATGTGGAAGGCTCTTAGAAATGTTTTATAAAGAAACCTGCTTACTTTTTTTAATCAAGTACTTTAAAATTTGTTTAATCATTTTTCTCTTCTCATTTTTTTAATATAAGACTTAGCAACATAATCTCATTTTGAAAAACATTTTCAGAAGTGCTATTCTAGTCAAAACTTCTTCATTTTACAAAGTATGAATTAGTGATCTAAGGGTCACAAACAAGTTAGCATGTCTTTTTCATGAGTTAAAGGTATATGACATTGTAGGGATAAGTTCAAGAAAATCAAGTCAAGATGCTAGGACAGAATATCGATCAGCAGATCATTATCAGCCTTTTGATCATACTCTCAATCAACAGCAGGCTGAAGGAGGAATCCCTTTAACTCACTATGCTGAAGAAGGGGTTTTGATCACAGTAAATCCCAGAACTATACCCGAGGAAGGATTTCAAGATTGAACAGTAAAAACTCATCCAAAACCGGTCATGAGGGCCAGCCACAGCTACATGAAGCTGAAATGCAGAGTCCAACAGGGGATGGAGAGCCAAGGAGAGCTGCAGTGACAAGGTTCACAATGATAGGGCTGACGGGGCCCAGATAGCACTATCTACATAAAGTAGAGTCTACTGTTTCTAGATTCTGACTGGTCTAGAGAAACTCTTCAGATGGTGTCCCCTGCCCTGGGCTGGGCATCTACATGTTCTAATGTGGATTTCTACAAGTATGTAGTATTCAATTTAAGAAATCAAGGTCACAGGCATAAAGCAACTTCTCTATCATAGGGCCCAGAACTTCATAACTTAATCCTGATCTATTCAATATCTCTATCAAATGAAGTCACGAATCACTTTTTCTAAAAGTCAGCTCCACTGATAACATAAAATAGAAAGGACCAACCAAAATAATGGACAAAAAACATCTGAAATTACCCCCATAGGCTGGGATGCTGACCCAAAATGGACTTATCGCTGATAAAGCTAGTTAGGTTTAAGTTAGTCAGCACAGCATAAGGACTCAAGGTAGGCTTCCTAGGTGGCTCAGTGGGTAAAGAATCTGTCAGCAATGCAAGAGACACAGGCAGATGTGAGTTTGATCCCCAGGTCAGGAAGATCCCCAGGAGAAGGGCATGGAAACCCACTCCAGTATTCTTCCCTGGAGAATCCCATGGACAGAGGAGCCTGGTGGGTTACAGTCCACAGGGTCGCAAAGAGTCAGACACGACTAAGCAACTGAGCACACAGGCAAGGAATCAAGGTACTAAAATATACAACACAGATTCCACTTTTTCTCTGTACTAATCAGACTGCATCTGAAGGAATGGAATCCACTTGATTCATATGCATTTGAGTTACATTTAAATAAGACGTTCACAGAGGGAGTACCTCTCATTCAGGGAGCATTGCAAGGAACAACCTACAGAGTGACTGGAAATTGGAGACCCTACAATTGTTAAAGATAAGGAAGAGCACCACAGCTGTTTCCAAATACAGGAGAAGCTCTCCTGTGGAAGAAAGGAAGGACCTAGTTTACAGGATTTTAAGAAGCAGCACAGAGGCAATACACAGGAAATAAATAGCTTTCTAAACATCTGAGCTGCCCATGAATGAAGGGAAGCCAGATGTCCACCATTCTCTGAATGAACCTCTAACCAGACACTGTCTACCGTAATTCAGGGGGATGGCCTCAGACTTTCTCTAAGAGTTCTGCCATGCTTCTTTACTCTGTCTCCCTCAGATCCCCAACTTTCCATCCATGGCTATGATTTAACTCTTCTTCCTTTCTTCCTGCCTCCCTCAGCCCCCTCTCCTGGGTCCACCATACTCCATCCTTATGTTCCACTTTTTTCCCCAGACACTTGACCCTAACTTCCAACCAGGACACGCACCTTGCCACACTGCATGCCTTGTCTCCAGTGCAAAGCTCGTGCTAATCTAAAACATTTCTGTCTGGGGTAGAGACTATTTCGTGGTCACATCAGTCATGGGGTAGAGAGACCAAGACCCACCTGTAAGGGATTTGAGGAAGGGACTTCCTTAGGTATGGGAGATTGAAGCAATGACCTGGGAGGGCTCATAATGGTGTGTTTCTAGAATTTTTGAGGTAGCACTAGTTCTAATTTACAGTACTTTCAAAGGCTATGAAAAGACATTTCTATGGCATTAGGGAAGTCAGACCATGTTTCTATCCCTTATTCTTAGGATGCCATCCCTGGAAGTAAGGATCCTTATACTGATGGAATGTACCAGGAAAGAGCATTTTCACAACTGCCTTTCAGGACATATTCAGATTCAGATTACCCTTCTAGTGTTCGATGATTCACTGCACAAAATCCTTATTCTGCGGCAAGCCTGTGGGTGGTTCACCTTGGTTCCAACACAAGAGTAGCCTTGTGAATTAAGAGGCCTGGCAGGAAATCAATCACTAATCTCTTTTTAGTGGCTCATCCTTCTCAATAGGATTTTGGAAATAATCCACAGGAAAAGGTGACTTCTTGATCTGTCAGAGAGGAATACTAGACAGAATGCTATGCTATAAGACTAAAAACATGCCTAACTCTCCCAACTCTGAGTGACCTGGGAAAGTCATTAGCCCTTTCTAAACCTCGGTTTCCTCATCAGCAGACCTGAGAAGTTACAGTCTGCAGTCGTTTCTAACTTTTCTGGGTCACAGATAATCTGGAGAATCCGATGAAAACTGTCAACTGCACATCCAATTTCAGAAGGTTAGAGGAAAACCTGAAGACCACCTATAGAGATTCTATAGCAACCTTGGACCCCAGGTTAAAAACTCTGTGGACCAGTATTATAACTCTATGATGCTTCTCTATCTAGCTTTCTATCCATCTTTCTATCAACCTTCTCTGTGAATGTTAATATTTATTAAGTATTATTTTGCTTTTTAGCTCCCAGTTAGTTACACAGAGCTCTCTTGACACCCGCATCGCATTTAAAGTAATAAATAAAATGTGTCAGTTGTAGTCATTTTAACAGGTGAGGTGACATAGAGACAGCAACAGATAATCACATTAATACAACTCTACAGTCACCACTGCTGGAGTGCAATCTCTACTCAAGTAAAGATTCAAGCACCCACCATCATTCCATTAGATCATTCCCCAAGAGCTGCCATATTCTTCAGAAGCATTCCTGTTGCTTGCCTACGTCTTTCAGCATAACACAGGCACTATGTATCTCATGATACCAGAGACAGTTGTCCATGCTCTCTGTCCATGAAGAAGATAGTCCTGGACCAACCCAGCACAGACTACCAGTCAGTGTTCCAATGATACAGGCATTCGAGCACCACTGCGTTCCTAGAGTCTCTCATAATATAACTGGTAAGTCAGTTGGATTGGAAAGGTAATCCACCAAACACATAGAAATCAAATAAACAAATATGGATTGTTCTTCCTCTACTCTTTGTATACAATCTTTTTTCTTTTATTTAAAAATTGCATCCTGTCTCTTTCCCAAAAGCATTGAAGTCCATTTATTAAGTATTTACCAAGAAAAAGAAAACATATCCCAATGCTTTGAGAGATACAAAGAACAGGACCTGCTTTCAAGGACTTGACACTATAATTGGAAAGAGAAGAAGTTAATCAGATAACAATAAATAAAACAAGTTAAAAATAAATCAAACAATAACTGTAAACAGTAATAAAATACAGGCTGAAACCCTATAAGCTTAATTACAAACAGTGGTAGAAAAAAAGGAAGGGGTATAGGAGGCAAGAAAAGACATTAGTCTAAATACGAACACCTTGCCCTTTCTGTTCCAGTAGGTTCCCTCCTTCGCTTTTTTTCCCATTTCAAACTCCCTCAAATTCTTGCTTCTAAGAATTTTTATAATTTATAAGTGTAAGTCTGTAAACTTCCCTCCATCTTCCTCCCCATAGACAGGGCGAGAAGTGCTGATGCTGATATGAAAGGTATGTTCCCTTATCTTCCTGCTTCCTCCCTTTCTCATCTCCAGCCCTTTCACTGACAAACAAAAAACAATGACAAAAACCTTTGCCTTGTTATGTCCTCCCTGAGGTAGATAAACACTGGAATGACACTCACCTGGACAAACCTCTCAAGGGCTCCCAAATATCCAGCTCCTCCATGTTTGAATATATTTGCTCATGCCCTTGCCAACTCCATCTACCCTACTACATAAGCCCTGCCATCTTCAAGATTCAGCACAAATCCCACCTGGTCAAGAAGCCTTGTCCTACTCAACTAGCCCACATGGATTTCCTATCTCACCATGTCTAACAGACTGTCAGTATTTCACATACCTTCCATCTTACTGGTCTTACCCTTATAATCTTTCATAAGTTTAAATTTTGTGTACCCTAGCTAAGCCTCCTGAGAACAGAGGACATGTGTTCCCTTCCCCTTATATACTCCAGAGAGCAGAACTCTGTGACAGGTATATAGAACTGAGATGTAAACCCAGAAGAATCCCAGTGACATTAAGTTTGATTATAGGTAGACTCAGATTGCCCCTCAAAACAGCCTTATTAATAATTCTACCTTATTCAGATCCTCAAAAGTTCTCCAAGCCTGCCTACTATTCTAAGTTCCAGGACCCAAACCTGATTTAAATAGTTTCCCAACTGTTATGGACTGAATGTTTTATGTCCCCAAATTCATGTGGTGAAGCCTTAACTCCCAGTGTGATGATATTTGCAGATGATCCTCTGTGAGGTAATTAGGTTTAGATGAGCCCATGAAACTCCCATGATGGGATAAGTGCCCTTATAAGAAAAGGAAGAGATGCTCAAGTACTTCATCATCCATAAATCCTCCCCTTACTAGCCCACCCTACTGGTACCCAGGCCTCCTGCCTCAAAGTGAGCTCAAAGCAATGCGTGTCTGTACCATGCCTTGGCTACTTCATCACACGTGGGCATATTAGGGGAAATAACTGGTGAATGAATACATACGGTTTATGACAACTCTGGACAACCAACTTTTATTTACCTTTGTATTACTACCATCTCCAATTGATTCTAAAATGTACAATTTTTCATTTCTAACATCTCTGAAATTGCCTCAGAGTCTGTGGCATCTTAGATTTGATGATGTATGGCACTTCACTTTTCATATGTATGTCTTTATTCCTCAACAAACTGCAAGCTCTTTTATAAAAGGACTCACACATTGTATATCCGTTTTCCTTCACTTGTCTGGCAAAGATTCTATGGACAGCATAGATCCTCCGTACATCCTTGCTAAAAGAGGAAACTGCTTCCTTAATTGTTCCTTCCCTCCTGAAAAAGGATGAGATAAGCAGAGAGCAGCCAGAGATTTGGGTATGTTGGAAAGTGAGGGGGCTTAATCCTTGGTCATTTCTTTCCCCCAACACCATAAAACTTTAGAACTGAAAGCATACACTGGCTCCACTGCAATTTCTATCTCTGAATCCCAGAGTAACATTTGTTTCTTATGCTTCACTTTCCCTTCTATAAAACGGGTCCAATTACACTTACCTCCTCAGAGAGGGGTAATAACTGGAACAGAACGAAATGATGACATCTTACAAATGCGGCAGAGAAGGTCATGAGTATTATTAAGTGACTGCCCCGGGGGAATGTTGTTTCCCACGATGGAAAAGGAAGGAGGCTTGGAGATTCTACGTTTGCTGTTCTGTACACACACAGAACATCTCCATGACAGTTCTTCTTAAGTTCACCCCCTTTCTGTCTAGAATAGCTTTTCTGCTGACAAACAGGAAAGCCTTGGTGGTCATGCAGAGAATCAGGGAATATGGACAGTGAGGAGAGCTAGAGGAGGGTTCTACTGCAGCCTCTGGAGACACCTTTCCTCATCAGTCTGTACCCACCTGTGTGTCCTGCCACATGCCCAGGCAGAGCGTACAAATATGTCTCGTTACATGATCCATCCTGTGTTGCCCAATAAATAATAGACACAATCTAAGTTGCCAAGAGCAGCTTATCAAAGGCTGATCTTTATGTCTGGATCCAAAGTCCAGGAATACCAACCCAATTAGGTAGAAGCAAAACGAGCACTGGACACAGTTCCTTTTCCTTACGTCGCTCTTTCACGTGCATGCGTGAACATGTACCAATGCCCACACAGACTATCTTCCTTCTGAGGGGTGTTTTGAACAGATTTAGACTGAGTGCATGTTCTCAACCTTTTTCAAAACCATGGATTCCTGAGCTACTAGAGGTTTGACCAAGATCAGGAACCATCCTATAAAACCAATGAGTCAAAAGCTGATAAAACTATAAAGGTATGATATCCTCTTTGTCTACCCTCCTCCCTTTCTTCTTCCGGAAAAGAAGACAAGTGTTCTTGTTTATTCTCCTCTTCCCCTTCACTTTTCAATTCCTATATTTCCAAACTTTGTTCTTCCTGATAAGTGAAGAAACAAAGAGATCATCTTTTATCCTAACTCAGAGAAAGATATTCACATCCCTCTTCATGTTAGTGGAATGGCCTCCCTTCCTTCTCTCTTGAGGGCGGGCTCAGACAGTAAAGAATCCACCTGCCATTGCAGAGGATGCAGGAGGTGTGGGTTCGATTCCTGAGTTGGGAAGATCCCCTGGAGAAAATGGCAACCCACTCCAGTATTCTTCCCTGGAAAATCCCATGGACAGAGGAGCCTGGCAGCTACAATCCATGGGGTCACAAAGAGTCTGACACAACTGAGCTACTAACACACTGAGGCTGGGGATAGTGTCATTTACTGGAATTGGGGTTTCACAATTTTCTTTTCCAGAGTCATTCTTGTGTCTCCCAACCCCATCCAGCCTCCCAAGGCACAAGATGCAGTGAAACATCTTTACAAAGGCTCAGAAAGGTACCTGTACACAAGAATTGGAGGTGGGAGCGGTCCAGGGAGAGCTGGTCTAGTAGGCATCAGTTAGTGATCTAATGAATTTGTGAAACACCATAAACTCAACCACATTGCAAAACCATGACACTAACATAGCAAAGACTTGGAGACATCCTACTGCAAAGATTCTATTTAGCTTCCTTTGTTGTTGTTCAGTCACTCAGTTGTGTCCAACTCTTTGCAACCCCACGGACTGCAGCAGGCCAGGCTTCCCTGTCCTTCACTATCTCCCAAAGTAGCTTCGTTTAACCAGGTGTTTCTTAATCGTTTCGCTCATGGAATCTTTTTTGGCCTCCAACACCTCCTAATGTTCTGAACAAGTGTGTTCCACAGACCACGTATTGTAAAATGCTGACCTTGTCCAATACCCACCTTCTTCTCACAGGGAAAGTAAGAAATAGAGAAGGGCTTGGACTCACTTAATCTTGCACATGAATGGCGATACAAAGCCCTGCATGAGAAGTTCAACAAGCTCCGGACGTGGAGGCCAGGATGTCTGAGGGAAATTGCCTCCCAGTCATTTTCGAGCCGTGTGGCTTGGGCCACCACCTCTCCTTTCTAGAGTTATTTTCATTCTCAGTAAACGGAGGATTTTTTTCTTCCGAGGATTTCTAAGGCTCTTTTCAATTCCCTTTTCTGGGATACTGAGAGACTCTAACACTTGCTGTAACACCTCCTGGAGCAAGTCCCAGAAGTGTGAGCCTACAGTTGCTCTAAATTTAAAGTTTAAAAAGCTCATGAAATTGTCAACCCACACAAAGGAAAAACCAACAGCAAAACCCCCCATGGTCATGAAGATACCCGCGAGAGGAACAGGGGAGAGATGAAGTCCAAGTTATATCACCTGTATGAAGAGGCAGGCACTATATGGCTGATTCTGGAGTCACCAGGAGCCAGGAAGCCCGACCCACATGCTGCTCACCTAAGCCCAAGGAGCACAGCTCAGAGTGCAGCTAATGCTGTGGCTCAATTGTGACTAACCACTATGCCAAGATCTGTCTCTGGCCACCAGGCACTATATAAAAGCATGAAAATATTTCAGCACAACTTAGATGCCTTATGCATCCATGGCATGCTCTATCTGCTCCTCTCCCCTCCTCTAAGGTGATCCTTAGATACTCAGGAACAACACGTATAGTCCTCTCCAATCATGTGAGCAGACAACAATCTCCAGGTTGGCACATAACTTGCCGGCTTGTTCCTCACTGTGTCCCCAGGGTGTGGCGTTAATTGGTACTCTTTAACATCTGCAAAATAAATTATTATTTCTAAGCTAGTAGTTCCTGATAGTTAAGACTCAGAAAACACATTAATTTATAAGTTCATCACATATCTATTAAGTGCCTGGACTACTGTGGGAACTGAGCTAGACATGATGGGGGAACTAAGAGAGAATTCCCACCAGACCCTACTCCCAAAGAAATTACATTAGACAACATCTGTGAGGACTTAACGGTGCCAAAACTTATCATCCTGCTCTTCCTACCCCTCCCACCTCAATCTACCATTCTGCTTCTTTTCCTGCTTTCCCCATTTATAGACATGACCTGGAGGCAACCACTTGGCCATCTAAAAAAGCAAACATCATCATCATTACAGATGGCATTAAATTAGTGTTTATTCTGTGCCAGGCTAGCAATGCTTTGAATTTTGTACAACTTTTGCCCTATTTTACATAAAGGTGTACATCATTGTAGAGCCACACTTGTCTTTCCAACTCCCTACATCAAACCAGTCTTAAGATTAGTTACACGACCTAGATGTCTTTCCCTTCCACCTTGGTGTGAAGTGCTCCTGTGAAGCACCAACACTGAATCTCTAGTCATGCTTGCACTCTTAGAGTCACCTTCGAAACTGTCTTCTGGCTGACTGACAACCTACCCTCAAACCAGCTACAGTGAGAGTGGCAGACTCGCCTCTCTACACTACGTGTCTGACCACGTCCTCCACCTCCATCCAAACCCTTCCTTTGCTCTTCGATGCACATCAGCTTTTGAGATCACGGATGGCTGTCCACAGAGGGATGGCCACCACTGTGCTGTCCACTCAAGCTCCCTGGAAAAACTCTCCCAGCCTCTTCGCTTACAGACCACCCTGAACTTAAAAATAATCCTGCATTACCTCCTCCAGGAGCTTTCCCTGAACCCAAGGCTTCCTCCTGTGCCTCTCTTTGATGTCCATTTAGCACTTTCAACAGATCGTGGCTCCTATTTAATAGCCCTTGACTCTGAGACCCTAGGGTGAGCCAAGTCTGGATGTGGCTCCCTCTGCACCTGGCACAGCACCTAGAAAGGTGGAAAGGTTTTCTCCCTTAGCACAGCTTCCTCTTCCCATTGCCGTGTGGCTTTATTTCTCACTCAACAATGCTTTATAAAATCATTAGAGTAAAATGGTGCATTCTTTTCTCTCATAGCTTTAAAAAGACCTTAATGTTTCAAGAAATAATTGACTATTTCTTCCTATCAAAAGAGAACTTTTTTTTTTTTTTCCCCAATGAAAAAGCTGGCTTTGAGAGATGGAGTGACTTGCCCAAAGTAAGACAACTAATGAGAGACAGAGCTGAGATCCAAACCCTGGTGACACAGTTCCCCACACAGCAGCTTTATTACCTGCCCCTTCCCCTGCCTCTGCCCAGGGCTCTCTGTTAAAAAAGAAAGCAAAAAAAGAATATATGTGTATATATACATATACATGCACATACATGTTTTTATACTTATACAAATATATATTACGAACACACATATACATACAGGAATATGAGTGTATTCCATCCAATGTTTAACAGAAAGAGTGGGGACTCTGAGAGCTTCAGAAAGGGAGGAGATTCCCCCCAAGAGGGGGCCGGGCAGGGCGCGCAGCAGCACAGGAGACAGCTGGTGTTTGGGTGGTAGTAAATCACCCTGAAATGAGCCTCTTCCGTGGACTCAATGAGGCCCCCACAACAAAGGGAGGCCCAGCTTGCAGCCGGACAGCCTGCCCGCCAGCCCCAGACGCGCATAACAGCTTCATTCAGGAGCCCCACGTCCACACAAAGGCCCCCGAAATCAATCCGACATCCCGCCACCCTGGACAATGCCTTGAATCTTCTCAGAATCGAAGGCTCAAATGAGGGGACAGCATTCAGGGGAGATCAAACCAGCAGCCTGCCCCTGAAAACAAGCAAGAAGAGTTCTGCAGAGGAGGCTGGGGAGGAAGCAGCATGTTGGGTAGCTGAGTCGGTTCCCGCCCTCCAGGACACAGGCTCTCTGCCACCTCCAGGACCCAGCGCGCGACACTCGCTGGCCAGGGCCACTGCGCCACTTGGCCTGGGGCTTTGTGCAGCCCTGGCCCGTGTGAACCTCTGCCGCCCGCTTTTCCCAGTGGCTCCAGGCACAGCCCGTACAGTAGCCGCACACACATGCAAATATCCCGCCCGAGGCAGCGGCTTAGGGTGTTGACAGTGGCAGCCCCCACGCCAGGCCAGGCAGCCCCTTTTCCCAGGCAGGGCCCCTGGAGGTACTCATCTGCCCCATTCTGCTGCCTAATCCGGTTATCAGCTGCCGAACGGGTTGCCTGGTGGAGCTGGGGAAGCTCCTGCAGGGAAGGGGGGCAAGCTGCTGCTACAGCAGAGGAGCCTGGATTGTACCAAGGGTCATTGTTAAAGCCTCCAAGGTCTCTCCCAGTCTCAGAGACCAAGTCAGAGACCACAGTCCCAGAAACTCAGTGCTGCACCAGGCCACAGTCTCCCCTGGATGGCTGAATTCGACCTGCATCTAGGAAGTAGGGCCCCCAGCAATGGCTGAGTGGAACCTCGCTGTGGGTAGCAGAGGACATTTGACTGATCTGTGGGCCATTTTATGTGCTAAGGCCAGAATCTCTCCAGAAACTCCAGGTAAAGCTGCCTTAAATTTGACATTCTAGGTAGCCACCCAAAAAGGTTAAATAAACTCTGATAGAAAACAAAGGACTTTCCATTGAGTCCCTTACACCTCCCTCCGCCATCCTGTCTTGGCTTTCCCACGTCGGCACAAGCAGTGGACAGGGTCTGCAGAACAAGGCATGGTTACGTGGGCAGCTGCCCCAGAGAGAACTGAATCAAACTGAGAAGGCACAGGAAACCAAGCAAGAAGCTCTGAGTAGAAGCTGGGCCTGGGTTAACTCAGGCCAGTCTTCCCTCAGCCCCTTATTTTAGCCACAGATACCTCTATTTTGCTCTTGCTAAATTACTGGCTAAACTTCTTCCTGGAATTGATACATGAACAGCCAGCCATTTACCACATTATATAAGAAATCCTGCCCACCTCCTGCTGCCCCTCTCCGACCATCCTCTAGAGCGAGAGCCCTGGGCAGTAGAGCATGAGGTGAGATAGCTGGAGGAGGGGGATAAAACTTCAAGACGCAAAAAGGGTACTTTCTGCTTTAGATTCACTTCATTCTCAACTGATTCCACTGGCCAACAATAGTAAACTGAATCCAATTTCCCTCTTGGAAGGGTCAGTTGTTGTGTGTGTGTGTATGTGTGTGTGTGTGTGTGTGTGTGTGTGTTTACCCTTCCCCTTTCCATTTTCTGCTTTTGTGGCTCACCTCCTCCAATCTACTTCCCTACAGGAGCCGAAATTAAACAAGCTCCCCATATGCCATGCCTCACTTGTTGTCTGTTCCCCTCACCGCCATCTGGCCTATTTGCTCAGCCAAAAAGAGAAAGAGAGAGAGAGAGACAGAAAGAGCAAAAAGAGGGAGGGGGAGGGGAAGAGGGGAAAGGAAAGCAGGAAAGCAAGGGGAGGGCAGAGAGGAGGGAGAAAGAAGGAGGAAAATGAGGAAGGGTAAGGGAGGGAGAGAGAGAGAGAGGGTGAGGGAAAGAGGGAGAGAGAGCAAGAGAGAAGGCGGGAGAGCCAGACACAATGAGGAGGCAGGGGTGATGATGTAGCCTCTCCCATCTGCTCCTTGGCCAGAGGCCCGGATGGAGCAGTAATGGAGAGCAACAGAACCAGCGATAATTAACCCAAACACAGACCTGTTTATTTAACCTGCTCAGATAGATCAACTCTGAGGCTGCGCTCTAGAGGAGGGTGCTGGGACACACTTAGGGAGACACCCAGGAGGCTGCTAAGGACACAGAGGCAAGTTGGCCCTCCCCACAGATATCCTGGGGCTAAGCATGTGCTTGGGGAGCTGGAAAGAAGAGGAGAAAGTTGTTGCTGAAAGAAGTCACTAACGCCCATTCAAATCTTCTTAGGGATTCTTTTCGTCATCTTGCCCTATCCCATGCCCATCACCCTATTTCATGGCAAAAGCTGCTTCTGGATGGCCAAATATTGCCAAGCAAAACTAGTCAATGAGATATAGTTGTCTCCTGCATCTTCCTTCCCCAGTATCCTCTCTGGACCCACTCCCTATCTTGGCATAAGGATCAGGAGCCAGGAGACAAAAAACGAGCTGACGAGAGAACACAAGAGATGGAAGCAAAACCACCTGAAGACCTCAGACTAAGATAGTAACGAAGGCCAATAGCCAATGGCACTGAATAAGCATAAGATGAAAGAAGTCTGAGGTTCAATGCCTCAATCAGCCACTTTTGCTGCATCACCATGTCAGCATGCCTTCTTCTCCCTCAGCGTCAATTTATCTATTTGATGGCGGCAGCAAAGCTGATCTCCCAAGATGTTCCAGTTTTCAGAAATGAAAATGGAAAAGTTCATTGTCATCGGTCCATACTTGCCCCCTTCTCCAAGTCAGGGAGGAGACTATGGCCTTGAGTAAGACCACTAAAGACTATGGTCTGTTTGAAATAGACAATGTGCAGTGTCTAGAGAGGGGTTCTAAACCCCCTACCTCTCCACCCTTGCAGGCCCCAGAAATAAAGAACAAGAACATCTCTAGGGTTGAATAGCAGCAGATAGGAGTTGTGAGTCTGGAAACCAGGCCCAAGAAGCCTGGGCCGAGCACTGACAGTTGGTGAGAGAGAGAGTGCACTAGCTGGGTTGAAAACAGGAAGCGTCGGGGTAGCTGAGGAGCTGGCAGGCACCGAATTCCAAGTGGCTTCACGCTCTTCAGTGGAAGAAATGCAGAGATAATTTGAACATGGCTATTTTCAAGCTCCACAGCTGAGCTCCTTGCTCTCCCACCCCACACCTCCCACCCAGCCCTGCAATTTGGCAAACCCTTTCTGCTGGCTGCTCTTATACCCAATATGTTGGGTTGCCTTAGCAACTAAGGCAATTATCTCCTTGGAGCAGTTAAAACAATGACCGTCATAAATAATAACAATAAGAAGGATGATGGTAAAAAATAGATCTTAGACTTCCAGGATCATAGGTTGACAGAGAATGAAAAAGAAAAGAGGTTCTGATTGGGCAAGCAATAAGAGCTAGTCTCTTATGGACCTAGTCTTATTTTATTTATCTAGAGAAAAGAGATACAAAACACTTAGCTTTGTTTTTTTACCCTCAGGCAATCTTAGGGACGTTTCCTATTTGTTCTTGGTTTATCCTGTATATCCTCCTATCAGCCAGACCCAGCAGGAGCACTGAACACTAATTGTTTAATACCTATCTCCTCTAAGGACCAAGAATTCCTTACAGGCAGGCACTGAGTCTGTCATCTTGGTATATTTAGCACTTAGCTCAAAGCTTGGCACAGAACAGGTACTCTAAAATATTCCCTGATTGAATGAAAATATTATATCACATTGAATGAATGCCCAATTTTTGCCTTTTTTTTTTTTTAATTTTTAAAAAATCCTCTGGGCCAGACAATGTTTAAGTCACTCCAATCTCTAACATTCTATGATCTTAGAATCTACCAGCCTGCACTTTAAGGTATAGTGGTGGTGTCCCCTGCATTACAAGCAGGCTCCTTCTTTGCAGGCAGATTCTTTACCAATTTTACCAGGGAAGCCCCAAGATATAGTAGGGCTCCACATTTACAAGAATAAAGAAAAATCAAAATATAAGTTCCAATTTATCTAAGTACAGGTTTAATTTGCCTATAGAACCATCCAATACAGTTTTGTGAATGTAGAATGTTGAGATAAAACACTAAACTTAAAACAATTAAAAATGATTAAATTGATAATAGATCAGATCATACAACTTGAGCTCACCCTATCCAACCATACATGCCTTCTATCCTACACTCAAACTCCATCCCAGGAATGATGTCCCACCAGTTAATGAAACATCAATTCATGTGCGGGATTTGTAACTCTAAACAATGAGAGTCTATCTTTCCAGCATCCATGGGCAAACACAGTGAAAACCACAGGGTCAGAGAGTGAATTAGTTCATATCAACTCTACCTCTCCCTCTCTGTTCCACTTTCTTTTGAAGTATTGGAAATTCAATACTTGGCACTTTCAAAGTGCATTCACATTATATGTGGTCTCTATATCAATTCTTGAGATAAACTGAGCAGGAACCATTTCTATTGCAAACATGAGGAGATGAAGTAATTGATCACAGTTAAAACAGTCGCAGTCCTCAACTATACTGATACCAGCTTTCCTGCTGTTTCCTTTCCTGTTGTGATGGCCACTGTGAATAAAATGTATAATGTGACCCTTAGTGTAAAGGTGAAATGTGCTACCTTTCTTTTTCTGTGTGTGGAGCAGGTGATCCAAAGATTTATTTTCATTTTTTTAATTTTTATTTTCAACCACTTTTACTGAAGTATAGTTTATTTACAATCTTGTGTTAGTTTCAGGTGTATAAGAAAGTGATTCAGTCATATATATATGTGTGTGTATATATATATTGTTTTTCAGATTCTATTCCATTATAACTACAAGATACTGAATATAGTTCCCTGTGCTATACAGTCAGTCCTTGATATTTATCTATTTTATATATAGTAATGTTAATGCCAAATGCCTAATTTATCTCTCCCCAACCCCTCCCCACTATCACCTTCAGTAACCGTAAGTTTGTTTTCTATGTATGAGTCTCCTTCTGTTTTGTGAATAAGTATCATCATTGTGTCATTTTTTAAATTTATTTTTAATTGAAGGTTAATTGCTTTACAATGTTATGTTGGTTTCAGCTGTACAACAACATGAATCGGTCATAAGTATACACATATCCCCTCCATTGTAAACCTCCCTTCTCTCCCCAATCCAATCCCTGTAGGTCTTCACAGAGCACTGTGCTGAATCCCCCGTGTTATACAGTAACCTTCTACCAGCTGTTTTACACATGGAAATGTGTATATTTCAATGATACTCTCAAAATTCATCCCATTCTCTCCTTCCACCGCTGTGTCCACACATCCCTTCTCGACATCTGTGTGTCAATTCCTGCCCTGCAAATAGGTTCATGAGTACCATTTTTCTAGATTCCATATATATATGTGTTAATAATGATGTTTGTTTTTCTGATTTACTTCACTCTATATAACAGCCTCTAGGTTCATCACCTCAGTTCAACTGACTCAAACTGCTTCCTTTTCATGGCTGAGTAATATTCCATTGTATATATGTACCACAATGGCTTTATCCATCCATCTGTTGATGGACATATAGGTTGCTTCCATGTCTTGGCTATTGTATACAGTACTGCAATGAACAGAGGGGTACAATGCATCTTTTTGAATTACGGCTTTCTCATGGTGGGATTGTTGGGACATGTGGTAGTTTTATTCCTAAGTATTAAGGAATCTCCATACTGTTATCCATAGTGGCTGAATCAATTTACATTCCCAAGAACAGTGCAAGAGGGTTCCCTCTTCTCCACATTCACTCCAGCATTTACTGTTTGTAGATTTTTTGAAGATGACCATTCTATTTACTGTTTGTAGATTTTTTGAAGATGACCATTCTGACTGGTGTGAGCTGATAGCTCATTGTAGTTTTGATTTGCATTTCTCTAACAATGAGTGATGTTGAGCACTTTTTCATGTATTTCCTGGCTATCTATATTTCTTCTTTGGAGAAAAGTGTGTTTGGGTCTTCTGCTCATTTTTTGAATGAGTTTTTTGGGTTTTTTTCTGACATTGAGCTGTATGAGCTGCTTGTATATTTTGGAAATTAATCTTTGGTCAATTGCTTCATTTGAAACTATTTTCTCCCATTCTGACCTGGTTGTCTTTTCACCTTGGTTACAATGCAAAAGCTTTTAAGTTTAATTAGGCCCCACTTGTTTATTTTTTATTTTATTTCCATTACTCTAGGAAGTGAGTCAAAGAGGATTTTTATGTCAGTGTTCTGTCTATGTTTTCCTCTAAGAGTTTTAGTTTATGGCCTTACATTCACGTTTTTAAGCCATTTTCAGTCTATTTTTGTGCATGGTGTTAGGAAGTATTCTAATTTCATTCGTTTACATGGAGCAGTCCAGTTTCCCCAGCATCACTTTTTGAAGAGGCTGTCTTTTTCTCCACTGAATATTCTCGATTTCTGTCAACAATAAGGAGTCCATAGGTGTGTAGGTTTATCTCTGGGCTTTCTATCTTTTTCCATTGATCTATACTTCAGTTTTTGTGACAGTACCAAACTATTTTTCTGACCAAAGTCTATTCCTTAGACTCTATTCTTCTGATCATCATAGAAGGTCACAGAGCAACTCCCCACTCCCCACATGTGCACCCGCAACTCCATGAGTGTCGAGTCATTGCTCAATAACTAGAATTGTTCCAACCCGGGCTTCAGACACCAGCCAAGATACAGTGCACACTTATTGGACTATAACCTAATATACGATTTTGTAAGTTTAATGAACACACTGCCAACCTCTTCTGTATCTTTACCCATTTGATTAAATAACTAAGGCAAATTATCCTTTTCAGTGTACTTTAAATGTGAAGGACCTGAATCCAAACTCAGATATCACTGACAATGAAAAAGAGATTTTGCAGAACCTCTGATGAATGAAAATATTTAGACATTTTTACATATATACAAATATCTTATTATTAAAACAGATCTTTAAAATGTTATGACTCCAACAGTTCTACAAATTATACCAAATCTGATTAAACAAAACACAACTGTTTTCATTTTCAGGTGTAAAGGACTGTGCTTGATGGTGTAGTCACAGATCAAGGAGGTAAAGGCAAGGCAAGGTAGGATTGTTGATGTTTTGTTAATCCAAGTTATTACCACTACTACAGTAAGGTATGGTTGGCAGAATAATAGACTTTCCTTGTGGCTCAGATGGTAAAGAATCTGCCTGCAATGCCGGAGACCTGGGTTTGATCCCTGGGTCAGGAACATCCCCTGGAGAAGGGACTGGCAACCCACTTCAGTATTCTTGCCTGGAGAATTCCATGGACAGAGGAGCCTGATGGGCAACAGTCCATGGGGTTGTAAAGAGTCAGACATGGCTGAGCAACTGAGCACAGGCAGAATAAAGAATGCCCCTCCCCATAGATGCCCCACATCCTAATCTCCAGAACCTGTATATTATGTTACATGGCAATGGGAAATTAACATTGTAGATATAATTAAGGCTACTAATCAATCAGTTGACCTTAAAATAGGGAAAGCACCCTGGATTAACCAGGTAGGCCCAATAAACTCTCAGAAAGCTCCTTAAAAGTAAAAGACAAAAGTACTCTCAGAGGAAGATGGGTATGAGGAGAACCCCAACTGATATTACTGGTTTTGAAGACAGAAGAATGGAGCAGTTAGCCAAGGAATGCAGACTGCTTTTAGAATCTGGGAAAGAAAACATTCTCCTCTAAAGCATTCGGAAGGACTGTAACTCTGCCAACACTTGATTTTAGCACAGGGAGTCCCGTTTCAGACTTCTGATCTCCAGAACTCTAAGGTAATAAATTTATTTTGTTTTGTGCCACCAAATTTGTGGCAATTCATTACAGCAGCAATAGGAAATTAAACAGAAGTTGTGACTCTGTGTCCATGTGTATGTATGTATTTGTACGTGTGCACATGGACCTCTGTATGTTCTTACAAACAAATATTTATTCTTACTATGTAACTTTGTCCTCCTATGCATTCAGGAAAATAAATCAAATAAACATAAACAATGTCATAATTTTGCTCTTAGGATTATGACACTTCAGAAGTATTTTAATGTTAATAAAGATCTCTGGCAGCATAGACGCTAGGACAGGATTGCTGAGTCAATGAAAAGAGATCAACGCAAGACACATATGACTACAAAGCGAACATCACTCTCCAAACAAGGGCAACTGAATTATTAAGTGGCGTTGGAGACCCCAGGTAACTGAGCCTCCTGCAGAAGGACACGGTGCAGGGCTCTGTGGCCCCAGTTTAAATGGCAAGTCCTAAGGGGCTCCGTGTGCCAGGTTGTCAAAGGAGTAAAGAGAAAGGGCATGAGCATAAGAGCTTGTGGAGCTGTGTGTGCTTCTGGATATACAAATGCCCAACAATTAACAAGCCTGGAAAAAGAATTCGAAAAGCGACACACAATGGAGACGACATTGTCATTATCAAAACAGCCATGGCAGGTAATTAATTCACTTGTGAGAGGTACGCTGCAAAAAATGTCATCCCTCTCCCTCTCCTGACAGCAGTTTGGCCCATGTCAATACAATTCAAACCAGCTGAAAGTTATAATAGCAGAGTCTCAGACTGGAAAGGCCCTGATGGTCGTTTAACAATACCACACTTCTAAGGCACAGAATTCCTACTACAAAACACCACCAGCAATTGGAACCTCACTAATTTCGGCAGCAACCCATTCTATCCTTGGAAATTCCCAGCTTTAACTCTGAGATCATGCAGTGCATGCATTTATCCTACAGACAGAAGCTAGAAACAGAGAAGTGACTTTGCTAAGGTGACACACTCAGGAAAGACCAGAGTTGGAAGTAGAATCCGTGTCTTCTAATTTTGAACGCAATGGATTTTATACTACATCTTGTGGCCTTTAACAAGTAAGCACAATGTACTCTCAAGCAAATTAGTAGTGGTGGATGGCGTGTGTGTGTTTGTGTGTGTAGACAGCCTACAAGTCTACATATCATGGAGAAACCAGACTGCCAGTGTTTCCACTCCTAGAGCAGGTAACCAAGGAACCATCTGTGTCCAAGTGGGCATATTCATCTCAGCAATCAATCCACTAACATTTTGTAGAGACTAACATATTGTTTTGCTAGGCAATAAGCCAAGAAGGCTGGGTCCTGTAGTTTCTGCTGGATCACAAAAGAGGACCATCCAAGAAGGTCTGACCCAGATAAACTCAACAGAGGATTCCAGCAAGTCAGGTCCGCTAACCATTACTCACCAAGGAACCTGCCAGACTTGCAACCAAATTTGCCCCTCCTTCTCAACCTGAACTACCATCTGAGCTCCTAAAGCTCAATATTCACTACTTAATTCTTTAACATGCATTCATTTACAAAGGTTTATTAAATGGCAGTCCACTTCATTATTCTTGCCTAGAAAATTCCATGGACAGAGGAGTCTGGCAGCTGCAGTATACGGGGTCGCAAAGAGTCAGACACAATGGAGCGTGCATGCAGGCATTAAGTGTCAACTATGTGCCAGGCCCCGTTATCAACACTGGTGATATAATTAAGTAGACAAATAACTGGAGAAGAAGGGCAACCAAGTGTGTAGGGGGAAGAGAGGGAATACAGAGAACAGAGTGGTCAAGTTTGCCTAGGGCACAGCGGAGGTCACAGAAGGCTTTACAAGACAGTTCCAGATACTAATAAATCTCTCGGTCATGCTAGTCCTATCTTTTCCAGCAATGTCATCCCTTCAAATAACTGCAAATCATGCAAATTCTATGAGAAAGAGAATCATGGTGGCAGTAAATCAATCAACAAATTCCTGGTCAGCAATTGTGGGTAAGCATCTTGTTCTAAAAGCACAGCAGGTTATGAGAGGAATATGACTCAAAGCCTTTGCTTTGATAAATTTCTAGAGTTACTATAGTGATAAAATGTATATGCGACATTACAGGTAATTGAAATATATGCTGACTTGAAAGCAGAATGAAAAATGGAAAGAGTGAGATATGACAAAATCTGTATCACCAACAATATGATGCAGGACCTCTGCCTTGGCCCACAGGTGGCGTATTGACCAACATCCAACAGCTGGTGAAGGTTTACACACTCAACGAGAATCAGCAGTGGGGCAACCAGAGCGCTGGGCATGTCATCCACCTACATGGAGTGGCTGAAGGACATATCTCTGCCAGTTGGGGCTTGACAAATTGTGGTCCACTAGCAACGGCACCCCACTCCAGCACTCTTGCCTGGGAAATCCCATCAACGGAGGAGCCTGGCAGGCTACAGTCCATGGGGTCGCTAAGAGTCCGGCTCGACTGAGCGACTTCACTTTCACTTTTCACTTTCATGCATTGGAGAAGGAAATGGCAACCCACTCCAGTGTTCTCGCCTGGAGAAGCCCAGGGACAGAGAAGCCTGGTGGGCTTCCATCTATGGGGTTGCACAGAGTCAGACATGACTGATGCGACTTAGCAGCAGCAGCAGCAGCAGAGAAGGGGATGGCAAACCACTTCAGTATTCTTGTCACGAGAACCCCATGAACAGCATGAAAAGGCAAACAGATATGACACTGAAAGATAAGCAGCCCAGGTTGGTAGGTGTCCAATATGCTACTGGGAAAGAGCAGAGAAATATCTCCAGAAAGAATGAAGAGGCTGAGCCAAAGCAGAAATGATGACCATGTGTGGATATGTCTGGTGGTGAAAGCAAAGTCCAATGCTGTAAAAAACAATATTGCATAGAAACCTGGAATGTTAGGTCCATGAATCAAGGTAAATTGAATGTGGTCAAACAGGAGATGGCAAGAGTGAACACTGACATTTTAGGAATCAGTGAATTAAAATGGACAGGAATGAGTGAATTTAATTCAGATGACCATCATACCTACTATTGCGGGCAAGAATCCCTTAGAAGGAATGGAGTAGCCCTCATAGTCAAAAAAAGAGTCTGAAATGCAGTACTTGAGTGCATTCTCAAAAACTAAACAATAATCTCCATTCATTTCCAAGGCAAACCATTCAACATCACAGTAATCTAAGTCTATGTTCCAACCATTAATGCCGAAGAAGATAGTTAAACAATTCTATGAAGAACTACAAGGCCTTCAAGAACTAACACCAAAAAAAGAGATACTCTTTTCATTATAGGGGATTGGAATGCAAAAGTAGGGAGTCAAGAGATAGCTGGAGTAACAGGCAAATTTGGCTTTGGAGTACAAAATGAGGCAGGGCAAAGCTAACAGAATTTTGCCAAGAGAACACAATGGTCACAGCAAACACCCTCTTCCAACAACACAAGAGACAACTCTACACATGGACATCACCAGATGGTCAATACCAAAATCAGATTGATTATGTTATTTGCAGTAGAAAATGGAGAAGCTCTACATAGTGAGCAAAAACAAGACCTGGAGCTAATTGTGGCTCAGATCATCAGCTCCTTATTGAAAAATTCAGGCTCAAATTTAAGAAAGTAGGTAAAACCACTCAGACATTCAGGTATGACCTAAATCAAATCCCTTATGATTATAAAATGTAGGTGACA
Organism: Bos mutus; assembly: GCF_027580195.1. NCBI lineage: Eukaryota > Metazoa > Chordata > Mammalia > Artiodactyla > Bovidae > Bos > Bos mutus. The sequence goes on along the minus strand of NC_091640.1, from coordinate 44,447,398 downwards.
AATCATTTCAAGAGATTAGATCTGGAACACAGAGTGCCTAAAGAACTATGGATGGAGGTTTGCACCACTGTACAGGAGGTGGTGACTAAAACCACCCCCAAGAAAAAGAAGTACAAGAAGGAAAACTCAATGTCTGAGGAGGCCTTACAAATAGCTGAGAAAAGAAGAGAAGAGAAAAGCAAAAGAGACAAGGAAAGATATACCCAACTGAATGCAGAGTTCCAGAGAATAGCAAGGAAAGATAAGAAAGCCTTAAGTGAACAATGCAAAGAAATAGAGGAAAACAACAGAATGCAAAAGACTGGAGATCTCTTGAAGAAAATTAGAGACACCATGGGGACATGTCGTGCAAAGATGGGCACATAAAGGACAGAAATGGCAAGGACCTACCAGAATCAGAAGAGATAAAGAAGAGGTGGCAAAAATACACAGAAGAACTGTACATCAAAGGCCTTAATGACCCAGATAACCACAATGGTGTGGTCACTCACCTAGAGCCAGACCTCCTGGAGTGTGAAGTCAAGTGGGCCTTAGGAAGCATTAATAAACAAAGCTAGTGGAGGTGATGGAATTCCAGCTGAGCTATTTCTAATCCTAAAAGATGATGCTGTTAAAGTGCTGCATTCAATATGCCAGCAAATTTGGAAAACTCAGCAGCAGCTACAGCACTGGAAAAGGTCAGTTTTTATTCCAATTTCAAAAAAGGCAATGACAAAGAAGGTTCAAAGTACCACACTATTGCACTCATTTAACATGCTAGCAAGGTAATGCTCCAAATCCTTCAAGCCAGGCTTCAACAACACAGGAACTAAGAACTTCCAGATGTATAAGATGGGTTTAGAAAAGACAGAGGAACCAGAGATCGAATTGCCAACATCTGTTGGATCATAGAAAAAGCAAGGGAATTCCAAAGAAACTTCTGCTTCATTGACTATGTTAAAGCCTTTGATTGTGTGGATCACAACGATTTCTGGAAAATTCTTAAAGTGATGGGAATACCAGATCACCTTACCTGCATCCTGAGAAACCCGTATGCAGGTCAAAAAGCAACAGTTAGAATCAGACATGGAACAATGGACTGGTTCACAATTGGGAAAGAACATCAAGGCTGTATATTGTCACCCTGCTTATTTAACTTATATGCAGAGCACATCATAAGAAATGCTAGGCTGGATGAAATACAAGTTGGAATCAAGATTGTGGGGAGAAAATATCAATAACTTTAGACATGCAGATGATACCACACTAATGGCAGAAAGGGAAAAGGAACTAAAGAGCTTCTTGATGAAGGTGAAAAAGGAGAGTGAAAAAGTTGGCTTAAAACTCAACATTCAAAAAACTAAGATCATGGCATCTGGTTCCATCACTTCATGGCTAATAGATGGGGAAAAAGTGGAAATAGTGACATATTTCATTTTCATGGGCTCCAAAAGCACTGTGGATGGTGACTGCAGCCATGAAATTTAAAAAAGACTCTTGCTCCTTGGAAGAAAAGCTATCACAAACCTAGACAGCATATTAAAAAGCAGAGACATCACTTTGCCAGCAAAGGTCCATATAGTCAAAGCTATGGTTTTCCCAGTAGTCATGTGTGGATGTGAGAGTTGGACCATAAGGCATGCTGACTGCCGAAGAATTGATGTTTTTGGACTGAGGTGCTGGAGAAGACTCTTGAAAGTCCATTGAACAGCAAAGAGTTCAAACCAGTCAATCCTAAAGGAAATCAACCCTGAATATTCATTGGAAGGACTGCTGCTGAAGCTGAAGCTTCAATACTTTGACCACCTGATATGAGAAGCAGATTCATTCAGGGAAAAGACCCTGATGCTGAGAAATATTGAGAGCAAGAGGAGAAGGGGGCAACAGAAGATGAGATGGTTGGATGGCATCACTGAATCAATGGACATGAGTTTGAGCAAACCCCGGGAGATAGTGAAGGACAGAGAAGCCTGGCGTGCTGCAGTTCAGGGGGTTGCAAAGAGTCAGATACAACTTAGTGACTGAACAATAACAACAATATGATACTGACCGTGTGGAGCAAAAAAGTGAAAGAGGACAGTGGGTTGATGTCATCAGGGAAGGTTTCCATGAGAGTATCCTCCCAACTTATAATAATGTCACCCTAAGAGCTATAAGGGCTTCCCTGGTGGCTCAGCTGGTAAAGAATCTGCCTGCAATGTGGGAAACCTGGGTTTAATCCCTGGGTTGGTAAGATCCCCCTGGAAAAGGGAATGGCTACTCATTCCAGTATGCTGGCCTGGAGAATCCTATGGATTGTATAGTCCATGGAGTCGCAAAGAGTTGGACACGACTGAGTGACTTTCACTTTCACTAAGAGCTATAAACCTTGTGTCTCAATAGCAATATCAGTTGTGTGCTGTTGAGGACCATGTCTGGGGGATTCTTCTGCATAGTTGATAGGGCCTAGGCTAACAGATGGAGAAGGCAATGGCACCCCACTCCAGTACTCTTGCCTGGAAAATCCCATGGATGGAGGAGCCTGGTAGGCTGCAGTCCATGGGGTCGCTAAGAGTCGGACACGACTGAGCGACTTCCCTTTCACTTTTCACTTTCATGCATTGGAGAAGGAAATGGCAACCCACTCAACAGAAAGACAATTTATGTTCAGGAAAGAGTTGATACTAATATTCTTAATGAATATGGCATTTCTTTCCTTGGCCATCCCAAAAGACCAGTAGAGTGATCTGCATTTGAAGGTAAAATTGTTCTCTCTTCCTTCAAGGCAGCACCAGCTGGCAGCTACTAAAACAGCACTGAAGGAATATGGTCTTTCCTTCAAACCACTGTATCTGAGGATGGCAGTATACACTCTTCAGGCTGCACCCAACCCAGATACTTGATGGGAAACAGCCCCATGAGAAGCCAAAGAGAACTTCTTTCTGGAGTCTTCTTGAACCCAGGAGCAGCAGGTATAGAATACCTCATATTATTCTATCCTTTCTGAAACTGGTGGGAAGTCATGATGTATTGGTGAGACTTAAATGAGAAAGAAAAGACCATGCTAACTTAAGGGTTTTATCCAAAATCTTCTCTAAAGACATCCTTGATCTTTCTCATTCTCAACCCAGGAAAACAGGGCCACTCTGGTATTTGACCTACTTTGTGCCCAGGAGAACTTGTCGTGGGCACCTCTATCTCAGAGGCGTCTCCCTTCTTAATCTTTAGTCTTTTGAACATTTGGCATTGGTTTCTGCAATGTCAGTTCAGTTGAACTTTTATTTGTTAAGATGTATGTATTCAGTTAACTTTTATTTGGCAAGCAAGATTAGTCTCATGAAATAATGGAATCAAAGAATTTAGATATACAAAGGAAATTTAACAGATTTAATAGAGGTTCAGACCTCTAACCTCAGGCAGTTAATACAACCTTAGTTGTAAGGAAAAAACAACTGAGCCTAGGAAATTACATGACTTGCCTGAGGCTGAACTGCTAATAAATGGAAGAAGAGGAACTAGAATTCAAGGCTCACATTTCCTAACCAAAGCTTTTCACTACATGCTCGCTATGCACCAGTGCACCATTCAAATTCAACAGATCCCTTTTACAGAGTGGTCCGCAATTTCATATTTCAGAGATCATAGTTCAGAAATAGGCTGAACCATAAATGTACACAAATAAAATTTATATTTATCAAACCCCAAATTGTGTGCCTAAAACAAGTATTATTATTATTATTCCAGCCCACTGGCTCAAGGCTTAGTAGAGTTTGGTGCTATTAAATATGCGGTGAGGTGGGGGGAAACACTTCAAAGTTGTCAAATCTATCTTCCTGATGCTAGGAAACCATCCACCTGAATGCATATAAAAGATGGTCATGCCACCTTACCGAATAGACTGAAATGACTGCTTGAAATCAGTTACCAACATGCAGATCTGGTCCCACACCTGTGCTTTGGTTGGCATTGATGATTTCATCTGAAGTCTACTCTGTCCTCGGAGAAGGCAATGGCACCCCACTCCAGTACTCTTGCTTGGAAAATCCCATGGATGGAGGAGCCTGGTAGGCTGCAGTCCATGGGATGGCGAAGAGTCGGACACGACTGAGCGACTTCACTTTCACTTTTCACTTTGATGCACTGGAAAAGGAAATGGCAACCCACTCCAGTATTCTTGCCTGGAGAAAGCCAGGGACGGCAGAGCCTGGTGGGCTGCTGTCTATGGGGTTGCACAGAGTCGGACACGACTGAAGCGACTTAGCAGCAGCAGCAGCTACTCTGTCCTTCTTGGCTTCTTGCAGCCTGACCCATCACCTTCCAAGTAGTTATTGAAATCATTCTTTGTTCTAGTTAAACATCTATGTGCCCAAGTGTTGTCAATATTGAGTCAAGTTCCTGAATTTCAACATTTTTTCTTCCAATTAATTATACTCTTCATTTTCCACAAAGGGAGAGCATTCTCCTCCAAAGGAAGCTACAGAATGCCTGGGGAGGGGCACTGTTGAATTCAGCTCCCCACTAACACAGACCACCTTGATGTCCATACTCAACCTACAATCCCTCTTGACTTGAACTCACAATCTCAGGCTTCCACAGGTCACTCTTTAAGCACATTTCAACTAAATTCTTTGCCCCATACCAAATCCCCTTTCTCTGGATGCTCTTATCCAACAAATATTGAAAAATTTAACTTTGATTTTCTAACTCCACAATGTTTAATTAATAAACATCTCTACATAGATTTCTACATGGATGTACAGGTAACCTCATCTCCACTTGCTTGTTGTAGAGCAAAATTCCTTACATGGAGGAATGGAATATAACGTAATTTTATACTGTCCAGAAGTTATTCATATAGTCAATTAGCACTCACTGAATAACTTACTAGGTATAAGGTGCTATGCTAAGTGCTGCAGGGAATACCAATAAATTAAATCCTTTAACCCCAAAAGAGATTTCCTAATAAAAGGGAGAAAGCAACATAAAAAGTAAACAATTGAAATAGCTCAAAAGAAGAAATGTGACAATGGGAACACATTTTGCTACTGAACAACTGACACTGGCGAACGTATGCTAGGCATTCAGGAAAGGAAGCTGTGTGCTGAGGAATCAGGAAGGAGGGGCCTCTTCACGGAAAGGTGACTACTGGCCCAATGAGGAAGAGAGAGGAAGGCATTTAAGGTCACAGTAATGTGAACAGAAGAATGGAAATGGGAAATAGCCAGGGAATGAGCAAACCACTCAGAAAATAGTGAGAGACAAGTCTTTAAATAACAGTTTGGGTGAATCTGGAAGCCTTTTTGAATATCACACTTTATATCACTGTCCTTTTATGTCTTGTAAAAACAATGGCATTTACAAGGGCCTAAGTCAATCCATGGTTTCACCAGGTGGCTCAGTGGTAAAGAATCCGCCTACCAATGCAGGAGACACGGGTTCGATCCCTAGGTCAGAAAGATCCCCTGGAGAAGGAAATGACAACCCACTCCAGTATTCTTGCCTGGGAAATCTCAAGGACAGAGGAGCCTGGCAGGCTACAGCCCATGGGGTCTCAAAAGAGTTGGACACGACTTAGCAAATAAACAACAGTCAGTCCATACACGACCAACGTACACAAGACAGCTCAAAAGCTAGCAGGATGTACACTCAGTCTTGGGGAAGGCCCAGGGAAGAAGCTAAAACTGGCACAGAGTAGGGAGTTAATTAATAGTTCACAAATGACAAATCCAGATATATGAAAGGGTGTAGAAACTCCCTCCAGCAATAAGCATCACATCTTACCCTCATATCACATTTATAGTATACAAAATTTTATACTGCCTGTGTCTGATCTTGCTCTTTTATCTCCTTCTAGAAATTATCTTACCCTGTGTTCTGGAAAGTCCTCTGGAGAAGGCCTCAAGAGGTCTTCTGATTTTCAGCCCTTGTTCTTGAACCCATTTGCTGAGATCTGGGATTTGCAGTCCCATCCTCACTCACTCCTTCCCCCAGCTCCTTGGAAGTCTTGAACTGTGGTGGGAGGGAGGGAACTCCAATCCACCTGATTTACGGTACATGCCCTCAGGGCTTCTCAGCCACAAGTCTGTGGATTCACAAATCATTCACAAACTGATCAATTTCCTTATCTACACGTGAAGTTGGCAGGGAGGTCAGAGAGGATGGAAGTGAAGACTCCTTACTCTCCAGTGGACAGTGGGCAGAGGCTGTCGCAACCACTCCATCCAAAAGCCAATTCATCTTCAGAATTTCCTGAGGACAGCTTGTAATTCAAAGGCCACAGTCCCCTTGACAGGGCACTGAAAGAGGGTTTTGTTTTCCACAAAAAGGGAAATTGAGGTTTTTGTGGTAAAAGAGAAGGATGTAGAATCAGCCACGTAATGGTTTATTCACAGCTTGACCCCTCCCCAAACCCACAGAGATATTGGAACAGAGACTCCTCTCTGTCATGAGTCATGCAGACGTGCACAGGCCTGGTGGACTTAGGAATGAAAACACCAGTTGGCCCAGTGTGTACAAGCACTGGGGACAATGATGTGATTCAAGGATGAGGCGTTCAGTCCCTTGACTATAATGTGGAGAGACAGGCCTGAAGACAGGGTTGTCTGGGTCTAATAGAGCCGACAGGTCCTCTCAGAGGCCGGAGCGGCTATCACTTTGGGGGCTTGTCATTTGAGCTCATCACAGCTGACTTTTCCACTGCCATCCCCAACTTCCAAATTAATTATTTACTTACCAGAGATTCAGCTTGGCTATGTCAGATGGAAATAGCAGGGGTGTAGTTGTAGGTCACATGGGAGGGCATTTAAACAGAAAGAGAAGATGCCATTCAGACCATGACCACCTCTGACAGAGACGGAAGCTGCTCGGTACTCTTAAACGGCTCTATGATCCTTATACCTTTTTTCCTCATCTAGCTCTGGAAACAGAAACAGAGGGATGCACTGATCCCAGAACCGCCCCCTGAGAGTTGTTTTTTGATTGAATTCTTTCTTGTCCCAAAATCAGAATCCTGGGGGGGCAGGGGGGGGATGTGTATTCTCTGGTTCTGGTTTGTCAGGGTTTTTAAAGGGTCCTGAGCGGCTGGGAGGCCCAGCACAGGAGGGGCTCAGCCATCACTGTGAGCTCTGTTTGCTGGCAGAAGGACAGGTGTTAAGTTACATGTTTAGAGAGTGTGAACGCCAGGAAGGGACCTGGTGGGTGCCAGCCAAAGCAGCGAGGTCAATACCTCCTTCTGTACCAGCTCTTCCTGGAGACCAAAACAACAAGCCATCCTTTGGCTTCAGGTTCCTGAAAAGACCTGAACTGTTCTTGTTTACTGTTCTAAGAGGCTGCACAGCTCTTTTTTTTTTTTTTTAAGTAATTTATTTCGTTGAATTAAAGACTTCAGAAAGGCAACAGTACATGAAGTAAGGGCTAAACAGGACATGTTTACAGAGCCCTTATCTTTAGCAGTAAGGGTTTAAATAAATGCAACGTCCAAGATGGTTGCTTCTGTTGAAGGTGCAAGGGTGAGAAACAGCACTCTATGCATGTTGGAAACATCTTTACTTATTTATATGTCCTGACACAGGTTTTGGGTTTTCCTCCTTCACTGGATGCCTGCTCAGCACACCAAATTTGAGTGGGGAGGAGATTGCGATTGTATATAAGCAGAAGACAGCAGGGGCTAAGGGCAGGCAACCTCTTCAGCCAAGTTGCAGCACGCTAAAGAAAATAAAATCTCAGAGCCCTGCTCATCTTCAAGGAGCAGTAAGGTAAATTCCAAGAAGACCATATTTAGATATGAATTTCAACCAATTCTATTCTCTTAATAAGGCTATGTGATCATCTATTTGAATAGTAATTGGGTTTCTTAGGAGAAGGCAATGGCACCCCACTCCAGTACTCTTGCCTGGAAAATCCCGTGGACGGAGGAGCCTGGAAGGCTGCAGTCCGTGGGGTCGCAGAGTCGGACATGGCTGTGCGACTTCACTTTCACTTTTCACTTTCATGCACTGGAGAAGGAAATGGCAACTCACTCCAGTGTTCTTGCCTGGAGAATCCCAGGGATGGGGGAGCCTGGTGGGCTGCCGTCTATGGGGTCGCACAGAGTCAGACATGACTGAAGCGACTTAACAGCAGCAGGTTTCTTAGGTCAGTTCTGAATCTAAATCCTCCATGCAGAGTCCAGCATTGTATGCACAGTCCCACACCACGTTATTCATCAAGTAGATCTAGACAGTCCCAGCTCAAAACCTAAGAATGCATAACTCACAAATACATATATCTACACACACCCCAGCCAATGGAATTTGGTGATAAAGAAAACATGTCAAAATAGGATCAGACATGGCATAAGGAAGAGGGAAAGAAGTCTAACCAGACATTATTGAAATTCTGACTCTTATTAAGGCAAGAAATCAGAATGACAATGATGATTCTATAAGAATCTATGAGTCTAAACAGACATGGAACATTTTACTTTATATGGGTGACACATTGACCAGGTAAGCAGTCTTATCCTCACATTCGACAGATGAGGAAAATGAGAGTGGGAGACCGTGTGTTTATAAGCGGCAGAAACAGGACCTGACCAAGGTCTGCCTGATTACAGTCAGTTTCAACTCTTTCTGCAGTTCATAGAGAATATAAGAATGTGTGTGTGTGTGGAGGGTGTGTGCACACGTGCACACACATGTGGATGCTTGAGAGAGAGATTCTCAATTCCTATAATCACTGTAACTCCATTCAACCCAGGGTCTTGGTCGAGTAGAGTAAAATATACAACCAATATGATCAGGATATTAATTAATAGGTCAAAATTTTTCTAAGGTTGGTCAGATGAAGATAAACCCAGAGCCAGAACCCAGGTCTCTTGGCTCCTGATTCAGGGCTCTTTAAGCCACTGAACAAGGGTCTTCCCCAGAAGGACTGTAACAATCTCAAAAACTTTTTGGAGGACCTATTTTCTGTCAGGAACATATCAATTAAACAAGTGGTTCCTTTCTCTCCTGTGGGCATGCAGAAAAAGCAGGACTTTTACAAGCCTAACAATCTAGGATGGCCTTACTGACTGGCTTGGCCAATAGAATGTAGCAGAAGTGACATTTATTCATTCTGAGACTAGTATATAAGAAGTCTCAAAGCTCCCACCCAATTCTTCTAGAAGGATATTGGGGGGAAAATCCAGCTATGCTGAGACTGACATGCTGTGGAGAAACTCAAGTCAGCCATATTGAGGGGCTGTGTGTGGAGAAAGCAGCTCGAAGACGGCCCCAGCTACACCAGGCATCCTAGGCCAGGCACCAGAAGTGCCCAGCAGACACAACGCAGAGAAGAGAGAGACCCAGCCAACAGCTAGAGACAGTCACAAAATCCCGGAACGCATGCTGCCCCAGCCACTCCAGATGAGTTCCAGGCCACTGAAGAGCAGAAATGAGCCATCTCTACCATGCTCATCTACAACATGGAGAGCACAGTAGAATAAAAGGGCTATAATTTTACTGCCACTAAGTTTCAGGGTGGTCTGTTACACAGCAGCTAAACTATGAGAACAACTTCTATCTCCAGCAAAAAGGGCTCCTAGCATGATCCAAGCATCTAGAACACACGGGACCATCTGAGCCTTTTCTTCCCCAGCCACAGCCACAGCTTTCTCATCCACCTCCTTGGTGACCCTCTTGGGCCACTGGGCAATGCTGAAAAGAAAAGAATCAGTTAAAAGTCTAAAAAAAGAATAGAGGCAAAACAGGTAGCAGATGTCAAATGCCCTCCTCTTGGTAGGCAGAAGCGATACATAAGAGGCTCTTGGATGCAGAGATCAGGCAACACAAGTTGTGAGCATGTAGAAAGTTTCTGAAAAAGGAGGTTCGGAAAAGGCATGTGATAAAGGAGACAACTGGAGAAAAGAAAACCCTGAGTATGAGAGGCATGAGGTGGGCTCCTCATTGCTTTCCTCCCCCAGGCCCTTTGCACATTTCCACGTCAAAGCTCACACCGTGCTCCCCAGACTCTCCCTGGCTCCATCATTCAGGATGGAATTGAATTCACTCTCTGCATCCTCAAGGACTCCAGCAAAATCTCTCCTTCTCTAACAGCCTACTGATTGACATCTCTCTTATCTTTCTTCTTAGTTTCCCATGTTTGTCTTCTCCCTACAACTGGAATAAAAATTGAGGGCAGAACCTACGTTATTAGGTTGGTGCAAACGTAACTGTGGTTTTTGCGTTGTTGAAATTTGCCATTTGATATTAGAATACATTCTTAATTACTGTGGTTTCTGTTATACATCATTTAATGTGAAGTCCTTGCTTTAAGTTTTTGCTAATGAATTATTACTTGCTGTTTATTTTATACGTATTTTTGACTATGGAAATGATGTTAGACAAAAAAGCAAATTCGAGGGATTTTCTTATTTGAGTTCATAATGGGTTGTAAAGCAGTAAAGACAACTTACAACATCAACAACACATTTGGCCTGGGAACTGCTCATGAACATACAGTGCAATAGTAGTTCAAGAAGTTTTGCAGAGGAGATGAGAGCCTTAAAGATGAGGAGTACAGTGGCCAGGCCATTGGAAGGTGACAGCAACCAACTGAGAATAATCATGGAAGCTGATCCTCTGACAACTACATGAGAAGCTGCCGAAGAACTCAATGTCAACCCTTCTAGGGTCGCTCAGCATTTGAAGCAAATTGAAAAGGTGAAACATCTCAGTAAGTCGGTACTCCAAGAGCTGATCACATGTCACAAATATCGTCATTCTGAAGCGCTGTCTTCTTATTCTATGCAACAACAGTGGACCGTTTCTCTGTATGAATGACGTGTGATGAAAAAGTGGATTTTATACGACAACCAGTAGCAACCAACTCCGTGGCTGGACCAATAAAAAGCTCCAAAGCACTTCCCAAAGCCAAGCTTGCATCAAAAAAAGGGTCATGGTCACTGTTTGGTGGTCTGCTGCCATTCTGATTGACTACAGCATTCTGAATCCTGGCAAAACTGTCGCATCTGAGAAGTGTGCTCAGCAAGTCAGTGAGATGCACCAAAAACGGCAACACCTGCAGCTGGCATAGGTCAACAGAAAGGGCCCAATTCTTCTTCTTGACACTGCCCACAGATGGCACACCTAATATGAATACATTGCTTCCCTCACATTCCACAGTACCGGGTCCAGATCTGAACTAGTCCTATTCAGTATGTCTCCAGGGACTAAAATGTAGCACTACCCATACACCAGGGCAAGCTCCAGCCTCTCTACTCCATGTGTGCATGCTCAGTCACTCAACGGTGTCCGACTCTGCGACCCCATGGACTGTAGCCCACCAGGCTCCTCTGTCCATGGGCATTCTCCAGGTTGCCATGCCGTCCTCCAGGGGATCTACCCAACCCAGGAACAGAACCTGAGTCTCCTTCATTGGCAGGCAGATTCTTTACCACCGCACCACCTGGGAAGCCCCCTCACTACTCCAGGTTTCTGCAAATGTTTCCTGATGTGTTTTCAAGAACTTAACTCACATGGATGCATGGCTAAAGTTCACTTCATAAGTAGGCTTCTGGAAAGACAGGTCTACACTACAGTTTCTGCATCCCTTCTTCATAGGCTTCTGATACCACAACTTCAATGGAAACACTCTCCCAAAAGTCAGTGACCAATGTTGCCAAAGCCTGTGCTACATAAAGCATGCACTCCTGTGGCTCTTGGGATTTCTTCTATACTGGTCCCATCACTCTTCGTAAATGTTTTTCTTCTCCTTATCTCTCAAGTGCCTATAATCCCCAAGGTCTTTCTACAACCCTCAGACTCTACAAGTTGCTCCAGGCAAATTAAACCACACCCATGATTTCCCTTGAAACTGGAAACTCAACAGGAATCAAACACCTTACCATTCTTTCTCCTAACCAGCTCTTCTTTATGAATGTAATATCCATTTACTTAGGAGATAAATTCCATCTCCTCATTCAACAACTAAATCCTATTAGCTGGAGTCCCACAGATTCTACTTGCTTAGTGCCTTGTGAATCTATTTACCTCTGATGACGTCCCCTGTCACCAGTGTGTTTCAGGTTTTTATCACTTCTCACCTAGATTTATGTCAAAGGCCTCCAACCTCTCTCCCCTATGATCTACTCTCCACACAGCTCTCCATGTGACCTTTCCAGAATGTAATTCTGTCCAGGTCGTTCCTGAGTCTAAAATAAATCAGAATTTTCAGGATAAAATTCAACCTCCTTGTACACAAGAACCAAGAACAGTGATTCAAAGTGAGCTCTAGAGCCAGACTACAAGGGTTCAATTCTAACCTCCTCCTCTTCCTAGTTCTTATGCCTCCGTTTTCTCAATTATACAGTAGAATTAAGCTATCTCCTAGGTTTTTATGGGGATTTCATGAAGTAAACAGGTGAAGGGCTTAGAACTCTATCCAGCATATAGTAAGGATGCAACAAATATTATTTAGTTCCTATCTGCATTCTTCCCATTGCTCAGCCCTCATCACTGCTCCCAACTCACTTTGTGTCATGAATACAAGCAGAACTACTTGTATTTCCTCTAATCAAACCTGTGTTTTACGACACAGGCCTGTATCCAGGCCATTCTTCCTTTGTGGGATGTCCATTCTTCTCCTGAGTCCAAGTGCTTCCTCTTGTCCCGCAAAACTTTGCTCCAAGGGTTACCTTTCTTTCCATCCCTGAAGCTTTCTGTTCACTGCATTTAGTATATTCTTTTGTAATTTCTACTTTATTTGCCTGTCTTTCTCAATTTTGTGTGATTCTTTTCATTTTTATTGATGTATAGTTAATATACAATATTATACAAGTTTCAGATGGACAGCAGAGTGATTCACAATTTTTAAAGGGTAGGTCCAGTTATAGTTATTATAAAATATTGGCTATATTCTCTGTGTTGTACAATATACCCTGTGGTTTATTATTCTATGCACAGTTTGTATTTCTTAATCTCTTACCCCTATTCTTTCCCTCTCTCCTTCCCTCTCCCTACTGGTAAGCACTAGCTTGTTCTTTACTTCCATAAGTCTGTTTCTTTTTTGTTATATTCACTCATTTTTTGTATTTTTTAGATTCCACATGTAAGTGATATCATCAAATACTTATCTTTCTCTGTCTGACTTACTTCACTTAGCATAATACCCTCCAAGTTCTTCCATATTGTTGTAAAAATGAATGGCAAAATTTCATTCTTTTTTATGGCTGAGTAATAGTCCAGTGTGTGTGTGTGTGTGTGTGTGTGTGTGTGTACCACATCTTTATCCATTCATCTGTTAATAAACTCTTAGACTGTTTCTATATCTTGGCAACTGTAAATAATACTGCTATGAACGCTGGGGTGCATACATCTCTTCAAATTGGTATTTTAATTTTACCCAGATATATAGCCAGCAATAGAATTGCTGGATCATATGGTGGCTGTTTTTAGCTTTTTGAGAAATCTCCATACTGTTCCCTACACTGGCTATACCAATTTACATTCCCACCAACAGTGTATAAGGGTTCCCTTTTCTCCACAGCCTTGCCAACATTTGTTATTTGTGTTCTTTTTGATGATATCCATTCTAACCAATGTGAGGTGATATCTCATTGTGGTTTTAATTTGCATTTCTCTGATGATTAATGATGTTGAGCATCTTTTCATGTTCCTGTTGGCCATCTGTATGTCTTCTTTGGAAAAATGTCTATTCAGGTCTTCTGCCCATTTTTTAAATTGGTTTGTTTGCTTGTTTGAAGTCAAGTTGTATGAACTGCTTATATGTTTTGGATATTAACCCCTTAGCAGTCACATCATTTGCAACTATTTTCCTTTATTCAGTAGGTTGTCTTTTCACTCTGTCTATGGGTTCCTTTGCTCTGCAAAAACTTTTAAGTGTGTCTGATTTGTTTTTAATTTTATTTCCTTTGCTTTAGGAGACACAGCCAAAAAAAATGTTGCTGTGATTTATAAAAGTTTGTGTGATTTTTGAAGGAAGATGACACATCTTGGATTTTATATTCTTAATATTGAGGGCAATGACTGCCTCAGAATCTGAACTTATTCATTGTTAGTGGAATAGATAAATGACCACTATGGGACATTACTAGCAGGTACCCAGATGCACCTTAAATTTGACTACTTGCACTTAAAACAATGCACTTTTCAATCATGTATACCTTCTGTGATTTTTAATAGACTGCAAATAAATTTAGCACAGAGAAATGTGATATCAAGAGAGACGACCTGTTCTGAGAACCACAAGTTTCTAATAGTGAACAGCCACTAAATATCCCAAAGGTTTCACTTTGCCCTAATCCCTGACTGGCCTGCTACCTGGAATAAATCAGACAGTACCACACTGGAGTTTTAAGGAAGTAGCCAAGCTGCACTAATGTGATCACAAGGAGAAGAGGAGCATGACTCAGTCTCTCAGATTCAGCATATTCCTAAGCAATGAGTCTTGAATGAGAGAAGAGAAGATTCTGGTTTCTTCCTGAGATAGCCTTCATTCATTCTGTAGATGGACTTCATAAGTGGCAACATAACAAATGAGAGACTGTATGAATAGTACTTCTAAGGATCTCCCCTCAAATCAAGTCTCTTTTTTTACCAGGTATAAGTGATCTGGGTTTCAGTTTAGGGTCTTAGAGAAGTGTTACCAACTCTTTAGTATAGCTTCTGTGTTAAAAGGCAGGGTTACAAAGAGGAATACTTTAACCCAAAAAGGGAAAAAGCATCTAAGCCCAGAACTATACACCACTGGAAAGGGTACTCACAAAGCACAGACAATGGCAGCTAAGTGTCCACTGGGAATAGCAGCATGGTCCATTTCACCTATAAGAATTCAATTCTAGGAAGGTGGTCAAGATTTCACATTTAGGGTGTTTTGAGACCTTGGTGACAACATAATAGGAGTTGCTTAAATGAGTCTTGTTCTCATTAGGGTTGGAGGGAACATTCTAGATACCTCAAATCATATAGTTGCCAACTACTAACAGAGCTCATACAAAGAAAGTATCTGCCAGCTATCCACTCTCCTGAACTCAAAGGTGATTCCTGCCATTCAGCGCAAAAGCTGCCTCTAGAACAGCAAGTTTCTCATCTAAATGCATCTTTGTGAGACACAGAAGACATTCAGCAACAAATTCTTAAATGCTTTCAAATGAAAACGAAATGATGATAAGGCCCTTGAAGACAGGAACCTCAACAGATAGCATTTATCATAATCTCTACCCCAAAGTAGATTACACAGGACACTGACAGTGGGAAAAAAAAAGTAAAGGCTTGTTTTTCTTTGGGAAATCAAAATATATACAAACACATACATTTCCATATATATCCTGACCAAATATATGAGTCAAATGTATTGGGTTGGCCAAAAAGTTCATTCTAGTTTTTCCATTACTCAATTTTATGGTCAACCCAACATTTAACACTTCCTGAGAGCTCAAACACTGAGTAACTCAAACTAAACATGCTTCATTTAGGATCTGAAAAGTGAGACTGAAGCATGCTTAGACTGTTAAAAAAAAAAAAAAAAAAGCTGTTAACATGTTCTATTCTTGCACTTGAATAATGCTTTCAACTTTCCAAGATCCTCTGATAGCCATCACCTCCACACCCCCTCCTCCTCACTAGGATCAATGGTAAAGGGATTTATCTCCCCAGTTGACCCCAGAATGTGAAAGCAGAAACCAGAGTGGGAACATGGCTATCATACAACAATTTGGCTAGGGCCTTTCACCTTGGACCCTTCTTCTCGTATTACGCCAAAAACAAGTTATGGAACAGAGCAGACAATAGTGGTTTGAGGCATTTGTTAAAACTAGGCCTCCAGAAAATCTTTGTTTACCTTAAAAATTGAATAAATTTCAAGTATAGTTCATTTGAAAGCAAGCATATCATGAAATTTAAAAGCATTACTATTACATACTACTGTAATATTAAGACCTCTAAACTGCAAATGGGGGCTCATATAGCATCATGATTAAGAATATGAACTTTCAAATCAGATAACCTAACTTCAAGTAGTCACACTCTTATACACTTGTACTTATAACTTATATTCTCCTACACTTTGTTAAGCTATCTAACCTCCCCAAGCCACAGTGTACTTATCAGCAAACTAGGAATAATAAGACTTAACCTCTTGGAGCTGTTGGGAGGAATACATATAAATTTGTATGTAAAGGCCTTAACTCGGTGCCTAATATACAAAATTTAAGAGGTAGCAATTAACATTAGCTTATTCATAATCTCTTTTAGTAAGTTCCAACTTCAGGCCCTACAACAAAGCAAAGTTTCTACCTCCCTCAAAAAGAAAATAATAGGTATCTAGGACTATCGGAATGAACTAAAGCCCAAAAGCTTGAAATGTCACTTACAGATTACTTTGTAACAATTCACATTAGTTAGTTGTTAAAGTTGAAAATTTAGATAAGAATTTCATGAAGTTTTCACAGGGCTCCTAAACTGACAGAAGAGAAAGTCCCTCCTGAACTAAAAAGCCAAAAAAACTTCAGAGGGGAAGGAATCTTCCAGAGACCTACTCAAGGTTCCATGAAGGTACCCAGTTCTGATTTCCTCCAGGCTGAGAACCAGGAGAGACCCACCCCCTTTGAAGCTTCTCACACCTCCCTCCCCACCCCCAGCCACCATCACCCACCCCCAGCAACCTTTCTAACCATAGATTTCTAAGTAAAAAAGGAAATCGCCTAAAATTGAAACTACTTTGGTCTATTATTGGCTTTGGTGGATGTGGGAAGAAAATAGAGGAGGGGTAGGGTAAGACAGGCTGATGAAAATACTCTGAGTCATCACTTCCTGGAAGAGGTGGCAGTGAACACAAAGTCGGCCGGGGAGTCAGGGGGTTGAGGTGGGTCCCGGCTCTGCCACAACCTCATCAGGCACCATGGGGACGTCACTCAACTCCTGTGAGTTGCCCTCTGGAAATGACAGTCACAGCCTTACCAGCTCTACCTTCTTGTCGTTCATAACTACCAGCGCTGCTCACAGCCAGCCTGGAAACCTAAGGGAACTTGCACTCCTGAGCACAGAAGCCTCCCTCACAAGCAAGAGCAGGCAGGACCCAGCAAGGAGGAGGAGCAGCTGGCTCTAGGTCAAGAACCAGCTGTTTTACTTCCTAACCACTTTCCCACACCCAGACTCTTCCATCCATGCACACACGGCACCTCAGCCTTGCTAATATAATTCCCTGGGCAGTGCAGGGTAACCCCACTAGCAAACAACACCCTGGGATAGCCTGACTACTAGGGTAGCTGCAATCACTTTATATTCTATCTTACATGTAAGATTATGTATAAAAGTATTCACTAAACTGTGAGCAGACAGACAGTTTTAAGATATAGGTTTTAAAAGAAAACAACCTTAACAGTAATAAACAAAAGTTGCACTTTGCATTGGAATCACCCGTTCATGCACCTGCATACCTTTGAGAGGCAGGTCTGGCTTTCTTTTCATTTGTTTGATGCTAACTCCTATGGGCAGCTTCTAAACCCTCCATCTAAGGCAGGTCCTGATGACCATGTGCTGGATGAGTGAGTGAAGAAATGAATGCTGAGCTGCCCAAACAAGGAGGCAAGGGAGGATGACGCACTACACTGCTCCTTGAACTCTAGTCACACTGGCTTCCTGGGTAATTTAATAATATTCTCTCACATTCGTGTTCTCTCTCTCCATCTCCGGCTCCCACCCCAAAACATTAGGCAGTCTGACTGAATAGCACTCAAAATATTTTCTCATTTAGAGAAGAAAACAGGAATTTGCCACTTGTCTGCTTCTATTCTGTTGCCTGTCAGCCTTCAGCAAATATTTCAATCCTGGGCCTCTGCCTGCTGCTAACCTTTCTCCTTTAACCTTTGGCCCTGCCCCCTTCAAATCTTTCAGGTTTTACCTTCTCATCTTTCCAGCTTAGACACTCCACCCCAGAGCTGACTTCTCTACTATGTTCAACCAAAAGGAGATACCGCAACACCCTTAAAATGATCAGAGTCAAAAGAAAGCTCCTGTGATCTGCTCACATGATCAAAAGATGATTAGACACATCGGCACATCATTGTGGTGAATGGGACTCTTCCTGTAACTGGGCTCCGATTCTCACTGGCCTAAATGTGGCCTCCAAACCTTCAGAGCCTTATTTCTACTCTAGCCACTTCTAAATGCTAACCACCTCAAGAGGGCAGGTCACTGAGGTTAGAGGCTCAAGGGTGGCTGTCAGATGTACACAGAAGATGCATATCAGGTCCACCAGGGCACTGAGGATGCAGAGCTCCTGGTGAACTTTTCTTCACGTTCGCCATCTCCCAACCATTGCAACTCCAGCTAATCGCCCCCTACCCCGCATCCCACGGTTGGGACCACTAGCACTCACCATTTTCCCAAACTTGTCTGTGTCCACCAGTATGTGAGCTGTGCTATTCTTAAGTATTTCTGCAAAACTGGGGGGAAGGTGAGGAATACTGAAGGACCTTTTTTTTTTTTTTCTTGCAATGACCAGTCTGCTGTCTAATAGCACTCCTTTGAATGTAATTAATTGTGCTGTCTCTTGGTTCATTAGAAATGAGAACCCCAGGTCCCAGCCAGCATAATGCAGGGTAAATCATGTTTAAGTAACCACATAACTAGTGGGTCAGTTTTATGTTTTGTCTTGGCTGCAACCATTATTTAGCTGAGTACTCAAAGTGCCTGTCAGCGAGGCTTTCATGTCAGGTAAGTATTACAAGACAAATGTTTTCTCTCTTCTCCACCTCCATTTCCAGTCTCTCTTTTCTGATGCTGCATGCACAGGGCAGCTAGGAAATAAAGGCTCCTTTATCTGATCCTCCTAGACCAGAGCCATGGAGGTTCAGGAGGATTCAAGAGAGAAGGACCAAACTGTGCTAAGATGGGCCAAGCAAACAGGCAGGCAGACTCCCATCCAGTGGCAATGGAAGGCCACAGTAATCAAGTGTCCTGTCTCTTTTTCAGCACCCAGCATTGTTTTTTTCCAGACTGTCACTGGTTGGCCATGTGATCTTTGCCAAATCACGAGACATTCTGATCTGGACTCTGTCCTCATCTGTAAAGGAAAGATTGCTCTGATGATCTTCAAGGTCTCTTTCAGCTTTAATATTTTTTATGTGTATCCATCGAGCACTGGGAAGCAATTTGACCCACTCAGATAGATATGGAGAATGCCCCCTACAGTATAAAAAAGGATCTTCTGAAGAGATGAAAGCACCAACCTTTTTATAGCCCTAGTCTGCCCAGTATAAAGGAAAGTAAGAGGAAAAGAAGGAAAAAGCAGGATGTCCTTTTTTCAAAAGGGAAATTTAGGCGCAGGGTGGCAACATCACAGAGAGAATAAATTACTGGTGCGACTAGATATAAACACAGAAGAACTCGAACTTTCGTCCCAGATTCTTATCCTATTATATAAACTTTCCCATAGGATGGCCTTATGATAAGCAAAAGGAGCATTTCTGCTTTTTAATTTTTGTAGATTTGTGTTTGCCACTTTCCCTAGGATGCCAATCTGGAAATCCCAGAAGTCTAGCACGAGAGCCCTTCTGACCACACACCCTACACAATCTTCCATCTTCCACACTCCCTCAGGGGCAGACTTCAGTGGTCACTCGGTGATGATAACCAATCCTTCCATGCATGACATCCAGAACTTTGTTCGTCCCATCCACGGAGCATGTGTTGTTCATTATGCATCGCTTGTACTCCAAGGAAGCTCCCTGAAGACAGGGGTAATGGAGGTCACGCAGCCTTTAGATCCCTACAGCATCCAGTACACCACTTGTCTCCAGCAGGCTCACCGGAAACACTTGTAGAATGAATGGAGGTGGAACAACAATATCTTTGACATAGAACTTTGTGGTCACACTGGAGACACACACCTCTCTTGGCTTTTAACTAGGATGTAAACTGCCCTAAATATGCTCTGCCTCTTTCAGAACACACACCACCAATTAAGAACTTGGAAGCTGAAGCGATGATGGGAGACTCAGAGGAGAAGTAAGGGACAGGAGCACAAAAAGGCTTGGAGACACTGACTAGGAATGTCCAAAAATAACATAGGAGCTCCCAGGATTCCCCTCCCAAGCCCAGAGCCCAATCAAGGCAGCCCCCCAGATATCTATTTCAACAGCACACCAACATATACATACATATCCACTCAGACACTCTCTCACGTACACACGTCCAGACACCATCCAGTTGGCAAACAAGTGACAGTATGCAAATTATTAGAAGCCACAAAGATCTGCTTCAGTGCAGAGCCCAAACAAACAAGGAACAATTTTGCAAGTGGCCACAGATGGCTTAGCTTCTCTCCTTAC
Organism: Bos mutus; assembly: GCF_027580195.1. Classification (NCBI taxonomy): domain Eukaryota; kingdom Metazoa; phylum Chordata; class Mammalia; order Artiodactyla; family Bovidae; genus Bos; species Bos mutus. The sequence goes on along the minus strand of NC_091640.1, from coordinate 44,427,129 downwards.
AATGGACACTAACGAGATTTGCCATAACTAATTCATTCTTTCACACCATTGCCCTAATTCATTCTTTCACACCTGCCCTCAAAAGGTGGGGGAAATTCCCCATCATGGCCATACGCATTTTGTTCCTTTCTAACACATGAAAAGTGCAACTTGTTCCTCCTCATTGTGTAGGGGAAGTTCACATTTAAAGGAGTTTAAAAAAAGTTTCAGAGGAGGTGACGGGGGAAGCAAACATATGCTGGATTTTCTTTCCCTTTTCACCTCTTTACAGAAGGGGTAGAAAAGCTCCTCCTATACTGAGCTGGAGGCGTCCCAGGTGGCGCTAGTGGTAAAGAACCTGCCTATCAATGCAGGAGACATCAAGAGACACAGGTTTTATCCCCGGGTCGGGAAGATCTCCTGGAGGAGGGCACGGCAATCCACTCCAGCATTCTTGCCTGGAGAATCCCCATAGACAGCGGAGCCTGGTGGGTTACAGTCCATAGCACTGCATGGAGTCGGACATGACTGAAGTGATTTAGCACACACGCACATGCTGAGCTGGAGAACTCAGTAGTAGCAGAGGAACGGGTGCAAAGCATAGCAGAAAGCAAAACAGTGAAATAGATAATTGGAAATAAAACTCCACGGCAAAATGCTGGATTTGGAACTTCTGTAGACACCTCAACCTCTTCTGGAACTTTCTAATCATCTTTTCATAAGTGTCCCTATGCGACTCCATGGACTGTAGCTCACCAGGCTCCTCTGTCCATGGGGATGCCATGCCCTCTACCAGGGGGATCCTCCCAACACAGTGGGTTGCCATGCCTTCCTCCAGGGATCTTCCCAACCCAGGGATCGAACCAGGTCTCCCACATTGGAGGCAGATTCTTTACCATCTGAGCCACCAGGGATACAAGTATCCCTAACACACAGTCAATGGATTCTTAAGAAAGCGACTGAGCTTCTCTAAGTCACAGGAATCAAAATGTTTGAGGCCGTTCCTTTTCACCTGCTGAAGGCTGCTCAGGCCTCCTCGGTGTGACAGCGAAAACCAAGGGCACTTTCTGTCTTCACTGTGTGCTGCGGTAGGCCTCTGTCTCTTGTCCACTCTGGGCCCACTTCCCTCCAATGCTGTTATATTTTGATTTCCTAAGGCAGCTCTCCACAGACCCCCCAGCTCTCTGCTCCCCAGTGTGGGGGTGGATGGTATCATACCTTTTTTGTCCCATTCAGGAAGAAGTCGGATTCCTCATCTGCTCTTCCAAGGTTTTCCTGCACTCTGGATTTCCAGGTAAACCCTGCAGGCCAGCCCAACGGGTTCAAGGCATACAATGAGCACCCTGCCCCCAGGACCATGGCTCAGAAATACCCAAGCTGCTTTTCCCTCCTTTTGAACTGTGGTGTTGGAGAAGACTCTTGAGAGTCCCTTGGACTGCAAGGAGAGCCAACCAGTCCATCCTAAAGGAGATCAATCCTGAATATTCATTGGAAGGACTGATGTTAAAGCTGAAACTCCAATACTTTGGCCACCTGATGTGAAGAGCTGACATTTGAAAACCCCCTGATGCTGGGAAAGATTGAAGGCGGGAGGAGAAAGGGACAACAGAGGATAAGATGGTTGGATGGCATCACCAACGCAATGGACATGAGTTTAAGTAAACTCCAAGAGTTAGTGATGGACAGGGAGGCCTGGCGTGCTGCAGTCCATGGGGTCACAGAGAGTCAGACATGACTGAACTGAACTGAACTATATCCTCTGCTTCCAACAAGATCCATTCAAGCCTCCTGTTTCTCCATCCTTCTCTGAACTATTCACACACCCCAGCATCTGGGACAAAATTACCATCCTGCTTGGACCCAACCTCCCCAACAAGAGGTGAAGCTCAGAGCCTTCTCTGAAGGCCAAACAAGTCCATATAAACTGAGAGGAATGACTCTGCATCCTTTTGCCTGCACAGGTACCCACATGAGTGCCCTCCTTTTTCGTTGTTTGTCATCATTCACATCAACTATCACAGAATATGCCTACTTTTTTCTCAAATAAATATGTAGTTTATACTCATAGGTGACTACTTCAAAACTATGCATGTTATGAAAGTAATAATTAGGTCAGGCCAAGCCCATATATTAATATGTCTCCTAGTTACATGAATCAGTATTTGTATGGCAATTTACTGGAATATGAGAGTTGGAAAAGACTCCAGTATCTTCTGCTTCGTTGCCTTCACTTCAAGATGGGACTCCTAAGAACAGAGGCAGTGAGGAAACCCAGGTGGTTAGGGGCAGAGACTAATCTGCTTCTCGGTTATGAGTCTATTGCATCGTATACAATATCTATCTGCCCAGAGGCCAGACACACACACACACATACATGCAGGTACACATAACACTGAATACTCACAAACACACACACACCAAACCATACCACCTTCTTAGGGCTCCCCAGACAGAGCTCCTCAGAGAGACCATGACGACAGAAGGACGTGGCTGTGCATCCTCTCTGATGTTCTCCAGGCCTCGCTAGGATCATTTCCTAAACATATGTCTTCCTCTCCAGCTCTTTGCCTCCACTGTCCACAGGGCGAACCCCCACAACTGGGTTGTCCTCTTTGGAGAAAGAGAAGCTCCAAGGACCAGCAACTGTCTCCCTGGGCTTAACGAGATGAGCAGAAGCAGCTACTGACACACACACAGTAGTTGGGCCCCGATGGAGTGGGTTCTGCCGCAGGCCTAACATCAGAAGCAAAGGTCAGCTGTCATTTAGAAATGAAGCCAGAAGGAAAGCCAGGCATCCAGAAGTTCAGCACCTGCTCCTCCCAGGAGGTGGAGGGGGCACAGCTGGTCCAGCCTGCGGCAGCCCTTCCCAGATCCACCTGCATGGCTGCCCCCAAGGGGATGTGAGCAGTGATTTCCACACTGGTAGAAAGCCATCAGTCCCTCGGGTGGAGCAGTAAGTACTTCTGAGAGGTCCAGGACCCAAAGCCAAGCTCATCCAGGAGCACCCGCTTTCTCAGCAGCCACTCCATCCTTCTCCTGTACTGGTTGCCTGGACTGAGGGAGCCTTGCAGAGGCAGCCCTTCTCCCAGCCCATAAGCGTAAACAATTCCCCTGCCACCACCCCCCCACCCCCCCGCACTGTTTCTTTCAGCCGCTGTCCTTCTCTCCCTCCGTTTCCAGAGACCAGTTCTCACGTGGCCTCCACTCTTGTACCTGATCTGCCCCAGTACACCGCAGATTTCTACTTCCATCTTCTCCATTACCTTTTCTGGGTTCCGCTCCTTCTGCTAAAAGGCATGATGTGATTTTTTTCACGCCTCTGGCCAGCCTTGCTTTTCTCTCTTCTTCTTTCTATACGCAAAATCTCAAGGACAAATGCAATGCATAGGAAATGAAGAAAATACCTTTTATTAAATGAGTGAATGAGTGACTCAGTGATGCAGAAGAAAGGAAGCCCCGTGAGTGGACAGTTTTAGTATCAGCAGCGGCACTGAGGGCTGCTCAGCTCAGCTCTGTGACTCTTTGTTGGGGTCCCTTTCTCAAGTCTAGCAGAGCTTACTGTTCTGAAGTCAACATTCTCCTTTCACTATTTCCTCCTATTCCTCCTGCTTTCAGACCTCTGAGAACCGAAGCCTCAGGTGAAACAGAGCTAGAAAGGGACCCAGGCTAACTCAAAGTACAGCCTGAGTCAGCTGACAGAGCTGAGTACAGAGACCACTCTTCCTGGCCCCAGGCCCACTGCCCATGCATCCATGTCACCCAGCTTATGGACACCATCACATAGAACCTCTCTCACCTAATCCAGTGTGTCTACATGTCTTCTCTGGCTCTCTCTCTGAACTGATTCAGGCAAGATTTGTTTTTATTCATGGATTGTATTAGAAAGTGAAAGAGAGATCATTTAGTAAAAATTACTTCAGTTCATATAGTAAGGTTTTGAACAAGGACTTCATTGATATTTTCAAGTGCAAAGCTGACTTGATTGCTAAGTCAAGTCACTATATTTCTTATAATTCACATTAACAGGAGCCTACAATGTATTTTAAGATACTAAAATAAATATAGACACACACGCATTATAGGTTATCTTGGAAAATTCTATCTCCTCAGGAGGAAGCAAAAGAGAAGCCCCGGCCTCTCTCTCTCTGTTGTGTCTGTTTTATTTTATATTTCATTCTAGGCAGATCCTCCAGCCCCTCTGTGCTCTGGGTCATAATTCCAGCCTAACAGTGAAAGGAGGAAGGAGATGGTATGTTTAAAAACAACTTTATGGGGTTTCACCAATTTACAGAATTCATCCTGTGTTCATTCCCCGATCCATCATCTCATTACCATAAAGGAGCAAAACACATCCTTTAGTTTGGAAAGGGCTCTCACCCAGCAACACCCATGAGTGAAGGTTGGGAGCGTATGTGGCAAGTGAGGGCCAGGGGTGCAAGGCCAGAGGCCGGCAGGGTGCTCTGTGCACAGAGTTGCAGGACCACTTGAGAAGTTATCTCAGAACATCTCTGAAACCCGCCAAGAGGATTTTCACTCATCTTGTAGAGGGTGCCAGAAAAAGACAGCCAATACACAAGGTTCAGGAATAGAAGAGCTTATAAAACTTTCAGGAGGTGTGAACAAACAGTCCCTCTGAGTTCCCTGGAATCTAGCTAATCTGGTTCCAGTTTACAGAGAAACGGAAGCATGGAGAAGGCCCCTTGCCTGTGGGTCTTCGGGGGGTAAGGTTAGAAAGCAAGGATCTCAGGCCCCCACCTTAGGCTCAGTCCCGCTGATGCCCAAGTGAGGAGCTGCCTCAGGGTTTAGAGGGTGGACATGCTGGAATCCCAGCTTCCCGATCCTAAGACTGAGGCCAGGCCCTGGGGTTTTCTGTACCTCACTGCACACAACTGCAAAATGGGGATAAAACCACCTCCACTGCCATGGTGGGAAGGAGTCAGTAGATAGTGTGTGTCAAGTGCTTGGCAAGGTTCCCAGCTCAACAACAAAATGGTAGCTTTCATGGCCAATGGCTTTTCCTGTGATTCAAGTTTTCCATCAAAGAATGACTCTCTTCTGCCTCTGATGCACAGTTCATACTCTTCAGCAGGAAATCAGGAAACATAAGAAGCTGGACATCAAAAGACCTTCAAGCGAACATCCAAGGACAACAAGCCCTAAGCTTAAGCAACCAGTAAGATCTTGTGTGACCTACAAAATGAGGTGGGAACAGGAAGAAATACTTTTGCTAGTGATGGTTTTAATTTTTTTTTCTGTTTTGTTTTTTGTTTTTTCCACCCCTGGCAAAAGGATTAACATGCATGTTCTTAAACAAGGGGGTCCCCCATTTACAGCTGACAGCAGCAGCTGCAACCTCTGCCTCTCCTGCAGAATGGCAGGGAATCGAATCAAAAAGAAAAGCAAGTGGACAACCTTTCCTCCGGGAGCATGAAACACAATACCAGCCTCTCACCAAACCCAGCAGACCCCAGCTCTGATTGGAGGTTGCCTCGGAACAAAGGGAAATTGGTATTTAAAAAAAAAATCTTCTGAAAGCCAACTCAGCAGATGGTTTTTTCCTGGGCTCCATGAGAGGGGGATGGGGTGGGGAAGTAGGGGGAGGGGAAGGGTGCTGGGATAACACAACTGCCACCGGGATACAGATGACTGAGAAGTGACAAAGATGGGGAAAGAGGGCTGACCTCTTGCTCCAGAATTTCACAAAGGGCAATTACTCCATGTGGTGGTGACCTGGACTAGGCCACTAATCGTGCCCAACCTGCAGCTGCTGTTTATCACAGGCACGTCTGGGGCCTTTATCCAATGCTGGGGTAGAGAGGCTAGGGATGGGGGGATATGGGAGGAAGCCTGGAAAAGTTTAATTAGAGACCGCAGTTTGTTAATAATCTACTATAGGGCCGTTCTACAGAAAAGTCTTATATTTCCATTGCATTTTTAACATTTCAGAACCCTTTTACAACGATTCACTCAGATTATCTTCAAAGTAATGTGTAAGAAAGAGACACAGCATTAATGTCCTGTTAAATATGAGAAAAGAGAGATTCACTTGCTAAAGGCAGAAGAAGAAATCAAAACCAGAACCCCCAGCACAGGGTGGCCACCCTTCCCTCAAGTCTCAGGCCAGACAAGACTCAATGGAATCTTGTTTTGGAAGGGACCTTTGCCAAATCCCACATTTTCAGCCCAAACCAGGATATTTGAGAATATTTTTGTAAACAGCTCTAGATTAAGTCTCAGTGAGCCTATTATCCATCACCCCATGCTGCATGCACTGCCAGCCATCACTTCTTCCCAGGTCTCACTGTGGCCATGTCCTGCTGAATATTCTCCATCAGGGAGGTGGCTATGGGTCCAAGAAAGGAGCTGTGTGTCTCCCAGATGAAGCTACAACACCCAGGTTCACCCACAGCCTAGATCAAGGACATGCAGGAGGAGCGATTAGGTGGTCTGCATAGAACTCAATTATTCTCTCCTTGAGGAGGTAACAGCAGGACCAGCTAAAGTGCACCGTTCAGTGATGGCTTCCTACTGCCAGAAACCAGGAATCCGAGGGTCTGATGTAGATTTGAGTCTCCCCACTCCCTCTCCCCTGGTTGTAATCCTGGGAAACCCTGATTGAAAACCCTCAAAATCCCTCCCTCAGTCTTTAAAACAGGGAGGACTAACAGCTACTTCACGAAACCATCCCAAGAACAATCCAGAAAGAGGTGACAGTTGGGTGATGCCAATCTTTCATGAAGGTGCTGGGCAAATGAGACCGCTGCCACCAAATTCCCATACTGTGCACTATCTGAAGCACTCATTCTGACAGTCTTGTACTGTCCCAGGTTTTTCCCTAAATACTCTGAGATCAATTCCTCCAAATAAGAACTGTCTAAACCCTATGCAGCATTTATGCTGAACACACCATACAACTCTGTAGATTCATGCAGAATTTAGAAGCTTCAGCCCTGCTACAGTATATCTGGATGAGAGCACAGAAAAGACAGCATGATGAAAGGTTTTAGATGTTTCTTAAAAACCAATGCAAAATACACAGGGCTGACTAGGCAGAACCTATTTTGATTAAAAAAAAAAAAAAAAAAGAGAGAGTTTTTTTCCCCCCATAGAACTACCTTCACTGGCACAGAGCTAACAAGAACTTCTTTAATACCCAGGCCAGGAAATAAAGGATGCAACTTCTGTCCTCAGAGAGCTTACACTATAACTAAGAAGAAAATACCTTTGATAATGCACTTTTAAAATCTTTTTCACTAGATCCAAAAAGGCCACTATGTAATTGAGAAACCAGGTTCACAGATGGTGGAGAGCCATGTAGAGATGCCCCAGAAGGGCAACCACAAAAGAGGAACTCTTTTGTGAGAGGGCATCTACATTTCAAAGTGGCCCTATTTCTGTGTAGTCCGCAGACCCTAACCAGACCATCTGACTAATATTTGACCTAGATGCCTGTCTAGAACTATGCCCAAAGAAATGATAATAAGGATAATACAAACACCTACATTTTGGACCACTGTATGTAGGATGTATGGGCTTCCCTGGCAGCTCAGCTGGTAAAGAATCCTCCTGCAATGCAGGAGACCCAGGTTCAATTCCTGGGTTAGGGAGATCCCCATTCCAATATTCATGGGCTTCCCTAGTGATTCAGATAGTAAAGAATCTGCCTGCAATGCCAGAGACCTGGGTTTGACCCCTGGGTTGAGAAGATCCCCCTGGAGGAGGGCATGGCAACCCACTCCAGTATTCTTGCCTAGAGAATCCCCATGGACAGAGGAGCCTGGCTACAGTCTATGCAGTCACAAAGAGTGAGACACGACTGAGCAACTAAGCACAGCACACGTAGGATGTAATGGTTTAGACCCTCAAATATAGCAGAAGGCAATTCTAAGTTGGAGTCTCCTTGACCTTGAGTTCAGTATATACCAACAATGATGAAGCTGCCAGAAAGCTGAAAGAGCCCAGGGACCTGCTAATAGAGATACTACACTTAACAGTAAAGGAGGGCACAATCCCCTGCAGCCAGACCACCTGCTGGTATTTTCCTCTGCTCTGGGAGCCCTCTCCACTGAAGCCTTTTAGGAAGCACACAGACAAACTAGCATCCCTGGCACAGGAACCAAGGTGCCTTGGCATCCAAAAACAATGGGATCCCAGAAACAGTTTCAGGAATTGGCAATAGTCATGTTTTAAAAGAATAATTTTGGTGCAATGTAAGAAAGAGTCTTACCAAAACCAGAGCTGCCTCAAGAGGTTGCAGCAAGTCTCCTCCCTGAGGGCCATTGAGAAGCAGCCAAATAACTGTCCACGAGGGATTTTGGAAGGTGTCTTCTGTTTGTTTACAAAGGAAGTTGAAATGGAAATATTCAGAGGCTCTTCTGACTCAGTGAAGTCCAGGATGCTGGAAGTGTGACCCAGCTGTGGACCCATTCTTTCCTTTTGACCCATACCTTCTGTGGTTGGCCTTCACCTGTCTCCTGATCTGGTGCCAGGTTCTAGCCTGCGTCATATTTAACTCCTGGTTCTCAGCCCCTTCCTGGATCTCCTAATCATGGCTGCTTTCATGACCAACAGCACCCACATGGAGCATGATGCTGACCTGCCACTTAGTCAATGGGAGGAATCCAATGGAAGATTGGTAAGTTCAGGAACCTGATGGTGCAAGAAAGAACCACACACCCAAATAAATCCATGTCCATCTCTGGCTCACCTGAAAGGGCAAAGATGGAGAAATCACAGATTCCCATTGTAGGCTACAAATAGATCCCCTTTAGCTATACTCATGACCCACCATAAGAAGCAGCTCCTTTAAGACAGTTCTCCAGGGATACAGTCTGTAGTGAACAATACTGAAATCCCCTAATTGTTCAGTGCTGTGAACGTGTTTTCATTCATAGCACTGAACAAATGAATAACTGGCTTGGCATGAAAGGCTGCCCACGTTCCTGGGCACATTCACACCTGCAAATGATTACTTCTTATTGGAAGGCGTGGTGGCCCACCATGAGGGACAGAACGGCGATCTGTTCATATCCCTTCGTACCCTCTCTTCTCCACTTCCGCTGATCCTCCCCACTGTGAAACTGGCTGAAGCTTGTGAAAGCCGAAGAAGACAATGTGGGAAAAACACAATAAACAAGGTCTAAGAAAAACCACTGAAGCAACCTGCATTTGATACTAATGATGATTATCAAATGACTTCATGGGCCAGGTACCAAGGTGGGAACTACTTGGACTTTTCAGAGTCGATAAAGGCCTCCATTGTTTCCTCTGGTGAGGTCAGAGGCTGGTGGGAAGGCAAAAGAAGTGAGCCGGGGGATGGAGGGGCAGGCAGGAAAAAAAACAAACCTAGGACTTTAGAGACAAAGATACACTGCCGGTACAGACGGAGGCCCCTGGCCTTCTTAGGGCAAGATTCAGCGGGACACTGTGGAAGCTAGGAAGGAACCCTAGAGGTTATGTCATTGAAACCTGCCCTTAGTGCAGGACTCTGACTGGCTGTCCATGCTCCAGCACGCTCCGACAGCAGCCTCAGCTTGCACCAAGGGCTCTCGACTTCACCAGACAGCACAGAATTCAGAATCCTCCAGGCACTGGGTACAGCTGCTAGTCCATGCGGGTGTTTGCATGCTGTGTAAATCGGCACACCTCTTGGGAACCTTTGGCTCCACTGAGCTTCTGCCCTCCCCACTGGCCGCCTCTCCCTTTGGCCACTGGTTCCTCTTGTGGGGGTGGCAGAGGGCAGAGCCTTAATGCTACCTTCCAAGTCATCATCCTGAGAACCAAACAAGTTGAAACTATTTCCACAAAGTAGTCTGGTATGTGCAAATTATAATATGAATTTTTAGCTTACTGTGGATAAAAAATACCTCTTCATTGCCTCCTGGCTTTGATTTCTGTATGTAAGGCAGTCAGGAGCCTGAACCAATGCCTGCAGCCCAGGCTTCGAGAACTTCCCTGCCATATCCCCATGCTGTCTGCCTAGGCAGTCCTTAAGCAGTGACTTTCCAACCAAAGTGACTCATGTCTCAGGAACAAGGAAGGCAGGAGGGGACATCCTGGGATGTCCTGCATTCCAGCGTTTTGAATGTGGGATGTTTTTCACTTAAAGTTGCAGGAATCAGAAGAATCAAAGGATAGGGCAGAGAAGGGCAAAAAGGAATTATTTATTTTGCCTTTTATTAAAAAGAAAAGAGGTAATGTAACTGAAGGTCAACTGGAAATGCAGATACGAGAGGACTTTTTGCATGCGTAGAATTGATGATTGAGAAGAGGGGGTGACTGTACAAACACTGGGAGTGTGGCAGGGATGCAAGGAAACACCAGCTGAACCCCATCTGGTCGTCCTTATGACACTACTTTGAAAGTTTCATTTTGAGTCATGCTTTGAGCTCAGCAGCAATCCTGGTTTGGCAGATAAGTGACCACAAAGATAAAAGATTTTTATCAAAGATAAAAGACCTTTAAATTGACTTTAAATAAATCCCCTACCAATTCTTACTACCAAAAAAAAATAGCATTAGAGGTATGTTTGATTAGTAGGTGCTTGTGCAAGCATCAGAAATAAGACACTGGTACTGCAACCCACGTATCACAATTCAACATAGCCATCAGCAGTACAAAAACAGGATCAGCCTAAAGAAACATATGGCTTCTGAGACAGCCCACGCCTCTGAGCACCCAGCACAACTGCAGGGCACTGTGTGGCTAGCCATGCTGAGAGGGTGCTGAGAGGGTCCTGTGGGTGAGCTGGAAGAGAGACACGCACAACAGGAATTAAAGTGGTGCATACTGAGTGAGGTGCTGTGCTAAGCATACCAGGCACTTTCATCCCCACAAGACACCAGCAAGGAAGTGTTCCTATGACCGCTGGTTTTCACACAGTTAGGTAACAGCTTCGAGGGGTCGAGAGACTTGCTTAATGTCACAGGGGACCAGCTCCTAGTGCAGGTTCTCTGCAGAGAACCTGGTCTGGAATCAGGGCCGGCAATCTTTCTAACAGATCTCTTATTTCTTATCTGAACAGTTCAAGGAACAAATGACTCTCCATCCAGAACAGAACACAGTTTTCCTCCTTTTACTCTAACAGGTTTATCTTCAAAGGTATGGAGTTCACCGAAGAAGGTTCCTTGTTGAACTCCAAAGTGAAACTAACAACAGCGGGAAAGAGCCAGCAAGGTGCTGTGGACTCCCCAGGAATCCCTCACATAGGAGAAAAGTAGGAAGCACACAAGGAAGAAAGAGGGGAACTAAACGTTCCCAGAATATCCTCACAGAATGCAAGCTCGATAAACCTCCCCACTTTGTAAGCTCAATTCTGACGTCTGCTCCCATGATTTTAGGCCTTTTGACACTGGGGCAAAAAGGAAACGATCCGATGACAGAACAGTGGGTCCCAAAGAGAGGTCAACAATTTTGTTTATAGTAACTAGTTTTCTTAAAGAGGAAAACTTGCCTCATCTAACAGAATGACTCTTAAAGTTTCCAGTTTTTAGAAGAGAAATAAAGTTTCAGAGGTCAATAGCTGTTTTTGTTTTTGTTTTTTTTAACATGCAAAAAACTGAAATTCAGGAAAGTAAAGCATTCTTATTGAAGCTGTTATTAACAGAGGCAGAGATGGTGCCCAGGGCTCCTGTCCCCAAGCCCAGTGTCCTTTCCCAAACACCAACTCCAGATGTTAAATATTACCTGCTGCTTGATACATTTACTTTGTGGAAAAGGTTTTTAGCTATAAAATAACTACAGAGAAACGTATCGGCAAACAAAATTTTCAGGTACTCTGACGAATAAAGAGGAACATGCTGCTTAAAATAAAAAATCGATAGAAAATATAAAATTAAACAAGGCAAATTCAGCTTCTTATGAAGAAATGCTGGCCAAACCTACTCTCCCAGTCAGGTTGAGAGTGTTGTAGGGGAAGAAGCCCATACACCCTGGAGTTCAAAGCCTCACATTCACAAGCACTGAAATAGGGACGGCAAGCCTTCAGTCAAGCAATGCACCTCTAAGTGACCAGAGAAGGTGCTGGGCAAATGAGAGTGAGAGAAGGACACCTGAACCCTAAGGGGGGTGGAAGGCTCTCGTGGGTGCTCAGGACCACCATCAGAGTGCAGGAGGAAGTGGTGCAGTACCAGAGGTCCAGCAGTCTGAGCCACCTTCCATCCCTGCCCAACACACCCTCTAAACTGCTACAACCATAGCAAGTCAAGTGAGAAATGTGCTTCTCACAAGCCTACAGGGAAAATGGAGAGCTGTGGTGCAGCCCTCCCAACTCACAAGTGGATCACTTTCATGCCTCTCTGTCCTAGATCGCTCTCATTACGTTCCCTGGACCTGCAACCCTTCCTTTCTGCACTTCAAAGTCTGCAGAGCACTCCCATTATTTACAGAATTAAATGCAAACTCATTTACTTATTTGATATTCATCACTCTCTGCAATCTGATGCCAGACTCCCTTCCCATCTACATCACCTAAAAAACTCTTTTTCCTCTTCATACTTTGTGGGTTTGACACAAGGAGGGTGCTATTTGAAGGATGAATAAATGAATTTATAACCTATTAGACTTCCTAAGAGAGGGTTATGAGTACTTAGAAGAAAATACAGGTTCTTTCCACACATATATGATGATGTTCTATGTGGGGTTACTGAGAAGGAATCCTGAACATCTTCCTAGGACCATGTCAGACTCTGAGGAATATGAGATTGCTAGAGAAAGTCAGTTCTCCTGATGAAGCTGGGTAAAGGTGAACATTAAGTCCAAAAAAACAAAATAGAAGTTGCATTTTGGTCAAAAGCAAATAATAATCCATAAGCAGAATAAAGGAAAAAAATAAGACTTTAACTCATGACATTTTGAAACACTTGGAATTAAAGACAGTGTACCAGCTCGTGATCTTGCCACCCTTACCATGTGGGAAAGTAGGAGAGAAATGCCCTGAAGCTGGATCCTCACCTTCCAGAAGCCCTTTCCAGTGTGGGCACTTGGGGCCTGGACTCCAGCATTGGCCAAACAGTCTAGGAGAACTGACTTCAAAGGCCAACCCTGCTCCTGCTTATGTGAAGCCACTGAGCCTCAATTTCCTCATCTGTAAATAAATATCTCTCATCCAACAGGACTGTTATAAGGACTAATAGAGAAAGCAAATACAGATAAAAGAGTTAGCTGAAGGTCTGCCATGTGGCTCAAAAAATTGGAACTGTAACTATGACATGTACAATGTACATGTCCCATCTTTTAAAAAAATCTTCCATTGGGTTATATCATGTGGAAACTATCATCTCTATTTGGCAGATGAGGAAACTGGGGCTTCAGCAAGGTTATCCTCCAAATCCAGAATCACAAAGCCTGTTGGTGCTGTAGCCATGCCACACTTCCAACCTTGGGTCACTGTATAGTCCTTGTCTCAGGACCCCCTCTCCTTCTGGTGACATTGAATCTGGTGAGTGTCCTGACTCCCACAGAAAGTCCTCAGAAAGAGGAGAGCTGCTAAGCTCTGTCCAGCTAAGAGCCTCTTAAAAACCTGTCACTGCTAGAACATTTTAAGTTCACATGTTATACCTGAACTTGCTTCTAGAGATTCATTCTCATATTCTCTATTGTTTTTATTGAGCAACCTGGAGGGGAAATAGAGGAAGCTTACATTATATTCCACTTACCTGAGTCAGTCTAAGATGTAACAACATGGGTGCTGTGATAAACAGCAAGGTGCATTTATAGGATCCATCTGCAACCCAGGACCTGCCCAAAGGACAATTCTGAGGCCCTGAAATTCTGAGTTCTCTTCTCAGTCACCACTTCTTACCAAATGCTGCTCTTACACATCACATAAATCAATTCATCATAAATCCTCTACCAGACAGCATTTCAAGTGTCATCCCAAGTTTACTTGGAAGGGAGGTGACTTGTCCACTGGTTAGACAAGTCCATGCATCCTTGAACCAGTGAAATGGTATTTTCATGGGTCCCTCCTAATATCCTACTACTGACATGACCATGTTACCTGAAAATCTATAACAATTCTCCAGTTTGGAAGATTGGGTCTAGGTTTGAAATTCAGAATAAAGCTCTTAAGGATACCACACACACAGCAGCAGAACATGTACAAACAGAAATAGAAGAGAACTAGCTGTGATATGTAAGGAATGCCATAATTATCCTATAGAACTTTCCTTTTACCAAAAAAAAAAAAAAAAAAAACATGAAAAAGCAAATCATTTGGGATCCAATATAAGCTGTCTTTGCCTAAGGCTGCCAAACAATGACTTGAACAAAACTGATTGGTCTGCAAAAGTAAAACAAACAAAAACAAACAACAACACAAAGCACATAATGATTAACACTCATTTTCCCAGCCTCCAAGTTTGGAGGATAAATCTTTCAAAACAAAATGAGATAAAACAAAATCCTTGTAATCCTAAAACTCCCTGCCCTTCCCCTGAGTCAAGGGTCAACAAGTGTTTCTGGTAAGAACCAGATAGCAGATAGTTTAAGCTCTGAGGGCCATACACTCTCTGTCACAACTACTCAACTCTGCTGTCGAAGTGCAAAAGTAGCCGTAGCCAAAATATAAATAAATAGATGTGGCTCCATTCCAATGAAACTGTATTTAAGGACATTGAAATTTGAATTTCATATAATTTTCCCATGTTACAAAATATTATTCTCTTTTTTATTTTTTCCCAACCATTCTTTGCTTGCAAGCTGTACAAAAATAGGCAGGGGGCTGAATTTTGCCCACAGACTAGTTTACCAACCCTGCTCTAAGTCAGCATATATGATCAGATGACACCCAAGGAGGCATCTCCACTCAGTCAAGGACCAGCTCAACAGAGCTGTTTTCTAAGTGCTCAGCAAAAGACCTGACTCCCAGGGATCACTCTATGTACACTTCTTCAATGAGCAACTTGCCTCACAATAAAAGATCCAGAAGACTAGATTTGAGAGTAAGACACTGACCTAATGCTTACAAAATGCCATCCTCATCCTTTTCCCTGTTCCAAATTAATGATCATGTAGTTCCCATTCATACAAATAAATTCTGCATGCTCATTCCACTGAACTTTTCTGTACAAATGGTAGGCAAGGTTTCCACCTCTCCACCTTAGCTCCAGCTTTTGCTTACTCCTTGCTGGAAAAACAACAGGAACTAAAAGAGTAATAAACTTACCATACTAATCCAATATAGATCAGAGAACTTCCTATCATCTAGCAAATGATTAAGACCCAGTACTGATAACTTTATTTGTAAATCTCTGAAAAGTATCAGCTCTAGACATAATGTAGAAAGGATAAAGAAATAAAATATGAAGCAATTTTCATAGATATTCCCATTACAGAGCCAGCATAACACAACATTATGCATTTAATTTCAGCCCTCCCCCTTTTTCTCTCCACCTCCAATTGCTCAGGCTTAGAAATGCACACTTAGTCAGTCACATATTCAAAGAAGCAATTTCATCTCTCTTTCCAATGACGTACACAAAGGGCATCCAACTTTTTGGGTGAGAATCACCAGCCTGAGAATTTCAGATATGAGAGTGGAGGTCCACTGCACATTTCAGCTTTGAAATCATCCCTGTGTCACAAATTCCAGAGTTTTATTCTGGGGCATTCCAATAGACAGATGCCTATATTTGGGAACAGTCTCCTGGCCTTAAGGAAGTAGTACTGATCAGGACAACGTACTCTTTCTAGGATTGTGAATTTTGGTTTGCACACCCTAAACTGTGGGCTGCTGCTCAAATTCTGGCAGTGATGGTGATGAAGGGAAAACAGTTCCCACAGTTTTCAAGACTGCTCTCCCCCACAAAAATCCAACAATACTCTTTGTGCCATCTCAGTGACCAACGACAAAGATATTCATTTTCAAAGCTGAAAAGACTTCAACTCCAAAGCAAAATTTAACTTTCTAAGTGGAGCCTGCTTGCATTTCTTTGCATTTGCTTGCAAAAATCTCAAAAGTTTCCATGTACATATAGATAATCTTTGATTTTATATCAGAGAACTCAGAAAGCATCACAAAGTTGTAAATGGGGACAGGAGAGGTGAAAGCACTTACCTCTATGCTAGGTAAAAACACACCAATTTCTAAAGATTTTTTTGTGTGTTCCAAATGTTAAAGAAGATATCAACTGCCCTGGCTTGCTCAGGATTGAAGGGGGTCCTGGATGCAGGACTTTCTGTTTGAAAACCAGGTTAGTCTGAGCAAATTAAAAGTGTTGGCCACCCAGAAAAGTCTCTTCTAGTCTAATTTTTTTTTTTTAACTGCAACAAATCAGCCAATACACGTAGCATGAGGAAAGGCACAGTCCAACTAAAGAAACAACACGATTCTTAGCAGTTTATTGAAAATGACTACACCAAAGCTCAAAAACCACTGGCAACAGAAAAATTAGATTATTTCTGGGCTATAAAGGAGAAAGCTTCATTCATATGGGCCATTTTACCTTCCATCATGCCCAGAGTCCAAATATTAATAAATAAGATGTGAGAGAATTACAAAAACTCTAGTTAACATCCACAACCTAAAACTCCAGAACTCTTGTCAACAAGAGGACTCCTTTCAGAGCTGTTCACAAGACCCAGAGATTCTTGGATAAAAACTTTCTAGACTAGGGCAGCCCTCTGCTATCACAGCTGAGTGCCACACCCCTCCCAGGAAAGGAGGTCTCTGTAACCCTCTGCGACACAAAACAAAACCTTAGATCCATCCATTCAACCACACTATATCATTAATCACCTAGAGATCTGTTTTCCACACCCACATCGACTTTTATGAGGAAAATGACAACACACTGAGTTCATCCAACACCGCCTGAGAAGTCCACAACGTGTTAGACAAAGCCTCAGCAGTCCCCTGTCCCTTCCATTTCTCCAGCGCCAGCTCAGAAGCTCACCACTGGCTCCTGGGAAGATGATCTCTCAGCTGAGAAGAGCCTCAATTTACTATGAAGACTGGGCTTCCTCACTCAAGTAAGCAACTTGTCTATTTTAGAAAGATGTACAGAAATGACTAAAACCAAAAGGGTGTTATAACGGTGCTTGACTGTTCTGAATGACCAAAATTTTCAACTTCCTACTCTTCACTATGAGAACCGATGTAAATATCAAACCAAAAAAAAAAACAAAAAGCACCCTCAAAATTCTCTCACAGCTAGCCAGATCTGACCCAGCCAATTGGCTGCTACACAATAAGAACTTCCAGGAATATAATTGTAGTTTTTTTCATTTTGTTTTCAGTCAGTAGAAGCCATAATATTAAACTGGATACTATACCAAGACACAGAGAAATGAGTAATTTATAAATAAGCAAGTAGCCCCTTAACAGTTGAGGATAAAACGGCAAAAACAAACCGAAACACCTAGTCGACAGGGATCCCTACCTTCTTTTTGGAGTGGCTTCTGTCCTCCTCCTTTGTGGCTTTGCTATTTTTCCCAGCACGGGACACCTTCTGGTCCGACTGCTTGATGGTGATCTTGATCTCAGGCGGGCATATATAGTTCTCCAGATTCTTTGGGGGTTTCTTAGCCCGTTTTGTGGTCTGAATCTTCAGCTTCAGACTCCCCTCTGTGAAATTGGCCTCCTTGATAGAAAACTCCTGTTCTTCCAGGCCATCTCCTGCCACCCATTTCTCACTGTCTGCATTGGAGTTGGAATCCACATCCCGCCCTGAGCCCAGTTCATCCTCCTCCTCTGGCTCCATGCGTTCTCCACCTGCTGGGATTCCCTTCCCAGTCTCCGGAGCAGACAGCAAAGGTTCTCCTGTACAGCTAGGAGTAGTCGAGGGCTTGGCTGAGGAGACTGGCAGGAATTCCGACTCACTCCCCCTTTGCCGGGAGCCACTTAAGACTTCCCTGGACTCCATGACAATCCTCCAGTTGCCAAGAGTTCTCAGGAGGGAGACAGGGAAAAGGGAAAGGTGAGAAGAGACGGCACCCAAAATTCCAAGGAGAAAGTGGTCCGGCTGGGCTCAGAGCCCCAGGGAAGGAGACACCGTGAGGTTGTTCAGAAGAGATCAGATCTGCAACTGAGAAGCAGAGAGATAATTAGCCATGGCAGGCAGGAAAAAATGACCCCCAAAGGGAACTCAAACTAAGTTCCAGAAGTCCCATCCTACTTATCTATGGCATTAGAAAAAGAAAAAAAAAAAATGATTTGAAAAAAATCAAACCAGAAAGTGCACATCCCCAAATTGTATTATATGGGAGCAGAGGGGGAGACACACGCACAGACACAGTCTTTCACTGAATTGTTACTAATTTTTATGGTTGTGGGTCCAAGAATAAAGAGAGATGAGTCCTCCAGTCCAGTAACAAGCTAGATGCTTCTTATACCAAAGCCACAGCCGGCTGAGTCACCATCAAAGCCAACTATGACGAAAGGAAGTCTAAGTGCTGATACTTGGGTCTGTGGAAACTGCACCTGGCTGGCTTCTTGCACAACTTCCCTCTCACATGTGAAGAACAGTCTGCAAAGCTGAACACAGTCCTGGGCTGCCTGGCCCAAGCTCTCCATCCCCGCAGAAGAAGAGCTTCTGGACTGTTCTTTCTTTATCATCTTTCATTGTGAATTATTTTAATCATGCACATGTCTTGCCTTTATTTCTTAAAACAAATGCAAAGCTGAGGTGAAGGTTTGTAAAAGGAAAACAAAAAGAGTTCAGTAAGAAATTACTTCTAATGCTGTGATTAATGCAAAACAAATGCTAAATGTGTTTCTGACACAAAAGTTTTTTAATCGCTATCTATCTTTTAGATAAAAATAACCACCCCAGACAGTTTTAATTCCCTTCCTGGCCCTTAAATAAAGTGGCATTATGTCTACATGACAACAAAAAAAGAGAGAGGGAGAGAGGGAGCATTTCACAGGCCTTTGGAAGTGTCAGGAATCCCTGCAAGACTTTTTATTCTCCCTTTCTCTTCACCAAGCTATCCTTCACCCTTATTCACTCCATGTCCCATTATTCCCAACTTTATACTCATCACTTTAAAGCTCAAAAGAAAGCCCAAATGCTCATTTTCAAGAGAAAACTTCAAGCCCTGGGGCTGCCCTGAACTTCAAGACATCATCTCCTTCTACCCCAGCTATAGATAAGGTTACAACCAAGCCTTCACAATGGCCACTCAGCAGAAGACACTACAACATACCCTAGACTGTTAGCTTTGAGCCCATCATTTAAGGACTTGACCAGCAAATGTGCCCACCAGAAGTTTCCAGAAATGCCCACAAAGACACACTTAGAACGGCCAAGAACTGGAAATCGAGCAGGTACTTCCACCCTTGGGGATCAGTAGATTTTCAGCTGATGCCCTGTGAGGAAGCCAGCCAGCAAGGCAGCAGGGCTTCAACATGGACCCTGCTCCCCAGAGAAGCCCAGGAATATAATCAGCTCCTGGGAACTACTTAGCCCTGCAGGAAGACATGTTTACAGTTGCTTCCACTTGGGGGAAAACCCAATGAATGCAGCACCTCTGCAAAGAAGTGGCTGTTTGGTGAGAGCATCCTCTCCAAAGCTGTCAACACTGAACAGCAACCTGTGCCCCATGCTACAAAAGGGCCAAAGTCCCCACTGAGGAGCAGAGGAGGGCAGTTAGACCAGTTGACACTTCATGTTTTCTTTACTGGTGAGGTTCCTATCTCATCTAGACTGATCTGCCTACTTGCCCAAAACTGTAGATAATTTTGAAAAAGTCATATTCAAGTCAATATTCATTGAGGCCTCTCTTATTGGTGTCAGATAAACACACTGCTGTTGGAGGCATCAAGATGCCTGAGAACCTGTCCCTGCTTACCTCTACTGAGCAAAAGCCCAGTAGGTCTGTCTCATTCTGTGCGTTAGATTCATACAAATCGGCAGCCATGCTTCTTGTGACAGCAGTGCTCAGTGGTTTGCTCCCTCTGACAGGGATCTCCAGTATAGCATTTTAATATCCTGGTACCTACCTACAAAGCATACTTTGGTCAGAGCAAAAGCTGAGGCATATTCTCCATAAAAAGTTCCTAAACTAAATCTATTTGGACCTTCGAACCAGAGTAGGCCAACAGCTATTGCCGGTTCTGTGATGAGAGAAAAGAAGGTAAAATCTAAACTTTAGAGGAATAGATAAGAGTACAAGGTAGATGAATTATCAGAATTGAGAAAGTATGTTCCATTTAAATAACGATTCACTTCAGAGTTTCTTGTATTTAGTAGTATAAATCAGTAGCTAATGAATATAGGACACAAAGTTCCAAAACTTAAAACTCAAATAGTAAGAGATCCACAAAAACTGAAAATTCAACATTTTTTCTTTTAGTCCTCAAGTCAAGATCCTAAGAAACGATTAATATACAAGTTTTTCCTCAAGGAGGTTACACTCTTGAAGAGAGACTTGAAAAACAAAACAGAGATTTTCACCTCCTATAATAAAGGATAGAAACAAAGGGAAGAGAAAGGGTTTTCCTCTTGGGCAAGGTGTAGACAGAGAGGAAACCACACAGGAAGGCCTCAAGAGAGCATTTGACCTTGAGGGGCTTCAGTAAGTAAAGTGGGAAAAGGCGAGACACGGAAGACAGGAGGGACAGCATGAGGCAAGACCCAGCCAGGAGTGCACAGAGTTGCGTTCGGGAGAGAGAAAGCCGAGGTTCGACTAGTAAGTGCGGCACAGTTGGGAACTGGTAAGAGAAAAAAGGTTACAACCATATCACGGACACCCTTGGACGGCACGCCGCTAATGAGCTGGATTTTATCTTATGGACGGTGGGAAGCCATTTAAGTAGGTGATGTCAGTAGGCAAGGGGTATTTGCAAAGCTATGCTTTAGAAAGATAAATTAAGGGAACCCAATATTAGAGACAGGGGGACCATCAAGAGGCTTGGCTGAAATCCGATTCTTGTTGCAAGAGGACCAACCCAAGGCAGCGTGAGTATTACTTGATGAACACTAGAGATGAAACCATAATGCAGTTTCAAATAATCCCATCCAGGAACACATGAATTCCAGACTTTCCATATTTGTCTACCCTAAGAATTCAGTCTTAGAGCTCACTAGCCATCAAGCTGCATTCCCTATTCAAGTCAAACCAGTCTCCACAGTGGCATTACACACTCAGAGTTCTTTCCACCTTGATATTTTTATAGAATCTCTTCTTATATCCTCTCTCAACCATCCAGGCAATGCCTGGCGTACAACTGGTGTTTTCCAAATGTTTGTTGTATGAAGGAATGAATGGACAAAGGAACAAGCAGATCCCAAGCCTTCCCACCTTTCAGGGTCATGCCCAAGTCTTCACTTCTCCATGACAACATTTTGCAAACTCTGAACCACAGCACTCACTCCCTGGCCTGACTGAACACTGCTTGCAGCTGCAGAGCTTGCCACTAAATACTAGTCATACATGGTCTCCTCATTGTTTCCAGGATACAAATCTTATTTTCCTTTCTTGATTGCAATTCAGGCTCAGGCTGAGGTCGATGATGGCTATACATTAGCTTCAGCACCCAATGCAGGATGGGGCACAGGGAGGACTTCCTGAAGTTCTTTCTGAATGAAAATGAGTTAGCCCCTGACAGCTCATCAAAGTCCTGTGGTTCAAACGACTCCAACTGCAGATCCACCCAGGCAGGCGGCCCCTGCACAGTTCGCTGTCTATGCCCCTCATGGCCACATGCAAGAGAGACACTTTCAAAAGTAAAGAGCAAAGACATAAACCTTCTGTTTACTGCACCAGCACACAAAGCCGCTGTTCTCCTTTGGCCTTCTCCCAGCATGTAGCTGTCACCCCAGATTCACAGGTCCAGTTTTTTTGGTGCATCTGGGAAAACACTGGGAGTCCTCTTGTGGCACCACCAGCCAACGTACCCCGTGAGCACACGCACACGCTCACACACACACTCAGACGAAAGTGAAAACAAAAGCAAGGTGAAAACCGTTCGCCTTGTCACATTCCAGCAGCCAGTGGCTCCTCCAGAGTGGGCAGCACACAAAGGGCACTTTGTGCTGCTCAGGCCTCTAGGCCAACAACAGTTAACCAGTCTGTGGCTGATTGCAGGACCCGAGGTGAGAGAAGCACTATAGGTACAATAACATGCGCTTAGGAAATGAGCGCTCAGCAGGTCCCGGGGGAATAGAGGGGCGCGGGGAGGGATGTGCTGGGGAAAATACTGAGAAAGCAATCCAGAGACTGGGCCTGCCTTTCCCCAACAGTGAGGTGCTGAGTCCCTTACTTCGTACTTATCTCAGCAATGAATGCAACAAGACCAAGATCTCTTCCATACTTTAGACTGTGTAATTACACCCAGCATGGTCATAGACCTCTGAGACACTCCAAAGTGGGTACTGTGAGCCTACAGAATTATTTGTCCGAGGGCCAAGGGGAATCTTGCTTGGCTCTATGTGCTTCACGACCCAGATGTGTCCCAGGGAGTAAGTACATCCTCTCTTCTCCATGATCTGTAAAATGGAAGAATTTTTCCTAGTCTAGAACACACTCTCCACCTGCAGCCTTGAGGGAACTCTTACTAATCCTGGAACTTGGTGGAAATGCCAATTCTCAAGCCCCACCCATGGCTGCAGGGATAGACCCAGCACTCTGGCTGGTACCAAGCCCTCTAGGAAGTTCTAATGGGCTTAGACTTTGCCTGGTCTATGTGCTTACCCCTACCAACTGACTTTACCAAAAAGCACTACTACTTTATATTCAAAGGGAATTCTTGCTTACCGTTCATCAGTGGCATTTTATTCATCTATGCAATCCCAACACCTAGAACAGTGCCCAATGAATAATGGGCACTTGAGAAATGTTGGTTGATTGAACTAATAAATACACAAATCTCCTCATGCTGGGCTTCCCATGATTATCTACCTCTCCCATCTGCTTTGCTTCCAGGGCACATTCAGACCATCATCACGCTGACTAGTGCTTTCCAAAGTGTCAGCCTGGTAGAACTGATACAGCCCTTCACTTATATACTGCTACTGCTACTGCTAAGTCACTTCAGTCGTGTCCGACTCTGTGCGACCCCATAGACGGCAGCCCACTAGGCTCCACCATCCCTGGGATTCTCCAGGCAAGAGTACTAGAGTGGGGTGCCAGGGCCTTCTCCATCGCTTATATAACAGGAGTCAAAAGATGTGGACTCTGGACCTAGTTCTGACACCTAGGATCCCTCATAAGACTCTTTTAGCCTCACTGTCTCATCAATAAAATGGGGGGAAAGATGACTTCCTGATCTTCCTCATTATAGTTTTTTATCTTTTTTTCTAATGGAACTACATGCTTCTTATAAGTTTTTAAATAACACATACAATTCATAAGGTCTTACAGGCAAACAATGACAAATATCGGAAGAGTCTGCTGCCTCATTCTTGACCTTTCCCAAACTCTCCCAGAACTCCACATCCTCACCCCTACCTCAGCTCTTTATTCTGCTAATTCCATAAAGCTGGACATGTCTTTCATCTTTACATTGTGGAAGACAGTAGGCTACCCATATAATCCTCAGGCCAGAACTTTTTCCCCTCAAAACTCTGTAGAATGTCTTCTAGAACTTAAAGTAAAAGAAGAGAAAATGGAAGCCAGCCTGGTTTTGTTTCCTTTCTAGACAATGAGTTTTATGCTTTTCTAATTGAAAATTTTTTTATTATAATACAATTTTATTAACAACAATATGAGGAATGTGGATCTTACTTATTTTTCCTGGAACAGAGTGAGACTTTTGGATCTGAAGTGCAGGTTATTTCTAATTCAGAATCATTCCCTTCAATTATTCCTTTGGCTATTTCTTCTATTCAGTGGTTCTTTCTTTTTTTTTTTTACCTCAGTTTAGAACTCTACTCTCTGTTCTCCATTTCTCTCATTTTCTCTCTCACTGTTTTTATTTCTTTATTTTGCATCATGCGAGAGCCTTCCCTAATCTAAGGTCCATAACACCAATTAATTTTGCCTTTCATCTTCCCTTTGCAGATTGACCTGTGGATGTTTAATTTTGCATTACACATTTTGCATCCCTGTGATCTTTCTTACTTTATCCATCCTTCTTTCTGCTAATTCTGATGCTTTTTCATCTCATAATGCTCTCTCTTTGTTACTTTATGGTCCTTCCCACCCCCCTCCCCACCCTCCGGGAGGCCAGGGGCGGGGCATTGGGGGGTGGGGGTGTAGGGGGGGTGGGGGGTGGTCATGATTCTTTCTGTTGCTGATGTCTGGTAGCAGTCTAAAATTCCTATTTTGCTACTGTTGTAAATAATATCATAATACTATTCTTTCTTCCTTGTTCTGAGTGCTAGGGCTGGTGCTCAGCCACTCAGTCATACCCAGCTCTCTGTGACCACATGGACTGTAGCCCTCCAGGCACCTCTGCCCATGGAATTTTTCAGACAAGAATACCGCAGTGGGTTGCCATTTCCTCCTTCAGGGGATCTTCCCAACCCAGGAATTGAACCTAGATCTCCTTCCTTGACAGGTGGATTCTTTACCACTGACCTACCTGGGAAGCCCTTGTTCTGAGTATTTCATCCCTAAGGTCTTGTGTTTTATTCTTTCTCTTTACTCACGCTCTAATGAAGAAAAAGCCATGCAAGGCAGCCTTGGTCTACAAAGAAAGTACTAGACAACTTTTTGACTCCACCTTCTATTCAGCTTGAAGTCAATCATAGTCCTCCTCTCAGAGCTATGGCTGTTATCAGTGATCTGGTCACCTCGGTTCCTCGCAAACAGTGGTGTGCTGGGGCTCATTAGAGCCCATCCATGTGAGTTCTTCCCAACTCCACCTTCAATAATGTCAAGTTGATAGCTTGAAAATCAGCTATGGTGGGAGTGTTTATACCACAAGAACAGCAAACTTAACAAATCAGGGCTTAAAAAAAAAAAATCTGGAGAACGAAGCATTAAGCATTTACACCACTGATAGCAAACATCTACATACTTCTGTTTGCAGGTTCTTCCGTCAGTTTCTTTACAACTCCGAATAGCTGAAATGCACAATGTGCACTGTCTCAGAGACTCTTTATGTCTTCCTCAGAACTTTCCTTGAGGAAATGTCTCTGCCCAGAAGTCAAAATCTCCTCCCAAACCTCCCTCCTCCAGTCTTGCCTATGTTCTCTGAAAGCTGTAGACTTTGAGAATATGTATAATGATGTTAGGGAAGAGACAGTCTTTGGTCGTTTTATTAAAGTTGTCCATGCGGAAGATCTGATGACGGCCTAGTTTTCTTGTTGACAGAAATTGTAAGTTTCTGATCTCAGAGGGACAAATTGTGTAAAAGGATGGAGTGTGAGCCTCTGTGGCTTCAGATAGGGAAGCAACTGTATTTTTAACTGAGGCTCATTGGCATATGTAAGAATCCCTTCTCAAATTCCAGCAAGAGATGGATCATCTGTCTGACTTCTGCATTGGAGTGGTTCAGCATTCATCTTTCCACGTGTCTTCTAAGGTATTTAGGTGGAGAGTCAGAAGTGGCCTTTTCCTCTTGAGGGACTTTACATGTGTCTGGGATCCTCTTTTGCCCCCTTGAGTTAATGCCTTTTCATTATTCAGGCCCTGGTCTGAAAGTCTACCTGCTACAGAAGCACAGAGTAAAAGCTCCATAAACACCGATAAAGTGATCAAGCAATCCAACCCATGTTGTTGTTGTTTAGTCAATAAGTCATGTCTGACTCTTTTCTGACCCCACGGACTACAGTCCACGAGGCTCCTCTGCCCATGGGATTTCCCAGGCACAAATACTGGAGTGGGCTGCCATATTCTTCTCCAGGGGATCTCCCCAACCCAGGGACTGAACCCACGTCTCCTGCCTTGGCCTTCCCTGAGCCACTAGGGAAACAATCCAACCCTTGCCAGCTTCAGTCAGTGAGGCCAAAGGCAACTCTGCACACAGCTCTCTGACCCTGCAAACACAGCAGTGGTCTCCAGCAGAGAATGAAGATCAGACTCAGTGACTTTATTATGTTACGCGGACTTCCCTGGTGGCTCAGGGGTAAAGAATCTGCCTGCAATACAGCAGCCAGAGGAGACACAGATTCGATCCCTGGGTCAGGAAGATCCCCTGGAGGGGAGCATGGCAACCTACTCCAGTATTCTTGCCTGGAGAATCCCACAGACAGAGAAGCCTGGTGAGCTACAGTCCATAGCGTCACAAAGAGTTGGACACAACTGAAGCAACTTAGCATGGAACCACACACACCTATATGGTACATTCCTGACCACAGATCACCTCCTCCAAGCAGCACTGTCTGAGTACTCCATCCAGCACATTGTAGAGCAGCATGTCCTGAGGTGCAGCTTCGCCCAAATCCCATTGACTTGCATAACTTCATATAATTCCCTAATTCCTCTGGCTGGCCTGTCCTTTCTTCACCACCTGGTTATCTCTAAGCCATTCTTCAATAATTGGGTCAAGTTTCACCTCCTTCATAAAGACTACTTGGGCCTTCCTTTTCTCGTACTTTTCTCTGTGTGTACAAATGTATACACACATATACACAGTCACACTCACAGATGTTCTTACTCTCACTTTCCTGGGCATTCTGCTATCAAAGCATTTGGCAAACTGTATTGCAATATTCCCTTATTTATCTCTCCCACCAGACCAAAGACTCCATAAGGAAGGGGCTGGGTTTTAAGTGGGTCTCTACCATATACCAGAGAATAGTGAACATGCTCAGTAAGTGTCCCACAGCAAGTGTCTAAACGATGTTTCCTCTTGAAAAGAGGAATGGAAGTAGCACTGCTTTGAGGTCATGGGTTTAGATTAGTTAACCTCTCTTTTCCGGTGAGCAACTGTGTTTTCAGGAATTATACTTAAACTGTTTGCTTCATTTGGAAACTTGGTAATAATTCTACCTCAAGGGTAAGGAGTAATTGAAGATCAAAACAAGATATTTATGAAAGATCATGTTGGGATCACCATAGTGGGTATTCAAAACTTTAAGTGAATTTGATTTACTCCCACAGTCTGTGTCACCCACACTGGCATTAGGCCAAATATTGCCTTCTCCTCCCAGATTCCAAGTAAAGCCTGAGGTTTGGGAGTTGGAGACCAACCTCCTCCACCACCCTTTACAATGGGAAGCACATACAAGTAGTTTAATTTGTATCCACTAATGAGTGTTTTGAAGTTGTTTGACTATTGCTTTCTTCTTGTACTTAGTTTGTCCTGTGGAGGAAATAAGACTTAATTCAACCACGAATTCCAGATTCATTTCTGCACTCTGCCATTTGGAGCTAAGTTCAGTTCAGTTCAGTCGCTCAGTCGTGTCTGACTCTTTGCGACCCCATGAATTGCAGCACACCAGGCCTCCCTAGGTAGACTTAGGCAAGTTCTTTTTTTCTCCCAGGGTCTTGTCATCCACATCTGTAGAAAGGGGAGGTGATGAGGTGAACTCTGTTGTCCCTTCACCTCTAACCTTCTCAGCTGCTGAGCCTTCTTTCCTCAACTTGACAATCAAAAACCTTTCAAAGACAGAGCTGGTACCCCACACCTCTTCATAGGTTTTACTGGCTCTGCAGCTCTGCTCAGTTATTCAGTTCAGTTCAGTTGTTCAGTCGTGTCCAACTCTTTGTGACCCCATGGACTGCAACACGCCAGGCCTCCCTGTCCATCACCAACTCCCAGAGTTTACCCAAACTCATGTCCATTGAGTTAGTGATGCCATCCAACCATTTCATCTTCTATCTTCCCCTTCTCCTCCTGCCCCCAATCCCTCCCAGCATCAGAGTCTTTTCCAATGAGTCAACTCTTCGCATGAGGTGGCCAAAGTATTGGAGTTTCAGCTTTAGCATGGATCCTTCCAATGAACACCCAGGACTGATCTCCTTTAGGATGGACTGATTGGATCTCCTTGCAGCCCAAAGGACTCCCAAGAGTCTTCTCCTACACCACAGTTCAAAAGCATCAATTCTTTGGCGCTCAGCTTTCTTTATAGTCCAACTCTCACATCCATACATGACTACTGGAAAACCCATAGCCTTGACTAGACGGACCTTTGTTGGTTTAGCCTAACACAAAACTAAGAATTGGTCTCTGTGCTCAGGGATCTCCATGACACGGAGAGGCAGAATCAAACTTCCGAGGCCGGAGGCCAAAAGCGTACTGTTAATCAACAGTTCCAGTTCTAGCTGCAAAAATAGTGCCTCCTCTGGGAACCAATAACACAATGCAATGGTAGAATCCTTGGGTACTGGACCCCCAGGGAAAGGTCTCAACAGCATTGCCTGGGCCAATCCTCCAGTTTAAAGGTGGAGCTCTGGTTTTGGTGTACTACCCATTCTCTGCATTTCTCCATGCAGTCAAGAAAAGCACACACTTGTAGTGGGAGAAAGGGTTGAGCATAATAAATGGTCTCTATAGGCATTATCTATTTAATCTAGACAACAGCCCTGTGATGCAAAAAAAGACACACCCTCATACTAAAGATGTGGAAATGTAAATACAAATGTCTAGAGAGGCAATTTGCTCTGCACACACTACCTGTGCCAGATCCACAATCAAATTCAGGCTTGTATGATTCCAAAGTCTGTGCTTTTACTTAAAGATCATGATGTCTCTAAAACAAAGTGATGCCAGCTTTTGGCCAAATGCTCCTAGCTACTTTTATACATGAGTGAAAGTTGTCCAGTCGTGTCCAACTCTTTGCAACCCCATGGACCATACCACAGTCCATGGAATTCTCCAGGCCAAAATACTGGAGTGGGTAGCCTTTCCCTTCTCCAGAGGATCTTCCCAACTCAGGGATGGAACCCAGGTCTCCTGCACTGCAGGCGGATTCCTTACCAGCTGAGCCACAAGGTAAGCCCACTTTTATACATGGGAGCTCTAAAACCAGTTTGCCATTCGACTTGCCACATCACTTACATTCTCTGGGCATCAGTTTTCTCATCGGCCTCCTAATCTCTTCACCAACTTCTACAAGGAAAAGAAAAAATAACATACACAGAACAGCACCTAAATAGGTTAAATATGTAGGGTTCACCTGTAAGAAGTAACTGTGATCATAATATCTTTTGTGTAAGTGTATTAAAGAAGACACCCACATAGTAAAGAAAATGATCCTAACTTTGAACAAGGAAATAGTATATAATAAGTGTCAAGTTTAGTTGTTGATTTAAACCTGAGATTTACCCATTTTACAGATAAGAAAATGGAAGTAGAGATATTTGTTGAAATCACATAGGTAGTTCTGTCTGACCCCAACTGTCATTTGCTTTCCATTGAACCATAATGCCCCCAAGTCTTGAAATATCCAGCATTAGTAGTCACTTAAACTGATCCTCCACCATATCACATATAAACTGGGGATGAAAATGGTAGAGTTACCTGAGGGCAATGCAGCTAAACTGAATAATTGAACAGATAATAACTTCCCTAGTCTTTCTTTCAAGGCCCCTTAATTTTGACTGCACTACCTGTTCAGTCTTAATTCAAATTCCTTGACTTCTCAACCATCTGATTCAAAACTGCTTTGCTCACTGTCATTAGAACGTAAAGTGTAACCTGACACTTAGACGTTTGCGCTTCTGCCACAAAGGAGATGCTAGGCATACCAGAGAGTAAACAAATACTGGCTCCATTTCCTGTCCTTTATGATATTTCTCCTTCAGCTATCCTGAACTGACATTTAAATATTGCATTGTTACTGAAATTTGAACATGTCTCTCTCCAATTACGTTTTAAACTCCTGGAAATGAGCACCCATGTCACAGAGCTTTTTTGTTCCTCCAAGTGGCTGATTCCATTCCGAATGCTTACACATAGTTTTATTTTTTTTTGTCCTAAAGATGTCTCTTTTGAACTCCACACTGAAGAGCTGGTGGCTAACAGGACTAGTAGTAGGCAGGACAGTCAGATGCCAGGATCTTCTTGTGTGTGGCATGTGTGGAATTCCTCCAACTGGCACATACCTCTGCTCCTCACACCTACCCTCCTCACATTCTGAAAACTCCAGTCATGGCTCCCATCTCAGCACGGGAGACACAGCCTTGACCCGTTCCCCGCAGCACCCCACCCCATCTGTTGTGCTGACTGACACTCCACGGAGCCCTAGAGGACCATCTCTTGCTTCTACTCCTCCACTTGTTTTTAAGAGTTCTTAAGGAGTCTTCCACCAGATTGAAAACAGAGACAACTTCCTCTCCATCTCTTGGGGTCCCCACAGCACCCATCAGAGTCTATGACACTCCTGTTTAAATGTAAATGAGGCCTAGTTTAGTGGGCCCTAAGTGTCGTTCTTTCCGCTGCTGTCAGGAGACTTCAGACCAGCAAGGTGTCTGCTGTAGTGACCTGTGGCTCAATATCAGCCAGCTGGACCTTCAGCATCAGGGCCTCCTTGTTCCTGTCAGATGCAGTACATGATCACAATTAGCATCTGTTTCCTGGTGGCAATTTCAAATTCACATTCAAACTCTGTCCCATCTCTGCTCTTGTGCCAAAGCTAACTGGGACACCAAGAATGTCCCCTGGTTCCAGTTCTACCATCAAACCTAAAACCACAACATTCTTGAAGCCTTCCCCGACTGTACTTTATCCCTGATCACCCAAATAGCTAATTCCACTTAGATCATGCTCCCATTTTGGCTGCAGACTGATGCTTTCCATTTGAGCTAAGCCTGTCTCTTGAGATATACTGTCCATTCGTCAAGGGCAAAAGCCCCATCTCATACCAGACCTTTCTCACCCAACATTGCCAAGAACAATGGCACAAACTACAATGCTGAGACTTCAACAAACATTTGTGGATCCAAAACCCAACTGTAATTGAGCTCCAGAGTACAAAATAATGAGCAGAGAGAAGGCCCACAGGGCTTTCACATCAAATCATCCTTTTTAGTCACCATTATGAATCAATACTTAAAAAAAAAAAGTCAAAGCTCTCATTGCTTGAATAATAATAGGTCACAGACATACCACCCAACAACTGCAAGGGACTTGCCACCCAGAGTTTATTATTTTGCTACAAGCACAACTGTGCCCCAATTGCTTCTAATGGGAGTTCTCAGGCTACAACATCGGATTCATCAAATTTACCATCTCCAGCATCTACATCTTTCCAGACCCAAGCTGAAACCCCCCAAGCCCAATCTTTCCACTGACAAATCTCTCAATCTTAAACAAATAAAAGGAATAATGAAGACATTTCTTTGTACCTAATTAGACTAATCGAGTTGCTTGCCTTTTTTTTTTTTTCATATCCCAAGTCCTAGAGTAAAAGTACCTGAAGCATCTCAGCAGCTTGTAGAGCCTTGCTGGTCCGAAATACTCCAACAGTGTGCTCCTAGGTAACTCAGAATGACTGCTGAACTCAGGTCAAAACCCAATTTTCCTATTTCCACCCCAACCCTAACCTCAGAGGCCTCTGGCTTTGGACAAACTGCAGGTCACTCCCTCTCATCTCAAAATGCATGCAAACCAATTCACGCATTGTTATTGAACACAGGCCATGAAAGGGCAGACTCTGATGTGAAGATTGAACAGACATCCCAGGAGCACAGGCATAGCCCTAACCTTTATGCCCACCGAATCTACACAAGAAAACAATGCCTAGCCCCCTAGACCCATGAGGTCCAAAAGCAACCACAGCAGAGATTCCAAACGCCTACTGAGCACAGAAGTAGTAAGCAAAGCCCAGAAAGGGAATACAGTACAGATTTTCCAGAAGCCATCTTCGTCTGCTTTGTCTGAGACAAGCCATTTCCCTAGTCTCAATTTGGTCACTTCATCAACAGGGGCCAGTTTTCAAAAGATGTACCGGATCAATCCTTTTCTTTCTTCCACGTTATTCACTATCGTATTTCTTTACATTTAACTAATCATCCCCCTCCTCTTCTTTCCGTGTCCCCAAGCCTGGCTCTTTGAGTTTCTCCTGGTCCCATGTCTCCTTCTGTAACTCTCACCACAGCAAACACTTAGCAAAGGTCACGATGTCTTAGTGGGAGTAACGTAGACAGTTGTTGGGGTGCTACTAAATGAGGTTGAGGAGTTCTGAGCTTTAAGAAACCTTTAAAATTCCTGGGACACTTCTGCCTATAGAGTCACAGAATTTCAGAAGGGGCCCCTCCTCCACAATAATCCAAACTCTTTCTCTTTACTGTGGCTCAAGCTAAGGAGCAGAAAGGATTATCCTATACCACGTGCTGACCGGGGGCCAATCCAGCCTGCCACCAGTCTTGCAGGAGCCCGTGCCCAGAACTTTCCCTTCTGAGTGCATTTCTCTGCTCAGCCTTCTTTTCTACCGCAGCCAGGCGCACTCAGTCACCAAGGAGTGAGAAGCACTTGGACTTAAGTAACAAAGAAGATTGCATGGTTAAGTGCCAAAATGAGTGTGGTGGACAAAAAATGCAATCGAAATTTTCAGAGAAAGTCAAGAGCTATGTGGGCGAGAGTGGCGAGCAGGCTCTAGTAGGTACTTAATAAATATTTTGATGATTGAATGAATAAGTGAATCACTGACTGATAAGATGTACATGCAGTAAAGCATCATTAACTCTCAGGCTTTGCGGGAATAACTGAGAGTGGGTGATTGCCCCTGAAAGATAGCCAAAAATATAAAAAGTCATTGACATAAGTGCTTATTATTCACTTTGTCTAAGAGATTCTTATTGTGTTGCTTCACTGTGCAGAGCTTTCATGTATCTTAAACAACATTCACTTTTAATATTCTATCGCTGCATAAATTCTGTGATTCATTCATTCTCAGAAATCATTCATAAGTAGGACTTTGTGGGGGCAACCTTGGCCCCATCCTTCAAGGACTCACAGCCTGGAGAGGTGACTGACAACGAAGAGCAAAGCAGTATAAGCCAGATGCCCGGCAAGTGCTTTAATCCTGAAATGCTCTGGAAACGGCGGTGAAGAACTGAGAGCTGGTCAGGTGTCCTAAGAGGTAGACACTCTGGCTAAAAGGGACCAGTTGGGACACTTTCAGAGAGAAGGCGGTGACACAGAAGGAGCAGAAGTGTGGAGGTGGACAAGTGTACAAGTGCTCAGGGCCAACAAGGAAATCAGTCTAAAGGGAACAGAGGCCTATGTGTGCTGCATTAAACGAGGTTCACCGGTGAGTTCTGCAACATGCCCAGTGCAGGCTGCTGAGCAGGGCGAGCCAGGAATCATGGGAAAGAGAAAGAGGGGCAATGCAGAAGAGTCTGTGAAGATCGACCCTGATTCGAGAGAACTTTCTGGGTTTGCTGGGACAGATACAATCTTGCTATCGGTTCTGTTCTTTAGAGAGGATACAAATTCTGTCTTGACTGTCATTTCTCAGCCACTGTGGCTCCCTGATGGAAACCCCCCCCCCCACACACACACACACACACTCACCACCCATTACCTGTCCTCTCTGTGGCTCTCCATGTCTTTTTTCTTTTTTCCTTGAAGAGTTAAGAATGAGAAGGAATTCTTAGTGCATATATATCTTTGCATATATATCTGAGATCAAGAGTCTCAGACAGTATTGAATTTGGACTCAAGGATCCATTAGTGCATCCTTGAGTCCAAATTTAATACTATCTGAGACTCTTGATCTCAGATATATATGCAAAGTAGGTATCCAAGAATTCAACTGATCTGAAATACATATACTATACACATTTTCTTTTTCCTTTGGTCAACTCAAGAGCACAAAACAACTATTCCCTGACTGTCTTAGAACACAAGGGGCCCCTACAGGCATTTCTAGGCATACCAAGAAGCTATTAATCTCCAAGCGATGGTGACAACAATCCCAGACACCAGTTTCCAGGAGGCAGCGTGGAAATCCTCTCAGAGTTCAATTATAGAAATTAGCTGGTATTATTTAATCCTCAAAACCCCTGTGAAGTAGGCAGGGTAAGCATCTTTTATCCTTATTTTACTGATTAGTTTACTGAGGCTCGAAGAGGTTAAATAACTTTCCAGGGACATTTAGCTGGGAAATAATAGGGACAAAATCCAAGGCAGATCTTGTCACTTCAGGTGTGATGCTCTTCACACTTTATCAGAGCCATCTGGTCCCATGTGGGCCACCAACTTGTGTCATTTCAGCAAGTCATTACATCAGTGGCCTCATCTTCTGCAAGGGGATAAAAGGCTTACCTAGCTTCCCGCCTTAGAAAATCAAGGGGGCAAATGTGATATAAAGATAGTTTTGAAAAGAAAAGTACTGTGGATATAAAAAAGTTTGTTTTGATGCAAAAAGGTATATTGGGTCAGAGAAACATTTTTCCAAGGTGGCAAAGTTCTAAAACTCTTATCGACTCACCATTCATCCCTTCTCCCTTTCCAGCACTTGGAAAGGTAGAAGCCTCTACCTGCCTGGGGGTCAGCTTAGCTGGCCTTGCCTGTAATTTATTTCTCATGGATCTGCTGATGACAACCCATCATCAGCTCCTGGAAAGGGGTAGCTGCTTCCTCCCAAGAGATCCTGTGGACTTCAGGGATGCTCACATTCTCCATCTGACCCTGGCATTATTTGCTCTGAACTGGACAGAAAGTCAACTGCAGGTTTCTACACCAAAGGCCATTAAAAAAAAATCTTTCCTCAATCTTAGAGGGTACTCGCTTAAGGGGGTAAGAAAACCAACTCTGAAAGGGAAGCTGCTCTGACCCGATTCTGAAAATTCCGGATATGAAATGTAAGGGCCACTAAGTTGGACTCAGTCATCTACGGTCACCAGTTTCCCCCAATACTTGGTATTGTCTCAACCCAGTGTGTCTAAGGGGACATAAGAATCTAGTAGTAAAGCTAAGCGAAAATGGACATAAATACTTAGAGCCAAACAAAAATGTAAGTTGGCATCTTTCCCCTGAATTCATGAAGTAATACATTCTGTGGGCATCTTGGTGTTTACTTTTCTGCACTTATCAAGCGTTTGGCTGCCCAAAAGTGTCTGCAGTTTCATGAAGAGTTTGTGAAACACCAGGGTTTCCTTTAGAAACAATTCTAAATGAAGTTCAAACCTATGGCTAGATCTGATGACTGGGCTCCTTATTTATGCACATGCATGCATGAGCAGTTGTGTCTGACTCTTTGCGACGCCATGGACTGCAGCCCACCAGGCTCCTCTGTCTATGGAATTTGCCAGGCAAGAATACTGGAGTGGGTTGCCATTTCCTCCTCCAGGGGATCTTCCTGACCCAGGGATCAAACCCACATTTCCTGTGTCTCCTGCACTTCAGGGAGATTTTTTACCCACTGAGCCAACTCCTTATTTAATCCTGACCCAAAACATTCTGGGAAGCTCACCAGGTTTCACAGTATACCATAAGATCATAGGATAGCAATGGAACTGGACTGTTTTGTACCCTTCTTCGCAGAACCCAAGGACCAAGCGCAGCGATATGTGGCCAGAACTCTATGAGCTTCCTTTTCTCAGGGCAGTGCTACCCCTTCAGGACAAGAGCAGCCTCCTGTCTCTGCTCCCTACTCCTCCATCCCGAAGAGACAGATCCCACACAGTGGGTCCCGGAGCAAACTCAGTAACATTATCTCATTTTTTAAGGCATTGCAACTTCTGACAACATTAATGTGTTAATAATAATTTATCCCATTCTCCTGGCAGGAACAAAACTGAAGCAACTTGAAATGCCATCAGCAAAAATTATTTATTTTCCATTCCTGAGCAGTGAAGAAAACAAGATCTCATTGGCCAGGTCCACTCTCAATAGCTATCTGGTTTCAATTAAAACTTCAAGTCTCCAAGGGAAAAACTGGCATTCTGAGTTGCTGAGGCCCAGCCAAGTTTCAGTGTCTCTACAAACTCCAGAAAGGATGTCCCATCCAACCAGCCAACCTCTCATCTTCCTCCTTTTGCATATCATATAGACTTCAGAGCAGAGACTAAAGTACAGCTAAAAATAATGACCAGGTTAAAAGAACTCTGCGCTCCTAGAGGTACATTTTTTGTGCCAGTGAAGTATTGATTCTGCTCCTAATGGAAATGAAAGTCAAGATAACAGCAGAAATGGAATCAGAAATCCAGGGGAAAGTACCTACCTATTTATTTCTTCTTCAACAAACTCCTGCCTCCCCCCACTGACCATTTTCAACTAAATTTTCTACAAAGATTCCAAGTACTGTTTTCTCTTTGCCCTCAGCCCTCATTTTTAGGTCAAGTGACTTACAAAGTAGCCTACCATGAATAATGCACACACAGGACCAGAAGTCCTTGTGGTACCAAAGGGGCTCCTTGGTTCACTCGAGGATACCCCTAGGCTTCCCCTGTGTGAAGTGCAGAACAGGGCTTGCCAGCGATGCCTTCCTGTGGGATGTTCTGATGTTAACATACAAAAGGTCAGATTACACCCGTTCACTTGCCCAGCCCATTCGTGAACATATAAGGCAGTTGATACTATCTCCCAAGCTATAACTGGCCCCTTCCAAACCATATCACTGCCTCTCAGTCAATCATCCTTGTATTCACTACAAACCATTCCCCACCTCCAATTTGTTTATTTCACTGACACATCTATTTTCCCTGCTAACAGAAACAAGTCTGCTTTCCTCCTCTGGCTTCCGATAGCATTCACTCACCACCTCCTCCCCTCTGCCCCCGCTCAGATTACTATAGTGGCTAGCAGTTTCCAGAGCCCAGCTCTAACACCGATTCAACTTCCCAAGACTAAGACTTTTATTTTCTTAATGGGGGAGGGGAGATGGTGTGCAAAGCAGCACTTTCTGCATACCTGGTCTCCTGTCTTCTCAGGCTACATTCCCTGAAGTTGGCAAATCTCTGTGTTTAGCCATACTCTTCTGATCTGCCCTAAAGCC
The DNA here is from genome assembly GCF_027580195.1 of Bos mutus. Taxonomy (NCBI): domain Eukaryota; kingdom Metazoa; phylum Chordata; class Mammalia; order Artiodactyla; family Bovidae; genus Bos; species Bos mutus. Next base: position 44,390,434 of record NC_091640.1, on the reverse strand, counting down.
CTTCTTTGGTAGCAGGCAAAGTAATTAAGTACAGAGGACAATACTGCATCTTCAACTTCACTGGGACTTCCAAGTGAGAGCAAAAGAGATCATGTCTCCTTTCAGGAGTCTTGGAATGGCAGAAGTCACAAAAAGCAGGAGAAAGGGGAAGGAGTGACCAAGGATTGTAAACTGGCTACATTTTAAAGTGCTACAAACTTTCTCCTCCCTCACAGGCCCCTGGACAGTTGGCTCCACCTCCCCATCCCAGCCAAACAACATTCAACTGGGGTGTGTGAGGGTAACTCTCTCGGAGCCTGCTGGTCTGGCCCCAGTGTTGCAGATGTGGCCGCATAGAACAACACCCTTCCTCTCCTCTCCTCTCCATGCTCTTCTTTCTGAGCCCACTCCTGCCCTTCCAAAACACATGAGCATACATGTGCACACCTACACACATGTTTTCAGGATAAAGATGGGCTGGGAAGGGCAACCTGATCTACCTGTGTAAACTACAGGATAGTAAGAGATGGGGCAAGACTGCCAGACAGTTTTGGCAATAATAACTTTATAAAGTTAGATTTTGCACAAAACTACAGGAAAGGAAAAACAGGATGAAGAGTAAAGGAATGAAAAGGAACAGAATTTTTAAAAATAATGTAAGAGGAAAACAAGTAATATTAGTATTTCCATAAAGACCATGGACTCCAACTAACTTTTTTAAAAGGTGTGGATAGTGGTGGAGGGGATGGGGAGGCTTGAAAGAAAAAGTAGCTGTGGTAGAATTCCAAAATAAACTGCCCTTTCAGAGGAGAGCTTCTGCAGGGATAAAGAGACACACAAATTGGCCTTTTAGCATTAGATGTCAACCATGAGATTATCAGGACAGTTTATTTGAAGCGGAAATGAATCGGAAATCCTTCCCTCAACAGTCCTCTTAGACCAATATATACACCATCAGAACCCACATAGGCACACATAAAGAATAAATGCAGCATCAAGGGGCAATAAGAACCCCCTCCCCACACCAGCAGTACCTCTAGCCTCATCTCATACTTCCAATTGCACAACTTTCCGATCTCCAAAGAAAATATTTCCAGTTGGATCCTATTTCAGAATTGTAACTGGTGCGGGTTGTGGGAGGAGGGGTGTGTGCAGCCTGTCGGGGATGGGGACTGGAAGACAGCATTTCGGTAGTTACTTATTTTTGTAGAGCCAGCATGCTCTACCGATCAGAAATTGCTATTACCCAACAAAGCTTCTATCACAAACAGACACCAAAAACAGCATCAGCGTTATCACCATCTTGCTAAAGATCTGCCCGGTCCAGTTTACCTGACTTTGTCTCTGTGGAACTTCTTGGACAGTATTGTAGTCAAAGGGATAATGGTTTGAAAGACAAAAACAATAAATCGATACTGAAGGGCTCCCTTTCAGGAGTTATTTCCCACTGGAAACCACCGAACGGGAAAGCCTGTCGTTAATTCCCAAGCCCACGGCTCCTCTAGAAACACACACAATGCGTGCTTTCAAAAAGGGCATTCGTCTGCTTTTAAGGGAATTCCTGTCTTTTCAGAGTCCCAAAACCGGAGAGCACGAGAGAGACTCAGATCCATTGATTAAGATTTTAAGAAAAAGACTAACACAGAGCTACGACACAAGCACACACCAACCTTCGCCGGCTGGACCACTTCTTCCCTGTTCTTCTTTCTATTAACCACACGTTAGATTCTGATACATTCCCCCCCCCCCCACCAACCTACCCACCCACCCCCAAAATCCAACTAGATACAATGTAGCTCTCTAGCTCCACTTAACCTGCAAGTTACAAAGAGAGAGGGGGAAAAAAATATCCTGCCGCCTTCCCACTCCTTTCCCTACCCCCTCCCCCTCTTGAGTCCACTCCACCAACGCCAAACCCGCGAGCCCCAGCAGTCGGCGGCCGGACGGAGGGAGGGAGGGAGGGTGCAAAAGGCGGGGGGAGGGGGAAGGCCGGGGCGGAGTGGGTGGGGGGGGGATCAGATTAGGCCGAACTCAATAAGGTCCCAGACCTCCAGCCCGACGCTGCCACCCTCGCCGCCACCACCGAGTCACTTCAAATGAGCCAGCATCTTTGCCCACGGCCGGCTGGCCGGAATCGCGCCCATCCTCCGCAGCCTCGCCGGGACCGGCATCCCGCCCCTTCGGCCCGGTCTCCCAGTTCCCGCCGGTGCAAAGTCAAAGCCCCGGCGAGGCAGCGTTAACTTTTGCACGCAGAGAACACACACCGCCCCTGGCCCCGGGCGTGCGGGGCCCGCGGCGCGGCGGGAGGCTGGGCGCCGAGCTCCCGGGCCAAGGTCGCTGCGCGTGCTCACCCACGGCTCCGGCTCCGCTGGCCCCGGCGCTCGGTCAGATCCCGGCTCCCGTCGCTCGCCCGAGCCCCCGAAGGTGCTGCTGCGGCAACTCCATGGCGATGAGCATCTGTCACACGGCGAGCCGCGGGCGGGCCGCCCTCGCTCGGGGGGCGCCGGGGCCCCCGGGCGCGCGGAGGCGGAGGCGAGCGGCGGGCGCCCCGGCCGGCCCCGCGCTTCCCGCCCGGCGCGGCCGCCTCCGCCGCGCCACCGATTTACAGAGAGAGATATCAAGGGGGAAAATGGCGTCTCCGGAGCCCGAGGAGTCCTGGAGTAATCACATTCACACACACACACACACACACACACACACACACACCACGCCCGCACGCACACACTCGCACACCGCGCGCCGCGGGCCCGGCTAATTTTAGCAGGAACCCCCCTCCCAAATTATATATATATATCCCAGTCTATCCAATCAATGCTATTTTTTTTTTTTCCTTTTCTTCAAAGGATGGATTGGAGCCTTAAAAAAAAATGTTGCCGGGTTCGGGCTCGCAGGAGGCAGCGCGCGAAGGGCGAGGGCGCTTTTGCTGAGCTGTGCAGTTCGGTCCGCGGCGCCGGGCGGCCCAGCCCGCCCGCTCGTCTGCCCGCGGTCGCTAGTGCTGCCACCGCCGCCGCCGCCGCCGCTCCATGGCCGCGCCCGCCCCGCGCCCCCGCCGCGTCCCCTCGCCACCCGCCCGCGTCCCCGGCGAGCGCTGGAGTGGGGTCGGGCCCGAGTGGCTGCCTCCCGCGCCCTCTCTCGAGTCCCGGAGTCCTAGTGAAAGGAAGGGGGAGGGCGCGGGCGGGGGAGGGGGAGGATCGCAGCGGCCTCGCGGCAGAACCCAGCGGGGACCGCCACCCCGCGATCTGCCTCGGCAGGGGTGCGGGCACCCCACACCAGCGCTTGCCCAGCCGACCAGGGGGCCGCTTCCCCGACTTGAGCCCGGGGGAGGCACAGCCAGGAACCTGCGAGCGACCTCTCTCCCTTCACCCTCCCTCAGTGAATTTCTGTGGATTTCGATCCATGGGAGGGAGTGGGGCTCGGGCCGGGGGTGAAGGAAAACAGTTCGTGGAGGCGGATCGGAGACCCCTCGCCGCCCTCGCGCCCCTCCCGCTCCCCCGCGCCCTCGCGGCCCAGTGGCGCTGCGCGCCCGAGTCCGCGGCGGAGACTGGGCGGCCGCGGGGACTGCCGCGGGCTCGGCTCCGGGGCTCAACACTGCCACTGTCTGACACAACAGCAGCAGTGTCGGGGGAGCTGCGCGGCCGGGGCGCGAGATGCGGTAGGCTCTGAAAACCGAGTGCACTTTTTTAACCCGGTAATTACATTTCAGGGGGTTATTATTATTATTATTATTTTTGTCAAGCGACATGCATGCATTCAGATGCATATGTGCATTTTCTCGTATTCACAGACATTGGACCGCTGATGAGGGAAAGACAACGAGAGAGACGACGCTGGCGTGCGGTTCTCTATTCAGGGTGGTGAAAAGAAGAAGGAATGTCTTCAGTTCATACAAAATGTGGTATTTTAATCTCCTTGACTATTTGCATGCGGGGCTGCAAAAGTGGACCTACTCAGGCTACTCAGTGGCAACCCCAGGCAACTGAGGAATGTAACTCCCTCAGGGGCGTGTCTGCGTTATGGGACAATATAGAACAGATAGGGATTCAGAAAGGTTTTGCCAGTGGTTTGAACTCAAAGACGCGGGGGAGAGTTTACTCAAAGCTGGCATTCTGAGAGGACTCCTGCCTACCACGTTTTATATGGAGAGTTTTGGGACTGTGGATTGAGGAATGATTTGGTAGTGGTTGGGAATGACCCCCCAGTGTGATGTCAATCACATGTCAATCACATGTCAATGTGATGGGACAAATTACATCAGCCACTGCCGACCTGGGTCGGCTGCTGGTGTGAATTCTGTCACAGAGCCTCCTCACTCTCATAACTCTTTTTTACAGAAAGGATGCAGTGAAGTACAGCAACTCCCATCCTGGCCCATTTCCCTGGATCCGTTTCAGTTCGATCCTAAGTAGATCACTGCCCTCTGACCCAAGTGTTCTTACCAAAGTGCTTTTTTACAGAGAAACGTTCTGACTGGCCAGAAACGTTTCCTGTTACTCATCACAGCAAAAACTCTGTTAGAGCAATGTTTCAGTAGGTCTTCTGTGACCCATATACGAGAGTATTGTTATTAGTGGGAAGGTAATGCTTAATTAGGAAAAAAGAAAATCAGCAGGGCATATGAACTGATGATAGAAATAAAGATAAAGGCATAAAATATGATGTCAAAACAATGGTTCTGTGTGATCAAATGACTTTTTTCTGATTCCTTCTGTACCTAGATTTCTGAAACCCTGTCCCAGAGGCCCTAAAGGACTAAGATAGCATGTGGGTTGTTTTTTTTTTTTCCCCCTACACTTTCCAAATGGAGAAACTGAGCTCCAGAAATCAGAAGGGTTTGCCTATGAGCATACAGCTGGCTGGTGTCATCTGAGCCAGAACTGAAGTTTATTGCTCAAGTCCTTCCCTTCTATAAACTTAGCATGTTAACAGAGTCTTCCATCCTGTGCTGTTGTGTTTCTTTGAATAGCAGCTCAGAGAAGCACATTACATATTAAAAATTCAGTATAATAGATGATAAATAAGTCTACAGAATTACAGTGCAATAAAGTTTACCCAAGAGATCACCAGTTCAAACCCCATCATCTTAACGTTGAAGAAACAGAGACAGAGAGATGCAGTGGACTGCCCCCAGTCATTAAGTTAAGACAGAGCCATAAATAGACTCTGTGTCCTTTGACTTTTTATTCAATGTCCCTTCCTTAAATGTAGCCCATTTTTTGATCAAGAAGTGAGAAGTGAGAAGAGGAGAAGGAAAGGGGGGTCTTCCCCCTCTTTATTTTATATAGCTATATATATAAAGTGCGCATGCTGCCGCTAAGTCACTTCAGGCATGTCCAACTCTGTGCGACCCCATAGACGGCAGCCCACCAGGCTCCCCCGTCCCTGGGATTCTCCAGGCAAGAACACTGGAGTGGGTTGCCATTTCCTTTTCCAATGCATGAAAGTGAAAAGTGAAAGTGAAGACGCTCAGTCGTGTCCGACTCTTAGCGACCCCATGGACTGCAGCCCACCAGGCTCCTCCGCCCATGGGATTTTCCAGGCAAGAGTACTGGAGTGGAGTGCCATTGCTTTCTCCGAAAGTGCACATACATATGCACAAATGTATCTACCTACACTAATATGCATTACATATATTTTTACATATTTGACATTTTTAGTATATAATCATGTATATTAATAATATAAAATATAACTTTGTATACAATAATAAGATGTCCCTGAAAAAAGTAAAGCCCTACCCCTGAACAATATGCTTGTTGATGGAGTGGGAACTGTATTCAAATTCTAGCTAAATATGACAGGAATTCTTATCTACTTTCCCTAATAGGCCACTTTCTGTTTATCTAAGAACCAGATCCTAAAACACTGAAAGTCTGAAGCTGGCAAAGAATTTCATCTGAAAATTAGTTCCATGCAATTTTAAGTTACCTATTCTGAAGGCCCCTGGATCCTTGAGAAAATAAAAAGACAATCTGAGCAGCTGATGGAAATGTACGCAACATACATGTCTTAGTCCTACATAGCCTCCAAAGTCAGCATCTTGCAGTCACTCAGCAAGTAATTATGTAGCATGAACTATATTAGACAAGATAGTAGCAACAAGAGATTCAAACTCAACATTCACAACCAAGAGAGATTAACATGCAAGGTTCTAACTACACTAATGTATGTAAATATCAGAAAGGGATGTTTACAAAGTACACAGAGCACAGATGCAGGAATGGTAGAGGGTGAATTCAGAAATCATATCTTCTTGACAATTGCTGCATGTTTAGTGTGGGTTGGCCAAAAAGTTCCTTTGGTTTTAAGTAACAATAAAGACATTTTTAAGGGGTTAGGGAGTATGTGGCTTCCCTGGTGGCTCATATAGCAAAGAATCTGCCTGCAATGCAAGAGACCCAGGCTCGATCTCTGGGTTGGGAAAATCCCTTGGAGAAGGGAATGGCAATGCACACCACTGTTCTTGCCTGGATAATCCCACAGACAGAGGAGCCTGACGGGTTGCAGCCCATGGGGTCACAAAGAGTCAGACATGACTGAGAAACTTCCATTTTACTTTCACTTAAAGACATTTTTTGCAAAGAATTTTATTGAACAACATATTTACCATTTTTTTCCACTATCTTCTGCCATTTTTCAGACAACTTCATAATTGTATCTTCCCAAAACTTTTTAAGTTTTTAAGCAAAGAACTGTTCTAGGTACCCTTTATAGTTTTCCAGGGAATTGAAATCTTTTCCATTAAAAGAATTCTATAAAGACTGAAATAAGTGGAAATCCAAAGGTGCAATGTCTGAAGAATACCACAGATGAATCAAAACTTCTCAGCCAAGCGGTAACATTTTTTGTGTGATCATCAAAGAAACATGTGATTTTGTATTACCATGATGGAAGATTATGCATTTTCTGTTGACTAATTCCAGATGCTTTTCATTGAGTGCTGCTTTCAGTTGGTGGAATTTGGAGCACTACTTGTTGGAATTCATCATTTGGTTTTCCAGAAGGAGCTTATGACAGAAGACTCCCTTCCAGTCCCACTGTATACACAACATCACCTTTTTTGGATGAAGACTGGTTTTTGTTGTGGTTGGTGGTGGTTCATTTGCAGGCCCCACAGGCTCTTCCATTCCACCTTATTGTACGGTATCCACTTTGTGTTGCTTGTCACAATTTATTTCAAAACTGGAACATTTTCCTTATACTTAAGTGGAGAGTGGCATGCAGAAATATGATCAAGTGTCTTTTTTTTTTTTTTTTTTCTGCTTAACTTGTGTGGAACCCAAACATCAAACCATTTAACATAAACAAGTTGATGTGAATGATTTTTAACACTTGATTTGGATAGTTTGAGTATGTCAGCTATCTCCCATGAGGTATAACATTATTTGTTCTCAGTGTCTCTATTTGATCCCTGTCAACATCAACTGGTTTACCCAACCATGGAGCATTGCCAAGTGAGAAACCTCCAGCCCAAAACTTTACAAACCACTTTTGACTTGTTTGCTCAGTCACATTAACTTCCCCATACACTGCACAAATCTTCTTCTTTTTTTTTTTTTTTTTGCATTTCAGTTGTGTTTCTACCTTTCTTGAAGTAATACAGCATAGCATGCCAAAAATGTTACTCTTTACTTCCATTTTCAATATTAAAACAGAGCTGCCCAGAAGTTTACCAATTTTGATAAGTTTTGTTTTTTTAATGCAGGCTGCTATGACAATATAGGACAGAAATGGTAAGGACTTAACAGAAGCAGAAGACATTGGGAAGATGTGGCAAGAATACTCGGAAGAACTGTACAAGAAAGGCTTAAAGATGCAGATAACCATGATGGTGTAGTCATGTACCTAGAGCTGGACATCCTGAAGTGTGAAGTCAAATGGGCCTCAGGAAGCATTACTATGAACAAAGCTAGTGGAGGTGATGGAATTACAGCTGAGGTATTTCTAATCCTAAAAGATGATGCTGTTAAACTGCTGTAATCAATATTCCAGCAAATTTTGAAAATACAGCAGTGGCCACAGGATTGGAAACGGTCAATTTTCATTCCAATCCCAAAGAAGGACAATGACAAAGAATGTTCAAAATACCGTACAGTTGCACTCATTTCACATGCTAGCAAGGTAATGCTCAAAATCCTTCAAGCTAAGCTTTAGCAAGACATGAACCAAGAAATTCCAGATGTACAAGCTGGGTTTCAAAAAGGCGGAGGAACCAGAGATCAAATTGTCAACATTCTTTGGATCATGGAGAAAGCAAGGAGTTCTAAAAAACATCGCATTCTCCATTGACTACTCTAAGCCTTTGACTGTGTGGATCACAACAAACTGTGGAAAATTCTTAAAGAGATAGGAATACCAGACCACCTTACCTGTCTCCTGAGAAGCTTGTATGCAGGTGAAGAAGCAACAATTAGAATCTTACATGAAACAACAGACTATTTCAAAATTGGGAAAGGAGTACAACAAGACTATATTGTCACCCTGGTTATTTAACTTCTATAAAGGGTACATCACACGAAATTCCAGGCTGGAATCAAGATTTCCAGGAGAAATATCAACAACCTCAGATATGCAGGTGATACCACTCTAATGGCAGAGGAACTAAAAAGCCTCTTGATGAGGGTGAAAGAGGAGAGTGAAAAAGCTGGCTTAAAATTCAACAGTAAAAAAACTAAGATCATGGTATCCTGTCCCATCACTTCATGGCAAATAGAAGGGGAAAAAATGGAAGCAGTAACAGATTTTATTTTGGGGGCTCGAAAATCACTGCAGATGGTAACTGCAGCCATGAAATTAAAAGACATTTGCTTATTAGAAGGAAAGCTATGATAAACCTAGACAGTGTATTAAAAATCAGAGATGTCAAAGCTATGGTTTTTCCCATAGTTGTGTATGGATGTGAGAGTTGGACCATGAAGAAAGCTGAGCTCCAAAGAATTGATGCTTTCGAGTTGTGGTGCTGGAGAAGACTCTGGAGATTCCTTTGGATTACAAAGAGATCAAATCAGTCAATCCTAAAGGAAATCAACCCTGAATATTCTTTGGAGGGGCTGTTGCTGAAACTGAAACTCCAGTACTTTGTCTACCTGATGCGAAGAGCAAATTCATTGGAAAAGACCTTGATGCTGGGAAAGATGATTGAAGACAAAAAGAGAAGGGGGCAGCAGAGGATGAGATGGTTAGATAGCATCACCAACTCAATGAATTTGAATTTGAGCAAACTCTGGGAGATAGTGGAGGTGTGCTGCAGTCCATTGGGTCTCAAAGAGTCTGACATGACTTAGCAACTGAACAGCTAAGAGAGTTGTCACAATACAATCTAACAAAATTGTTTTGAATAAAGTTAAAGACAAGTAAGTGTCACTAGACTCACCTTATGGAAAAACACTAATAAACTTTTGGGCCAATCCAATATCTATTTAACATACACATTTCTTTCTGTTCCTTTTACACATATACCTTTGTCACCTATGTCCTGTTTTTCCAACCAAAGAAAAATTTTTGAGGACAGTGCTGTGCCTTGCACAGGCACTGTCAATAAATCTAGGCAAGAATAAATGTTCCCCTGATACCACCAAATAATTGACTTGCTGTTGCTCCCAGACTGTTGATCTATGCTTTAGGCATCCCTATGCCTAACTGGTAAAATGACCATAATAATACGGCTCCCACCCGAGGCTACACACCAGAGATACTGTATGCAGCTGCAACTTAATCATGCCTCTATGTGGCTTAAGAGCCAGACAAAATACATATATACAAGCAAGGTGCAATTCAAAATACAAAGGTAGGTCATGTCATTTTCTCATCTCTGAAACTAAAGGTAGAAAGAAACGAGTCAAACGCATCCATTCTTCCTTCGTAAGAAGTTGAGATCAAACCCTCAGAGCCAGTCATCTTCCCTTTTTGGTTCAAATACTGTATTGACTCTCATTTTTTTAGAAAATGAAGTGTTGTTTTTATCTAATATAGCGCTTCTCAACACTTACTGTGAATCAGAATTACCTGAGGGAATTACTGATGCTTGAGACCCATACTGATTTAATTGGTCTTAATAATAAATGCCTTGTGTGCTTCTAATATGCAACCAGCATTGATAATCACTGATCCAATAGAAAGGGCATGCCCCATAAAGTGATCGTGATACTTAGAAAGCACTTGTCCTCTTAAGTTTTGTTTTGTTGTTGTTCAGCTGCTAAGTCATATCTGACTCTTTGTGACTCCATGGACTGCAGCATGCCAGGCTTCGCTGACCTTCATTATCTCCCGGGGTTTGCTCAAATTCATGTCCATTGAGTCATTGATGCCATACAACCATCTCATCCTCTGCTGCCTCCCTCTTCTTTTGTCCTCAATCTTTCCCAGCGTCAGGGTCTTTTCCAATCAGTTGGCTCTTCCCATTAGGTGGCCAAAGTATTGGAACTTCAGTTTCAGCAACAGCCCCTCCAGTGAATATTCAGGATTGATTTCCTCTAGGACTGACTGGTTGGATCCTCCTGCAGCCCAAAGGACTCTCAAGAGTCTTCTCTAGCACCACAGTTTGAAAGCATAAGTTCTGTGTTCAGCCGCTTTTATAGTCCAACTCTCATATCCATACAAGACTACTGGAAAAACCATAGATTTGACTATACAGACCTCTTACGTTAGGTAGCATTAAGGAAGTTGTACCTAACCAACAGAGGTGATAGCCACAGTAAACTGTAGTAATTTTTGGAGTTTGGGGGCAATTCTGGAAATGTAAAAACTGGGAGTTTGTTCCAATGATGTTATGAAAAGACCACCAACTATGGTTGGTGGAAAGGTATGAGGTGAGTTTGGAACAATAGTTATTTAAAGAAGATTGTTAAGAAGATTAATTTCTAAGCTTATTTGGAATGTCATCTAATCTTTCTGACCTGCAGATACCACTTGCAAAAAAGGAAAGGTATCTCTAAGGACCAAGCCAGCTGTAGGATTCTGCAATTTTTGGTTCCAAGACACAAGGGAGTCCCAATAGGTCAGTGAGAACATACTGCTAACAGTCGGAGTAGGATGTGAAAGCTATCCTTAAATGTAAGACAGGCATGCATGTGTGTTCAGTCGTGTCCAACTCTTTGCGACCTCGTGGGCTGTAGCCTGCCAGGCTCCTCTGTCCATGGAGCTTTCCAGGCAAGAATACTGGAGTGGGTTGCCATGCCTTCCTCCAGGGGATCTTCCCAACCCAGGGATCGAAGCCACATCTCTTGTGTCTCCTGCATTGGCAGGTGGATTCTTTACCACTGAGCTACCTGGGAAACCCAAATGTAAAAACATTAGAGAAAATAGGGATTAGTTTGCTTGATCTGCAAGCCCCAAACAACCCAGGTAATGGAAAGGCAGATGTCAGCTCAATAAAATGGAACCTAAGATGGAGGAAATGGCAACCTATTCCAGTATTCTTGACTGGAAAATTCCATGGACAGAAGTGTTTGGAGGTCTACAGTCCAAAGGGTTTCAAAGAGTTGGACACCACTGAGCAACTAAGGATGCATGCATGCCTTAATAAAAACATTTTTAAAAATAAGATGATTTCATGATTGGACCTAAGATGAAAACAGATCTTAAATAGTAAGGTGCTTGCTGGCCTGAGAAGAGCTCCAGAAAAGATTGTGTACCTTATTTTTCACATCCCCCATCCATAACATATGAACTTCTTGAGGTCAAGGGCTTTACATTATACCTCCATATCTTCACTAAATAAAATTGTACCTGGAGCCCGGTGTATGTCCAGTAAGGGTTAGTGGAATGTCAAACATATTTATAAATATGACACAGAGCCAGTTGGTCAGAATGGACACTGACACATGGCCTTGCTCAGCTAGTTGATATTGCTTTAGTTTTTGGATCCTTTGGAAGTTCAGGAAAGACAGAATAATAGACTGAAAGGTATGAGGTGAATTTGGAACAATAGTTATTTAAAAATTCTAATATTTTAGCACCATTATCCTATCCATGCATATTAGATGAACATTGGTTTTATATCTTGAAAAATGAATTGATGAGTGAATCAATCAGTAAAATTACAGTAGAGAGAGAGAAAATGGTAAACTTGGACTCTAGTCCTGTTCTGCCAGTAACTGGGTAAAGCTGAATACATTGTTTCAGCCACCCTCTACCGTAGTTTCTTCATATATAAAGATTATAGTTAATCAATCAGGGCTTACCTGATAGCTCAGTTGGTAAAGAATCCGCGTGCAATGCAGAAGACCCCAGTTTGATTCCTGGGTCAAGAAGTTCCACTGGAAAAGGGATAGGCCACCCACTCCAGTATTCTTGGGCTTCCCTTGTGTCTCAGCTGGTAAAGAATCTGCCTGCAGTGCAGGAGACCTGGGTTAAGTCCCTGGGTTGGGAAGATCCCCTGGAGAAAGGAAAAGCTATCCACTCCAGTACTCTGGCCTGGAGAATTCCATGGACTGTATAGTCCATGGGGTTGCAAAGAGTCGGACATGACTTTCACTTCACTTCATGGTATCAGCCATTGTGACGCTTACAGGAAATATCAGATACAAAGTTACATTGCAAAGCTAAATAATTCTGTTCAAATACTGGTTTTGATAATTAAATATGATGTAGGCATTTAAATGACACCATTCAGACAAAGCCTAATTCTACCCCCTCTGAGGTTCACAAGACATTTTTCTCTCCTGGGAAGTGAGAAGGCAATTTTTACTCCTGGTTACTCTCACTCCAGCCCCACTTTGGAAAGGGCTTATCTCTCCAGTGCTTCCCCTGATGCTACTATTGTTGCTAAGCAACAAAGAGCTAAGCAGGAGCAAAATGTAATTGTCCCAGGAAGGGAATTCTAGGTCTGACAATGACTGGATGGTAGTTTTGGAAACTTTGCCTTCTTGGATGCAAGAAATTCACTACAAGAAGATTTCCTATCACAGAGTTCCTTCTGCAGATGCTCCAAGAGGGCAACTTTCACTACTTGAAAGGTGGGGGAAGGACCATTCTTCTGGGTTGTCACTTTCTGGCTCCCTGGTACACTTTTTGTCACTGTGATTTCAGAGAGCCCCACATCTGCAGCAAGATTTGGAATGTTCCCAATTCCTAACTGAGCCTTAGGAGCCCAGCTATAAGAAGTTTATGTGTATTATCACTGTGAATGGCACAGGAGCTGAAAGATCAGGGGGAATACTACTGGTGATGCAAGGTCTTCATCGCCCCTAAAACCACACCTACTTGGTTCAAAACAGGCAGAGGTATGCACAGAAAGGTGTTGTAAGGACTGCTTGTTTATACTGAGGGCAATTTATTGAAAGGATACAGAGGAACTTCATGGAAGGCAAATACAGGAAGTATACCAGGCCTTGTGGGATCTGGGCAGTTGCCAGGCAGCTCTTCTCTCTCTTCCTCTCCAGGGTGACACTGTCTCATGTCTTGTGCCTTTTTTATCTATTGGTTTCACCCTTTCAGAGACAAAGGCCAAAGGCTGTGAAAGTGAACCTGCTTGAGGAAGCAGAAACAAATTCCTCAAAGTTACCACCCTAGTTTGTAGAACTGGGCTTTGAAACTCAGTAGTCTGATTCCAGAGCCCACTCTCTTATTCACAGACCCATATGCCTGCTCTGTTTCAGTATTGCCTAGTCAAGAAACAGCGCAGAGACACCTGGATGTTCCTTAAATCACTTCTTTAGAATGAATTGAATGAGCTTGTTGATTTCAGCCTTCTAACTAAAAACAATCACAGTAACATTAAAACTTTGAATTATAGAGCTGGAGTGTCCATTAAAGATCATTTGGACCAAGAAATTCACTTAAGAGAGGAGAGAAAACTGAGATCCAGAAAGATAAACTAATAAATTCCCCAAATTTTTAGGCAGGTGACAAAGCCAGGTTTTGAAACCAGAACATTTTACTCAGCTACCAGGGTTTAATTGTATCCTCTGCAAACCAACTCAGACTATGAAAAAGAGAACTAAGAATTAGGAGCTTCCCTGGTGGCTCAGTGGTAAAGAATTCTCCTGTCAGTGCAGGAGACATGGGTTCAATCCCTGATCCAGGAAGAGCCCACGTGCCATAGAGCAACTAAGCCCATGCACCACAACAGTTGAGCCTGTGCTCTAAAACCCAAGAGCCACAACTACAGAGCCCACATACTGCAGCTACTGAAGCCTGCATGCTCTGGAGCCTGTGTTCCACTATAAGAGAAGCCACTGCAATGAGAGGCTCAAGCACCACAACTAGTGAGTAGCCGCTTCTCGCTGCAACTAGAGAAAGTCTGCAGGCAGCAATGAAGACCCAGCACAGCAAAAAATAATAAATAAATAAAATTATTTGAAAGAAAAGAACTAGAAGGTTCACTAAATGGCATACCCATGAACCTTCAAAATAGGGAGATTTGGGCATACTCTCTTTTAGAAAGTAATTTAGCATATACTTTTATGATTGTCTATTTTTTACTCCAAATTATAGACCAGAGGAAACAAAATAGGGTTGAATCCTTCACGGTTAGACTGATATTCTCTCAGAAATTATTTTAACTTTTGTCTTTGAGAGTAAGAAGGTGTATTAGAGGGAAAGGTAGAAGAAAAATATATTTTGAGACGTTAAGAATAAGAATTTATATGAGGGGTATTTCTGAAAACAATTGGTAATGCAAAATCAGGAATCCTGGCTCAGATAGTAAAGAATCTGCCTGCAATGATGGAGACACAGGAGATGCAGTTTCAGTCTCTGGTCAGGAAGATTCCCTGACAAAGGAAATGGCAACTCAGTCCAGTATTCTTGCCTGGAAAATCCCATGGACAGAGGAGCCTGGTGGACTACAGTCCATGGGGTCACAAAGAGTTGGATACAACTAAGTGGCTAACATACACACACAAAACAGAATCAATTATTTGATGTCATATGTTCATATTGAAAGATATAGGATTCATCCATTCATCCTACAAGTTACTGGGTACAGGGCATAATGAAAAGGACTGTAGGATGTATAAAGAAGGGTAATATACCATCTCAACATGGTAGGCATTCTCAATCTAGGCAGGAACTCACAAGCTTTAGTTTCCGATCTGCAGAGAAGTTGATTCAAAATAATTCTAAGTTCAATCAGAAATGATGACCAAGTATAATAACTTACAATTTTGCTTATCCAGACCCTCAGTTAGTTTTACCAAAGTAATCACTTTCTGAACATCTCACATAGTATTATAAATAAACAATTTCCCTTGTAGAAAATATTTAGGTACCTGTAGTTGATTATATAGTCTATAATCAATCTGTATCATCTACTATTAAAATTAGAAAAAAACTGGTATCTAGGATGAATGATCATCAAGCCCTGAGACTTTCTTCAATCAATTAAATTATATGTGTCTGTGTATGTATTTCCATCCTAGCCCTCAGTTTCTCAATGGTGAATTCCTATTCATTAGATAATAAGATAATAGTACAAAATACTAAGTACAGTGGTTATTGGGATGGTAAGTAGCAAGATGGGAATAGTTTCCATTTATCTTATGTACCTAGATTATCTTTTTTTCTTAATTGAAGTATAGTTGTTTTACAATGTTATGTTAGGTGTTAGATTCAGATATACAGCAAAATGATATACAGAGGTCCATGAGGTCACATCTCTATATATATAGATGTTCTTTTTCAGATTCTTTTCCATTATAGGTTATTACAAGATATTGAATATAGTTCCCTGTGCTATACAGTAGGTCCTTGTTTATAAATTTTATATATAGCAGTGTTAGATTATCTTTGTCTTCTGTATGAACTCTCATTTCTTCAGGTAGCCCACAATTCTGCTTGTGGTGATATACCATCCTTTGGAGGTTATGACTATTTGTTGTTGCTGTTCAGTCACTAAGTCATGTCCAACTCTCTGTGACCTCATGGACCACAGCACACAAGGCTTCCCTGCCCTTCACTATCTCTTGGAGTTTGCTCAAATCCATTTCCATTGAGTTGGTGATACCATCTAATCATCTCATCCTCTGCTGCTCTCTTCTCCTTTTGCCTTCAATCTTTCCCAGCATCAGGGTCTTTTCCAAGGAGTCAGCTTTTTGCATCAGGTGGCCAAAGTATTGGAGCTTCAGAATCAGTCCTTCCAATGAATATTCAGAGTTGATTTCCTTTAGGATTGACTGATTTGATGTTCTTGCTGCTCAAGGGACTCTCAAGAGTCCTCTCCAACACCACAATTCAAAAGCATCAATTCTTTGGCACTCAGCCTTCTTTATGGTCCAAAGCTCACACCCATACATAACTACTGGAAAAACCATAGCTTTGACTATATGAACCTTTGTGGGCAAAGTGAAGTCTTTGCTTTTTAATATACTATTTTTGTCATAACTTTCCTTCCAAGGAGCAAGCATCTTTTCATTTCATGGCTGCAGTCACCATCCAGAGTGACTTGGGAGTCCAAGAAAATAAAATCTGTCACTGCTTCCAGAGTGACAGATTATTATTTGTATCTAATATTTTATCCATGGGAGCAACCTGTGTGTAGTTGCAGAGTTGCGATACATAATACAATTATCTCAAACTAACACACTCAAGTTTGAAAGAACAAAGAAGAAAGAAAATGAGGAAATTAATAAAATTTAATTTGTTTAACCTTAGTGCATAAGATAAAACATTCACTTGATTATATAGTGTTCTTTAAGTAAGGGTGCCTCCCTGTGAAACTGGTAACAAAGTATTTTCTCTAGTGTCAGACACAAGACTGATAAAAGGCAATTCTATTTCTTATCTAAAGATTCACACATTTATTAGTTGTGTCAGGATAGGTGTGAAAAGGGTCAGAGCTCAGTGCTATATCTGTTCAGAAGGTGTGGCAGACTCTGTGGGGGAAGCCCCCTAAAAGCAGTGGACCAGCCATATAGGCAGGGCAAGCTTCCAGCAGAGATATCAATGTTTAGTCATAGCTTCTATAAAGGGACAAAGGTAAAGTTGTAGGTATGCCAGCAGGTAGGCAGACAATGATAGAAATGAATACATAGCAGCAAACACTGCAGGGAACATCTGCAAGGTCTGTCCATAGCCTGGGAGAAAAAGGAGGTTGTCAGAGCAAGAAGGGAACCCAGATTTGGACCTAGATCAAGTCAGGTCATTAGAAATGGTGGTCATTATAGAAATTAAAGCAAAAGTGAAGTCTTCTGAATCCACTGGGGTGCAATGATGCCCAAGAAGGTATCTCTGAAACTCAAAGAGGGACTCTGACAGTCATATTGGAGCACCAGTGGGGCAGTGAGTCCTGTCAAATGTTATTACAGAAATAGACTGTCCTGGGAGGAAATCAAATATTCAGCATCAAGTCATGTCATGCTGCCCCAACACTACTAGCACTAAGTGAAGTCGCTCAGTTGAGTCCGACTTTTTGTGACCCCATGGACTGTAAGCCTACCAGGCTCCTCCATCCATGGGATTTTCCAGGCAAGAGTACTGGAGTGGATTGCCATTTCCTTCTCCAGGTGATCTTCCCAACCCAGGGATCAAACTTGGGTCTCCCGCATTGCAGACAGATGCTTTACCTTCTGAGCTACCAGGGAAGCTAACACAATGATTGGGTTCTAAGCATCACCTTATTGTTTCAAGAAGGGACTGGAGAGACTACTTAAGTTCATTCATAAATCAGAACCTTATTGGTTCAAGAAGAGACTGGAGAGACTACTTAAGTTCATTCATAAATCAGATTGCATTCAACCCTGGAATGGGTTGAACATTTATGCAGAAATCAATTTATCTGCTGTGGAAAGGTAAGGGAGATATCAGCAGAAGAACTGAGATGGCAGAGTGAGAGATATTGTTGAAAAGGTCCTTAAAGGATGTAAAGACAATTTAATTTATATTGGGAAACAGATTCTACTCAAGTTCTAGCTTTTAGTTCATTAGAGAGTAAATTTTCAAAACTTGTGAACTTAGAAAAAATTAGAATTATTATCTAATTGAATGTGGATTAGTATGAATACAACTGTTCCGTTTTACCCAATAGATTTTAAGTAAGTCAGGAAGAGAAACAAGCATTTGCTTCAGCATTTTCAAGATATTTATTGAATGACAACTACTGCTAGAGACTTTCTTTATCATAGATTTCTCTCTTGCTGCAACTCCTCCCCAACAATCAATACCTACAACCGCTACCACTGCCCCCACAATCTTCTGCATGAGCCATTTTTTTGTATTTATCACCAATCTCTTTCTACAGCTCCTAGATAAAATATTTGTCTGCCTAATCCTTGTCACCCTAAAGAAGAGCTGCCAGAAACATGGGGTTCTACCTTTCCAATTATATTGAGTCAGGAGATTCTGCTCTTGCTGAGGTGGGAAGAAGAAACCAGACATGAAGAACAACCAGCTCAGAACATTCAAGAGTTTTGGTCAGAGGAGAAAATGGCTAGCTTAATCATTTTCTACAATAGTAGATATTAGATGATTTGCAGCCTCCAGCCAGCCCTCTCCATTTGAATCTCCTCTACTCTCTATTGATATTCCCAAACTCTCTCTAACCTTGTACATGTCTTCACTGGCTAAAGAGAACTTAAGGTTAAGATTTACATTGACTTACAATAGGTGTTTGGTTATATGGAAGGAAAAGTAGACTTCTATTCTAGAGAAGACTCTTGAGAGTCCCTTGGACTGCAAGGAGATCCAACCAGTCCATCCTAAAGGAGATCAGTCCTGAGTGTTCACTGGAAGGACTGATGTTGAAGTTGAAACTTCAATACTTTGGCCACCTGATGCAAAGAGCTGACTCATTTGAAAAGACCCTGATGCAGGGAAAGATTGGGGGCAGGAGGAGAAGGGGATGACAGAGGATGAGATGTTTGGATGGCATCACCAACTCAATGGACATGAGTTTGAGTAAGCTCCAGGAGTTGGTGATGAACAGAGAGGCCTGGCATGCTGCAGTCCATGGGGTTGCAGAGTTGGACAGGACTGAGCTACTGAACTGAACTGAACTGATTCTGGCTCTAATGAAGCGGCTTGTATCATACCTACCCACCCTCTAAGAAACAGCCCATCTGTTTGAAGGCATTTGAGAGTATCTAAGGAAGCCAAAACATGAAATGTCAGGATCCCCAAAAGAAGGGGAAAGAATTGAGGAAAGTCAGATACTCTGCACTGTTTTACCTTCAAACATTTGCTGATTCAGAAGACTTACATGGAATATGAGCAACCAAGCAGAAAGGAGTAACTAAAAAATAGAAAAGCTAAGCAGGGTCTGACTATATCACGAGGCTGGGAAACAAAAAAATGTAGTTTAGGACTTCCAAGGCAGCCAGGACTTGAGCAGACAATCACAGAGAGAAATACAACCCAGAGAAGTAAGCTCTTGTGCTGGTTTTCCTCTCATGGAATGTGATGATTCCTAAGGAACATGTAGCATGGAACGAAAAATATTATAATTCAGGCCCAACCAAGAAGGATGGATTCTGGTAAATATTCTGAGGCTTTCATTTGGAATCCTGGAAGTCTCTCTTCTTAGGAATAAGAATAAACTCAAAAGAGACTAGGTCTTACAGTACTAGAAGTCCAGCTCCAAATTAATTCAATATCTGATTAAATTAAGGTGAGCAGTCTGTAAGACTCAAAAGAATATTTTCTCTGGAGGAAAATAGCATGAATTAGAACTTCTATAATTTTTATACATGTGCCAGATGTGGCATCAATCAAAATTTAATAGGCATTCAAGGAGATGGATAAAAGAAAAAAATAGATAATTAAAACACTAAAAGTTGATCCTGATTTGGAATCATCAGACATAGAGTATAAAATAATTGTGATTAACATATTAAGAAAAAAAAGTAAAGTTGCAAACTTTCACAAGATTCATACTTTTCTTTAAAAATGAAATAGGAATTCTAGAAGAAAAAATTCAGAAACAGAAAGTAAAGTCTCTATAAATGGGTTTAATGACCAACTAGGTACAATTTAAGAGAGGACTGGTAAACTAGAAGTTAGGTCAACATTTCTGAGATGCTCAGAGTAATTTTTTAAATAGGAAAATGAAAACTTCGGGTTTTGCAAAAATCGTTGATGAGCTTGTCAGTTATGTACGTTTGAGTTTGTGTTTATGTGTGTTATATAAATGATATTCTTTTTAAAATTGAAGCATAGTTGATTTATAATACTGTGTTAGTTTCATGTATATAGCATAGCTATTTAGTTTTCTTGTAGATTATATTCCTTTATCACAAGATATTGTATATAATCTCCTGTGCTATACAGTAAATCCTTGATGCCTATCTATTTTATGTACAGTAGTTTGTACTTATTAATACCATACTTCCAATTTGTATTTCCCTCCTCCTTTTCCCCTTTGGTAAGCATAGGTGTTTGTTTTTTTTTATGTCTGTAAGCCTGTTTCTGCTTTGTGAATGTGTGAATGTGAATACACATTCATTAGTATTATTTTTTAGACTTCATATATAAGTAATATTATATAGCATTTGTCTTTCTCTCTCTGACTTATTTCACTAAGCATAATTTTTCCTAGGTCCATCCATGCTGATGCCATGGTAATATTTCATACCTTTTTGTGGCCGAATAATATTCCATTATACACATAAACACACACACATATCTCACATCTTCTTAAACTGATCATCTGTGATGGACACTTGGGTTGCTTCTGTGTCTTGATTATTGTGAGTAGTGCTGCTATGAACATTGGGGTGCATTATCTTTTGAGCTACTGTTGTTTTTTTTTTCTGGATATATAGCCGTAAGTGTGATTGCTGGATGATATTGTAATTCTATTTTTTGTTTTTTGAAATATGTCCATACTGCTTTCCACAGTGACTGCACCAATTTACATTTTCACCAACAGTATACAAGAATTTCCTTTCCTTCACATCCTTGCCAACATGTATTATTTGTAGACTTTTTTTGTTACAGCCATTCTGATAGATATGAGGTGATACCTCAGCATGGTATTGATTTGCATTTCTCTATTAGTGATGTTGAGCATCTTCTCCTGTACCTGTTGGTCATCTGTATGTATTTGGAGAAATGTCTGTTTAGGTCTTCTGCCCATTTTTGATTGTTTGTTTTTTTGATATTGATCTACATGAGCTGGTTGTATATTTTGGATATTAATCCCTTGTTGCTTGTATCATTTGCAACTATTTTCTCCTATTCCATAAGTTGTCTTTTCATTTTGTTGATGGTTTCCTTTGATGTGCAAAAGCTTTTAAGGTTGATTAAGTCCCATTTGTTTATTTTTGTTTTCATTTCTTTTACCTTGAGAGACTGATCTCAGAAAACATTGCTACAATTTATTTGAAAGAGTGTTTCATTTCTGTTCTCTTCTATGAGTTTTATGGTATCATGTTCTACATTTAGGTCTTTAAACCATTTGGGGTTTATTTCTTCATTGTTTTACATGCAGCTGTCCACCTTTCCCAGCACCACTTGTTGCAGAGATTATTTTTTCTCCATTGTATATTCTTGCTTCCTTTGTCATAGATTAATTAAATGTAGGTGGGTGGGTTTATTTTGGGCTCTTCTGTTCTATTGATTTATGTGTCTCTATTTGTGACAATATGACACTGTTTTGATTACTGTAGCTTTGTAGTATAGTCTGAAGTGTGGAATGGTTATACCTCCAAATTTGTTCTCTTTTCCTCAGGATTGTTTTGGCAATTCAGAATCTTCTGTGGTTTCATATAAATTTTAGGATTCTTTGTTCTATTTCTGTGAAAAATGTCCTGTGTTGACAGGGATTGTGTTAAATCTGTAGATTGCTTTGGGTAGTATGGCCATTTTAATAATATTGATCCATCAAATCCAAGAACATGAGATATATTTCCATTTCTTTGCATCATCTTCAATTTCCTTCAATATTTTATAGTTCTCAATCAACATTTTATAGTTTTCAGAGTATAGGTCATTTGCTTCTTTGGTTAAGTTTATTCCTAGGTATTTTATTTATAAATAATATTCTTCTATATATTTTTAATTCATAAATAATATTCACATATATATTTAGTTTCAATTGAACACACAAAGTGTAGCAACAAAAGAAGATATAATCCTGGTTTTTCTCAAATTTGTAGTTTAATGGTAATGTTTACATACAGAAAGTAAAAAGGAAGAAATAAAAGAAGGGAGGGAGAAGGAAAAAAAGGACGTCTTTTCTCATACATGAGAGACAAAGTCAAGAAGAGATAATTATCTAAATTAATCTAGCTTTTATTATTTATTTTAACCTCATAGCCTTCCTTTTTTATTATTTGGTTAATTAAGATTAATTTTCAATTTTTAATTTTGTGCAGACCACATGTCTCAGCTTATTCCTATTTTTATCTTATCATATTTTATAAACTGAATATCTTATAATTTTATATATTCCCTTGAGATCTTCATTTAGATAATTTGCATGATTTTTAGAAGGATTCTGAATGAGCCATGAATCTTGACATGGTATTAGATATGGTTGGGTATTGAATAAATATTTGTATTAAACATATATTTTTGTATCATCTTTTATATTACATTTATTAGAGAAAGTTTAAGGTCTTAGAAATTAAAATATTATTTTATAAACTTAAAGAATATTAAGTAAATAAAGCTATATTTGAAAAGACAGGAACTAAAAATGGAAAATGGTTGTCTTGTACAAGACAAAACTGATATTGAAGTCCATCCTTCCTTTCAACACTGTAGTTTATTGTATGTCTCTTCCCTAGTCTTTTCCTCCTTTTCTCTGCCTACCTGTGAGCGTCAGCTTTCTTTTGGGCTTTGTGTTCCCAGAAATCTTCCACTGAAGTCTTTACCTCTGGAGAACCATTGCACTTTCCATTTTTATCACTTATGACTTGTTTCCTACCTATTTCTCTAGGCATTTTCTTTCACATACATGTCTTATCTCTAACTTAAAACCCCTTCAATCAGTAGACATTTAATACAAGATGCTATGGAAAGTACAAACAATATGCATACCCTCTTGTACACCCACGGACATACATAGATCTCTGATGGCTTCTGATTCATTGTTGCCTAATTCTTAATAGAATTTGTTGTTCAGTCACTAAGTCATGTCCAGTTCTTTGCAACCCCAGTGACTGCAGCACACCAACCTTCCCTGTCCTTCACTGTCTTCTGTAGTTTGCTCACACTCATGTCCACTGAGTCAATGAGGCTATCCAAACATCTCATCATTTATTGCCTGCTTCTTCTCCTGCCTAATATCAATTCACTCATTAGTCTCCCATATAATAGAATCTCCACAGTTTTGATGAACACTAAAAACAAAGATTTTACTTCCAGCTACCTTCACATCCCTGGTGGCTCAGACAGTAAAGCATCTGCCTGCGATGCAGGAGACCCGGGTTCGGTCCCTGGGTTGGGAAGATCCCCTGGAGAAGGAAATGGCAACCCACTCCAGAGAGAATCCCATGTATGGAGGAACCTGGTAGGCTACAGTCCATGTGGTCGCAAAGAGTTGGACACAACTAAGTGATTTAACTCATCTTCACATCCAAGTGTGGCTGGGTGATTTTGTCCAATATAATGAAAATAATAGTGGCATGTAATATATCATTCCTTTTCCCTGTTCTAATACCTACAATGCAGGTGCTGCCATCTTGGCCCATGAAGCTGAGATTATGGACAATAAAGCAACAAGGTAGGTAGAAGCATGACACCTGGAGCACCATGCCAGTCAGAATTGCCTGGCCAGATTTTGATTTTACATGGAGAAACTACTCTCTGGCAGTTCTGTTATTTTAGGATTTCCTTTACTCACTCCTAACCTATGATAACTGACCAGGGCTCTTTATCAGAATGTCATGCTAATATTCCTGTGCTTCAGTACTCTCATAGTATAATAATAATGACCCTTCAATATTATAAGACTATTTTCAGTTCAGTTCAGTCACTCAGTTGTGTCCGACTCTTTGTGACCCCATGAGTCGCAGCACGCCAGGCCTCCCTGTCCATCACCAACTCCCGGAGTTTACCCAAACTCATGTCCATCGAGTTGGTGATGCCATCCAGCCATCTCATCCTCTGTCGTCCCCTTCTCCTCCTGCCCCCAATCCCTCCCAGCATCAGGGTCTTTTCCAATGAGTCACCTCTTTGCATGAGGTGGCCAAAGTATTGTAGTTTCATCTTTAGCATCAGTCCTTCCAATGAACACCCAGGACTGATCTCCTTTAGGATGGACTGGCTAGACCTCCTTGCAAACAGAAGTAAACTTTAGTTGTCATTGAATTCCAAAGTTAGTACACAGTTCTCACTTCCCTGGTGGCTCAGATGGTAAAGGGTCTGTCTACAACGTGGGAGACCTGGGTTCCATCCCTGGGTTGGGAAGATCCGCTGTAGAAGGAAATGGCAATCCACTGCAGTACTATTGCCTGGAAAACCCCATGGACAGAGGAGCCTGGTAGGCTACAGTCCATGGGGTCGCAAAGAGTTGGACACAACTGAGCAACTTCACTTTACTTTCCTTTAACAGTGAAGAATATATATCAATAAAGGGTGCTTCCTAGCTCAAACATGTCCTTCATCAAATGAAATGACTATCTATAAACTTATTTAATTGTGTTAAGATATTATCTCCAGGGGTTTCCTGTTAAAATATTAGTTTATGACTGAATGAATATCTATCAATTACAGTCTAGGTTAATTCTCAAAGGATCTAAAATTGGCAAGTGGGGAATGTCAATTTTAATATGATTTCCAGAAAAAAGTTTTAGTTCTAGAGTAAAAAGAACTTTTAGTTAGCTGAAGACTTATCTCTTATGACAAAGTTTCTGTAGTGAAACTAATGAGTTAATCTTTGAGGTTCTAGGTAAAATTAAAATGAAGATTTTTAAGCAAAATGATACTCACTCCTGAGAGCTCCCAGAACTGCTAGAACTGAGATGTTCGCATCACAGCTATCGTCACTCCACACCCTTTCCCAGCTTCTTTTATTCAGTTCATATTTTCCTACTTTCTGTTATATCCCCTGAGCTCAAAGTACTCTGTTTTTCAAGGCAAAACTAATACTTCTATTAATTAATCCATCTTAGACTGTTAATGACTGCCCTGTGTACATGTAGGAGTGTTAATGCTTCCCTCTCATTAGATGTCCCCTGCAGTGGCTGTAGGGGAGCGTCAACCTTGCTGTACTCTGCTTAGTAGGGAAAGTAATTGTGTGGAAGTATTTCTTGGAATATTCTCTGGAGTTCCACCTAAGAAGCATCTCTCTCATGCTTTGATAGCCAGATTCCTTAGGAAAACCAACATTGGAATAGAAAGAGAAGGGGTAAAACTGAGGCTAGCTAAAACTTAGGCATCTGGCCTCACCATTCAGGAATACTGACTTACACTATCCTGTAGGAATAGAAACAATAATTAAAACTGATCCAACCATAGTCCTGAACAGGGCAAAAGACCTCTGGAGACTCCTGGCTGACTTGGGTTTGTCATTTGAGAAAAACACTCAGAAGGTCTTGAGTGGAAACCTAAGCAGGTATTAAAAGTGATGAGGAACTTGGAGTTCATGCTGAATTTCTGTAAAATTTACATTTTATGCTTAAACTCAGGTTTAAAGAATGAATAGAGTAACATAAAGGGAGAAAATTTGAGAGTGAATTGAAGAATTGAAGGTAATGATGAATTGCCATTCCATCTGTGTGATGTCTTTAGTTTTGGGGTGAGTATCATAGATACAATATGATCTTTATGGAGACTGACCTAGAGAGAAAACATCTCTGAATTTCCCCAGATTTATCTGCATCTCAGAGAAAACTTGGCATAATAGAAAGAGGATGAGGTGGTTGGATGGCATCAATGACTTGATGGATATGAGTTTGAGCAAGCTTCGGGAGTTGGTGATGGACAGGGAAGCCTGGCGTGCAGCCGTCCATGGGGTCACAAAGAGTTGGAAATGACTGAAATGAACTGAATTAGGTTTTCTCATAGTTTTTCTTCCAAGGAGCAAGTGTCTTTTAATTCCATGGCTGCAGTCACCATCTGCTGTGTTTTTGGAGCCCAAGAAAATAAAGTGTGTCACTGTTTCCATTGTTTCCCCATCTATTTGCCATGAAATGGTGGGGATTTGATCAATCATATTATTTCGGCCACCATCAGGCTGAATCCAGGCAGCCCAAGCCAAAATAATTAATTAAACTGGGAGGTCTAGACACCAAATATCTAGAACCTCTCAGGTCCACAGTTATCTACAAAATGAGGCTAAAATTCTTCCCCATTTAATGACTCAACTTACTTTCTGAATCAAATTAGGTTATGAATGTTGCAATCCTCTGAAAGTTAAAGTGCTGTATAAGTGGACAGCACATTAATCAACAGACTGGTCATTGTAGAGTCTAATCAGATCAATTAAGATCAATCAAGTCAACCAGGACTGAAGGAGAGAGCCAGTTGCCATGTAAAAACAGTCTGCTTTAGGGCCATCCCTTGTGTCCAATTTGCCACTTTTCCTTGTTTTTACTCCTGTTTAGTCCTGGAAACACTGCAAGTGATTTCCATCTGATTTAGGGAAGTAATGGAGCAAAGAGACTATCTGTAAACATAAAGAATACAATGAGAAACATTATGTGTGTATATAAAGAAAGTGAAATAAAACCAGGCGAAAAAATTTTACAGCTTGTCTCAAAAGAATTATAAAATTAGTAGATGAAGGGTATGTTGTTACATTTTTATATTTGCATTTTGCCAATGGAAGGGCCTCGTAATATTTTTACTATACTTGTAGACTTGGCTCTTCTGCCTATAACATGGATTGAAAGCTGATTCTCTGGAATTGGGGACTGCTGGGAAGTGAAATGATTCGAGGGATAGGAGACAGCCTGATGTTATGATGGGCCAGGCTTTTTTAGCATCTCCTCTGGGCACAGAGCTGAGCAGGTGTGTGGCATCATGTCTGACTGTGCTGCTCATGCCAAAGCTTCCATCAGACATTCTTAAAGATGCTCTTCTTTTCTACTCTCCATCCTCCTCATTTTGTACTCCATCATAAAAGGGAAAGCAAACCAAAACAAAACAAGTGTTAATTACAAAAGGGCTTTATGGTTCCAATTTTGTTTGCTGTTGTTCATTGTTCAGTCCCTAAGTCATGTCCGACTCGTGACCCCATGGACTGTACCACGCCAGGCTTCCCTGTCCTTTGCTATGTCCTGGAGCTTGCTGAAACTCATATCCATTGAATCATGATGTCATCCAACAATCTCATCCTCTGTCACCCTTCTCCTCCTGCCTTCAATCTTCCTGAGCATCAGGGTCTTTTCCAATGAGTCAGCTCTTCACATCAGGAGGCCAAAGTATTGGAACTTCAGCTTTAGCACCAGTCTTCCAATGAATATTCAGAGTTGATTTTCTTTAGGATTGACTGATTTGATCTCTTTGCAATTCAAGGGACTCTCAAGAGTCTTCTCCAACAGCACAGTTTGAAAGCATCAATTCTTTGCCGCTCAGCCTTCTTTATGGTCCAACTCTCACATCCATCCATGACTATGGGAAAAACCATAGCTTCGACTATATGGACTTTTGTCAGCAAAGCGATGTCTCTGCTTTTTAATATGTTGTCCAAGTTTTTCATAGCTTTTCTTCCAAGGAGCAAAGGTCTTTTAATTTCATAGCTGCAGTCACTGTTTGCAGTGATTTTGGGGCCCAAGAAAATGAAATCTGTCACTGTTTTCATTTTTTTTCTCATCTGTTTGCCATAAAGTGATGGGACTGGATGCCATGATCTTAGTTTTTTGAATATTGAGTTTTAAGCCAGTTTTTTCACTCTGCTCTTTCACATTCATCCAGAGGCTCTCTGGTTTCTCTTTGCTTTCAGCCCTTAGGATGGTATCATCTGTATATCTGGGTTGCTGATATTTCTCCCAGCAATCTTGATTCCAGCTTGTGCTTCATGCAGCCAGGAATTTTGCTTAATGCACTCTGCATATAAGTTAAATAAGCAATGTGACAATATACAGCTTTGACATATTCCTTTCCCAATTTGGAACCAGTCCTTTGTTCCATGTCTGGTTCTAACTGTTGCTTCTTAACCGGCATACAAGTTTCTCAGGAGGAAGTAAGGTAGTCTGGTATCCTATCACTTTAAGAGTTCTCCATAGTTTGATGTAATTCACACAGTCAAAAGCTTTAGCATACTCAGTGAAGCAGAAGTAGATGTTTTTCTGGAATTCTCTTGCTTTTTCTATGATCCAACAGATGTTGGCAATTTGATCTCTGGTTTCTCTGCCTTTTCTAAATCTATCTTGTATATATGGAAGCTCTTGGTTCATGTACTGTTGAAGCATAGTTTGAAGGATTTTGAGCATAATCTTGCTAGCATATGAAATGAGTGCAATGATATAGCAGTTTGAACATTCTTTGGCATTGTCTTTCTTTGGGATTGGAATGAAAACCAACCTTTTCTAGTCCTGTGGCCACTGCTGAGTTTTCCAAATTTGTTGGCATATTGAGTACAGCACTTTAATAACATCATCTTTTAGTATTGTGAATAGCTCAGTTGGAATTCCATTACCTCTACTAGCTTCATTCATAGTAACAATTCCTAAGGCCCACTTAATTTCACACTCCAGGATGTCTGGCTCTAGGTGAGTGATCACACCATGGTGGTTACCTGGGTCATTAAGACCTTTTTTGTACAGTTCTTCTGTGTATTCTTGTCACCTCTTCTTAATCTTTTTTGCTTGTTAGGTCCTTGCAGTTTCTGTCTTTATTGTGCCTATTTTTAATGAAATCTTCCCTTAGTATCTCTAATTTTCTTGAAGAGATCTCTAATCTTTCCCATAGATTTTTTTCCTCTATTTTTTTGTATTGTTCACTTAAGAAGTCTTTTTTATTTTTCCTTGCTATTCTTTGAACTCTGCATTCAGTTGTGTATATCTTTCCCAGTCTCCTTCTCTTCTTTTCTCAGCTATTTGTAAGTCCTCTTCAGAAAACCATTTTGTCTTCTTGCATTTCTTTTCCTTTGAGAGGGTTTTGGCCAAGCCTCCTGTACAATGTTACAAATAGTTCTTCAGCCATACTACTTCAGGCATTCTGTCTATCAGATCTAATTTCTTGAATCTATTTGTCACTTCCACTGTATAATCATAAGGGATTTGATTTAGGGCATAACGGGAAAGCGTCTGCCTACAATGTGGGAGACTTGGGATCAATCCCTGGGTCTGAAAGATTCTCTGGAGAAGGAAATGGCAACCCACTCCAGTATTCTTGCCTGGAAAATCCCATGGATGGAGGAGCGTGGTAAGCTACAGTCCATGGGGTCGCAGAGAGTCGGACACGACTGAGCGACTTCACTTTCACTTTGAATGGCCTAGTGGTTGTCTCTACTTGCTTCCATTTAAGTTTAATTTTGCAATAAGAGCTCATGATCTGAGCCACAGTCATCTCCAGGTCTTGTTTTTCTGACTATATACAGCTTTTCCATTGCTGGCTGCAAAGAATGTAATCAATCTGATTTCGGTATTGACTATCTGGTGATGTCCATGTGTAGAGTCGTCTCTTGCATTGTTGGAAGAGAGTGTTTGCTATGTCCTGTGTGTTCTCTTGACAAAACTCTTTCAGCCTTTGCCCTGCTTCATTTTGTATTTTTTTTCTTTTTTTTTTTTTCCTTTACAATATTGTATTGGTTTTGCCATACATCAACATGCATTTTGTATTTCAAGGCCAAACTTGCCTTGAGTTTATGGGGCAACAGATACTCCAGGTATCTCTTGACTTCCTACTTTTGCATTCCAATCCCCTATGATGAAAAGAACATCTTTTTTTGGTGTTAGTTCTAGAAGGTCTTGTAGGTCTTCATAGAACTGTTCGACTTCAGCTTCTTTGGCATTAGTGGTTGGGGCATAGACTTGGATTACTGTGATGTTGAATGGTTTGCCTTAGAAACAAACCGAGATCATTTTGTTGTTTGTGAGATTGTACCTAAGTACTGCATTTTGGACTCTTGTGTTGACTATGAGGGCTACTCCATTTCTTCTAAGGGATTCTTGCCCATAGTAGTAGATATAACAGTCATCTGATTTAACTTCACCCATTCCTGTCCATTTCAGTTCACTGATTCCTAAAATGTCTGAGTGACATGGCTAAAACAGCAACGTTTACTCTTGCTATCTCCTTTTTGAGTCGGACACGACTGAGCAACTGAATAACAACAAATCTCCTTTTTGACCACATCCAATTTACCTTGATTCACCAATTTTGATGTTTATTCTTTATTACCCTGATATTGTCAATGCTTTTTAATGATTAACGCTTCAGTATTTGATCTATATCTGAAGAAATTTTACTCCTGCATTGCAAATTTATTAATTTGTTTATTCAATTTTCTATGGACTAAACTGCATGCCTCAAATATTCCTATGTTGAAACCCTAATCCCTAATGTGACTATATTTAGAGATAGGGCTTTTAGGAGGTAACTAAGGTTAAATGAAATCAGAAGGGTATGTCCCTAACCTGATATGATTGGTGGCCTTATAAGAAGAGGAGGAGAGAGAGACCCAGAAGGTAGCCATCTGCAAGCCAAGATTGATCTCACTAGGAATCAAATTGGCTGGCACCTTCATCTTGGACTTTTTAGCTTCCGGTGCTGTGAGAAAATGAATTTCTGTTGCTTAAGCCATCCAAGCTATGGTATTTTGTTATGGTGGCCAAAGCTGACAAATACACAGTTAAGTTGATTGGGCTTTTTAATCCTCTATCAATTAAGAAGGATCAATTTGTCTATTCAATTATGAAGCCATTTGTACTTCTCAAATGTGTACTGCCTTCACTATTCAAAAAACAAGAAGGTGGTATCCAAAGGGGTTGCATAACTTGATAACATTTTTCCAGTGATAAGCATCTCAAATCTAGCACCAGAGCCTATTTTAGTGTGCTTAAACCACTGCACAAATTAGATACCGTCAAATCCAGAGCCTTGTCTCAAGTGTCAAAATAATCCATCTAAACATGATTCAAAAGAGGATTAATAAAAATGACTGTGTTGAAAAAAAGAGTTGTGATCAGCAAAAACCAAAGCAAAATAAAACTTTACCATAAGCAAGTCAAAATTTAAATGACTTACTAGAGCAAAGTGTTTCACAATTTAGATCATAGACCAATAACCTTATAAGAAAAGCAAATAAAGAGACAGTTCACAGTAAAAGAAACATAAACACCTTTCACATTTATGAAAAGATTCTCTCTACACCCCTCATAATAAAAGAAATGCAAATTTAAATTTCACTGAGATGGTATTCTTCATCTATTAGATGGGGAAAATCCAAAAGTTTGATACTATATTCTTTTCAAGTCTGTGGGGCAACAGTCACTCTCATTCATGACAGAAGGAAAAACAAGTACATGCCTTCTGGATATTAAGTAAAAAATATCCAAAATTGTAAGTATATCCTTTTGACCCAGAGTGTCATTTATGAGAATTGATATTATGTGTAATATAACTTGCAAAAATATAAAATGCCTTTTGTCCAAAATTAATCATTCAGAATTATTTGTAAAAGTAAACAAATGGAAAAGACCAAAAAGTCCATCAATGAGAGACTGCTCAAATAAACTATGGCATTAATCATATGATAGAATACACTAAACTAAGAAGAGAGAAATGAAGACCCTCTTTATGTACTGATATGGAAAGATCTCCAAGGCATATTATTAGGTGAGAAAAGCAAAGAAAAAATGTTATGCTAACTTTAAAAAGCAAAGGAAAAATATTATGCTAACTTTAAAACTCAAATACTTATAATGACCTAAATAAGTACTGCAAGATATACAAGCTTGTCAATGTCTTATGAGGATGGAGATTAGTGAGTATGAGGCCAAAGGAGGATAAGAAAAAGAGTGAGACTTTTGACTCTACACATGTTTCTAAAATAATTTTTGTTTTTTCAGCAATGTGAATTCATTACCTATTCATAACTAATAGAAAAATATAACAATAGAAAGAGAGAGAGAGAAATCCATGAGGGGATTCCATGAGAAGAATCCAATATTCTCCTCAGTAATCCATGCCCCTTTGTTCTATTTTTTGATGTGAAGAAAGTCTTCATTATGGCTCTTTTCAGTAGTTTCAGATTAGTAACAACTTTGGCAGTTTAAAAAATACATATAGAAGAGTTAGTAACTGCATGTTCTGAAAATGCAATATTTAAAAGAAATTTGGCCAAGAAAAAATAATAACACTAGAATAATCTTGCCACAGTTTAAAATGTTCTCAATTACTGGCTATCTGTCTATAATGGAAATAACAGAGACCTTAGAGACTAGTCAATTTGAGTTCAAATCTCATTTCTGACACTAGCAACTTTTGTGTTCTTGGATGAATATCTTTACTACTAAAACTTCAGTTACTGCTCTGATGGTCATTGTAGTAATATCTGTAGTAGATGTACTGAATATTCATTAAGATTATTCAGGTTAAAGAGCTGGAATTGGTAGGTTTGTCATCAGATCAGTCGCTCAGTCGTGTCCGACTCTTTGCAACCCCATGAATTGCAGCATGCCAGGCCTTCCTGTCCATCACCAACTCCCGGAGTTCACTGAGACTCACGTCCATCAAGTCAGTGATGCCATCCAGCCATCTCATCCTCTGTCATCCCCTACTCCTCCTGACCCCAATGCCTCCCAGCATCAGAGTCTTTTCCAATGAGTCAACTCTTTGCATGAGGTGGCCAAAGTACTGGAGTTTCAGCTTTAGCATCATTCCTTCCAAAGAACACCCAGGGCTGATCTCCTTCAGAATGGACTGGTTGGATCTCCTTGCAGTCCAAGGGACTCTCAAGAGTCTTCTCAACACCACAGTTCAAAAGCATCAATTCTTCGGCACTCAGCCTTCTTCACAGTCCAACTCTCACATCCATACATGACCACAGGAAAAACCATAGCCTTGACCAGATGGACCTTTACTGGCAAAGTAATGTCTCTGCTTTTGAATATGCTATCTAGGTTGGACATAACTTTCCTTCCAAGGAGTAAGCGTCTTTTAATTTCATGGCTGCAATCACCATCTGCAGTGATTTTGGAACCCAGAAAAATAAAGTCTGACACTGTTTCCACTGTTTCCCCATCTATTTCCCATGAAGTGGTGGGACCAGATGCCATGATCTTCATTTTCTGAACGTTGAGCTTTAAGCCAACTTTTTCACTCTCCACTTTTACTTTTATCAAGAGGCTTTTGAGTTCCTCTTCACTTTCTGCCATAAGGGTGGTGTCATCTGCATATCTGAGGTTATTGCTATTTCTCCCGGCAATCTTGATTCCAGTTTGTGTTTCTTCCAGTCCAGCGTTTCTCATGATGTACTCTGCATATAAGTTAAATAAGCAGGGTGACAATATACAGCCTTGACGAACTCCTTTTCCTATTTGGAACCAGTCTGTTGTTCCATGTCCAGTTCTAACTGTTGCTTCCTGACCTGCATACAAATTTCTCACAAGAGGCAGATCAGGTGGTCTGGTATTCCCATCTCTTTCAGATTTTTCCACAGTTTATTGTGATCCACACAGTCAAAGGCTTTGGCATAGTCAATAAAGCAGAAATAGATGGTTTTCTGGAACTCTCTTGCTTTTTCCATGATCCAGCGGGTGTTGGAAATTTGATCTCTGGTTCCTCTGAATTTTCTAAAACCGGCTTGAACATCAGGAAGTTCACGAGAAGACTCTATACATGGACATCACCAGATGGTCAACATCGAAATCAGATTGATTATATTCTTTGCAGCCAAAGATGGAGAAGCTCTATACAGTCAGCAAAAAAAAGACCAGGAGCTGACTGTGGCTCACATCATGAACTCCTTATTGCCAAATTCAGACTTAAATTGAAGAAAGTAGGGAAAACCACTAGACCATTCAGGTATGACCTAAATCAAATCCCTTATGATTATACAGTGGAAGTGAGAAATAGATTTAAGGGCCTAAATCTGATAGATAGAGTGCCTGATGAACTATGGAATGAAGTTCATGACATTGTACAGGAGACAGGGATCAAGACCATCCCCATGGAAAAGAAATGCAAAAAAGCAAAATGGCTGCCTGGGGAGGCCTTACAAATAGCTGTGAAAAGAAGAGAAGTGAAAAGCAAAGGAGAAAAGGAAAGATATAAACATCTGAATGCAGAGTTCCAAAGAATAGCAAGAAGAGATAAGAAAGCCTTCTTCAGTGATCAATGCAAAGAAATAGAGGAAAACAACAGAATGGGAAAGACTAGAGATCTGTTCAAGAAAATCAGAGATACCAAAGGAACATTTCATGCAAAGATGGGCTCGATAAAAGTTTGTCATAGAGGGTAGCTATTTTTAGATGATTTCTATGTTGTCACTATGAAAATTCCATAAAGCCTGCAGTTATTTGCAAAATAAGGACAGTCTACAGAGTCAATAACATTTCACCTATTTGAAATTTTACCATCTTCAATCTCACTTACCACCAGAGTACAGAAAAAGAAAGAAGCAAACAATGGCTGTCAGTAGCAAAACAGATTCTGCAAATATCTGTATGAATGGTTGAGCATTTGACTCTTAGAAGAGCCCCCTAAAAGCCCCCTTTAGAGCTGATTTGGCTTTGATTTCATGGTAGCGCTAAGAACAAAATTAGAGGAGGAACTGACAGAGTCATATTTACTGTCCAATGAAAGTGACAGACAATGGCCTGAGAGGAGAGCCATGTAAGGCAAACATAGACTTAAGAGCATAACATTTGGGAGCTTTTTATCTAGGAATACATATCTATAGATACATATCCCAGTAAGTTGTGAAGACCTTGCTGTTTCAGGCCAGGTCCACTGCAAATATTTATCCAACACCTTGACAAGGTATGGAAGAATAAAGATTTTCATTAAAAATGGTTAAAATAAAAATTAATGTTGATACTTAAATACCTGCTTATATTGAAAGCTGTTATCTTTAGTTATTCATTCTCTGTGTTTTATCACAAATAGCTAAAATTTCACTGTATTCAGTACCTAAAGTTTTGTTAGAAAGTGTTAGTCACTCAGTCGTGTCCAACTCTTTGTGACCCCATGGACTGTTGCCCACCAGGATCCTCTGTCCATGGAATTCTCCAGGCCAGAACACTGGAGTGGGTATCTAGTCCCTTCTCCAAGGGATTTTCTTGATCCAGGGACCAAGCTGGGGTCTCCTGCACTGCAGGCAGATTCTTTACCATCTGAGGCACGAGAGCAGTCCTTTTAGAAATAGAAATTCTAACAGAAAAATCTGGTCTGAGAGAAATAAAACCTCAAAATTAACTCAAAACAAGAAAGCTGCACAATAAATAGGATGTTGTTCTTATGTGCTCATGGAAACTCCTGTAAACGAACAGAACAAAATTACCTGTACTGCCTCTGATTTAAGGCTTACAACATGGTGTGTAATATTTTCCACCAGGTTCTCTACTCAAGTTATTCCTATTTGTTTAAATTTTCGGAAATCCAAGAGCTGAATAAGTCACTTTTGCAAGCTGCAAATTGCTTTAAGGGGAAGCACTTCAGTTGTGTATGTAACTTAGTAAAAGTGAAAGTAAAAGAGAAAGGGTCATAGTTGCTCCGTTGTGTCGACTCTTTGTGACCCCATGAACCGCAGCCCACCAGTCTCCCCTGTCCATGGAATTCTCTAGGTGAGAATACTGAAGTAGATTGCCATTTCCTTCTCCAGGGGATCTTCCCAATCCAGGGATCAAACCTGGGTCTCCTGCATTGCAAGCAGATTAATGATATCCTCTTTTGGGCCATGGAATAGAGATCTTAATTCCTGTTGAGCTTTTATTTATAGAGACAGGCATGAAGAAGGCGTTTGCCCTGAAAACTTTGATGCCATCCACCTGGGATTACGACAACTCTTCTCAGTAACAGAACTGCAAGAAATTCTGCCATATTTTCCAAACAAGTAGCAATCAAACTGCCAGTGCACCCGCTGCATCACATATTTTTTAGATGACATATGTGGCTATTTTCTTTTGGGCCAACATTCTCCCTTTATTATGTGCAGTCCCCAGTCACTCTGCAAATAGTTAGGCCACTTCTGTGGCTGCTAACCACACAAAGTGTAGGACCAGATTCAAAAGTGTGTTTATTATGGAAAGTGACAAGTTGCTTTGATTGTTGTTATCATCATACCAACAAAATAATCATGAAGAATCAACTCATGTTTGTTAATTGAATCCCACAGAGTACAGATCCATAACCTCTAGGTTCCCTGAACTGATTGCGAGTATGTGGGAAACGGTGGGGTGAGGGCAGGAGAGAGGTACCAGAATCACCTGGGGACTTATTCCAAGTGTTCTTGCACATTTCTGTAGTTTTCTCTCATCCCCAATTCATTTGAATACATACTTGTGAGGGAGTTTTGTGGATTTAGAAAAAAAAGTTTCCCAGATGATTCTGATATTTAATACATGTATTTAATACAATAATAATAATACATATTATAAAATAGCGAACATTTATTAAATGTGGTCTATAGGCTGGACATGTTCCTAAACTATACCTTTTCCTGTTTAAGACCTTTTCTCTGTGATTAATACAATAAGTTGATATTACAGTTTGGAAATAAACTGCATAATGTTATCCACAGACTTTTCCCTATCCCCTTGTAATAAATTTTAAAATGTGTTCATAAGAAAACATGATGTTTTGAAAGAACAACTCTTTCTTGTTTGCGATATGCAGCTTTGAATAGAAAATATTATCTTGAATCTCAGTTTCCTTATTTGTGGTAAGTGTGGATAATAAAAGCCTCTTTGTCAGAGTCAACATTTTATATTAAAATAAAATAAATGCAGTTATATCATGCAGTGAGTACTTTCGCAGAAGTTTGCCGTATAAGTAAAACATGTGCTTCTATATGATTTTTGCCTCCAGAGGAAGTATCACCTGAGGCAAAAGCTTAGAGCTCTGTATTATAATTCCTGTAGCCTTATAACACCCAGCATCATTCCAAGTATATAAGGGAGAACTCACTTTACATTTACTTGTGGATTAGAAACATAAGGTGAGATGAGGTGATAGGCTTGGAACTCTGGACTTTGCTGGTCCTGGACAAAGGCAGAGCTGCAAGTCAAAGGAATTGGAGGAAAGAAGCTGTGCAAAACAAAAATGGGGACCACTAGAGATAACTGGTTCCCCTAATCTGTTTTCCCAAGGTCTGGCCCTATCACAATTGCATAGCCTTGAACCACCCACCTTGAAGGCTGAGAAGTCAGTATATTTCCCACCCACCCTCTTCCATTCCAAATATCTCTCCTTAAAATACACAAAATTTGAGGCTGGGGTGGTGTGATTAATACAAACCTGTCTGGAGTGCAATTCCATCACCCCATGGCCTTCTCATTTTTTTAGATGGTGAGAAAATGCTTTTCACAGCTATGATGACACAGCCAGAAATATCACCTTTTGAAGACATCATAACTGTGAGATATGACACTCTTTCAGCCGTTAGAAGGTTATTTGCTGTAGCCATTAAATACAGTCCTGTCACTCCCACTCACCTGAGCCATATTTCCTCCTTCAATAGATTATCCATAAATACAGGCTCGGGTACAAATACAAATAATGAACATTCACAGCTAAAAAGACCTGCACGGTCAGATCTTGCCAAAGGGCAGAGCTTTCCCTCTAAGAAAGAAGTGATCCTGCCGTGGAGCAGGCTTAGCAGAACCCAGAGGCCAGATCTCCTTGAAGGGTCTCAGAGGCTCAGGTCCATGTAGCTTCTCCAGTCTCTGAGTAATACAGAGCCCTTGCCTACTAAATTCCAAGAGTGTAGCTGTCTGCTCATTTGCTGGTCCATTCTACTTTGCTGCCATTTGTTAATTAGAACGAATTATTAGCTGTACCTTATCTAGTATTTAATTCTAGTTAGTATTAATATTGGTAATAATGCATTACACATGTGTAGATTCTACAATTTCCAAAACACAGGCAAATAGTGTACTCATTTAGTCAAATATATTATATATGTATATAAATATGTTTTCCTTATCCAGAAGATTTATTAAGCATTTTGTGTGTGCTGTGAAATGAAAATGTCTTCTGCCATACTGATAAACAAGAAATGTCACAGCCATCAGCAACTTCTGGCCTCCAAATGTGAATGAGGGCTCCCCAAACTGTGATCCAGTGGGTGCTGCCACCCGCCGTGGTGATTGCTGAGGACCTGGGGGATGCAAGAAGCAAGGTGAACAAGGAAACAGGATTGGGCCCAGGTAACTGAGGTGCTTGTGAAAGGGATGAACTCAGTGAGCCCAGAGGCTTGCCATACATAGAACGCTCAATTCCTTAGCTTGATACCTGATTTTTGATGTTCAGACTGCCTGCTCCCTTTGTTTCAAACTTGTATATAGCCTAACTTCCCTTCCTGCCTCCTTGGAGCAGTTTTTTCAGAGCTACTGAGATGCCAATCTTAGGCTCAGAGTCCTAAACATTCTCACCAAATAAAATAACTCTCTACTTTCAGATTGTGACTATACTTTTTAGTTGACAATG
Organism: Bos mutus; assembly: GCF_027580195.1. Lineage (NCBI taxonomy): Eukaryota > Metazoa > Chordata > Mammalia > Artiodactyla > Bovidae > Bos > Bos mutus. The sequence goes on along the minus strand of NC_091640.1, from coordinate 44,352,040 downwards.
CTTAGCACTTCCCTAGGAACCTGGTGAAATACAAAAATTTAGAAAATACATAGTAATTTATCATCAAACTCTTCAAAATAGGGTTAAAACTTTCACCTCATGCAAATGTGAGAGAATACTGTGTAATTAAATGCAAGATTGCATAGCACAAGTGACAACTTCTGAGGTGTCCCCTGGGATTAATAGGACTTTAGTTTGGCTCTGAGAATGAGACGTCTCCAGGAGACCTTTATCTGGATTTTAAACATGGGATCTCTGTAAAAAAAATTCAGCACGTCATCCCAAGGAGTGAGTGAAAAGTGAAAGTCACTCAGTCCTGTCCGTCTAGCCCATGGAATACTCTAGGCCAAAATACTGGAGTGGGTAGCCTATCCCTTCTCCAGGAGATCTTCCTGACCCAGGAATCGAACCGGGGTCTCTTGCATTGCAGGCGGATTCTCTACCAACTGAGCTATCAGGGAAGAAGTAGAAAGATTCTAAGGGAAGAATATTCATGACATACAAGGGAAGATTTTCTGGAAGAGAATACACACTTGAATTTCTCATGAAACTTTCACATTGAGAGAAATGACCCTGGAAAATCAGGCAGGCCGTAGAAATAACTTTTGTAGATTTGTGTAATACTGTGATGTAGTGCTTTCCAAGGATTATCTACAAATTCAGAAGCTTTCTTTGTTCACTAGAGCTCATGTCCCACATCCTTAAATAAATTCTTACTTAAGAGAGGTTCAACTCATGGGAAAAACCCACGAGAGACTTAGGACTTGGTTTCATTTCATGGCTCAAGACAGATTTGTCTACGACATAGAAAAAATATTAGCCTATTTATGAGTTATGTTTTTGTCTACTTGCCTGTTCACAAAGTTGTTGTTGTATTTGATTAGCGAAGAGGACACAGCTCTTAAAGAGGTTTCTTGTTGATAAAAGGAAATTGTATTTCACAAACAAGTATTCATTTCACAAGTCTTCCTTCTACTGGTAAAATATTTTCATGTGGCAATAGCTCTGTTTGTAGAATAAAGTATTATTAAAATCCTTTTGACCCTAGAAGTACATGACATATATACTTGTAGGCTAAATGCCTTATCACTTCACCAACTCCCAGATCTTCAGTGTATTATCTACCTCAGAGCTATAATATACACATAAAATTCACATAAATATTCTTTTGCAAGCATATATATGTATATGGTGGGAGTAGTGAGTTTGTTAACACTCATATGAAAGCAATTTTATTTTGTGATCTGGCTATTAGCATGTCCAGGATTGGAAGGGACCTACATACAACAGTGTGTTGAAGAGATCTGATCTGCTCAGTTTGACCCATAGCAGTCTGTTCAACATACTGTAGCTAGAAAGATCCTTGTGAAAGTAAAGCAGTTTTTGTCAGTTTATTGCTCAAAGTCTTGCTATGGTTTCCCATTAGAGTTAAAATAACAGTGAAGTCCTCAACAGTGCCTAGAGGCATTTCCTGGTCTGGTCTTCATTTCCTCTTATTTATTTCCTATTGTTTTGTTTACTCTGCCTAATTGTGCTTTTGCTGCCCTTGAAAGACGCCTAGCACATTTCTGGCTCAGAGACTTTCCCCCTGATGCTCCCTTTCTGACATACACTTTCTTCAGATCTTCACTCTCACTCCTTCACCTTACTGAGATTTCTGCTTAAAGGTCACTTCCTCAAAGAGGCCTTTCCTGATCACTCCACCTGAGACTGCCTTCTTGTCCCTCCCTAGTCCATTGTCTTGCTTTATTTTGCTCTTAGGATCTAGGACATCCTGTCATTATATAATGCATCCACTTGTTACTCATTTAACATACATATTTCCCAAACAGGAATGTCAGTTCCACAAAAGAATGAGTTCTGTTTTGTTTTCTTCTGTATCTCTGGCATAGAGTAGATATCCATTAAATAAAAATAGTAGGATGGCATTTGTTGGCTTATTTGTTTATTTACTTATTGATTAATTTTTAGTTACCATCATACACCTACTATCCAACTTGAGAACTAGAATGTTATCAGAAACTGTCATCTGCCTATGTAGGGCCCTCTCTATCTCACACACTCTTGTCTTCCCATTTAAAATGATACTTATCTTGAATTTTGTGTTATAATTTTCTTCCTTTTAAATACAGTTTTGTTGTATAGATGTATGTATCTAAAACTGTATATTGTCTAGAATATATTCTTTCATTGTATTTGTTATTGAATTTTATTTAAAAAGAGTATATCATTCACATGTAATTCCTGGAACTTTTTTTTCTACTCAATTTTATACTGATTAGTTTCAGAGAAACCAGAGATCAATTGCCAACATTTGCTGGATCATAGAGAAAGCAAGGAAATTTCAAAAAAACATCTACCTCTGTTTCATTGACTATGTTAAAGCATTTGACTGCGTGGATCATAACAAACTGTGGAAAGAGACGAGAATACCAGATCATCTTACCTGTCTCCTAAGAAACCTGTATGTGGGTCAAGAAGCGACACTTAGAATCCTGTATGGAACAACTGACTGGTTCAGGATTGAGAAAGGAGTACTAAAAGGATATTTATTATCACTCACTTTGTTTAACTTATATGCAAAGCATGTGAAATGCCAGGCTGGATGAGTTACAAGCTGGAATCAAGATTGCAGGGAGAAATATCAACAACTTCAGATATGTGAATGATATCATCCTAATGTCAGAAAGCAAAGAGGAATCTAAAGAGCCTCTTGATGAAGGTGAAGGAGGAGAGTGAAAGAGCTGGCTTAAAACATAATATTAAAAAACTAAGATCATGGCCTCTGGTCCCATCATTTCATGGTAAAAAGAAGGGGAAAGTTGAAAGCAATGACAGATTTCTTCCTCTTGGGCTTTAAAATCACTGCGAATGGTGACTGCAGCCATGAAATTAGAAGGCACTTGCTCCTTGAAAGCTATGACAAACCTAGACAGCATATTAAAAAGCAGAGCCATCACTTTGCCAACAATGGTCCATATAGTCAAGGGTATGGTCTTTCCAGTAGTCATGAACAGATGTGAGAGCTGGAAAATAAAGAAGGCAGAGAGCCGAAGAATTGATGCTTTTGAACTGTAGTGCTGGAGAAGACTCTTGAGAATTCCTTGGAAAGCAAGGAGATCAAATCAGTCAATCTTAAAGGAAATCAACCCTGAATACTCTTTGGAAGGACTGATACTAAAGCTGAAGCTCTAATACGTGGGCCACCTGATACAAACAACTGACTCATTAGAAGAGACCCTGATGCTGCGAAAGACTGAAAGCAGAAGGAGAAGAGGGCAACAGAGGATGAGATGGTTGGATGGCATCATCAACTCAAAAGAGATAGTGATGGACAGGGAAACCTGGTGTGCAAAAAGTTGCATGGGGTCACAAAAAGTTGGACACAACTGAGCAACCAAACAACAACAAATATATCACTTTTACAAGAAGAAAAAATAACCAAACTAAAATAAATCAAACATGACACCTTTCGATTAAGAACCCAGATACACAGAAGACAGTGGAAAAAATAGTCTCAAAGATCTTTACACTGTGTCCTTCCCTGCATGGATCTCTCATCCTGCTGAGAACAGAGTAGGGAAGCCCTTTCTAGGTGCCTATGGAACATCTGCTTTAGAGATTACCTTCAAAAGTTGACATAGATATAAGACATAAAATAATTTACTCCATGGTAAAAGTAGATTTTCAAATCAGATGGAATCAAAGGGATCAGTTCATGTTTATAAATGTATTAGAACACTATTTGACACATTATAAATGCTAAAAATAAAATAAACTGTTATTATTATCATCACAAGCATTTCCATTGGTGGCTGTCAGTTTAAGAAAAAGATGATAAAACTTCAAACATTTGATCTTATATTAAAATAAATTCCAGATAGATTAGAAATTCAAATACTAACAATGAATCCATAAACAAACTAGACAAAAATTCATCATAGAAAAATCTTTTCTCAGTATAATACCAAAAGTAGAGTGCCCTGGGGATTGGAAAGACAATCCTTTTAACCATAAGCAGTTAAAATTTTCTGTAGGAATGGAAGTCAGAGAAATGACAATCTGGGGTAAATATTTACAAAACAGATATTTTATTTGGCTTCATTATTTTTTAAGATATGATGCTTATTTTTTCTCATTTACATAAGAGTTAATAATCTCATTATGAAAAAGCTATTGCAAATCTATAAGAAAATATGCAGTTACTCATTTAATATAAATGGAGTAAAGGGGCCAGAGATATCAGCCACATGGCCAAATAAGACATCCCTGGTGTATATCCTTTCCTCAACAATAATAATTTGGCATCCATTTATGGATAAATGTGCCTCATGAGAGCTTTATGATCCAGGTAGGAGACATGAAACTTTGGTGCAGTCAACAGTTGAGAAGAGGTACTTTTAAAAGGCAGGCTCCCCAAAAGGTAACTGACTTGCTGACTATGGCCTCAGCTACACAGAAATAGCTCTGTACCCCCTGAAGACTTGGCAACAGCCCATTTGGTTTTATCTATAATGGACACTCATAACTTTTCTCCCAAAAGATGCCTGCTCCTTGGAAGAAAGGTCCCTCTAGTCAAAGCTATGGTTTTTCCAGTAGTCATGTATGGATATGAGAGTTGGACTATAAAGAAAGGGACTGAAGAATTGATGCTTTTGAACTGTGGTGTTGGAGAAGACTCTTGAGAGTCCATTGGACAGCAAGGAGATCAAACCAGTCAATCCTAAAAGAAATCAGTCCTGAATATTCATTGGAAGGACTGATGCTGAAGTTGAAACTCCAATACTTTGGTCACCTGATGGGAAGAACTGACTCACTGGAAAAGACCCTGATGCTGGGAAAGATTGAAGGCAGGAAAAGAAGGGGACAACAGAGGATAAGATGGTTGGATGGCATCACCAACTCGATGGACATGAATTTGAGCAAGCTTCAGGAGTTGGTGCTGGACAGGGAAGCCTGGCATGCTGCAGTCCATGGGGTCGCAAAGAGTGAGACACGATTGAGTGACTGAACAGAACTGATAGGGACACACAAAAAAGACAGAGAAAGGAATTAAAGCATGTCAGTAGGAAAAAAAAATATTTTTTTAATGAGGAAAGAACAACCAAAACAACAGAACAACAGTCAGAGAATAGTGAATTAAGCAGCAATATAAGTCTTCATTTATCAACAATCACTTTCAATAGAAATGGACCAAATACTCCAATCAAAAGACATAAAGTGGGTAAGTGGATAAACAAAAGCTGACAATATGCTGCCTACCAGGGACTCACTTTAGCTTAAGAACACACATATATTGAAAGTGAAGGGGTGCAAAAGATACTCCAACCAAATGGTAACCTAGAGAGCTGATGGCTTTACTTACATAATATGAAATAGACTTTCAATTAAGTAGGTTACAAGAGACAAGGAAGATCACTATATAGAGATAAAAGGGGTAAATTAATCAAGAGAATAAATAATTGTAAATATACACACACTTAACATTGGATTGTCTAAATATTTAAAGCAAATATTAATAGAGTTGAAAGAAGAAATAGACAACAATATAATAATAACACTAGGGGATTCCAATACCCCACGTTGAACATTGGATAGATCATGCAAACAGAAAATTTATAAGGAAACAATAGACTTGAATACACTATAGACCAACTGAATCTTACAATTATATATAGAACATTCAATCCAACAGTAGCAGAAGATACGTTCTTCCTAAGCACAAACACTTGAAACAGTCTCTAAGATAGATTTACATGTTGGGTGACAGAACACGCCTTAACAATTTCATGAAGATTGAAATAATATCTAGTATATTTTCTGACCAATGATATAAGACTAGAAATCAACAACAGAAAGGAAACTGAAAAATTCACAGTGGAAAAAATATGTGGAAATTAAATAACTCACTCCTGAACCACCAATGAGTCAAAAAAGAAATCCAGATGGAAATCAGAAAGTATCTTGAGACAAACAAAAACAAAATCACAACATCAAAATCCATGGGAAGCAGCAAAAGCAATTCTTAGAGGGAAGACCCTAGTGCTGGGAAAGACTGAAGGCAGGAGGAGAAGGGGACACAGAGGATGAGATGGTTGGATGGCATCACCGACTCGATGGACATGGGTTTGAGTAAGCTCCAGGAGTTGGTGATGGACAGGGAGGCCTGGCGTGCTGCAGTCCATGGGGTTGCAAAGATTTGGACTCTATTGAATGACTGAACTGAACTGATGAAAAAAGTGAAAGTGTTAAATTGCTTAGTCATGTCTGATTCTTAGCAACACCATATAGCCTGGCGTGCTGCAATCTGTGGGGTTGCAGAGTCGACCACAACTGAGTGACTGAACAACCAGAGGGAAGTTTAGAGAGAAATGCCTGCATTAAGACGAAGAAAGCTCAAATAACCTAACGTTATACCTCAAGAGATTAGAAAAAGAAGGACAGACTAAGCCCAAACTACTAAAAGAATAGAAATAATTAAATTTAAAGCAGAAATATGTGAAATAGAGACTAAAAAGACAACAGAAAAAAAAAATCAATGCAATTGAGTTAGTTTTTTTGAAAAGATAAACAAAATAGACAAAGTTTTAACTAGACTAAGAAAAAGAAGAGCAATAAAATAAACACAATTATAAATGAAAGGAGACTTTACAACTGACATCAAAGAAATACAAAAGATCATAAGAGGCTACTATGAACGATTATATTCCAAATTTGCCTAAATGAGAAGAAATGAATAATTTTCTAGAAACATACAGCCTACACATGAATAATAAAAAATAGAAAATTTTAACAGATCAAATTAACAACTCCTTAACACAACTAAGGAGATTGAATTAGTAATCAAAAACCTTTCAACAACAAAAAGCCCAGAACTATATGGCTTCTCTGGTGCGTTTTACCAAACATTTAAAAAATTAATACCAATCCTTCTTAAACTTTTCCAAAAAATTGAGACAATGCAACAGTCTCAAACTCATTTTAGAAGGCCAGCATTACCCTGATACCAATGTCAAATAAGGACACTGCAAGAAAAACTATTGATTAGCAACCTTGATGAACATAGATGGAAAAATTCTCAACAAAATCCCAGCAAAATTAATTCAATAGCACATTAAAAGGATGATACACTATGATTAAGTGGGATTTATCCCTAGGATGCAAACATGGCTCAATATAAATGAATCAATAAATGTAATATGCCACATTAATAGGTTGAAGGATAGAAAAATCATATGAGCTTCTCAATAGGTACAAGAAAGCACTTGGCAATATTCAACATCTTTTCCTAACAAAAGCTCTTAACAAATTAAATACATATAAGAAACATACCAAATAACATATCAAATAACAAAGGCCATATATGACGAACCCACAACTAATATCATATTCAACAGTGAAGAGCTAAAAGTTTTTCTTCTAAAATCAGGAACAAGACAATGGTGCCTACTCTTACCACTCCTCTTCAAAATAATATCTAAGTCCTAGGCAGAGAAATTAGGCAAGAAAAAAAGGCATCCAGTTTGGAAAGAAAAAAGTAAAATCTCTGATTGCAAATTACATTATCTTATAGATAGAAATGGAGAAGGAAATGGCAACCCACTCCAGTGTTCTTGCCTGGAGAATCCCGGGGACGGTGGAGCCTGATGGGCTGCCGTCTATGGGGTCACACAGAGTCGGACACGACTGAAGCGACTTAGCAGCAGCAGCAGCAGCAGCATAGACAGAAAACCCTAAATACTCCAATAAAAATGTTTTGAACTGATGAATGAATTCAGTGAAGTTGCAGAATACAAAGTCCACATAAAACATAAATTTCACTTCTATACACTAATAACAAAATATCTGAAAGAGAAATAAAGAAAACAACTTGATTTACAACAGCACCAAAAACAATAAGATATTCAGAAATAACTAAGGAGATGAAAGATATGTACACTGAAAATTTTAAGACATTGATGAAAAAAATTGAAGGCACAAATAAATAGAAAAATATCAGGTGTTTGTGGATCAGAAGAATTAATATCATAAGATGTCCATACCATCCAAAACTATCTATGGGTTCAATGTAATCTCTATCAAAATTCGAACAGCATTTTTCACAGAAACAGGAAAAACAATTCTAAAATGTGTATGGAACCAAAGTAGACCTTGAATAGTCAAAGTGATCTTGAGAGAGAACAAATCAGAAGGCATCACACCTCCTGATTACAAGCTATTGTAATCAAAGCAATGTGGTCTTGGCATAAAACAGATACATAGAGCACTATTGGAACAGAGAGACCTAAAATAAACCCATGCATATATATATGTTTAACTAATGCTTGATAAAGAAACCAAAAATACTCAGTGACAAAAGAATAGTCTTCTCAATAAACGGTATTGGGAAAGCTGGATATTCAGATGCAAATGAGTAAAATTGGATCCTTATTTATATCACCCATGAAAATCGTCTCGAAATGGGTTAAAGACTTAAATGTAAAATACGCAACTGTAAAACTTCTAGAAGAAAACTTAAGGATGAAGCCCTTTGATATTGGTCTTAACTATATTTTTTGGATATGACACCAAAAGCAGAAGAAACAAAGGCAAAAATAAGCAAGTGGGATAATATCAAACTAAAAAGCTTCTGCACAGCAAAAGAAACAATTAATAAAATTAAAAGGCAACCTACAGAGTGGGAGAAAACATTTTCAAAACCTATATCAGATACCTGGTTAATATCAAAAATATACAAGGAGCTCATACAACTCAAAAACAATAAAACAAACAGTGCATGTTAAAAAAAAATGAACTAAGGATTCAAATAAACATTTTTTAAGGAAAATATACATATGACTAATAGTTATATGAAAAGATCCTCAAACACAATTAAGCGAAATGCAAATGAAAAGCACAATGAGATGTCACACCTGTTAGAATGGCTATTATCAAAACAATAAGAGATAAGTGTTAGCAAAGGTGTGGGGGAAAGGGAACATTATTGCATTGTTGGTGGAAATGTGTAACTACCTTGGAAACAGCATAGAGGTTTCTCAAAAATTTTTTAAAAAGCTACTGTACGAGATAGCAAAAGAGACACTGATGTATAGAACAGTCTTATGGACTCTGTGGGAGAGGGAGAGGGTGGGAAGATTTGGGAGAATGACATTGAAACATGTAAAATATCATGTAAGAAACGAGTTGCCAGTCCAGGTTCGATGCACGATACAGGATGCTTGGGGCTGGTGCATTGGGACGACCCAGAGGGATGGTATGGGGAGGGAGGAGGGAGGAGGGTTCAGGATGGGGAACACATGTATACCTGTGGCGGATTCATTTTGATATTTGGCAAAACTAATACAATTATGTAAAGTTTAAAAATAAAATTAAAAAAAAATAAATAAAGTGGCAAAAAAAATTTAATTAAAAAAAAAGCTACTGTATAATCCAGCAACCCTACTTCTGTATATATTTCATATCTGATATATGAAGGAAATGGGATTATTGTCCTGAAGTGATATCTCTACCCTCATTATTCATTACAGAATTATTCACAATAGCCAAGACATGAAAATGACCCAACCATCCTTTGACTTGTGAATGGATAAAGAAAATGTGCAATACACAAAGACACACACACAATGGAATATTACTCAGCCATAAAAGGAATTTCTGCCATTTTCAACAACCTTGATGGGATGAACCTTGAGGGCATTATGTTAAAAGAAATAAGTCAGACAGAGAAATACAAATACTGTATGATCTTATATGTGAACCTTTGACGAAGACAAACTAATAGAGAGTAGAACGGTGGTTGCCAGGGGCTAGGGCAAATGGGGAGATGCTGGTTAAAGGATACAAACTTCCAGTTATAAGATGAATAAGATCTGGGGATCTAAGATTCAGCAGGATGACCATAGTTAACAATTCTGGCATATATACTTGCAAGATGTTGAGTGTAGATTTTAAATGTTCTCACCACACATACAAAAATGGTACTTATTTGAGTAGATGTTTGTATTAACTACCCTTGTTGTAGAAATAATTTCACAATATATATGTGCATCAAATTATCATGTTGTACACACTAAACCTACACAATATTACATGCCAATTATCTCTCAGTACACAAACAAAAGTGGAGCAAAGGATAAAACAGTAAAAGAAAGTGTGTGTGCATGTACAAATACATTATATAGATGTAGAATATTTATATTTTATATTTATAAGTTGTAGAAATGTGAATTAAAACAACATGAAATACAAGACTTTTTTCTCAAATGAATTGGCAAAGATTAAAATGAAGATAATGCTTGATGTTTTCGAGATTAGGGTTTCTGCATTGTTTTTGTGGAATTAATTTAATACTCTTCTGGAAAATTTTTGTTGTTGCTGTTCAAAATTATGGAAGCCACTTTGTCTATCACATGCCTATGAAAAATGCCCTATTTTGCTTATAAAAAATGCAAGGAACTAGGGATATGGATTCCAATATGAACACAGTGCAAATTTCTGGTGAGTAATATTTTTGTTTTATTTTATAAGAAAAATATTCTTTAAAATAGTTTATATATTAGAGTGTTCATACATCAACACATGGACTCTTTCAATGAGTTAAATGCTAATAAATCATCTAATTCTAAAAATTAAGCCTCAGTTAAGATCAAACAGTTAAGTCTAATAGAAACATTGACAGATTGTGATGTGCTCCAGAATCATTTTTTTTCCCCCTCTCTCTCTCCAAATGAGCATTAGAATATTGCTCATGATTAAAGGGAAACACACTCTCATAGGAATATAAATTAGTAAAAGCTTGTGGCACAGTTTGACAATATGTAAAGTACTTAAAATTGTAAACATGCTTTGACAGAGAAGTCTCATTTTTAGAAATTTATCTTAAAGAAATGATAAGACAAATGTTTAAAGATGTTTATACAAGGGTGTTCATTGAAGTGTTGTTAACAGTACTGAAAATTTTGAAATAAACTGGATATTCAACAGTGGGCAACTGGTTTCAAATTTATGCTATGTGAAGTAGAATTTGCTATACAGAGTGAACCATTAAGGATTTGAATTTATAAGTATATTCACTGAGTTTAATGAAATATAAAATGTTCACTACATATAAAATGAAAAAGCAACTACAATATTGTATGTTTAGTATTATTCTCTTAACATAAAAATCACACACATACCTGTGCATCGATATCCAAGCAGAATCAACTTCCAAGAATAATACATGTATCAAAAGGCTAACAATATATACCTTGAAATGTGGGATTATGGATAACTTTTGTTTTTTGTGTTTCTATAAAACATGCATATTATTTATTCAGCTTCGATATAATCTGACAATTTCTCATCCAAGCTACCACCTTTGTTCAAGCCACTGTCACCTTTAACCTGACATCTTCTCTTGAATCCCCCTGAAAGTAGATGCAGAAATAATAACTAGAGGGCAATTAATTGGATTGGGAGGTGATTCAGGAAGCAGAATGGCCAGTAGAGGAGAAGAGCCAGCAAAATGTGTGTTAATAGACTGGTGACTCGTGACTGCTATGTGAACTGGGGCCAATCCCACTGTATGCTGTGCATTCACTGTGTGTGAATGCTCTTCTGAGTTGTCCCATTGAGAGACTGGAAAACCGAGGTATTTCTCTCTCCTTGGTAGAGAATTGCCCCAGAGTGTTAGAGCAAACTTCTCTAACACCAAAGGAAAATTTTCAGTCAGAGAAACAGAGCTGGGTGCACTTGCTCAGGGAAACTGAAGGGATATGGGCGGGAGCTATATATTGCCCTTGTAGCTGTACTCCTGTGTGAGTCTCAGGACATCACTGAGGATAGTCTATCTGGTACCCTTGGATTTCTGTCACAGTGTATCAAAAGGTCTGCTCATTCTACCCTCACCCACTCAGAGTCTGTTCTTAGCATAGCCACCAGAGCGATTATTTTAAAACTCAAGTCATACCATGCCAGACTTTTGCTCAGACCTCTGATGGCTTCTCAAGTCACTCACCAAAGCAAACAACTCCCCACAAGGGTCTGTTTAAATAGTCCACAAGGCAGTGCCCAGTCCAGCCCCGGTTATCCCATGTCTCACTTCTTTTCCCACTGGCTTCACTGTGCCACACTGACCTTCATGCAAGGATTCTTCCAAGTACACACTCATCCAGGGTCTTTGCACTAGTTCCCTTAGCCTGAAAGTCTTCTCTCCCCAAATGTGTACTTTCCTCAGGATCTGCCCACATGATTCCTTCTTGGAGGAGCCCTCCCTGCAGCGCTCTAACTCTATCTCCCTCTATTCCTATTTGCTTTTCCACATGATGAATGAATGCATAAGCCAAGAAAGAATCAGCTTCCAGGAGAAGTATAGGATGAGACAGGGAATATTTCTTCAGGATCATTCCTTCTTTGGTATTTTCAGCTCAGTAGAGCCACTTTTACTAACCGTCCATGACTTTGACAATTCTGCTTAGTCCTATTGGTTAGTCCTACACAGATGAACTGTACATAAAAGGTCTTGATGACCCAGATAATTACAATGGTGTGGCACTCACCTAGAGACAGACATCCTGGAGTGCAAAGTCAAGTGGGTCTTAGGAAGCATTACCACCAATAAAGCTAATGGAAATGATGAAATTTCAGCTGAGTTATTTAAAATACTAAAAGATAATGGTGTTTCCATACACAGATAAACTAAAAATGGGCTAAAAGCCTAAATGTGAGACCAGAAACTATAAAGTTCTTAGAGGAAAACATAGGCAGAACACTCAATAACATAAATCAAAGCAAGCTCCTCCATGACCCACCTCATAAAGTAATGGAAATAAAAACAAAAATAAACAAGTGGAACCTAATTAAATGTAAAAGCTTTTGCACAGCAAAGGAAACTATAAACAAGGTGAAAAGACAACCATCAGAATGGGAGAAAATAATAGCAAATGAAACAACTGACAAAGGATTAACTTCCAAAATATACAAGCAGCTCATACAAGTCAATACCAGAAAAACAAACAATCCAATCAAAAAGTGGGGAAAAGACCTAAACAGACATTTCTCCAAAGAAGACATACAGATGGCTAACAAACACATGAAAAGATGCACAACATTGCTCATTATTAAAGAAATGCAAATCAAAACTATGAGATACCACCTCATACCAGTCATAATGGCCATCATCAAAAAGTCTACAAACAATAAATGCTGGAGAGGGTGTGGAGAAAAGGGAACCCTCTTGCACTTTGGTGGCAATGGACATCGATAGAGCTCCTATGGAAGATGTATGGAGATTCCTTAAAAAACTAAGACCAAAGCTATCATATGACCCAGCAATCTCACTACTATCATATGCCCTGGGGAAAACAAAATTGATAAAGACACATGTACCCCAGTGTTCAATGCAGCACTATTTACAATAGCTAGAACATGAAAGAAACCTAGATGTCCATTGACAGATGAATGGATAAAGAAGCCGTGATACATATATACAATGGAATATTACTCATCCATACAAAGGAACACATTTGAGTCAGTTCTAATGAGGTGGATGAAACTAGAGCTTATTACACAGAGTGAAATAAGTCAGAAAGAAAAAGATAAATATCATATACTAATGGTATACCGTACCATTACCATAAACATGGTACTGATGAATTTATTTGCAAAGCAGTAATGGAGAAACATACATAGAGAATGGAATTATGGACAAGGAGGGTGGGGAGGAAGGAGAGGGCGAGAAGTATGGAGAGAGTAACATGGAAATTTACATTACCATATGTGAAATAGAGAGCCAATGGGAATTTGCTATATGACTCAGGGAACTCAAACCAGGGCTCTGCAACAACCTAGAGGGGTGGGATGGGGAGGACGATGGGAGGGAGGTTCAAGAGGGAGGGGACATAGGGTACACCTATGGGTGATTCATGCTGATATTTGGCAGAAAACAACAAAATTCTGTAAAGCAATTATCCTTCAATTAAAAAATAAATAAAAAAATAAAAGATGATGGTGCTAAAGTGCTAAATTCAATATGTCAGCAAATTTGGAAAATCCAGCAGTTGTCACAGGACTGGTAAAGGTCAGTTTTCATCCCAGTTCCAAAGAATGGCAGTGTTAAAGAATGTTCAAACTACTAGACAATTGTGCTTACTTCCTATGCTAGTAAGATTATGCTCAAAATCTTTCAAGCTAGGCTTTAGCAGTACTTGAATAGAGAACTTCCAGATGTACAATCCGGGTTTAGAAAGGCAGAGGAACCAGAGATCAAATTGCCAACATCCATTGGATCATAGAGAAAGGAAGGGGATTCCAGAAAAACATTTACTTTTGTTTCCACTGACTAGGCAAAAGCTTTTGACAAATCACAAGAAATTCTGCAAAATTCTTAAAGAGATGGGAATACCAGAACATCTTTCCTGTCTCCTGAGAAACCTGTATGTGAGTCAAGAAGCAACCTTACATGGAACAATGGACTAGTTCCAAATTGGGAAAGGAGTATGTCAAGGCCATATATTGTCATCCTGTTTATTTAACTTATATGCAGAGTACATCATGGGAAATGCTAGGCTGGATGAGTTACAAGCTAGAATCAAGATTGCTGGGAAAAATATCAGCAGCCTCAGGTATGTGGATAATACTACTCTAATGGCAGAAAATGAAGAACTAAAGAGCCTCTGATGAAGGTTAAAGTGGAGAGTGAAACAGTTGGCTTAAAACTCAACATTAAAAAAACTGATGACATGGCATCCAGTCCCATCACTTCATGGCAAATAGAAGGGGAAAAACTAGCAGCAGTGACAGATTTTCTCTTCTTTGGCTCCAAAATCAATGCAGATAGTGACTACAGTCGTGAAATTAGAAGACTCTTGCTTCTTGGAATGAAGGCTATGACAAACCTAGACAGCAGATTAAAAAGCAAAGACATCACTTTTCTGACAAAGGTCCCTATACTCAAAGCTATGGTTTTTCTAGTAGTCATGTATGGATGTGAGAATTGGACCATAAAAAAGGTTGAGCACCAAAGAATTGATGTTTTCAAACTATGATGTTGGAGAAGGCTCTTGAGAGTTCCTTGTACTGCAAGGAGATCAAACCAGTCAATCCTAAAGGAAGTCAACCCTGAGTATTCATTGGAAGGACTGATGCTGAAGTTGAAGCTCCAATACTTTGGCCACCTGATGCAAAGAGCCAACTCATTGGAAAAGACCCTGATGCTGGAAAAGATTGAAGGCAAAAGAAGAGGGCAGCAGAGATGTCATCATCAATTCAGTTGACATGAAATTGGATGAACTCCAGGAGATGGTGAGGAACAGGGAGGCTTGGAGTGCTGAAGTACATGGGGTCCAAAGAATCAGACATGACTCAGTGACTGAACAACAACAATATATATAATATCTGCCAGAGTCATCTGTTTAATCACATCGCCAGTACTATTTAATCAGATCAATCTGTTTATTCAGATTCCCAAGCTGTCAACATCCTGGAATTACAGGTGGACTGGGGCTCCTGTCATAATGACCTGTCCTAGGAAATCAGATCCCCAGAAGGCAGGACCAGTGTTTTCACAAGGTTCTTGGTGCAAGTTCTGATAAACTCTGTTCTTGTCTCCTTGTAAAGCCAAGGGAGAGAACTTTGTGTACTGGCACTGAGTCTAGTGACCCAGATTTTCTTGACAACACACCCTCACATAAGCGAAGACAAAATCATCCTTCCATCACCACCTCTCCTAGCTTTATTGGTCCTGGATCCCTGCCCCAACCTCCACCCTGCATCACTGCTAAGACTGCTTATGAAACATGAGTTCCACCCA